>NC_044007.1:50306741-50964241 GCF_900496995.4 Aquila chrysaetos chrysaetos
TTTATTTTATTTAACAATAAAGTAAAAATACTTTTAATTAATAAATAAAAATAAAAACTAAATTAAACTGCATAGGTGTGCATTCTCAAATTCTGATATATTTGTCAACATAAGGGAGCTTTGTTTTTCCAGGTAGGACTTGGCTTGCAAAGCTCAGACACAGCCATCATGCTCATGTCTTCTAAAACTGCTGTTAAACTGTTGCTTGCTGGGTGTCAGAGGTGTGCAGCTACAGTGCAGTCAAACATGGCACAACCTCTTGAAATGTCCTCTGGTGTAACTTCCCCAAAAGGCCAAATTTATTGGAGCTACTCCTGCCTCAGGCTGTTCTAGTTTGGTGATGTGTCATTGGAGATCACCACTTTAATTTTAAATGTAGTTTAAATTTAAATGAAAATTACAGTATGACACTTTGCAAAAGTCTGAGAGGAAAGTATTTTAGTAGAGCTTTGTATTGTATATGAAGGTTACATATAAAAGTCTTTGTTGTATGTGCCTTCAGGTTAACAATACATCAGATAAGTCTTTTTAACTGTAATGTTAATACCAGTTTATCAGCTGTATAACCCGCTGTGATGCTTTCAAAACTAAATTAATTTGGCCTCAGAACCTAATGTCCGAAATCAGACCATAAATTATGACACTTCATAAAAAATACAGATGCACCTGTCCTGTATCAACCAGGTCATTTACAGTTCAGAGGGCAGGGCAGGAGCACAGAGTACTGGGGGGGTTATAACTGAGTGACTCAGCAAAGGGAATCTGTCCATAACCCCACATACCTGGGACTGATTTGCCTTGTGAAATGTGTATATGTGGGTGGGTGGAGGAAACAGTCATATTTAGTTTAATGAGAATGTCTTAGATTAAATTTGGTATTCATAAAAATATCTATTTTGGGGGAGAACTGTTGAGTTCTTGGCACTCTAGCTAACTGCAGTGAGTCCCACAGGGTTCTTGTATGTTAGATGTAGCGCTGTGGCTGGAGTAACAGACTTGAATTTCAGAGACTGGATCTTCCTCCAGGTTCTATAACTTCATGGAGTTGTTGGACAAACATGAACTGCTCCCTGCCTCAGTTTCCCCGCTGATAAAGGGGTCCTGTAAATGGAAGGTAATTAAACCATGTGCCTTCTCCTAAAATCATTGAACTATGTGGATAGATAACTGTGATTAGAAATTAGGTATTAGTATGGAATTTAACTCACAGGATGTTCGTGGCCTTTCTTTATGTTTTACTTCCAATGGCTTGGAGGAAGCCAGGGACTTCCCAGCTTTGTTCCAGCCGAGAAGTGCATCATTCAGCTCTGTTCTGGGCAGTTGGCAGCCTTAAGAATGCAAGCTCTGTTTCAAAACAGCGTGCATCTGTCAAGCCTGCCCAGGCCCTGCCTCAGCATACAACCAGTGCCAGGTTGTCTGACCAGGGGAAAGTGCCCCTTCACTTCCTTTTGTACAGAGGAGAGCAGACAGACACAGAGTGAGAATCTTGCTGTCTCATTTTATTCAGAGCCCAGTTAAAGAGAAGCTGTTTCATTTTGGTGCAGTAGCCCTAAATAAAGTGATGCTCAGCTAGAGAGTTCTGCACAAGCAGTGGATTCCATCCATGTATGCAAACTCCTGCCTTCTCCCGAACACGAGGGCTGCATAACCCAGTGCCCAGGGCCGTGTTCCCCCAGCCCTTCCTGAGGCCCTGCCAACCCTTGTGACAGTCTCCAGTTTACCTGGCTGCTAGAGACTCTCAGGATTTATTGCCTGCTAACATAGCCACTTCTTCTATGGCTCTGTGGAGGCTACTAATAACGTGGAGACTGTACTGATACAGACTATGTTGCTTTCTTCTATTTGTCTTCAGAAAGTGATGTGATTAACAACCCTGAGCGGGGGGAAAGAGTCCTTACAAAAGGAAAGGGAAAAATCTCAAGGCCACGACAACTTCTTTTTTAGTATATGTGATTGTTTCTTCATTTCCTCTGTCTTCTCATACAACTTCCCACCCTCTTTAAGTATGTCAGCACAAATGGGTGAGACCAGTTGTGGGTTCGCTCTCAGCTGTCAAGTGTAAGCCAGCTCCAGTCCAGCACATCTATGTTATCACGGCACTGAGGCTGCACTAATAAGCCTGACTGGGAGTATGGTACTGTCAGTCACCATCTGTGCACATATATCTGTCTTGTCCCTGTCATGTAGAAATTCCTCCTATCTCAGGGGTTTTTTCTCAAATTCCTTCCAGAAACCACAGTTTCCACAGAACCTCCCAATACTGCTCATTTCCCAAGATTTGCAAATTTGAAGTGTCCCATGTAATTTTCATTCAAGAAACAGCATTCTGGGTGTAGGAGCAGAGCAGGTTTACCTGGGCATTTCGGCACACAGAGATGTAAATCAACACTCAGTGGATTGTAAATACATGTCAGTAGGATATTAAATGCTAAATGCTTTAATTTTCCCAAGCTAGCTACTTGGGTGTAAAAACTGGATGTAGGCAGACTAGCACCTCCCTATTAAATTATCTCATTCTTGATAAAAGCAGACACACACAGACAGACTTAAGTTTTAGGAATGACAAGTTACAATTCATCTGAGAAACAATGTGTGTTCAAAGAGCTGAGTTCAACTACATAGCAGTTCCCTCCCTACAAACTTGCACAAATGCATGTATAAATGCGTGCATGTTTTATAAATGCACATACCCACACTATATGTATATACATGAGTCTCATAACATTCAGCTGAATGTTTCTCAACAATGGTAGTGGGAGCTACTTAAGTCCTGCATTTGACCTTAAGGATCTTAAATGTGTATTTAGATAGATAGATACATATACTCCCTAAAGACACAGTTCCTATTGCTCGGAATGTACAGTCAGAACTTAGATTAACTCTGTTTTCATCTCTGGCAATAGCAGAGAATGAATATGGCAGCATTGTATATGCAAAACTATCATATGCTGTATAGGCACATAAACATTTTATTAGCATGTTGCAGAGCCACGACATTATTCCAAATGAACCTAAGCTACTTGCAAGGACTGCAAGTTTACCTCTTGCACAGGTTTTCTTTTTGCTTCTTTAGCTTGCCTGGGGAAGGATGCTGCCAGGTCTATGGGTCTGCAGTTTGGGCAGCTGCGCTGGCTTCTGATCATGGGTACAGCTGCAGGCTGCAGGGAGGTTCCCTGGTGGAGAACTTGGTAGGGGGAAAGTGGGCAAGGGTTTGCCGCATCTCTCTGCTTTCAAGGAAGTTATGGTCTTACCACCTATAATGCACTCCAAGCCATAGACACCAGCTGTCACCTTTGCTGTGACTTCTGCTGTTCTCTTAAAAAGAAAAAAAGAAACAAAAAGGCAAAACAGAAAAGGGATAGAGGGAAAACCTCTAATGAGAAGGCAAAATGTTAATTGTGGCTGGAGGTGACAGTGCACAATAAGAAATTGCTGCTTTGCTATTGTATCTCTGATGAAAGTACCCTAAGACTGCAGCACAGCAAAAGCTCAGCTCCAAGGGAGGAGGATGTTTCTCAAAATCCTCGTGATCTCTGCAGGTCCTCCTGACTAGCAGGAAAAACACAAACACAGAACCAAAGTTAGACGGAATTGTTCTATGTCTCAGTCAGGCTGCCAACAAATTCCCTTCTCCCATTTCTCCCTGAAACCTTTCAGCTGTCTCCAGCCGAGTGGCTGCAGTGGGGCCAGGGCACTGCACTGCCTCTGCACACAGAAACTGGCTCTCAATTTATTTTCTGCCTTGCTTTACTTAACAATGATGCTAACACTGAAATTTCCAGCTTAAGCTGATACACGTTAGGCTACTCAGTTGGCCGTTGGAGGAAGCAGGCAAAACTTTTCTGGTGGGCTAAGCAACCGCTGCTGCCAGGCACATCAATAGGAGCTGCCAGGGCCACTTCTGAAAAGCAGGTGGCCCCAAGGGTGGCTCCTAAGTGTGGCTGAAGGACCCAATTCTTAGGAAACCATGCCTAACAGCTTTTTAGTATAAAAACATATCCCTAAACATGCTTTAACTGGAAGCAGCAGAGGCTACTTTGCCAAACCCATACCTTTCTGAGCAAGCCAAGGAGAGGACAGGGAATATTTTGGGATATTTTGAGAGATTCTATTTAGCATTTTCAGTTTTGCTTTCGGCTCCCCCTGCCCCTGCAGGCACTGAGGCATTTCTTAAATTTATTGCAATTTACCAAAGGAAAACAAGCTCTTCTACTGACATCTTTATAGCTGAAATCTGCTCTCTGTGCTGTCTTGGTTGCAGAACTAGGCACAGGCTGAATGAGAGAAGCTGGGAACTTGTTATGTAAAATCCACAGCAAGTGAGCTTTTCTAGTGCTATTATGCCCTGACCCCTTATTTTGGCACAGTAACAAAACCACTGAGACTGGACAGTTATAGGGTTTCCCAGGCTCTTTTTTTTTTTTTTTTCTTTTTCTTTTTGGCCTCATCACAAAACCCAAAGTGAATCAATGGTGTGCCCAAACTTCTGAAATGGTCTAGGACTTTCAGTATCTTCTACACACAAAGAAACAGTGGGGAAAGGTGTGTATTTTATTTATTCATTACTTAATCAGGACGTACTCCTGTCTAAAAATTCCTTGCTCTGGATCACGACAGAAATTTCTGACACATTTTTCTAATTGATTGATAGTTGGGCTACACTATGATCCCTGTTGCTTTACATTCACTTTGTTTTCTGTATGTGGCTTAAATTCCCCATTTTTCCAATAAATTATACTTGTTTGTAACTCAGGTGATTATTTTCTCCTCCAAGACTCCATCTTTGTTCCACTTCAGCATCCTCACTCCAGTAAAAAATAAAAGTAAAAATAAATAAATAAATACATAAAATTAAAGTAGGGTAAAATAAAATGGAAAGGAAAGGAAAGAGAAAAGAAAAGAGAAAAGAAAAAAGAGAAGAAAAGAGAAGAGAAAAAAAATTTTAAAAGAAAAAAAAAGAAAATAAGAGCTTTCTTGGCTACAGGCTACTAGGACATTATATGCATTTTATGCGTCTTCATGGTTTTGGAAACTTGGAAATACCTACAAATTCTCAGGTACACTGTCAGCTCTTTGAGGCAATGCAGTTGGGATCAGGGATGAATTACAAGTTTCTGACACTGGACAGGAAAAATGGCATGGCGAGACTGCACTCCACCCTGCAACACTGAGGACCAGGCTGGGTGGTTTTGTGCCCCTTCCTGCACCCCAAAGACCGGCGATGCCGCAGCGGGAGCCTCACCAATAATGGTGCTGGTGAGGCGTGTAGCTGAAAAGAATCCCTTCACTGGCATGTTGGTTCTGCTGTGCTGCTGGTAAGAAAAATGTGTTCATGTCAGTCAAGTATGCAGGGTGAAACTGAAAATCAGATGGGTATTGTAGATGTTTAGCTTATACAAAAGGGGACATGTGAAACCATAAACCCCTCAGAAATTTCCCTTTCTCTGCGTGCATTCTTATAAAGGTAGATCTATTTTTAACAAGGATGAGACTTTTTTGGCTTGTATCCTTGAAGAGGTATGATTAGTCATATCTGCCTCCTTTTCAAACACTATTTTAATACAATACCTGCCTTCACAAAAACAGTTCTCTACATGAAACTCACGAAATCCACTGTAAACAGCAACTTATAGCAGGGCTATCTACAGTCTATCCAAAGCGTGGCTGCAGGAAAAGAGAAGACTGATGAGTCAAAAAAGTTAAGCCATGAAGAATGGTCTCAGACTAGTTGCTCTGTATTAATAAGATAGGTCTGCAAACAAGTAAAAAAAAATATTTATTATCCCCAGTCTTCTGGAATAAATGTCTTCTGGTATTGTTTTTACTTACTCACACAGCTTGCAGCTTTTTTCCCTCAGCTGACTTTGCAAAAGAGCAGCTTGCCAATCTATAAGTGCCCATAGAAGGCAGTCACGGAGGTTAGGTTAGAAAATGTTCCTTAGAAAGAAACACGAGATGTGAAAGTAGCATAAAGCAGGAGAGCCCTCTGGCCCTGTGTTTGATTTCATCCCATGTTTGCAGATTGCATCCGCCACTGTCCCTCCATCCCTGTGGGTTGCCAATACACGTGAATACTGGACTAGAGCTATGGGCCTCAAAAGACTGTTTTCTATGGCTGCATGTGCTCCCACAGCACGTTCACTTGAGTTCAGTAGCCGAAGACAAAGCATTGTTAACTGATCAGTTCTCATATGTTCACCAACCAACTGTCCATCCATCCATGCAGTGGCGATAAGCTGGTGTCAGTGAAGCTAAGGATGGCAGCAAGAAGTGTTTGTTTGTTTGTGTTAATCTCTATTATCTTTGTTGACAATTGAACCAATGCAAGAATCTCCAAAGCAGTAACAGCTTCTGCTGTAAAAGAGACTGAACAACTCCAATTGTCATTTCTGAGTTTAAAACCTGTCTCCTAGTCCAGTAAAAATGTGGCATCTATATCACAAGTTATTAGGCTTCATCTAATTTTTTTTCAAGCAAGTTTTTTCCGTAAACACGGAAAACTGTCAGAAATGAAACTAATGTTCTACAAAGGCTTTCAAGAAAAACATGCTATCAGATTTTCTTTAGAAACTTATGGACAAAAGAGCTTGAACTTGTAAATATTCATAGTCAGACCCTGCTTTTCAGTTAGTTCAGTGAAAGATGCACCTTTGCATAGAAAAAAGTTCAACATCTTCACTTCTATTGCCCGAGGTTTCAGCTTTTAGAAGGTATTAATGTTGAGAGGGAAGAAAAACTCCGCAAAATACATAGTATTAAGAAGACAGTTACTATTGTAATCTACAAAGATAGCCTGAATGATCTGAAGCAAAACTGCCTTTCTCAGAACATACTGCGTAAGCCCATTCATGACATACATTTCCACTAGGTGTATAAATCCTATGGCTATGAATCTATATATGTATTATATATATTATCACTATATTACATACAGCAGATGGCTTGGACAAAGAACAAATTCCTACCACTAGGCCACATGTCAAATATACTGTGCCACTGAGCCTCAGCCTTGCCAAAAAAAAAAAAAAAAAGAAAACCAACAACAACACAGTACAGGTTTAATTTTTAAGATTACACATTGGCTGACAGAGGTAGTGGCACAGAACAATGTGTTTCTAGAGACTCTACCACAATACTGAGTGACATTTGTTTAAAGCATTACCACCATACATTAGCCATGGAGCTGTAAAGGGATTCAGACCTGGCTGACAGATCTCTGAAAGTAGTTAGTGGAGTAGTAACGGCAGCAGTTGGCATGGATCTGAAGGGATCGCTGTGAGGCCTCATCTGCCTCAGGATTTTCCTCAGTAAGTAAATCCGAAAGTAAATACAGACTCGCTGCCAGTAGAGTTTGAACATGACTTAAATTGGTAGGTTGAGGAAAGGATGTCCAAACACAGATGACTGGATTGTTCTCTAGCGTGATCCCTGTCAGACAGAATGTCTGCAATATTTCATGTCTCGGAGTGAAACAAGACTTATCTACAGAATGAGGTCTGTATCCTGAGAAGGACTGAGGAGTTATTGTGGAGAAGCGAGGAGGAATGCTTCCTCAATGCTATGCTGCAGTAAGAAGGCCTAATTCAATACCTAGGCGTGCTACAAGAAATGCTTTTACTTCAGAATATGCCTGCTGGGAGTCCAATATTAAAAATGTATTTTAAAAAGCATGTTGAAAAAGTGGTGAAGGCACAAACAAGAGCTGAAAAAAAATGTTAGAGAAATTTCTTTGGAGTTAGAGACTTTAGGAGCTCAATCTGCTTAGCTTATCAAATGGATGATGGAAAGATGACTTGCTCACATTATATAAGTATCCTCATGGGGATACAGTAGAAGCACAAGAGGCTTTTTAATCGGGGAGAGAATAGCTTAATAAGAATGACTATATGGCAGATGTATTCATGCAAACTCAGTTTAGAGACAAAGACCATTTTTGTTGATAAAAATGATTAGTCTTGGGAATAAGCTACCAAGGGAATGGGTGGATTTTCTACCCCATGAGTTTTCAAATTAAGCAAGGATGCTTTTTGTAAAATGTATTTAACCAAATGTAAGTGATTGAACTCATGAAATGTGTCATGAGATTAAGTGTAATGGTCTATGATAGATCAAGTTAACTAGAAAATATTTTGTTGCCATCTCATCTTAAACTCCATGATTCTTTGACTGAGCTTTGTTTCTGTAGGAAACTGAAGGCCTGAAGCAGTGCTGGGGGAAGAGGCTCAGCATTTGGAGGTGAGGAGCTTAGAAACAGCAGCAGGACTGTAAGGGAGAGCAACTCAGATCAGTCAGCAAAGCATGGCTGGATGTTCAAGAGCACACCACAGTGGGATTATGAAGTGGAGTACTACATTTTCTGTGGCTGATAAAATCTGCAAGCACTTAACCAAATTTCAGTGTCTCACCTAGCAAAGTTAGACAAATCTCTTTGTCCCCACTGGCTAAGACTACACAACCCTCAGCGCACAGGCCACCAGCATGTTGGGCTGTTTTTCCCTCCTGGCACGTGCAGACCCTCCTGCACCCTGCCCTGTGCCACTGCATGTCATTGCCCCCCCTCCACAAGAGAGCTACTTCTCTCCCCCATTTCCAGTTGACCCGGGATTCTTCCTGTGACTCTCCTGTAGCTCCCATGAGTGCCCAGGGCTGCTTTCCTGCTCCTCCCCTCCGGTTCATCAAATCCTGGCTGTCTCTGCCACTGAGGGAGCTTTTTGCAATAGGATTTGCAGCAGTTTGTGACAGGAGGGGAGAAAAAGGACTTTTTTTTTTCCCATATTGCCAGCAAAGGACCCGTCCATGCCATGCTGAAATTAAACTATTTCTAGAGATGAAAAACCTCCCGGTGGTCCCTATACTACCTCGATCTTAATTTTGCTTTTCCAACTATAATTTCTGTCTATTGAGGTGGGGGGAGAGAGCAAAGAAAAAGCAGTCAATCCAAATTGTCTCGTGAGGGAGGCAATAAAGCAGGGCTAAGGAAGCTCAGCAGTCATCTAAGTGCACAGCTTCTTGTAAAACCTTTCTGAAAAGCCTGAATGAATCCCCCAAATGAATGGCCATTTTGTCCCTTTCAGTTCTCCTTCTCTAGCACGGAACTCAATGTGCAGCTTGTGGACAGACAGATTCCGCAATAAATAGAGAAGGAGAGTAAAACTAAACCCGCTGGAGCTTGGCCAGCAGCAATGTCAAATCTCTTGACTGATTTCCCAGGGAATTCTTGCTCTAAATGTCAGGAGAACATAGCCCTGCAGCCAAACCTGGACCAGACTGATACCAAGGCGTGACAAAATGAATGACCTAAGTAACAAGATTACACCACAGGAAAATTAAAACTGCAGAAATGTGCAAAGATCACATTTCAATAAGCGATGTTTTATGTAAGATCCTTTTAGTAGACAAAGATTAACCCAAACTTATAAAACATAAATTGGTGAGGGGAGGGGGATTTATTAGTGGCAACAGAATGAAACTTTCAATCAGTCAGAAAAGGAAGTCTGAGAGTTTCTGCAAGCGTCAATGGTTTCTGAAAGGCTTACAGCCTGCTCTCAAATGCTCTTGTCAACAGGAGCCAAGGAAGGTCAAAGGAATTTAGACTCCTAGGAGTCTGCACCACTTTGAAAACAGCAGCTAAGTCCCTCCATCACTCAGGCACTGCTGAAAATCCTCCTGGAGCCTCTCCTGCCAGCAGCAGCAAGCGACCCTTTTGCTGTGCTTACCTGCAGCCACTCAGGCTCATGGGGCTGGCAGGAGCCTAAACAGCTTTGGGATTTCTGATCCTCCATCAGCTGTAGCTAAAACTGGCTGGTGGGTTCAAAGTCTGTAGGAAGGGGCAGGAACACCCAGAGAAAGAGAGGGGAAGAGAGAGAGCACATGCATGTAAGACTCATTGCCTGTGGAAACTGAAAGCCTGAAGTGGTGCTGAGAGAGGAGCTGAGCAAGCTGAGGAGCTTAACAGCAACGGAAAGGAGAACAGTCCAGATCCGCTGGGTACAAGTGCAAAAGGACTAAGGCACTGAGAAAACACACAATGCTTCTAAATTATGTCCTTTCTTGGATTTTGGTCTTTCTTTTCTCTGCTTCAGTCTTGTCTGACAAACCCCATGGTCTGACAGAGTTGCCCAGGATGGATATCCATGAGACTCACCATAGGAGCAAAGGGACTCTCCCCACACTGCTATTCACTGAGGTGACAGAATCTAGTGCTGGGAGTTTTTCTGTCTCTCTCCCTCATATTGCTTTAGCTGGAATTAGCTGTTTGCACATTCCTCTGACTTTGGCAGTGTGCCCTCTCCTCCATAACAGACCAAACCGAAATCCCAGATCCAGCACACTTCCATTGTCTTGGAAGTCCTTGTTCAGAATGTGTCTTATGTGTTGCAGCATCTTTTCACCATGGCTTATGTTCCTACGGAGATCTTTAATTCATGATGCCCTAAAAATGACTGTAGAAACTCAGATTTAATGTTCAGTGAAGGAGAAGCAGAGGCACAGCGAGATTCCACTGCACATTTCCCCTCCCTCAGACATCGGTTGAGCTTTAACACCATTTTTAAATTTTTCATAGATATTCTTTCGTAAGTTATTTCCTTAACTGTGTTGAGCACAGCAGCAGGAGGAATATTTCATCCTTGGGTAGAAGTCCAAAATGAGCGAACCCAGGTTTTATAAAGATGAAAATATATAATTAAAAAGAAAAAAAAGAAAAGAACCTATGTGGCCCCAACTCCCAACATTGACAAATTTATCCCTGGACAAACTGGGGCAGCTTTCCTGTGTTTTTCAGTGCCATCTCAAGGGATGTCTTCCTTGCCTTCTGTGCTTTCAACAAAACATAGTCCATTTGTTTGATCAGAGCTGGCACAGTGCAGTTTGCTCCAGGTTTGTGCCTGAAGCATTGCCTTTCTCTGTTTATGTGGCCACAACCTCTGTGTAATCCTCTGGAAGATCTATCGCAATAAGAATGGTAGCAGTGACAGAAGCTATTAATGTTCTGGCTTCTCCGTGTGGCAGTGATCTGCTCTGCAGATCAAGAAGAGCAGATATATGCTATCTGCAAGAAAAGGAAAAGCAGTTATTGGTTTTGCTAAGCGAATTTTGTTTGTGATGAAACAAATGGGCCACAGGAGCAGAGTCTGCAAGGTGCCAAAGAACAAGCGTGTTGTCAGGGAAAAGCTATGAAAGCAAACTCAGCCCTGATTTGAAACAGCCAGCTCCAAAACTGGAAGTAAATTTGAGGTTTGTACGGGTACCTTTTGTAGCTTTTGGAACAGCAGAGGAAAGGATTTGTATGAGAAGTAGCCATGGCATAAAAGGCTGAAATAATTAGATAATGACTTCACCAAATGCAGGTGGGAAAAGATGTGGCACGTGCAAGCCACATCAAGGAAAGCCACAGGTGTTTGAAACAAGAGCACTAAAAAGGAGCTTTTTGTACAGTAATTCCTGGCAGAGGGAAAAGGGGAACAGGGGTAAAAAAAACCTTATGCAGAGGAGCATCCTAACTGAAATTCTTTCACTGTGAGGAACTCCTCCTGCAGTCTTGACAGAAAAAGTTGGTCTGTGAGTGTATGAAGTAGACAGTGGGCTTATGTGTCAGTAAGACAGCGTTAGAACTTGAAGTTTCTGGAATCACTGTAGCAGATTGTGAAGACCATAGATTGAAAAACCAAACGCAGCAAATGAAAGAGCAGAGCTGTGTACTGATGACTGCACCCGCTCTTGACTAAGCTCAAGACATAAGCAAATGAAGCAAAGCTTGAAAACTAGAAAGGCAAACATCCAGCCAGCTTTTTTTCTTTTGCCGTCAAATTGTGAATGTCTCTTGGTATCCTTTATGACATGGTGCTGGAGATAGGACGAGAGGAAATGGCCTCAAGTTGCGGCAAGGGAGGTTTAGGTTGGATATTAGGAAAAATTTCTTTACTGAGAGGGTTGTCAGACATTGGAATGGGCTGCCCAGGGAAGTGGTTGAGTCACCATCCCTGGAGATATTCAAAAAAGCGCGTAGACAAGGTACTCCAGAACATGGTTTAGTGGGCATGGATGATAGTTGGACTCGATGATCTTGAAGGTCTTTTCCAACATAAATGATTCTATGATTCTATGGCTTTAGGGGTAGAGCAGGCAAATGTGAGAGAAACACCTACATTTGTGCTTTATGATCACCTGCATTGACCATAAATGGTGATCGGTAAGTATTTAACACAGGGGCATGTCTTTTTTTATTGCTGTGTGTACGAATTTGTCCAGGGCATCCTGAATTCATAGTGTTACACGTAATATTTGCTTTTCACTGGTGTAAATTATTACCTACAATCTCCTAGAGGAAGCTGAGAGGACTTTTTATCCATGGTCTCCATGCCCAAAGTAGTTCTTGAGATCTTGCACTGTTTTCTAATGGTCAGAAGGATTATCTGGTACAGCGTGCCAGGTACAGGCTGGCTGATCATCATGCCAAACTTTGATGCTTTCTCTGTTGCTGCATGGATGCGTGGCAGCAGATGTAGTTTCTCTGTGCATGCTATTTTAACCTTGTTTACGTGTCCCTTAAAATGTTTTCTATGTAACTTACGCACAGATACTTTTACTGCATGCAAAGGCCTAAGCCACTGGAAAAAGAAAAAGAATTTTCTAGATACTTTGTTCCATTTTCAGCCTTGTCTTCTTCCAGCGACAGTTTCTATGCATTCTCTGATGAAATAACTGTGCCTGGAAACTTAGGCAACTTTGGTTTTTTCATATGACGTGAAGGCCTGTTTTCTCATGGGGTTGTTTGCAGGCTGTAGAGTCACTGGGTTCTTCTTGAGGTAGGGACCATCGGAATCTCCTCAACAGCATCATGGTCTAATGTCAACGGTTGTTTTCAGCAGCCTCCTTTGGCTTTCCATGCTAGGCAAAACTTTGTTGAGTTTAGCAACTTCCAACAAATAAAAGCACTTTGCCTCTCCTGTAACCAGTAGCGTTCCAGTAAGAAGGTCCTAACAGGCATTTCAGCTGGGTAGAGCTCCCTGGCTGCAGAGGTGCTCAGACCGCTTCTTCCTTCGATGCAGCGTGTGGCAGAGAAGAAACCGAGAGACCCCTGAGCCCTTCCTTCCCGATGCAGCGCAGCCCGCGCCGCGGAAGCACAGCGGGCTCCCTTCGCCCCGGCGGCTGCCGCTGCCGCCGCCGCCGCCGCCGCTTTGAACGGGCAGCCGCGAACCCCCTCGATTAATCTGCATATTCACATGACGGCAAACGACCCGCAGCCGGTGCTCCGGCGGCACTTTCTCAAGCCCCCTTCGCCCGCACGGAGCAGCAGGTAGGGAGGGGAGGGGACCGCGGCGGCGGCGGCAGCGGCGGCCAGCCGCACGCTGGGGAGCCGAGCCGGGCCGGGCCGGGCCGGGCCACCCCCCGCGCCCCCGCCCCGCGCCCACCCCGGCCGGCGCCGCTCGCCCGCGCTGCCGCCGCTCCGCGCCCGCCGGCGAGGGATGAGCGACGGAGCGGCCGCTCCGCGCCGCGGGTGAGTGCGCGGCCCTCCGCGGGGCGCGGGGGGGGGGGCCGGAGGGGGGGCGGCCCGGCCCACCCGAACCGAAGATGACTTTACGGGAAAGGGGAGGGGGGGGCGCGACTGCGGGAGGGGATCCCTCCCCCCCCCCACGCCCCGAGGTGTGCGGCGCCGGGAGGAGCGCGCAGCCGGGCTGCCCTCGCTGCGCCGGCGGGGGCGGGGGGCTCGGGGTCGGGGGGGGGCTCGGGGGTGCTGCGAGCTGCCTTGCCCCGGCGTTTTGCCCCGCGGGATAGCTTCCAGGGCGGCCCCGCCGTGCCCCCTCCCCGAAGGCACGAACGGAGCCTTTCAGTCGTCCTTGGGTTTTAACACTGGAGGCGCGAAGCGGGGCAGAGAACCGGTTGCCAGCGCACGCACACACACCCCCAACCCCCCTTTTGCCCACCCTAAAACTTTGTTTTATTCGCCGCTTGCGGTCCCGCGACGGAGGGGCGTGTGTGCAGAAAGGCCGACTGCCGCACAGGCAAAAACCTGCGGTACTGGGCTCCCGAGCCTCCCCATCCCACCTCCTGCAGATACCCACGTCAGTCGCGCATTCAACATCGTGTTGGAAAATGAGGCGAAATGGTTCCAAGCAAGCCCTGCGATGGTGCATTTGTTTTGCAACAGTAGCCTCTCCTCCTCCTCCACCCAAGCTGGCAAGCGGGTGCCTGACGTCCATCTGAGCTACAGCCGGCTGTGCCAGGGCAGGTCGGGCAGTATGTGAGTTTGCTGCAGAGATGCCACTGTAAATAGCCGCCACACGCACAAAACTTCTGTGCAACAGTGGTGTCGTGTGGAGCGGCTGGCGGGAAGCCCACGGCCCGGCTGTTTGCTCTGCTCCTTGAAATGATACCAGTTAGAAAAGGAAGAATTTTAAAAATACCGCTTGACTTCTGTAGGGAAGCCTGTGTTATTTATTTGTATTGTTATGGCCTTGAAGCCGTAATCATGCCTGCAGCTCTGATGGCAGCACGACCTGTAAAAAGCCACCGTGCATCCTATTAGACACAGTCCACTGTGTAATCTTGTAGTCCAGACCAGAGAACTTCAAGTGTGGCCACACGTGAAATTAATGTGTGACCATAACATCAAAGTGTCTTTCTGTTTCTCTGTTGTGTTTATCTAAGGCAACCATGGACAACAACTACTCCAAAAAACTGTTTTGCAACTTTGGTGGGAAATCTTAGCTGCTGGAAAGTCCCATTTTGGTTTCAGACCTGGCACAGCCATCGCTCACTCTCTGTCTCATCGCAAGCCTTTAAATTAACTGCATGCTGAAAAAAAGAGTGGATGTTGGAGATGGTGTTGATTACTAAGCTGCTGATAGCCCTTGGATTGAAGTGAAAACCTGGACTCGGGGCTCAAACACAGTATTAAGCTTTTATTAGCATTTGTAGGGGGGGTTGCTGTGGGGAAGAAAGGTGTGCATTTTGAAAGTAGGATTTGGCCATGACAGCTGGGCATTTTGCTGGGTATTGAAATCACAGAAAAACAGACTGCTTCAGCAAAACATGTGCGCATTAAAAATAGATGTTTAGATCATTTACTGTCAAAGTATGGCTGACAGTGTAGTTCTACCATTTTTATTTTTTTCCATGTAGCATGCTGTTTTAGAAGAACAGAAACTTTCTTTATGCTGATGAGCAAGCTTCTATGTTTGAGTTATGCTTTTGGCTTGCATGCAGCATTTTTGCATTTTCAGGGCTGTAAACATTGACTGAATTGATTGGAGGTGGTCTCAGCTAGAGAAGCAGCATGAGATCTGCCCTTCCTAAGACGTAGCCTCCTTCTAGACAAGCCCATCGGCAGTTCAGTAGAAGGTGTGATCTTCCGGATCCTCCCTGGCTCTCTCTTGCACACGTGCGTGCAGGTGCACACACACTTACTCTCAATGTGTTCTTCCAAGATGTTCCACAACTAGAAGGAAGCTAACTGCACGGTTTTGATACCCAATACAAACACCCTTTTCTGTCCACTTCTACAGGATGAAGAAATGCAGTCAATTTGTAGATCTTATGGGATGGTCAGGCACACTCCGACGAAGAAGAAGCCAGGAGTCACCGTACCCCTCTCTCCCATGCTCCAAAAACCTGCATTCCCCCTATAGTGCCCTTGGTGCTTGGAAATTTTGCAGAAGTCTGGAATAGAACACCAGGGCTTGAGTTTCGCTTAGCAAAAATAAGCGCAAGGAAAAGCTCGGGGAAATCCAGGTTGCATACCAACTGAGTTGGGGGTGAAAAGGTAGATGAGTGCCACTTCCCTTGTCTGTGTGTGCAGGTTTCTTTGCCATGGACTTCAGGATATGCCTCATCCCTATATTAAATGTTCACCTGGGACATGCCCTGGGAAAATGAGCTCTTCTCAGTATGGGTATAGCACCTTTGTCTTACTCAGGCCACTAAATTAAATTGTTAGTGAGCCTTTAGGTTTCAGTGAGAATCTGGACATAGGGTTCAAAGGTAAGGACGACAAAATACCTGTGAGCTTTTGCACTGGGGGAGGTGATCATTTTGGAGCCATTTTGAACAAAAAGACCAGTCTAGATAGTTGGTCATTAACTGACTGTTAATATGAGATCTTACAAAAACAGCTTTCAGTTTGTCTCAGGTTTGACCCAAAATCAGAAGATTTGAGGAATGGCTTTTTTTCTCTTTTGAGGTTCTGGCTTTAGTTCTCTGGCAGACCAGGTCCCGCTCAAGTCTCTCAGATCACTTCACAAGCCCTTTACAATAGCTATTTGCAGGAGATAATGTAATTCTTGTAATTCTTGTTCTCATCTGAGAGTCTAGAGAACTGAGATAGAGCTCACATGACCTATCCAAAATATACAGTATATTAGCATAAGAAATGAGACAGGGAAACAAATTATTTGCTCCAGTCACAGGATTAAATTGCCTTTCCCTAACTCTCTGCAACTGTTAAGAAATTCATGGGCCATTCCTCTTGCAAGAACTTGAAAAGGCCAGACATGCCTTTTGTGCTTCTTTCTGATGTAAGTGGTATTAAAAATGCATTGTAGCTCAGTTACCTTAGATAACTGAGCATAAATTCATCCATCTTCCACTTGAAATTCTGTTCCCAAATGTAGCAGCTGAATATTCTTTCCTTTGTTTTTTGCTTTTTGGAGGGGTTGGAGGTTTTTTGCTTTTGTTTTTAGAGAAGAATCTTGTTAGCATTCCTTAGAAACTCATTAAAATGCTTCCCTTTTGGCTTATTCTCCTAATTTATTAATACCACAAATAACTTTTTCTTTGGTGACCCACTTTCATAGGTATCTGAACATCGAGCAAAATTGTAGCTCATCAGGAAGGCAGTGTAGACTAATAAATAGGATCTCCACATAGGAGTGGAAAAATCAAGACACTTCTTCCTTTGCCATACAGAGTTCTACATACCACACATACAGAAAATATTGCTCCGTTCCACAGCTTACTTGGCACCCTTTGCCCAAAAGAAAGCACTGTATTGATTGCATGATTGATTTAAAGGTCAGAATTTAGGATTGCATCTATTCTCCTGGCTGAATTCAATTTTTACCCTATGTCCACAGTGAAGAAACTGCTTTTTGCGTAAATATAAATTGAAAGTGAATGTTCAAACAAATAGACTTTCTCTTATAGCTCCCAGGGCAACCTCCCAACTCTGTTATCAAAACCAATAGGGTTTGACTAAGATATCGCTTTTTATGGAATTATCATACCTGCTTTGTGAAAAGTAGATTTGCTTAGAAAAAGAGGATACCCACTGATTTAATGAGTATGATGGTCAACAGGCCACTGGAAGTGGTAGGGCTTTACAGACTCTAAGTCAGGCAGAGGTCAGCTAGTGTAGAAGAATACACTTATTTTCATACTCACTTATTTAAAAAAATACAGAGGTTGCTTTTTGTGAACTGAAGCTATACAGGCAGGCTTCTCACAGGGGGTGATTAATCACTTTGTGTCCTGCAGATGCTTAAACCCTGGTCATGTTTTAAGGGCAGTCTGCTCTGACAGTGTGTGTCTGTGGTTGTCCCAGCCCAAGGATGCTCGGTATTGCCTCCTTTTCTCCAAAGTCCGCTGGATAGCAACACCCAACAGGAGAGCAAAAGGCTTATTTGGCGACTTCTGACGAAGCTTTGTTTTCCTTTTCAGTAAGTGTGGGCGTCTGTGTAAGTGTGAAAGCATCATGGTGGCATTTAAAGGAGTCTGGACTCAGCCCTTCTGGAAAGCCGTTTCAGCTGAGTTTTTGGCCATGCTCATTTTTGTCCTCCTCAGCCTCGGCTCCACAATCAACTGGGGCGGAGCAGAGAAGCCCCTGCCTGTAGACATGGTCCTTATCTCCCTCTGCTTTGGACTCAGCATTGCAACCATGGTGCAGTGCTTTGGACACATCAGTGGAGGCCACATTAACCCTGCTGTGACCGTGGCGATGGTCTGCACAAGGAAGATCAGCCTCGCCAAGTCCGTCTTCTACATTCTCGCCCAGTGCCTGGGAGCCATCGTGGGCGCAGGCATCCTTTACCTTGTCACACCACCAAGTGTGGTGGGAGGCCTGGGAGTCACTGCGGTAATCACTTCTCCGGCTCTTGAACTAGACTAGCTTAGAGCCTAAGAAAATATAATCAGTGTCACACAGAATAAAGAGAGCTCAAGGAGAGGTTTTAAGAGCTTGCTAGTTTATTTACAATATCTAGACGGGGCTTAAAGCTCTCCTTAGGATGGCTTTATGCAGCGTCATATCTACAGCTGTTCTTTTTATAGAAGTTCTCTTTCCTAGAACTTCCCCAAATCTGATGACAGCAGGTAATGTTAATTTACATACAAAATTTAAATAATATATGCATGAAATGCCATTTCTATATGGGCTAGGGAGGGGGAAATTAATTCTATGCCATTATGATGGGGATTGAAAAAACATCAATTTAAAATGACATACTTTTGAAATAGATTGTGGCTTAGATTTCAGCTTTGTTCTAAACTAATAAGGAATGCCATCAGTTAGCCCTGTTGCAGGACTTATTAAAAATGCACTTGAGCCGCACACTGCTTAATTTTTAATTGAAATTTAAATTAATTAAGTCAGGGCTAATTAATGAATTTATAATTGAATAGTAAATTACAGCGCTCCCAAGAAAAAAATGGTGAAGGGGAAGTGCAGCATTTGCAAATCCCTGTGTAAAAATAAACTATACTTCTGCAGTCTAACTTTGAAGTTCTTGTTGGATGTTACTGTTAAGCCTCTGTTCTCAGTCCAGCAGTAATTTTCCATGGCTCTCAAAAAAAAAAAAAAAGAAAAGGGATAAGGGTTTGGGCAACCTGTACTTCTAAATTTCCGTGTTGTCTTTCACTGTGTACCATTTAGAAATACCTTTCAGTGAAATACAATTAATGTATGTGGTGGCTTTCTGATTTACAAAATCACCTTTGTTTCATCTCCAGTGTTTCTTTCCTTTCTTTCAGGTACACGGGGATCTTTCCGCTGGCCATGGACTCCTGGTGGAGTTGATAATTACATTCCAGCTGGTTTTTACTATTTTTGCCAGCTGTGATTCAAAACGAAGTGATGTCACTGGTTCAGTAGCTTTAGCAATTGGATTTTCTGTTGCAATTGGACATTTATTTGCTGTAAGTTAATGGCTTCTCTTTAAAGAATAGACCCCTTGTCCCTTTATGACTACTTCAGAAGTAAATGGAAGTTTCTGTGGCCTTTATAGCTGCTCTAGCTATATAGCTGCTGTATTCTTTATGGATCCATGCCAAAACCCTTTGGAGTAGCAGGAGGGTCCCCTTGGGTAGGGTGTTGCATCAGAGGTTTTCTGCCTGTTTATGTGATGAGTTTGTTAATTTCGTGATAAGACTCAGGACCTGAGTGACAATAGTTGCTGTCATGATTAGAAGCCATGCAAAACCAGGGTGTCCCCGTAGTACAAGGAATAGCAGAAAATGAATAACTATCATCTAGATTTTAATAACAGGTAACATTTTTTCTCTGCTTTAGATCAATTACACCGGTGCCAGTATGAACCCTGCTCGATCATTTGGACCTGCTGTCATCATGGGGAGATGGGAAAACCAATGGGTAACTCTGCTTTTATGCTTCCTTCACCATAGCGACAAACAGCTATCAGGATTTTTCATACATCAATTGCTTTTAGTTATCTCTCCCAGTACGCCCCATAGAGACCATCACTGACGAAGACAGGCACTGACCTGCCACAAGCTTAGGTATAATTATGCCCCTTGCCTAGGACTGCGGTGCAGTATGCAGCACGTTGGAATAGCATCTTGCTATTCAGGGGCCGTTTTGTGGAGGTAGTAGCTGGGTTAGAAAGGCAATCATACAAAAAGTTCAAAACAAAAAGAGCAATCCGGCGAGACTGAAAGAATTGAACTGCTAGAAAGAAAAATCCTCCGAGGCAGGTTGCAAACCCCCTGGTCATGCTGGTGAGAAGTTATGGAAGTAATTCTGTCAGCTTCACGTTTCACCTGGTTCTGCAGCAAACTGGGGCAGACGTATAAAATGAGAGCAGGGACCCTCTGTGATCTGGTTCCCGGGGGAGAACCTGCCTTAGCGAATGCCCGCAGTGAGAGATGAAGCGGTTGCAGTCTGGTCTTCACAGACCAGACCAGATGTTACCTGCTTCAGTTTGAAAGCATCAGCTTAACTAGGAGTATTTGCACAGGAAAGAATTTGATAAACAGATTGTGAATGATGCAGTCATTTTCTATAGCATCCCACTATTAAACTTATTAAAAACCAATTCACATTTTATAAGGGAGAGATGGATTGCAGCTCAGCCTCACCTAATTATAGACAAGGAAAGCACTTCTAGGGACACTTTCAATGCTAACTGTACGAGCTGCATATTACAGTGCATATAAGGGTTTTCTTGATTTTTAAAGTATGAAGCCCACATTGCTCCCACTGCAGCTAATAACAGAAATAGCATTGTCTTCAGGCCCTAAGGCTCCAATTCTGCAAACACGATACCATGTGTAACTTTGTTCCCAAGAGTTATCCTATTGAGGCAGATTTACCCAGTTATCAGTGAATGGCTTGTTCATATGAAAAACTGCCGTAGTCTTTTGCAAGATTAATTATCCATACTCTGCGGGAGCCTGTAATTTATAACTAAAGCTATAAACAATAAACAAATGTACCATGGAGAAACTTGTAGGAGAAGCTTAGCTACTGTCCTGGCCACTTGGAAGGATGGCCTTTTCTCCTCCTCCAGAGCAGTGACATTGGCATGCCACTGACAGAAGCCTGTGGGCTTCTGCACCTTCTGATATTAGTGAACTGCTCCATGTCATGCTGAAATAGATAGGTCTCCTACAAAGTTGTGTATGTTGGTTGTATTCAAATTAGATAATCAGGTAGCTGCCTGCCTGTTGGATTTTGTGGGATCAGAAGACAAATTTGGATTATTATGGAAATGTGAGTCTGAAATACTGAAGAAGAACTGTTTGTGTATACACTAGGAAAGGTTTTATTTCCTTAAAAGTTCATTGTCACCTTGAGTGAAAATGCAGAAAGAAAATCGGTTTTCTGCATTGGTGTTTATTTTGTGTGTCATCTTGCAAACAGTCCATATATGTTGTCTACAGTTGGTGATGAGCGATGAAAATTTAGAAGAGGCCTCTTGGAAAGAGATGGATCAATAAAACTTGACAAAACTGCTTCTCTTCAAAGATGTGGGCCTGCTTCTCAGTCATCTTACCCCTGCTAGTTTAAAAGCAAAGCTATGCCAGAGCAACTATATGTTGTATGCGACTACAGAGCTGTATTTGACAAGTCATACACGACTCCACCAGGATCTGTGGCGTTTTTTTACTCAAGAAATGTTATAACTATGGTTGATCTAACTAAGGATGGTGAAGAACCTGTACTTTTTTGTTATTGGACAAAGTTTAAAAAAATAAGTTGAATCTCCCATAAAGAGGGAAAAAGCTCTTTCTATTTCTATTCCCCTCTAAAAAAGGAGGGGAAAAGCTGCTTTCTATTAACAGAAGGCAGGGCAGCCATAGAGGATGCCGGTGTGTCTGTCCATGGGAGGTGTCTGTAGCTTTGCTGCCACTCAGCTGGTCCGCTTGAGAAGATTGGTAACCACACATACAGACTGAAATCTTTTTCAGGCATCGGGGAAGTAGTAACCGTACCTCACCAACATGTCAGCATAGGTCCCTCTTCTCTGCTCTGTGGGGTCCACTGCCTGGCAATTCCCTAAATGCTGGCATGAGTGGAGTTTTTAGGGGAGAGCTGCACCCACGGACGCCAGGTGATTTAGATGACTGGATTGAAGGTGACTAGGGAGAATTTCTGAAGGGGGTGAAATACATGTGAGAGAAAGAGAGACTGGGAGCAGGCAGAAAGAAAAAAAAAAAGTGACAGAGGACTAATGCCATTAACTGCCAGAGACTGCCTTTTGACCAACTTCATATGTGATTTTAGAGCAGTCACTTAGTTGCTGAGCTCCAGGTTGCCATCTGTGAAAGCTATGGTAGTTACACTTCTCTGTCTCATAAACTGGTCTGATATCAGGCAGATTTCACCCCAGTTCATGAAAGGCAGGGAACTATATGACCATGCCTTTCTGGAAAGCAGAGTTGGTTTGAATGATTGGGCCAGGATATTTTGCAGTAAGCTTTGTGGGTGAAGTCTGTAGTGACATGCTTTTCTCTGACACCCTGGCTTCTTTATTTGCTCAAGAGCTTAATGCCTGTCTTTTTTTCCACCTCTTTTTGCAGGTATATTGGGTGGGACCAATAATAGGAGCAGTCCTTGCTGGTGCTCTTTATGAGTATGTCTATTGCCCAGACGTTGAACTCAAGCGCCGTTTTAAAGACGTCTTCAGTAAGGCCACCCAGCCGTCCAAAGGGAAGTACATTGAGGTGGACGATAACAGGAGCCATGTAGAGACGGATGACCTGATCCTGAAGCCTGGCATAGTTCATGTGATTGATATCGACAGGGGCGAGGACAAGAAGGGAAGAGATCCATCCAGCGAGGTGTTGTCTTCTGTATGACTAGCAAGAAGCACTGAAAGCAGAGATCAGCCTGCTAGCCTGTCCACAGATATCCTCCCACCTATTAAAGAAACAGATCTCCTCTAAACTGAGCATCTACTATTTCTTAACAGGTATGGTGCGGGCAGCTGCGTGGTAGCGGTGTCACCAAACCATACGCCTGCTCAGTTGGAATATTAGGACTTTGCTATAATGAGGATTCCCCATCTATTATTCCATATTAAGAGCTGTTCCTACTATTTTCCTTTCCTTCTTTCTGGAACAATCCCAAACTCAAAAAAAGAGATGAAAGCATTCTTCTTTAATAAATCAGTCAATAATGAGATGAAGATAGAGATGTTTAACATTCAGATTGACAGTTAAGACGTATCAGGAAATGCCTATAGACATGAAGACCTACTTATCAGATTGTTCTTCTGACACTTAATTGGCTGTTGTCAGCTCCGATTAGAACATCTTATCCATTATGCGTTCTCTGCGAGGTTCAGGGACAGCACCAACAGTATTTAAGAGTTTTATCGACAGTCAAGCAAAGGAGTGTTGTTTCCACCCATGTACATTACTATTGCCTTGCAAACTACCCCTGAAAAGATGATACTTCAATAGGTTTAAAAAAAAAATAAAAAATTCTATCAACCCATCAAATTTCACTTATGTGATTTGCAGTATAAATATATTACCTTCATCCCTTCCTGGGAGTAAATATGCTGAAATTGAATGTTCACGTCTACTGTAATAAGACTGCAAAGCATTTGACTCTACTTCATGCTCCCTCTTGTCATTGTCTATCTCATGAAACATTCTCCTGGGGTTTGACTATTGACCATTTTGTGTTAGCAGACTCTCAAGGTCATGCAAAGAATATAAAGGCTTTCCTGTTACTTAATAACTCAAATAAGAGATATCAGAAGAAGAGAAGGCATATCTGTTTTCAGTGCACTTGTTCAAATACACATTTCTGTGCTAAGTTATGTAAACTAAACGTTTAAATTACTTACCTACTTTCTTACAAGATGGTTGGAGATATGGGGGGTTTAATTCATTAGTAATGTAGAAGGTTTTTAACTTTTAACTGTATTGAAACACTGATTGGGAAATATTTTTTTATAACGGATGATAAAAATACGACTGCTTCTGGCTTTTTGTTGTAACTGATGCCTGACTATTTGAACAGGATCCATGCTTGTTCCAGTGTTCCTATAGTCTTAATTACACCTCTGGCAACGGTTTCTTTATCTGTTGTTAGGAAAAGATGCAAGCACTTGCAGGGTTTTTTAGGGGGAAAGGGACATGAAATATGTTCAGTAATCAGTCTTTCCCTTATAGAAGTATTTTGACAGACATAATCACCCCAGCAGAACATTTCTGTAAAGCTGGTACTGACTTACTGCTTTTGTTTCTGATCAGTGGCTTTGAGTTTCACAATATACAGCTGCAGAGCAGTCAGGAGCATGGTATTATTAGTGTAATTGTATAGTTTTTATTTTGAAATTTAAAATCTACTCCTGCCCATTTAGCAATAAGAGGGGGAAAAAAAGCATTAGCCCTGACTGTGGGCTGTAATAGCCTTGTCTGCTCTTTGACATACTCTACATGCGACCTTTATTACGGGGAATTAGATGTTTCTAATGAGATAATAAACCACTGCTACACTCAGATCTGTGCACTGTGATCCAAAGGCAATTCTACTATCCCAACTCACATTCCTGTATAGTCCCAGCATGTCCTGCCATACTCACTTTCCTAGTTTCACACTTTTCTTGTCTTAAACCCTGTTAGAGTGTGGCACAAGCTGCCTGCATTGAACATGAGATTCATGACTCCTCCATGCATTTGCAGTTGGACCACAATCTCTCCCCTGCACTGCCCAGGCACAGCATGTGGCATACACAGGTGCAGGACAGGGCTTCCTTGGGTGGCCCAGGGACAGCCCCGCTCCTGACGCGTGAGCCCTCCCAGCAGACACACTCCCTATCACATACTTGTTGCAGCATCACAGGAGCAGCTGCCTGTTGAGCCTAGTGAAACAGCTGATATTTGTCCTTAGCTGTGCCCCAACACAGTGACAGCATCACGGTTCAAGGGCATGAGCATGGTTAGGGACCTGCAAGGGACAATGTCAAATCGCAGATAAGAGCTCTTTCCCACAGCAAGGACTAAGTCTCCCAGGGAAGGGCAACACAGGTGTGGTGTTTAGACCCCTGCATACCTCTGCCCAGATGGGTAAATACCATGCTAAATAGATTCAATGAGAAAGATCAAAACTTGTGGGGTTTTTTTTTGTCTAGGCATTTGTTCTGGCTTTTTTTTTTCTTTTTTTTTGTTTTTTCCTTCAAATGCTATATTTCTTAAAGGGACACTGATTAAACCTTTTGCATGCCTTAAACAGGTAAAGTAAAGAGTAATACACATAGCACTGGCAGATTTTTAAGCAAAGGTTTGCATTTTTTTATTTAAAGACACTCTTTAGAAGCTCTTAATTTGTGAATTTTGCAATGTACTGTGTTATTTAAATAAGAAGTGATTTGTTTTATGCTTAAGGGTCCTTTACACAAATGGCTTGTTGCATATTTTCTTCAGCCGGCCTGATTCTGCTGCTGAGGTGAGCACAACACAAGCATAGCACCAGCCACCTCAGCCAGGAGGATTTTTTTCCTTGAAACAGTCTGTATGAATGAAGTGTGGCAAACACTCAGAACCAGTCCCAGGAGAACTCCTTGCTCAAAGACAGTATCGGAGATAAGATACTGAGGCTCCTGCAAAGATTAGGAGAAAGAAGGGAAGCTAAAATAGAGACCACTAGACAGTAAAGGATGTTGCTATGCATTGGACATCAGTAGGAAAGCAAGATATGGTAGGTCTGCTCCTGCTCCCACAGAACGAAACTCATGAAGGAGTACGTCATTGACTACAGTGGAAATGATCCTGAACTTTTGGGGGGTCTGATGGCTTCTCTCATGCACTGGCCTGTGTTTTTTCCAAAATCAGAGTCTTTCAGCACGGTACTTAATTCTGGAAGGTGATGCATTCGACTTGAGGTTTATGACTCACCCTAAAGTAAATCCTTAGGA
Organism: Aquila chrysaetos chrysaetos; assembly: GCF_900496995.4. Taxonomy (NCBI): domain Eukaryota; kingdom Metazoa; phylum Chordata; class Aves; order Accipitriformes; family Accipitridae; genus Aquila; species Aquila chrysaetos. Next base: position 50,332,343 of record NC_044007.1, read on the forward strand.
GTGGCCATCGTCACAGATGGTCCTGCCCCACTGCAAGAGATCACCATTCATGTAAGGGAACGTCACTCTTCAGCATACCTTAGGACTCAATTTATCTTTGACTTGCAGGGATATGTGCTTCTCTAAGTTGTTTTGCATTGGTATCATCAGTGTCCAACAGTCACATTTGGTTAAATAATAGACTGGCCTAACTTTTTATGGATTGGAAATACTTTTGCCTTAATATGATTTAAAAATGTGTACTTTAATACTGTTTGAGTGAGATTTATGTTCAGCTCTAAACTGCACCTCATAACATAACTTGGTGTCCTCTAAAAGTATTTATTGATTGGGCTGGGACACGGTAAATCTCTTCTGTTTATGATGGTGGATAGATATCACAGGAAGTCTGCCAGGCATGTTGTCATCCTGGGGTCCTAAAAAAAACATGGATGAGTCTCCCACTCCTCCATGATGGCAGGTTTCTAATGCTATATATGCACTTTCACAAACACATTCAAAATATTTAATCACTGGATTTCAGAAAAGAAAGGATGGAAGCTAAGGGTGGTTACACCAAGGCACACAAATACCTTTTGGGTTGCATGGACTCTGAGTATTTTATCGGCCAAATTCTAACTATTCTCAGGAGAAAAAAAAGAAAAAAGAAAAAAGAAACCCTGCAGCATTTGAGTTGTCATCACAACCCTTTTCCTGTTGAAGTGTTTGGGAGCTGTATCTTTCATTCATTCAGTGGAAGCAGGAGCAGGACTCATCTCATGCAGTGTTTAGGCTTGTCACATGTATTTGCATATGAGCTTTTAAAAATGTGGTTTATATCTGATTATTAACAATTGCCACAGTATCTGCTTAAAAAGCTAGACGGCCTTCGAATTTCCACCTTTCTAGTGCTTGATGGCAGAGCAGTTGCTGCTGTGCTCTGCAACATTTTATCTGCAGTCTGTGTAACACATTCAGGATATGGTACACCATCCAATATTTTTAATCTAAATAAAATATGTGAGAATTTACATTGTGAACCTTTCTTTCCAAGGTGAGAGATGAAAACACCATGCACAACTTTTTGTATCTCAGATCAACCTGTGTGTATCTCAGTTTCTCAAGGACTTACTAAATAGACAAGATGCAGATATAGACTGAACTATTTGTTACCCACTTACATGATCTAAATCATGCTGTTGCAGTCTGTAATTTAGGACAAATGAGATAAAGCAAACTATGTACGTGGATTTTTCCAGAAGACTGCTTATTGTTGAAATGCTTAGTCACCATGATAGCAGAACTAATGTTATAGGACTTAAAATTTCCACATGTAACATTTGGAATAATCTACTGAAAAATACACTATAAAATAATACATGATTATCTGGTTCCCACTTGTATTCTACTATATCTCACACTGCTGTTGCAAATAAATGATCTGTTAAAAAAAAAGGCATCATGTGGTCACTGGAAACATTTGAAGTCCTAAAGCTCAGGACTGAAATATGAGGAAAAAACCCAATTTGGGCAATAGAACATGTCTAAGAGGAGTCTGGAAGTGTGTGCGACTGAGAATGAATGATTTACTGTGGAAAAATATTTGTCGGTGAAGAGAGCTGATTGTGAAAGAGACTTAATATCTTTATGGAAACGAGCTAAAGCAATTAGAGCAAAAATTATGCTGGTATATGTACATCACCAATTTTTCCAGATGGTTTTAAAACTCATAGGACTAGTAGAGAGCTGAGGTTCTGAAAAGTGATCGAAATGACACTGGCACTTCAGAGTCCTTTCACTAAAGCATGGCTTGTGAGACCAAGCTCCCATGAGGAACTTCAGCAATGGAAATTGGGTCCTGTAGCAATTACATTTCTGGTTGTCTGGCTCCTTGCTTGGAATGCAAAGTTTAGCTCCCAGGACACATATGACATTCATGGAGGTAAATTAGGATCATGAAAATGATTAATATGAAAACCCATCACCTGGGATAGCATCTAATCAGCAGGAAGGGCTGAGAGCAGACTCGTACCTGAAACTCACCCCCTACATTGGTTTGGCTCTTGCCTTCAGCTTCTTCAAATCCAAGCTCCAGAGTCACCTCTCAAGAGGTTTAGGGGTGTGTGTGTCTGTGTATGTGTCATATAACTTACTACACACATGATCTATACCTTACTGAAACAGGTTCCCAAGGGGATTTAGGCAGAACTAGTAAAATTATTTCGGGATCACAATCACATAATGCAGGAGCCACTTTGACATTTTGAGACACAAAACAGGAATCTAGGTGTCTGGAGAGTTAGAAAGGCAAACAAGTAGTGATGTGGCTGTCTGCAGGGTTAAGGTGAAGAAGGGTTCTGGGAGGAACAGGAAAGCGGCAGTGCTGGCAAAGGAGGTCTTTGTAGTGTATGTCTTACCCAGTGGTTACTGGCACTGTGGTATCACTTATGGGATTAAAATGTGCTCCCTGTTCTATGATGACATGCATGGAGGCTTGTAGATCACATCTGAGCCATGGAATGGGAGAGGCTGAGCCATGCTGGGTGAGTGATGTCCTTACTCTAAGCTTCAGCGGTGACACTGGCTTCAGCAGCAACAACTAAAAACAGCAACTGTGGCCCAGTCATTTGCTTAAAAAGAGAACTTAGAGTGTAGATATTCCCAATATCAGCTTCCTTTTAAAACCTCCTTTGGCTTTAGACTCCTTTATCTGTTGCAGATTGTGGTGTATTGCAAACGTTGTAAGCTGCTTTATTTATATCAGACTGATAACTGTTATCTTGGCTATTAATTTCTTTTGACCTTTCTTGCCTCCTTTCAAGTACAAAGGCTGTGGCATAATCTAGCTAAAAAAGCTATCACAAGGTTCTTTTGAAAGGCAAAAGGAGCTTGTATTATTTGTCTCTCACCTTCGAATGTGCAATGGGGAGAGGTTGAGGCTTTCTTCAGGTGTGCCTGGCAAACAGAGTTCCCAGTCGCTCTTCTCCACTCACATGCAGCAATGACCTTTCTATGATCTTTCATCCCTACTTCCTTTTTGATATGAATCTTCATAAAAAGCTCTGGAAATCACAATGTGTCTGAAAGTTCATATTAATAGACTCTGTGTGCACACACACGTGTGTGAAAGATGCATAGAGAGGCACAACTTTGCACAGCCATTGGATTACTTCTTCCCAGCAGTGGACAAGATCAGTGCGTAAAACCATGGGAGATCAGTTGCCATTTGAGATTGCTGCATGCCCCACTAGGATCCTAATGACTTGGTCATTTATTTCCACTTACTTCTGAGCCATATGGCTTTCAGCTTGAAGAGGGGTCACGGCTGTCTCCTATTGCTATGGAGCCAGTTGGGTTCTGCTCCTCTTCCTCCCAAGGTGCATTTGCCATAAGGCTTTTTCTTCCACACTCAAACCATTTAAAAACTGATTACCTTGTACATTTTGGAAGCTTCTAGCATGAGAAATATTTTTCCATTATCCCACTCTACCTTAGGTTTAGCCCCATCTATTCTGTGGGGATTGTTGCTTTACTTTGGAATAGCAAATCTCAGGGCATTGGACATTCATTCATTTTTCCTCAAAACATTCCTTTGATAATTCCAGTGATATCTCCACTATTTTGTTCCAGTGCCTAATTATTTCCATTAGCTTGGTATCTCAGTGCCTAGCTGCCTCGTGGTCCCATCTTCAAACTAGAATGCATGCTTATTTTGTTTTGTTGTGCTTTATTCCCTGCCTTTCCAGCTGAATGAGCTCATCAGAGCTGGAATGAGATGGTTTAGTCTCTAGAGTCTCCTTCTCTAAGCAGCTCCTTCAAGCTGCTACTGCTACTTTGGACTTGGGGCCACTTTCTCCAGGCAGCAGCAGAGTTGCCCCAGAGGGGAACATCTCATCTGCCTTGACTTGCCAGAGCTGTACAGTACACAGGCTAAATCCTGCCTTAGCTTCACAGAAGAGATGAAGTCGGTTTGCACCAGCCGAACCCAGTCTTAGACAATTGCAGTAGAGTAAACAGTGTCCCAGCAAAGAAGTAATCAATTTTGAAAAGATGGGATTTGGGCTTGTGGCAAGTCCCTGGGCTCTGATTTGCAAGAAAAACATCAATAGGAAAACTGGAACAATGGTTGATTGGCCCTGTAAGTTCTGAACATATGCACATGAACATCCAGTAAGAAAAAGCCTAATGCTTCATGATTAAACATGACAGAGTAGGGACAAAATGAACTCTGGAGATCAGGAAGATGTACATAGATGTTGGACTCTGCTGCTGTTTGCCCACAGGTATTGCTGCAGAGAAACAGCTGCACAGCATCTTCTCAGAGCTGAGTCAGACCAGCTGTACAGGGTAGGATGCACACAAACACAAATGTTTCAGACACAAGGCTGTCTTGTTTTTCTCCCTCCTTCCACAGCTGCCCAGTATACTTCAGATTTACTGGAGGCAAACATTGCTAGGGCATAAATGCAGAAGCTTCTCTAGCCTCAAGACTAAAATGTGAGAATAAAGCTTTGTGTCCTCCAACCTTTTAGCTTTGAAAAAGCCCAGCTAATACCATGGAGGGAACTTTAACAAAGGAGGTCAGAAAGTCCATCTGGATCCTTCTGCATCCTAGTCATTCCTAGAGCTACCCTTAGAGAAGCAATCCATAGGTTAATTTATCACTGTGTAAAGAAAATATCCCCCAACTTCTTTTACCACTAGCCTTTCTGAGTTAAAATAAATATCCTTTGTTTGAGCACAGCTGAAGAGCATCTAAGGTTTATATATAGCAGCTATTGCTATTGTGTCTGAGTGGTGAGGAAAAGGTCAAAGCGAAATGATTTTATTCTCTCCCCAGTTAGAAAAATTGCTTTGTATGTTTGTTTTGGGGAGGGAGTTTGGTCTTTTTCCTCTTACAGAGCTCTGTTTCTGTCAGGTTGTCCACGCTTTATTTTGTCTTTTCTATAGGTTGAATCCTCAGACATTCTGTGGAATTAAGTAGAACAATTCATTCTCTCATCTAGCAAAGTCTTTCACTATCCCTTTTTTTTTCCTTTGTCAAAGAATGTCACTTGAGGATGCTTTAACTTTTCTGGCTGTTTGATGTCTTTGCTCAGCGGGATCTGATCGCACCCTCCATTGCATGGTCTCCATTTGTCTATTATTTTTCCTGCCTAGACAGCTGTCCTTTCAATGAATTTGGGACCCTATGGGTACTCCTGAGGTTTTTACAATGAAGCTCCAATCATCTGAATTTCTGATTCGGATTGTTCATTTTCATTTCAGATGGTATTTTTCACAATAAAACACACACAGTTTCCATGAACTTCATTTCATGATGGACCTGAATTTTTCTTCTGAGTCTGGCCCTTTTTTATCCATTTTCTCAACATTTTGCTAATTAATTAGACTTTATCATTAAAACCTCCATATTTGAGACAATTGCCTGAATAATGTTTGTGTTTCTTATATTCCCTTCTATTTGTTTCTCACTTTCAGTGTCTGAGGGGCCAGCACTTTTTGTGCCAACACCTTATAAACATTGTGTAAAGGGAGAAAACTCACATTCGGGCAGTTATATATGGCATAGCTGGAGTGTCAGGTGCTGGAAGGAATCTGAAAAGTTGATATTTTATATCCCTGCAAACACAAACTTCAGTCAATAGTGAAACATCATATGGGTTTCAAGGTTAACTGGGAAATGTATAATCCTAACAACACGTGGTGAAAACCTAGATACTAATTTCCAGTTTAGCAGTCAGAGGGTGGGAAATCTACATCATATCCCTAAGCCCTGGAAAGGGCTCCAAAGTAAAAGTGTACTCCTAAGTATACATTTGTCATGTACAAAACATTGCTTGGTACAACTTTGGGCTGAATAAACTCAGAGGATACATCTACCTAAATATCTGAAGGTTCCTTTGCCATCACCAAGACCAGAGGTACTTTCTCTTCAGAGTGTCTCCATTGGCAAAAGATTCAGAGCAAGCAGGACTTCATGTGTCTGAACTCATTTGTGAGTTTAATGCCACACTGGAAAAATAGATGTAGGGTCATGCATGGCCAGAGTCGATGAGGAGGCAAGCTGAGGGCAGGCAGCGAAGGGGACAAGCACTTGGCAAATCAAGAAATGACCTGTGTTGCCCTGGACTGCTCCCAAGACATCTCCTGCAGTGCCATGCAAACAGAGCTCTTACCTCCACCTCCAAGAAAGGATGTGGTAGAAGGACCTAAATAATGATAAGCTTTCCAGTTCCCAGAAGGAAATCCTATAGCTAAAGCAGCTTTCAAATACTGAGTCCTGCAGTTCTAAGAAATGGTTAAAACTATTTTTACTATTACATTTATAGATGCTTATATATATAATTTTGATATTGACATTTACATATATGTATGTATATAATAAAGATTTATATATATTTATACATTCTTATATATACACACAAACATATATGTGTGTACATGTAAATAATGTATATGCATATATTACAAATGGTTAAGCAGTCTTGAAGTGCTCTGGTTACTCCACAGATTTAAAAGTAATCTTTAACAGGAAAGATAACACAGGCATCCTGACTCCCATTCTTCTTTTCTGAACATTGGTGTTTTCTCTCTTACGAGTGTTAACATTTCTCCAGCCAATATAAAGTGTTTATTCTGCAGATAAATCTGCAAAGGGGAAGCCTTGTCTGCTCTCATGGTTGTTAGAGGGACAGCATTTTCCTTGTGGTTTGATTGAACATGAAGCTACAAATGCTCTCCATAAGTATCAAAGCATTACACCTGCACTGAGTAAACATTAATACAACTGGCTTTTGCTGAAACATGATGGTTTTCTCTTGCCTGCTTTGTACCTTCTTGAAGGCAAACCAGGTCAGGAAGTCCTGAAGATCAGCCAGTTTGTTTCCAACTATGGCTGTAGGTCTTAACAGATCGTTTCCTTCAGAACATCAACTGAACTAATACAGACATTTCAATTTTTTTATTTTGTGTGTGTGTGTGTATATTTCTGTCTGCTTGGAGCACCTGTGGTGGTGATAATCCATTGACAAAAATAACCACAGGGATATTTTAAATTCCTTTTTTCACAGACTAAACTTTACTAGTGAGGTTGATGCTTAAGAGACATCTGTATAACCCAGGCATGGTGATTTCTGTAGATCAGCTGTTTTTCTTCTACAAACCTACATAGGAACCTAAAGGAAGGGTGGTGCCAAAAGTACAGTCTTGATCATATACACTTACGTTGCAGCTGTGCCTCTCCTGTCCCTCCTTAATGGCAGTAGCAGGGCTGTAAGAACCTGCTCAGTCACAGGTGTGACTTTTTGGTTGATGAGACAGAGCTCCCTTCCTCTTGCTCACTACTGCCAGCTCTCCTGACTGAAAAGGCTGCAGCAGGTGGTCTGATATTACTGAGCTGCCCCAGACCCACAAATCTGAGTTTGGGGCTGAAAGAGATCATTAGTGAGTACTTGGGAACATACAGCTGCTGTTAAATAGGAGAAAGGTTAGGTTTGTCTTGGTTTGGTTTAGTTTGTGCTGTCTATTTAGTGAAAACAAGACAAGACCAGATTTGCAATAACACTGGGAAAGCTTTACAATAACTGGTGTGCCAAATCCAAAATATTACCAGTTGTGCAGTAGGACTCAGAATCACACTATTCTCTTTTTAAAGTCAGACGAGTTTTAAATTAAAAACATGTCGTTTGTCTGGTTTTTTAAAACTCATGTGATCATCTGTTACAACTGTGAGAGCTGGAAACATCATGATCTGAGACTCCAGGGTTTAAAGAATACAACCGGGCTGATAATGAAACAGCTTACGAGTAGCAATGATGCTATACACTTGCATTAGCCCTTTCTTTTTAACGATGCTGTGGTTCTGTAACAAATGAAGCACACAAGTATCTCCACTGGGAATGACTCAGGGATTAAATGCTCTCAGGGGATTGGGGTGGTTACACCTCCCACAGCAATGCAGGGGAGCTCGAAAAACCACTGGATGGGGCTAGATCTGTTGATACCAGAAGTCTTGGTCTGCATAATAGGAGGTGGCCTCAGGTGGCTAGGAAGCTGTCTTAGGTGATGGTTAACATAAACTACCAGAGATGCTGCAGTAGTGGTGGTGGTAGTGTGTTCTGTGAAGGGTGCCCCTGCTAACATAAAATTCAAAGAATCTATGAGAAAAATCTTCATGTTAAGAATAAAATTTGTTTTAAAAATAGATGGTGAAATAAAGAGCATGAAAGTAGGCACTTCAAAAGACATTTCACAGCAAGCAATATTTCACATTAGGCATTGCACTGTATTTTTATACTTTTTCTTCAGTTTTTCATCCTGAGTAGTCCCTCAGAACATTCCTTATGTGACCCTCAGAGCTTCTGTCAAAATCCAGTTGCAAACCAATCTCATAAGGGAAGCAGGAGTTTATGTTGCTAATTAGTAAGACCAACTCAAAGATGAGCTCACAGTCCCAGAGGCAGCAATAAGTTGTTCCAATCTCTGTTAAGAAAAGAGATCTGCTTTTTTCTGCTGCTCCTACTCAGTCAAACTAATGTATGGAAACAAAGCTGTAATGTTGTGCTGCGAGGATAAGTCAGTATCCCGTCCAGTGACAGCAAAAATAAATTACTCAAATGACAAGAAGATGTACTCTAAGGCCTCGTTACCAGAACTGAGGTTAGCCAATTGAAGTGTGCTCTATAAAGCAGCCGAGCTCCTTGGAAGAAGCAAACCTCTTGAATCTAGATGTCAGGGCTCTGGACCCAAAGGTCTGCAAGTCCTTTCCTCTACCATCAACACAGGCAAAGGCTGTGGGATCTTGAGAAGAAATTGTGAACATGCATGTTTTCAATGACTGACCTTCTCACAAGCATAGGCACAGTCTATGCTCACCTGCATGGGTTTCAGAGAACTGGTTTTAAGCCTTTCCTCTTTGCATATGCTGCTGTCGAGTGCGCTTGCTATGCCAAAGATTGATATAGTTCCAGTGTTCACAGGAGTGGCAATTGCTACTAAGGCACTTCAGCAGATAGTTGGACATATTTGCAGAGATCTAGTGAGAGTAGATTTGGGTATTGCTATCCTGTTCCTTCACTTTGCTCCAGATTACTCATCTCCCACAGAACGTGGAAAAGAGCAAGTGAGCACTCCTCAGTGGAAAACAAGCTTGGTTAAGTGGCCTGTGACAATTATTCATACCAAGCTGACAGAGTTTGCACTAGTATGTTTGAAGACCATTCACGTGATCAATCCTAGGAGCTTTGCTCAGGAGGTATCAAAGGGACAACATGCCAGTGATGTCCAATAACTCTTAGACTCTTCTTCAAGAGAATGTCTGACCATTCTCACAGTCAGCTGGATAGAAAAGCAACATGCAGTGTGTGCTAATAGCATGCGATGTCTGCAAGCAGCAAGTGTTATCCAAGTATTTTTAGGGGACCCCTGCTATAGAACACTAGTACCGTAATACTTGAAAGTAGATAGTTTCATCTTCTTGACAACCACCAGGTTGACAACAATATACAGGAGCTGTGGCATTTCTAGCAATCAGAGATGTGGTAATAACCTTGTCAACTTATTTAGGAAGGCTGTGAGTTTTGCTCCTTGACGTAGATGTTTATCACTTCTTATTACATGCAATTCTGTACCAGCAGGACAGATTATCATTATTAGGAGTTAACCATAGTATGATAACCTGGAGGTCAGAGCTTCACTGTCCTAGAAAGTGTGGAGGTATAACAAAGAATGATCTCTGTCCCGGAAGCCTGGCACTCAAACTAGAGGGCTATTGGCTAGAAAGGTGATAAAACAAACAGCCCTGGGGAGCAGAGGGAATATGAAACAGTGCAGAGGCAGCCAGGAAAACAAGGATCACATAAAACACATGTGGGCTGCAAGAGATTCTCTTCAAGTTTCTGAAATGCCTCACTGATACAAGAAATCTTCCAATAGATTTAACTTTTATTGTAAGCTCCATGTGTATGTTATGGACACACATGAGAATTTGGTATGTTTCCAGACTTTTTAAAAAAGGAAAGGGAATGACACAGAATATGTTTGGGCTTTCAGTTGCAAAAAAAAGTTATCCTTTATCATTATGCTAAGTACCATTTGAATACAAAGATAATTCATCCTTAATCTCTTCCTTGTATACTTACAAAGTCACTAAGTAGGGAAAAAAAAGCTGAGTATATCCAAGGTAGCCCTCCATCAGGGACAGATTGTTTCCCACAGTTCATGTATTAATACTTTTCCACTCTACCTGCAAAAGGACTTTGCTGTTCTTGCTCTCAAAGTCAGGAGTAGTTTTGGAGTAGCCTCTGCTTATTTCTATTTTCCTATACCCTGTTCCTATTGAGCTATGTAGCTTCTCTCTCCAGTAAGTTTATGGCCTTCAAATATGGGTTTTGGTTAATATGATTTTAACCTAAGAGTACCCACTGTTCTTGATTTACACGTTAGTCCCTTCCGTTCATTGATAATTTTTCTTATTTTTGTCTGCGCTCCTGATACTGATAGTGTCAGAATCGTTTTAGCAATATAAGGCCTGGGACTCACTACAAAAATGCTGCTGATGTGGCTCCTGTGATGTACTCTGAGAGATCTACATCTCTTCACCCCAAGATAGGATGTCTTTGCATGTACCTGGTCTCTTCTGCTCACTTACTACACTCTCCAAAGCAGTGTTGTGTGCTCCCTGGATGTAATACACTAAGCAAGAGAAATTACAGATTCGTTAAAACTGTGGCCAGAAATAACTTCAAGCGCAACAGTTCTGCAAGTTTTGAACCTTTCACTTAAAAGCAATCCAAAGAAAGACTGCAAGGGTGTGAGGCAGGGTAGGGAGGGAGAAGCCAGCAAACATTTGGGAAACTTATTAGAAAGCCTCCTGCACTTTCTTCAGTACGCAGACACTGTACAGTCTCAGAGGAGAAGCAACTGGCACTTCTCATTCCTGGGAGAGATTTTCTGGGCTGTGTTGAAGCTACAGCTGCAGTGTGCCCTCTTATGGCAACACCAGTTGCTTTCTCTCTCAGTTTCGCACAACGGTGTTGTGCAGGGGGAGGCAGGGGTTGCTTTGATTTTTTTGTTCTTTTTTCCTTTTCCCGGAAAAAGATACTTGGGAAGAAAATATTAACTCTGTATGCTGTGGCATGTTTAGAAAACAGGCTTGAAGCTTCACATCCAGAGCATCAAGCAGTGCCCCATCTGTCAAAGAAGACGAGACAGTGAACAAAACTAAAAGAGACGCTAAATGTCATCAGGTTTAGCATTTGCTGATGACACGTATGGCTTTCATGCCAAGGCATATGTAAAGTGAAAGAGGATTGTTGGTTAAAGGTGTTGCATTTAACAGATAGCATCAAGTTATTTGACTGAATGTTTCTGTGCTGGCTCCGTTGTAAGCCAGGCTCTGCACATGTTCCTCTCCATTGCTACAGCATTCCGAGTGAGAGGATGACTAAAGCATTGTCATTATTTTGTAAATATTCTATCATTAGACCTGTTTGGAAGATTGTGCTCCCATGGCTTCCTCTCCCTCTGCTTCTGGTACCTTGTTCTCTTCTGATGTTTTGCCCTTGTTGCTTCTCAAACCACCCCCCTCCACCACCTTGGAGCCCCCCGTTCCAGTGCAGCACTCCCACAGCTCCCCTGCATTCCCAGCAGGACTCTCTTCCTCTGCTCACTGAAGATGCTCCCAGTCTCATGGCATTTTCCAACCCACAAAGTCATAGTTGGAGTACTCTGGGACTCCTACAGCTCTTCCTTTCACATCTTTCGTATCAGAACAGCCACATCAGTGCTGCTTATTTGATATTGCCCCTCTGCTCATTGAATGTTTAAAAGCACACAGAAATCCCTGAGAGCTCAAGGCAAGAGTTACAACTGTGGCATTAATGCCTTTTACTGCAGTGACCTGGCACTGTCAAAAAAAAGAGGCATGGGGCAAACTCTACCTTTCCCCAGTTTCCTGGTCAGCCTTGGAGATCGAATACACTCCAACCACTTCAAGTTTCCAGTTCCGGAGCTGGCCTAACCTCATGTGCGTGAGGAAAATAAATGCATTTCCCTGCCAGGCTCCTGACTTCTCCATCAGATTAAAACTTGACACCACATGGCAATACGCGCGAGCCCTCACCGATGACACTGCATGCTCCGAGCACAGACTATTCCTGGGATGACCTGTCGTCCTGGGGTGCAGATTCATAATGGTGCCCAGGAGCCATGCACGCACACCCTGGTATTTCTGACTGCAATGTATTTGTGTTTCTACTTTCCCTCTGGCTCGTTGCCTTTTATATTTACTTCAGCATGCCTATTCACCTTAACATTAAAAAAAAAACACCAAATAAGAAAACAGTCTAAACACTTTTCTCTGTCAATCAGGCAGCTTCTGCTGCAGCTCATTCTGCTGCAGTTGATCTTCCTAAAATCTATCCTTCATTATAAGAATATAATAATCAGGCAGTTCCAGTACCTCTGATTATTGATACTAAGATTGATTATATTTACTAGAAAAAGGTGAAGTGGTCTTTAGAAACTAGAAACCAACCTGCAGGCTCACTTTAGATTTCCACTGAACCAAAACCCACTGGAATGGTGCTAAAAAACTATGCTAAAGCTATCCAAAATGTGACAATTATCTTGGCCCATCTTGCCTTTGAAATGAGAAGTGTAAGGTGATGCTGTCTAGAGTTACACCACCTCTGCCCAGCCTTTGGGAACACAGTTCAATGACCCTTAAATGTTCCTTTTGTAGTTTCTGTTTGATGATTTGACATGAATTTTGTAATTAAGTTAGCTTCTGTCACCAAGTTACAGTTTTCTATGTCAGAAGAAATGCTTTTTCTCGTAGACAGGGAGTGAGGATGTCAGAATGCGGCCCTTCTTATTAAACTGCACAGAGGCAGTTGAGAGTTTCACTGTTTAACATCATTCCCCCTGTGTTTAACATCATTCCCCCTGGTGCTTGCTTGTTTGTTCTTCAAGCCTTGCATTTATTTTACTGTTTACAGTAAGGTTTGTGCTGTGGAGGAGACTGCTGGTGTGGAAGCTCTAGGAGGAACAGAAAGGTTTCTGTGCCTTTGAGATGTTCATTCACATACCCCCAGCTTGATACGCAGCAAATAAATGCTTGCTTTAAGTAGGAACACAGACCAGGAAAGGATCTTGTAGGCTACAGAGCCCAGTCCTTTACTGTCTCTGGTAACTATAAAACATAATGCTTTCTACCCAACACATCAACCTTTCTTAACATTATGATAAGCGTTTTTTCTATAGCTGCTCTAAGTAGAAGGTTGCTTGAGAGCTTACAGGTCTCAAAGCTAGAAAACTTGTCTTAATTTCCAGCATGAATTTATTCATGGCTAGCTTACATTCACCTGTCCTTTACCAACAGACCTCGGTTTACAATACCTATTCTTCCTTCTGGTTCGTCATACCCTCCCCCATCCTTCTCAATGAAACTCCTCCTTCATTCTTGAGTCCTCCTCTTGGTTGCCTTCCCCTGCACCCTGCCTGTACACCTGCTGCCTGTGGGGGCCATCCCTCACGCAAAAAGCACAGCCCTTCACCCCTCTCCTTCCCTGGGATGGGACCTGTGTGACAACCACTGGTGACCCCGGTGATGGAAGGAAGGGGCTGTGTCTCAGCCAGGTAGCTCCTCACCCCGCTCTCGCCTCTGCTGCCAGCGGCTTTCGGTGAGCATTTACTAGTTTCCTTAACTGCATTTGCCTGCCTTCATTCTTCCCTTCTTGTTTTAACACACGTAGAAAATGAAGGTGTGAACACTCTTACTTGAGTCATTACCTTAAGGCTTCTAGTTTTCTTCCTTAGCTTCCCCTCTAGCAGTCCCCAAAATAAAAGAATGAATTCTAAAAGGATAAAAATAATATAGACCTGTGCAAGGAACAGGAAAAGCTCACCCGAATGAGTGCCAATAGCTGCCAATTCTAGTCTCTTAATTTTTGCTTTCAAGGCTGGGAAACTCTCCATATATCTGCAGGGATGTAAACGAGCTGATACTGGATAACACTCAAATGAATATGTTCTATGAGAGTTGAAGTACATTTTGCAGAATATGTGTACATAGTCTACTGAAGGACTTTATCCAAAATTGAAACTGAGCACCTAGCTTTTCTTAACAAAATCATGGTAAAAACCATCCTTTTCTATTCTCAATTTAAGCAGAAGAAAGCAGAGAAAATTCAGGGCCAAATGGTGTTTGAAAATATACCTCAAACACATTGAGGATACTTGGGCATTGCGGCTGAGCTGGAGCACTGCGTTGGCTCCACTTCTTCAACCATTCACACCGCTGACAAGTTCCCAGGGAGCTCCTTGTTAATGTTAATATGCACAGAGCATCCTTCTCTCTAGAAAACATCACAGTTATTCAGAGTCCTGGCCCAGAGGGATGATGTCTCCTGGGATCAAACCCATGTGGTGGTACGGTGCCTCACACACGTCACCAAATTTTGCAGATTAATCATTATCTAATATTTTATTTTTACTAGAAGCAGTCTATGTGGTTTCACAACAAATGAAGGCTGGAGTGTGCCTCTCTCTGTGTGTTCCACTTGTGTATGCTCGTTTCAAGCAAGGATCTGCTTTCTTCCAAAGATATTTTGCTGTGACAATCGTATTATAATGGATCTGTGTTCATTCACAATGCTGGCTATGATAATTTATTAGAGGTTATCTACAAATTTCCTTTCTTTTAATAATGAAGTCTATGGATTTGGGTACACCTAGAAAGCAAAATGTCATCTGCAGTGACATGTCAGTAAAAGATGGAAATCCAAAGGTTTATTTCAGTAGGGGAAAGCATTTCTTAATTTTGGTGAGAGGAGAGAAAGGAGAGAAGGAAGGAAGGAAGGAAGGAAGGAAGGAAGGAAGGATACTGTCTTTTTAAACTGTATTTGAAATTTTCTAGATTTCTAAATTGGCTCAACATGAAGATTTCTCAGATAAGAGGAAAATACCCTGCTATAATGAACAGATAAATCTGATTTATGCCCACAAGACAAAGCTGTGGGATTTATAGTAACCAATTTTATTAAAGTGGAGGGGTTCAGGCAAGAGTGGATCATTATACTTAAGTTCTGGAACTATCATTCTAAGCGACTTCTCCGATTTCCACCACCAACCAGGAATGATATCACAATCTATGAGCCATCACAGCAGCTGTTTCTGAGGTATTTAAAGCACCCTACCTGCATTGGTTCAGCAGTTAAAAGCAAGAATAGGCCAAAATTTTAAGAAAGTGTGTGGGATGGGTTTTCTGTGGATAATAAGGGAGTGTGGGGGCTTCACAGCATCCCATTAGCATTGCCCAGTGTAACTGTCTCCCTTGATGAGGAAGAGATGAGACCACACACAGCCCCTCCACCTCTCCTCCATCTCTGTCCTGGCTGCCCCAGTGGAGGGACACAGCAACAAGTTTTAAATGAGCTAATTCAGGTGATGAGGACAGTCTAACAGCAGCACTGTTGTGAATTTATTCCACTGCAAACAACTGATCCCAATGCCTGAACAAAACTATTTAAAGTTTGCTCCTATATCTTTGTATAATGCTTGCAAGTGCAGTATAGACACACTGTTTGCTTTAGGTATGTGAAGGGGTAGACTAAGCATGTGATGCACTACCGGTGATGACCGGCAGCATCCCCCCCAGCTAGCTGGTCATTAGGGTACGTATGTGGATCATGCCGTGCATTTGCCCTCCTTTGAATGCAGTCCTGGGCAAGGAAAGTTATCCTCCCCCTGTTTTCAGATGTGACCTGCTGCCTGCCTGTCACCAAACACACTTTTCTCAGTAGCTTTGAGCAGTAAATGTCCACAGTGGTGTGCTGGTGAGTGCTATGGGTTTGCTCTCCAGAGGCACACACTTCAGCACTTCATCTGTGTAACATTTTGCAGAGCACAAATGCAGTAGAGTTACAACTATAGGTACTTCTCAGTGGTAGAAAGGGACCAGAAATGCATCTTCTGGGTACAACAGTACCAGTTATTCCACAGAGGACAGAATAGGGTGTGTGGGATTTCAGTGTTTCTGTGGCCGTGCTTCTAATGGCTCTGAATCTTTTAATTGCTAGTGACAACATGAGGCAGATGTTGAAAATAAATTGTATTAATTGAATAGTATTAGTTAAAAAAGACTACTCAAAGGAAGACTGGAAGCTTGGGCTTGGAAGGACTGGGTGTACATGTCACTGCTCTTCCCACCACCTTGAGATCACAAGAAAGATTCACCTGTCTTCTGCCCATCATGTAGTAAGGTTAACTAGAGGCACAGAGGCAGGTGGAGTTTAATGGGGCATGAGCCCCACAGGGTGACCTGTGTGGAGTGATTCTGCACCCACCCCGCTGCTGGCAGAGTGGCCTCTCTCCTGGCCTCCTACCAATAGTCTGGTTAAGCGGTGCTCGGCGTGTCTCTCTAGTCGCTGTGTAGAAAAACCCAAGAGCTTATGTGAAGGTTTCAAGGCAACTGGGGTCTCCGGGCCCACGCCAGCCTGCAAAACTGGGGAGGATGGAAGGCCATTTCTCCCCTCTCATGCCATCTTGAATTGTTGTCTGTGCCATCCTTTTGCTTTCTCACAGGGGATAAAGACCACCAGGAAACACATTTAAAAATCATCTGTGGCACACAGAAGGAGAAGAGAGAAAGTTGTTGGTACATTTCAGCAAGCCTTGTTAAAAACATCTCTAGGCACTACAAAGTGCATGTTATCAATATGCATATGTGATGTCTCTGAGGCAGAGTTGCCTTTAAGGTACATATTCAGCAGGACAACATTTTCCCATGTGAGGCAAGGAACAACAGTGAATCATATGTGTGGGAGGGAAAGGCCTTCCGGCTATGTACAGTATTTATTCCCTTTTGTGTCTTGCTTCCCCCCCTCCCCTCTTTTATTAATGGCTTTTGCAATTACTGGTAACAGGGTATTGCTAGCTGGCAGAAAGCGGTGACTTCTGCAGTTGATTGTTTGCGGGAAGCTGGATGTATAGGGGAAGGAAACGATGCTCGTGTGCTGGCTTTGCTCACCCCTCCGACCCCCGAGCGAGAGCCAGCCGACACACTATTTGTGTTCAGCACTTGCCTCCCCAGTTGAATGTCACATTACTTGACCTCACATAAATACACACACAGATGTAGAAATACAGAAGGTGAGGCCTGCAGTGCACACATTAAAAATTTCTGCTGAAGATGTCAGCAGGGGGCCCAGAGAAGCTGATTTAGAGGGAATCTGAAGGAAAAGTATGGCACCCAGCTCCGCCTGCAACCACAGAGGTTGCGTATAGGATTTGGGGTTTTATTTCTCACCCTACTAAAGAGGGTTTCCACCCCCGGAGCATTAGCGCTGGAAAGCATTGCGAAAAGCATGCAGATGCACCAGCACACGTGATGAATGCTACGGTATCTCAGGATGTCAGCTGAGTTCCTGGTGAGCTGACGGGACAGCACTGGCATTCAGCATCTCCCTAAGTGGCGATCGATAATTGTCAATGGATGTGAACAGTGACATGCAGTCAGTAGACAGCAGGTTGCCCATGGTTTTGGCAATAAATTACAGCTGACCAAGACGGAGTACCCAGGAAGGTGTAGCTGTGATGGAAGAACCCTGATGTCGCAGCTGTAAGCACATTTGGCAGTGGGGAGTTTCTCCAGGAACTGTACAACAGGTCTGGGGGCTGGCAACGTGCTTCCCAGGAAACGTGGCGGAGGTAAAGGGCAGGCCCCATTTAAAAAAAAAAAAGACTGTTATGTTGCTTTTAATAGAATTATGTAGTCTAGGAGCAGCAAGATCCAGTACCAATGTGTATTGATGAAGAGCTTGCGCAGCTGTGACTGTATAAGCCCTGAGAAAACATATACCACCGGGACAGAAGTAGTGGAGAGCTACAGCTTCCTTATGGTTCCCTTTTCTCCTTGCCTTCCCTCCTCGCTTTCCCTTTGTTCAACTACGTGTGGATTTAGAGATTCCTGCTGAAGCTGAAATGTCAAAATGCAAGACACTGTATAATTATGGGAGTATAAGTAACCTAACAAATTTTAACTCTGAATAGAGCAAAAGAATTAAGAAAGAAACATGAAAGTTCGCATCACTGAGCTGGCAGTGCTATCATTTGCAAGCACTAGTATCAAGATATCTCTGGTTGGTAAGTTCTGCTGCTCGTTCCCTTTTTTCTCTTGCTCGAAAAGCAGAGGAGCACTGGCGAGAGGTGAAAGGGTAGCAGGGAAAATGGGCAGGCGAAGTAAGCAGGGTGAGGCTCATAGGAGAGGCTGGGAGAGGGATGGCAAGAGGGAAGCAGAGCCAACAGCTCATGGATGAGAAAAGAGCATCTGGAAAAGAACTGAAAGGTTTTGAGGCATGAGCGAGTAGAAACGGTTGGCAGCTTTCTGTCAGAGTGGAAAGGATGTCATTCTTTTCTGCTGAAAATGCCCTTTTAATAACTGTCCATCAGATAATATTTCTTCGAAAATTTCCAATTTTACCTGACTCTTATTTTAAATTTGTGTTGGGGAGGAATTGTCACACAGCTGGGATCTGACATTTCTGGCAGGCTCTTATCATTCACGTTTTCTACCTAGAGGCAAAGAGCGTGAGATCCTCCCAATCTGGGAACTACAGCTGGGCTGACGGGGAGGCGCTGAGCCCGGCGCTTGCTTCCAGCCATCTGCCTGGAAGCCTCACACCATGGCAATTCTGTCCCCCTAGGCAAAAGTCAGGCTGACAAGACCCTTTCAAGACGGCAACCAGCAAATCAAATGAAGTCTTTGTTCCTTCAGATTGGAATGTTTCCCTTTTCTGCCCAAAAGAGACATGGATGTACAAACAATTTTGTGAGAAAAGTCTGACTCTACCCATGACCTTAGAGGGTACAAAGGTCCTTTGGTAGCTGCTTGCCTGTGCTTCCACTGGCTAAATTTCCTGACAGACCAGTTATTTTGTCCCTGAATTTCATATGGTTGTAAGCAGGACCAGTTGCCCTGGGGAAGAGTCTCCCCTGTACACAGTTCTGTCCCTGGGAGTGCTCAGAAACAAGGAATATGCTCGACTTCGCCTCTCCTCTGCCTTCTCACTGTGCCCATCGCGGACATTTGCTCTTACTCTTGCTTACAGTGACAGCTCTCTAGCTAACACAATTAAGCAGGGCACTGTAAAATGAGTACAGCCTAGCATCAGTGCTGATATATACAACAGACTGCAAATTTCACTGGCTGCATTAGGGACCATTCACCAGCCTACCTGACTCCTGCAGGGTCTGTTAGTTTCTGCAGAGGGCCCCACAGACCAAGCTCTATGAGCCGGCTGACCCTGCAGTTTGCTTCCCACTGGACTCCAGCTGGAGCATCCTCTAGGAAAAGATGATTTTGAGCAACTGGGAGAAAGCTTCTTCATGATACTCCTGAAAAATAAAACTTCATGGAGATTTGTTCTTCTGTTCTACTCAGACTACTACGAGGTTTGGCATTGAACTTCAAGAAGGAGGCAGGCCAAGAGGAGACAGTCCACAGGAGAGCAATAAGAATGATCAGAGTTCTAGAAAACTGGATGCTGGAAAGACTAACCTGACTCTTAGTGTCCAGATGAAGCTCCTGGAAGAGGATACTGACAGATATGTAAAACAGGGTCCTCTGTGGTGGAAAGGTTAGGAAAGAATGGATTTCATTCCAATAAAAAAAAATTCATATGAAATGCTAGGAAAACTTTGGAAATTATAAGGATAAAGAATGCATTGACTGGAGAGGGAATCCAAACATGTAGGAAAAAAAAAAAAAGATAGGTAGAGGAAGTCTGGGCAGCTTCAGACAAACTAAACAGACTGTCTGAATCCTTAGCAGGGGAGACTCCAGGCAGTTACTCACTGGTTATGCTAAGGACCCGGGCATATGCCTGAGTCGTATGAAAAATGTTCTGCGGGTGGGATTGATGTATCTGCGGTTTTGGCTTTGCCTGCACTACATTTACCTGTGTTAAATAAACAAAGAAAGTGCTCTAAGTATTGCTCTAAGATTGAATAATAAGTGGAACATTTCTTCTTTTGTTAGTAGCTTGTGTCCTTGCTTATTAAGTCTCAGGCTGAGCAGCCAAAGGGAGTGTTTGAGACATAAATGCCAGAGGGGACTGCCACTGCTGAAAGCAACCAGCAAGCAGCTTGAAATGTGCTACTTCTATTCATGGAAGACCATGATGATCAGAAATAAAAGCTCTGTGTCCTTTACTCCCTGCCCTCTCTTCTCTTTCCCCTGTTCCTCCTCCATCCCTTTGAATAGCATTCAGGAAGTTCAAAACTCATCCTTAATTGCAAACCAGTGACCAATAAAGCAAAATTCTTCTTTTGTCTTTTGCTAACTAAATTAGCAGAGATCAGTTTTGGACAAAATCCTCATTTTAGCTAGCGGTAAGATGAATACTAAGATTTCCCCTGCTTCTCCGTCTCTTTGTCTTTAGATTCAGTTTTTAAATCACCGCACCAAGGCTTCTACTCCTTGGAAAAATCTACAAAATGAGAATATAAGAGAAGTATCAAGACTTTTAAGATTCATTTGCCCTTTCAAAACCAAATCTATCTCTCATAAAAAAGAAAGAGCATGCATATTCAATACTCTGAAAAGTAACAACTGCTTACACCAGACCCTTATGGGTCTTTTATGTCATTTCCTCATGAAAGCTTCCTCTGCCTTACCAAAGTCAAATACCTCAGACAAAGCCAAGCTTTGTTAGTCCTATCAAGAAACATGAGTTCCAGTGCTAAGGACAACACAGAAAAAAAATTCCTATCTCCTTTTCACATGTCTGTTAAGATTTTTAGCCCTAGCACAGCTGCTAATCACAACTGCTTGCTATCACCCAGAGAGCAAGACACAGTCTTTCAATCTATACCTGACACTTCCCAAGAAACTAATTGGAACCAGTGCAGATATTGTAAAGTGCTCCCTTTGCAAAGCAACTGCATGACAGAGAGCTGATCTAATGTGGAATGAGCAGTGCTGTGCTTCACTTTATAACAACTCAGTCCTGCAATTATTGCCAGATGTTTGCAAACGTTCTGTAAGTCTCCCATCTAACGTTAACTGCTCCTTCCAAATTTTTTACAGCATTCAAAGACTGAGGGTGCTGTTTAGCTAGTGCTGGCAAGAAAGAAGAGGGGAATTAAATAGCCTTTTTTCTTTTGTTCTTTCTGCTAATAGTAACAGGGATGAAACCACCTGAGTGATAGGGAAGTCCACAGTGCTACTGAGACACATGATAAAAATCTGATTTTCAGGTCTCTTATCTGAATGATATACCTCAGCCTCAGTAATGTGAGCTGCATTTCTATTTAGTCATGTAATTGAAAAGACTGAAATTTCATTGCTGGTGTATGTCATAATTTTGCAAAGAAAGAGCACCTATCTATTCGGATAATATTTATTAATATACAGATTAAGTGGCTCAGATAAAAGCCCGTTGACACAGTTTCCTAATATACTCCTATGTGCAGGCAGCAGAATGAAATGTATTGACCACTTCATCCTGCTTTGGAACAGCTGCTGTAGGTTTTACCTGCAATTACTACCGAAAATGAAATAAAAGATTAGTAGAACTAAGATGTCACTTTGGACTTACTGCTCCTGTTGCTAAGGAAACCTTAGAGTTAGCATCCTGATTAGGGCAAAAATTGCTGTAACCCAGCTGAACCTTTGTCAGCATCAGTGTTCAGCAGAGCTGCAGATAGCCTGTTTGTCTGGCCAGGGACAGTGATTGCCCACTGTGGTCTCCTGGTTGACTGAACAGCCCTTTCTGATGGTGCCTCATCCAGACACCAGCTTACAAAGATACATAGCAGGAACTGTGTAACTGAATTACGCAAATACACCACCAGTGCGATTAGATGGGTAAAAGGGAAAGGCTGATGGAGGAACGGAGGTTAATTATGTTTAATACTCACTACCTCTAGTATCAAACAATTCAGAGCTATCCAGGCACCCAGTGCCTGCCAACTACTCCTACAAGAACCCATTTCATACAGGAAGAACAATAATGGAGAGACATCAGTCAAGTGAGAGCTTGGCAATAAAACCTGCAAAAGGACTTGAAGCAGTGGAGCAAGGCCAAAGAAAATGAAAAATATTCTTATATGCTTGTGTCTGGGGCTCCAGTGAGGAAAAACAGGTGATTATGCAGAAAGCAATGGAGGTAGGAAGGGAAAAAGAGTGTTACACCCTCCTTAGGGAAGGACGTGTCACGTCCTCACACTGTCCTGAGGAAGAGACTCTTTTGCATTTCTGGAGTGTCAAGGGAACTAATTTCAGGAAATCCTGACTCTCCCACTTTCCCCCATGTTGGGGAACCCCCGTACTGGGGAACCCTCTCTGAAGATCTCAGTGCCTGCAGCTTCACTTAGGGGACAAAGGTGGGTCCAGCACAGCACTCCTGACGCTGTAAGACATTAAAGAGGGCCCTCACTTGGATAATGGCAAGAGAATAGGTTTCAGACAAGTTTGGAGGCTTCAGAAGACAAGTTAGTGCTTTTTATTTGTGGAGTTTGAAAGCTGTCAGGGATCAGTCTGTCAGCATAATTGAATTAACTGCAATCAGTACTTGGCTGGATTCAATGAAATAAATGCTGTTGTGTTTTTGTACTTAGAGATAACTTCTGCTTCAACTCTATTAGGGGTATGACTTTTTAAAATGCCCTAGTTCTCAAAAACACTGTAAGAGACCTACTGCATCAGATGAGAAAGGTGGTGGGCCATTTTGTTTTTCAAAACTTTTGTAAGTAATAGTGCATTACCTATCATTTTAGCCAACACAACTACTGAACTTGAGCTGCATGTAAATCTGAGTGTAAATCTATAAAATTATCTCTCATTTAAATGACTGGATTACTTTGTATCTGCCCGTTGGAAAAGAATCAGCAACCTTAAGAGGAGAAACGCAAATGCTGCATGCGCAGTTCATGACCAGAAATGCCAAAACCAAACCACTTCATTAGTTCTTTCTTCTTTAATGTTACCTAAGTGCTGACTTTTTAAAATAATCTGGGATTAATATCTTAAATATGCACAGACGTTCTTGCATTCTTCTATCCACAACTTCAGTACCAAAAGAAACATTATAAATGCCAGGCCTGTAGGAGTGTTGAAAGGAAAATTACATTCAGAGCTCAGGAAATACTGCTTGCCTGTGTGCTTATGACACTTATTTCTTAGAGATTTGCAAACTTTAGCACTGAAATTTAATGCATGTTAATAGTTGATCTTGGGTCTTTTTAGCTGCAGTGACTTAACTACTGCTTCCAGCAGCCCACCACATCTTTCTGTAGTAGTTTACACCACATTGTGTAAGGCGTGGCAAAGAGGAGGGTGGGACGATTCCTTAGCCATCACAGGTCACAGCCAAATGAGTCATTATACTGAAATTCTCCCACAGTGTCCCAGGCTGTGAACAGTGAAGTGCAGTCCAGCACTTGCAGTTATGGGAGTGCTGCGTCTCTAAAGACAGAAGTTAAATATTCAGCTTTTGCTCAGGTGGAAAACTCCTTTCTGGTCTCAGTAATTCTAAGAAAACTGTCATCGAATTGCTAAATATGATGAAAGCAATTTTTTTATTGTCTTACAACTCTGCTTAATTCATGAAAATTTTCTTCTCGCATCTTTTTTTTTTCCCCCACCAGCTGCATGGATGAGACCTTCCATGGGAAAATTGTGTGTGCATATATATATATAATTATTTCACTCTCCAGTAGTGACTTGGCCAGTTCATAGCAGTTTAACAGCAGAAACATTGCTACTCTGGAGCACAGCAGAGCATTTCCTAAAAGTAAGGAATTCAAATATTCTGGTTTGTAAAATATTACAGTGTATTCTATCCATAGCTGTGTATCTCTTCTGTCCCAAGAATTAAAGGTTCAGCAGTAACAAAATAAGTGAATCTTATTATGTATGGAAACACAGCTGTGAAGGGTTGCTGTTCCAGATATAACAAGAGGATTTCCTTTGTTCTTTTTTCCATGAGTTTTTGCAATTTGTTATACGTTCAGTCAGAAGACAGTCCAAGGCATAAAAACTTCTCCTTAACCCAAATGAGTAAAAAGATAAAGTTGTTTTTATTACCTATACATCATACAATAGCACCGGGGTGCTATTCACACCACCATTTTGGTGGGTTGACCCTGGCCACCAGCCAAACACCCACACAGCTGCTCACTCAGTCCCTTATTTAACTAGATCTCTCCCCTGATATTATTCTCTGAGAAATTTGCGGTCACTTTTGCTCCAAGTGGCCTTCCTGCTGTGTTCCTGCCTATCACTCCAGTAAGGACTGATCAGCAGAGGGCCTCTCAGATCTGGAGAGTGTATACAGCAGTCAAGGTCTGCTGTGTACTTACTGCCTTGTGCTGGCACCCAACCAGAACCTGCTCACTCTCCTCTCCCACAGGACAGGGAGAAAATAGGAGGAACCCAAGAAGACTGGTGAGAGAAGATCCTCTGATAGTGCTGGACATGCTCTCCCAGAGGAGAAGAGGAAGGTGGGCCACCCACAGCCTTTGAAGACACCATGGCTGAGACAGAGACCCAACTCCCAACTCCAGTGATTGCCCCAGTAGGCAGAAGGAACACTGGAGGCAGAGGTCAGCAGGTCCATGCCAGCATTCCTAATTAAAAGAGAAAGGGAGGATTTGTGGCTGCATTTTTTCATTTCTGGAATAGTCAAGTGCCCTTTTCATGGCAAATATTCCCCACCAAAAAGCTGGGAAATAGTGCCAATCTTAGTATCATGTGTAGTGTGTGGATGAAGAGTATAAAAGCCATCAGCAGAAGACAAACATAAACCATTTTTAACTCCAGACAGAGGAAGTTCAGCATTACACGCCTATCTATCCGCGGTGCCTCATGGCATTCAGAGCCACAGTCCAAGCTAGGACAGAGTGTTAAATAAAAGGGCACCATGTTCGGCATGGTTTTCGTGATGCTTCCTATAGTCTACAACAATAAGAAGTTCTGGAATTTCTGCTCCTGGGTGGCCTTAAACTCCAGGCTGCTCATATTAGCTGCTGATATTAGAGGAATTTTCACTGTAAGAACAGTAAGGAAATTCTGAAGCAGTGAAAGAAAAGATATCTGCAAAACTAGGAAAAGGGAGGAAGGAGACCACAGTAAGGCGCAGAAGAGACTATATATGTCTAGTGAAGAAAATGCTTCAATGTGTGCACCTTAGTAAGGAGTAATCAAAACAGGAGCAATTCCACTAGAGTATTTTACCAACACAATGTTTTCTTTTCTAGATTAAGTTTATGGATTACTAGAACTCTTTAAAAAATAATGATCAGAGACAGGTGCTGTCTGAATTAAATGAACAACCATTGCACACAGAAGCAGCAACCTTGAGGAAAAACACATTTGAAAATATTCCTCAGAAGCATTCATCAAGATAGAATTTTGCAGTTCTTTCATGTTCCTTCTGTCCAAAGGATAGCTCCTGGTAATGTCTGTCCTGGTGATGAAGGTAAAAGTAAAATTTATGCTGTGCAACAGAAAGGAGAAAGACGTCTTCAGACTACTTTGAGTTTTTGTTGCCTTGCACCAAAGGCAAAACAAAAACTAGAAGTGAAATCCTGATTCTGTTGAAATCAATGGGAAAAACCCATTTAATTCAGTTATTTTAGGATTTTATACCGGAAGGGTATATACTATGGGTATCAGTAGCCATCCCACCACAGCAGTCCTAAGTTTAATATATGGGCTGTAATATAGGTGGGTGACCCTGCTCTGGTCCTGCTGTGGCTGATCTAATTAGTTCAGGGCTAGTACACTGAGTGCAAGTGTAAGCATAACCTAAGACACACAGAGCAACAATTAATATGAATTAAATAAACTTTTCCAGGTAATGATGTTTTGCTGTGTCAAAGACTACTCCAGAAACAAAGCAAAGTAAAAGCTTTGGTGAAAAGTTCCGCTTGTCCATGGGAAGACTCTTTCCTTAAAATCCGCTCTTTTTCTAATAGAGTCTGTCTTCTAAACAGTGGAATTTGAAGCTGAACATCTGTGAAATGAATATTTTCAGTACATGCTAATTCAGAATGTGCTGCAGGCAAAAAAGGTGCAGCAGCTGTGAGCACCACAGGTTCTGGTTGGGTGCCAGTACAAGGCAGTAAGTACGCAGCAGACCTTGACTGCTGTATACACTCTCCAGATCCGAGAGGACCTCTGCTGAACAATCCGTACCAGAGTGATAGGCAGAAACACAGCAGGAAGGCCACTTGGAGCAAAAGTTACTGCAAGTTTCATGGAATATGTCAGGGGAGAGATCCAATTAAAGAATCAGAACTAGAAAGTCTAAGAAAGTTTGTGATGATTAATCCAATGACTTGAAAGAGATACTGGAAAACAAGAAGTTTAAGAAACATCCACAGAAGCCAAGAATAAGCTTTGACCACTAGCAGGATTGATTTTCTACTCATCAAAGAGGCTGCACCTGGAAAAAAGTTTGGCCCTGAGTTCCCTGTATATATATATATATGCTATATATATAAAAATACAAGGCATGGGGAAAAATGTTGATAAAATGATTCCAGCATCAAAACTGCTCAATAATTATTAAATGCTTGCTTATATTAAACAGGCAGCAACAAGTCACATCTTATTTTGAGGATCCAGTCTGTTAGATATACCATGTGGGTTAGGAGTAACAGTATGTATTACACATAATACTCAGTAACTCTCTTTGAAAAGATTACATCAGTTGAAAGGTAGACTAATGCTAGACAAAAGGAAATGCTATCTTCATTTCTGTATGTATACTGCTAACTACACTTTGGAGCAGAATTGTAGAAGAGGAGTGGAGGGACTGGGGAAAGGGAGGGCTGGGAACAGAAGAAAAGGAGAAGGGGACAGCAAGGAGGCACCTGCTGAAGATTAACAGGGCCAGCTGGGGTCAACAAGAAAGAGGGAGCAGCCAAGGAGCAGCAGGGAGGTAAGAACAAGTGTGACTTGATTAAATCTAACTGAGGCAGGAGCTGTTCTTGTGTCCTAGTTTCAGCTGGGATAGAGTTAACTGTCTTCCTAGTAGCTGGTACGGTGCTATGTTTTGAGTTCAGTATGAGAAGAATGTTGATAACACTGATGTTTTCAGTTGCTGCTAGTAGTGTTTAGACTAATGTCAAGGATTTTTCAGCTTCTCATGCCCAGCCAGCGAGAAAGCTGGAGGGGCACAAGAAGTTGGCACAGGACACAGCCAGGGCAGCTGACCCAAACTGGCCAACAGGGTATTCCATACCATATGACGTCCCATCTAGTATAGGAACTGGGAAGGGGGGGCGGGGAATCGCCGCTCGGGGGACTAGCTGGGTGCCGGTCGGTGGGTGGTGAGCAATTGCACTGCGCATCATTTGTACATTCCAATCCTTTCATTATTGCTGTTGTCATTTTATTAGTGTTATCATTATCATTATCCGTTTCTTCTTTTCTGTTCTATTAAACTGTTCTTATCTCAACCCGTGGGTTTTGCTTCTTTTTCCCGATTTTCTCCCCCATCCCACTGGGTGGGGGGGGAGTGAGTGAGCGGCTGCGTGGTGCTTAGTTGCTGGCTGGGGTTAAACCACGACATCTTGCCACTGCAGCGGGAAGCAAGGTGGCACGGGTCACTGCTAGCCTGAAAAGCTGGAAAGACTGCTGATCACATCCAGTGCAAGCATGAGCAGGGTGTCCTGCAGAGCCTGTCTCAGCACACAATACAATGGGGCAAATATACCTGAGTCCTGGCTATTAGTGCTGCCTGGGTCCTAGAATAAGCCCAGGGCAGGTAGGGAAGGAAAGAGTGAAACAAAGTGCCAAATACCTGGTGAATTAAAACCTTCCTGAAAAGGTGAGAACAAAGAGTAGGAGCCAGGGCTCCTTTCTTATCTCCAGTGGGACAACACCAACTTTCACCTTCGTCTGCTCTCAGTCCAGGTAGGACTCCTGAACATGTGAACTTAAGAAGTACACTCCAATAGTTTAAAGTTCCTGATTCCCTGGGGATGGAGGGAGAGTCCTTTACCTTTCCAGCCCCCTATACTTCTGATGGTTTATCATCACGGTGCTATGTCAGCATAAGATAATTGTGGAGAGATGACAAAAATGGCCTGAGAGACTACCCCGTGATCATGAGGCTTGGTTTCTTCCATGCTTGCTCCCGACGCTGTGGCCGCATCTCCCATCTCAGGGCTACCTGTGGTGACCATCCACTCCTGCAGGGAGCTGGATGTGCAGGATCATTCCTTTCTGCCATGCTCCTGGAAAGATCCTGGTGCAGAGACTGCAGTTCTGCTGCTAATTGCCTTATATTTCAGTCTCCCCACTGACAGTGGCCACCCATCTCCACTGTCTTTGAGAGAATTTAACTACAGGAGTTAATGTGAGAATAAAGAGATGGTGTAGTGGAGCTGCTGAAAACAGTACTCTTTTTCCTGGGCTAAAAAGCACCAGGTGCAGAGGAGGCATGCTGGGAATCTGACCCTTCAAGTGGTACATACACATAGTAGGTGTGTATATTTGCCCTCTCTTTCTTGACATTCTTGAGGCCACATCCACCAAGTAGTCTAGGGTGCTACTTTCTTACAATAAGGTAGGACTAACAGAAGGAAGAAGGGAGAACACTTTTTCTTGACCAAGTTAAAACCAGTCCTACGCAAACCTGAGTAAAACAGATAAATATGCATATGCTAGTTTGAATATGTGGTTTGTCAGCTAGTTGCCTACATGTATTTAACACCCACAGAAAGCCTAAGGCAGCAGCCATAGACTTTCTTCCACTTTCTTTTTTGCAGAGATCTTACAGAAACCACAAAGGAGTTAAATTACTGCCATTATGATGGTATGAATGACTGATAGAAGTATATTACTCTCCAAAGCATTGGTTGGCTTAATGTAAGCAAAAATGCAGCTAGTGCATAATGGCTTGGCACTAATTCTGCTGGATCCTCAGCTACAGCCTTTAGGAGCTCAGGAAAGTTGGCTTGTGTTTGTCATGTAGTCATTCTCTTTTCTGTTATGTGCCTCAAAGAGTGATATAAGCTGGGTCTTGGGGCTAACTATGTTGTTAGTAATATGTCGGTACATATGTGTAGGTGCAGATAAATTAGGGAAGATAATTCTTTCTGATTCCTCCATCTTCTTGCCCCACCTGCTTGAGCTAGGTGGTAAGTGAGTTTAATTTGTATTTGGCTAATCAACAATAGTAGCATACATATTTGTAAGCTGAAACATCCCCTGATTTTTCAGCTTCTTGACAGAAGAAAAGGTATTTATTTCTAGGACACTGTGTACTACTGTTTTAAAGTCAGTTTACCCTGACTTTAGTGAAACCATTTAGTGAATCACTTATTGTAAGTAAGTAGCAATTTGGATAAAAGTCTTGATTCTGCTGAAAATAAAAGTAAAAGCAACTTCTATATTAAATTAATTTTAAGAGAAAGAGAGCGTGAAATCTCATTTGTATACAATATTTCAATTGGGGCTATAGTAAATGTATAAAGTTCTACACCCATAATGGAGAGATGCCTGGGTAGCAAAACACATCTTCTTAGAAAAATGAAGGAACCTTTGTCAAAGGCATGCATCTCACAAAAATCTTTATTCCCCCTCCACCACCCACTTTAGGACACAGCATATATCTGCATGACTTTGTGGGAGGGATCTATTCACTCATAGTTCTGGAGATCATTTGGAGAGCTGATAATTATTGGGATTCTCATGTTTCTATCTCATCCTGTCTCCCTTTAAAACATCTGAATATAGATGGGTGCTGACTATATGGCTATCTATCTTGATATGACAGTTTCCTAACAGACAGCTGGTATCATCCAGTATTTGATGTCCAACATCAGTGATGGTGCCATTTTCTTTTGATTATGAAGCGGTTTCCTTTTACTTGGTAGCAAGCTGATGAGCACTCTGAGAGAAGAGAGGAAAATAGGGAGGTGAAATTGTGCTTATTTACAAGTTTCATTCTGAGGCCCACATTAAAAGGAATGTAATACATGGAAAATTTGCAAAGTAATAGGTGAGAACACCAAATGAATGGCTTTCAGATGGAAGAGTTTGAGGACAGGATATTAGTGAAGCAGGAGGTTGAGGGAAACGGGGATGATGCAGCACCGCAGTGTTGTGCAAGGGCATGGGGAGCTCTGAGTTCTGCTGGGTGCCATGGCGGGAAGAAGCAGCAGTATGTTTTGGCAGACCCTAAAGCCCAGGGTAGGCATGAGCTGCTTCTGTTGATTAAAGTCTACACATCAGTATTTTGGAGGAAATTTCAAAAGCATTCTACAAACTCACACAACAATGAGGTGTTCCTATTCAATAAACAGTACAATTCCTCTGTCATTGGGGAAAAACTGGTATTTTACAAGACTCTTAATGGCAAATTACCAACTGGAGCAAAGTCTCTTTGTTACCTGAGTTCCTAGACATTGCATGTTTTTAATGGAACAAGTGCGTTAGAAATTACTGTTATAAATTAAATCAATTTAAAAAAAGAACTTTTCAGTTCAAAAGTTTTGAATGTTGCACTGTTACATTAGACTTTTTCAGCTAAGATGAGAATTTGAATAATGACTTTTCTTCCTCCCACCCTCTCAATAAAATGCCAATGTATATCCTCATAATCAGTTGCAGTATTTAGAGTAAATCACTTGGTACTGTATACTTTAACATGTTTTTGGGCTGTTTTTCACTTTTGTAGAAAAATGAAACTCAGTTTGCATGCTATTTGAGTTGGTTTGTTTTCTTTAATTTAAATAACATCTTTTCGACTCCTGCCATTCCAATGTGCCAACTTTTAACCCAGGAGGATGGTGAAACATCTGGAGAAACCCAAATATTAGCCAGACTGATCCCCTCTGTAAAAGACAAATGAGCATTCTGTAAATACTAACCCAGTTTGTTGATTTCCAGCTTCAGAGTTCTCTCTTCTTTGCACTGGAAATAAGTTTAAGGAAATTTCACTTATCTGTGCATAATCACAAGCCTTGCCCCAGGGCCTGCAGAAACAGAATTGTAATGCTATAGCACAAGAAAGAGAAAGTGCTACAGGTGAGGACAGACAGTGAAATGGCTTGCAGATACAAAGGCTGGGGAGCAGTGTCTTCCAAGGCCCTTGGTGACATTCTGCATTTAGCATCCCTCTCCTCCTCCCATGGGTCTCTCACAGAGCATCATGAGTGGAAACCGTGCCCAAAAATCCTGTAATGCACCTGATTTTCATTCTGCTTTTTTCAAGGCCCATTGGAGACTAGGGTATTCTTGGACTTATTCTTCCCTTCATTAAACTGCTTTCAATGCTTGTTTGATACTTTTAAATCAAGGTTCTTGCCTGTTCTCAGGCACATCTAGCATCATCTTTACATTCTCTATAAATATTAAGTTGTATAACCCCAGTTATGGCTACCCGTCCCTTTATGTGTACAGAGGAGGCAGTTTCTATATCTAAGATGTGACAACAGATGCAAAGACTTAGATATAATTACAGTATTGTCACCCTTAGTTAATGAAACATTTGGAGTAATTAAGAAGCAGTAATGTAACAGATTAGGAGCACACGTTGGCTTTATTATGTACAGCTATTACACTTGTATCGACTTAATTTTTGCTGAGTTCTGTATTTTGGGAGCATAACACAAAATTAAATGTCAGGGCTGCTGTTTGTAAAATCTTGGTGAGTGGGTATTATTATCTTTATTATCTATATTATCTGTATCTTCTATATCATCTGTATTTATAATATGGCTATTAGTAGTAGCCAGTAAGGCTACTAAAACTAGCACATAGAGTTGTAGCACTGTGCTGTAAACAAGAATTTCGTTTACACAGAGGTCATCTCTTTTTTTAAATAAAGGTCCTTAGGGAGTCACTCTGGTGTTCATTTTGCAAGACATGCTCCCCTGAGGTCCATCAGCCAGCATGCAGAACCTGGGGAACTCTGCCCACGGCGAAACGCCGCAGCTTCAGTAGCAGCTGCTGAGCTCTGCACCACTTTTTCAGGTCCTCCTGCCCAGCAGCTCCCCAGTCTCTCCCGTTTTGGCTGAGAAGTACCAAATGGAGCATGCAGAATAGAAAAGCTGGGTCTTTGCTGTGCATCTGATCTCCAGATGGGACCTTCCAGCCTGCTTCCTGGAAATGCTTTCAGGAAGCGATGGGTTGAAAGAAGCAGGGAAGCATCCGTACCAATGCTTGGGAATAGAATAGAATAGAACACAATAATTTCAGTTGGAAGGGACCTACAATGATCATCTAGTACAACTGCCTGACCACTCCAGGGCTGACCAAGTTAAAGCATGTTATTACGGGCATTGTCCAAATGCCTCTTAAACACTGACAGGCTTGGGGCATCAACCACCTCCCTAGGAGGCCTGTTCCAGTGTTTGACTACCCTCCCGGCAAAGAAATGTTTCCTAATGTCCAGTCTAAACCTCCCCTGGCACAACTTTGAACCATTCCCATGAGTCCTATCAGTGGATACCAGGGAGAAGAGCTCAGCACCTCCCTCTCCACTTCCCCTCCTCAGGAAGCTGTAGAGAGCAATGAGGTCACCCCTCAGCCTCCTTTTCTCCAAACTAGACAAACCCAAAGTCCTTAGCTGCTCCACATAAGACATTCCTTCCAGCTCTTTCACCAGCTTTGTTGCTCTCTGGATGCATTTTGATGAGGCATGGAGACAAAGTTGTTTTACTGGCACTGCTGTTTCTCCATCTTCTGACAATGTTGTTTGATCAGAGGTAGAAGAAAGCAGCTCTCCATGTGCTTATTTGATGTTGGCTTCTTCTGGAAGCTTTGCTTATGCATACTTTGGAAAAATATTGTCTCGGCAACAAAAGGGCAGAGATGAAGATGCTGCAGCCCACAGCAACCACTGCCTCATTTCCTGAGTCAGCTTCTCTTTGCTACTACATTTCCACCTGAGGAGCTCTGAGGTCCAGCATTATTAGTGGTAGCATTGGTAAAGAGTGGCATTGGCTTGGTGGAGTACACAGGGATATTATTATATCCTGAATCATGATGCAGCATGAATCATAGAATCATAGTTTGAGTTGGGAGGGACCTTTAAAGGTCATCTAGTCCAACCCCCCTGCAATGAGCAGGGACATCTTCAACTAGATCAGGTTGCTCACAGCCCCATCCAACCTGACTTTGAATGTTTTCCAGGGATGGGGCATCTACCACCTCTCTGGGCAGCCTGTTCCAGTGTTTCACCACCCTCATCATAAAAAATTTCTTCCTTATATCTAGTCCGAACGAGGCAGTGACTGATAGATTGAGCACACTATATGTTAACTGCAAGCAAAACACTGGCTGCTATCATCTTCAGTCTCCATTTAAATGTTTTTGCTCTGAGATATTCACACACAGTCTTACCTGTGCCTCTGTCCTACTGCACTGCTCCATGCAGGAGAAAGGAAACTGGGATAAAGATATCATTTATCTCACCAAAAATGTGTGCTTTCTGAGCTACTCCAGAGATTTGGAGTAAGCAGCTAGAAAGCTTAGAGATCTGCTAATGGAATATCAATACTGCAAAACTTGCAGGTTGAAAACTCAGGATATCCACTCAAAGGATCCTGTGGGGTTATTCCACTTTCCTTTGAAACCTCATTATATTTTGGTCATCTGGATTACTATTATTTTTTAACTCCTGCATTAGCTTCTACTGAGGAGGAAAATTTTCAGTAAAATCCACCAGAGACAGTGAAGAGATTCTCTGATTCCTGATGGAGGGCTGGTGTGTTTCCCCTGTTTGGAGACTGCCCCTTAACACTGTTGAGATCAAGCTGTTTCTTATTACCTCTGCCTCCACTCCTACAAAACTCCATCTTCTCTACTACCTTTGCACTAGGAAGACAGGCTGGCAGAAGGAAGTGCAATGGGCTGTCGACTGTGATAAGGCATGGGACACATCTTCCTTTTCATTTTTACCACTGCTGTCCTCCGGGAGCTGAAGGTAGGACCTTCCACTTTGACATCACATCTAGCATCCTTCTGCCCTCTATAATACTAAGAGAGGTGGTAGTAGTTTGAGCAGCACTCTCTCAACTGATGGTGACCAACAGCAGCATCTAGTGGCTCAAGCATTGTTTCAAAGAAGATTTTGGTCTGAAATCTTCAGACTTGAGGAATTTGTTTGCACATTGCAATGAAGTATAATTTCTCCAAAGTCACAACGCTTGTGAAAGTATGCCATTTGGCAACCTTAATGCACAGAGAGGTTTTACAGCTGCGTGAGAAGTTTGAATGCATCACCTTTTGTGTGCAGACCTGATGGCCTCCAGGGAATGACTCTAGATCAAATTGATAGTGAGCATCTGAATACTGAGAGATGTGAAGAACAAAAGAAGAAAAAGCTGAACAATACATCAGTGAAGCAGAGCGTGTGGTAGCCGTGCTTGTAGAACCAGACTGATGAGTACCTTCCTCTAGTGCTGCCTGCCCATCAGTTGCAGGCTCATCTGTGAACCAAGCTGCTACACAGAGGTAATTGGTTGTGTATGCAGTTGATGAGCATCTCTGGTGTGCAAACTCAGCAGATGAGGCCACAAACCAGCTACTTGCCTGGGCAGAAAAATAAATACCAAAACTAAATGCTGATTTCCACACAGGCCACATAGCAAATCTTGTCATGTATTTTGGGAAGGAGTCTGAATATTGGACTCTAATACCTTGTATCAGAGTGGACTTTCTGTTCCTGTCTTTCAAGGGTTGTTAAATGAAGTAGTTGCATATACTTACAGAAGCTTTCCTCATTTCCCTGGACCTAAGAAATTATCTGAAGAGATGTTGCGTGTTAGTTCTGTGCCTAAGTTTCTTCTGGGGAAAACTGCAGAAAGGGAGGGCCAGATTGCTTCCTTACATTCTTCCAGTAACATAGGCAATATATATGTTCTGCAGCCGTTTCTTGAGAACATTACTGTTTTGGAGAGAGGGCAGTTTCTGCCTGCTGTTTACATTTATCTCTGTTCAAGGGGTGTTGAAATTTAAGAATTTTAAAAAAACAGCCAATAGCTTGGGAGGTTCTGGTGCCTGCCAAACTAGGCTGAAAGTGGAGGTCTTCTTGCAAATTGAATGACTTGAATATTAAGCGCTGGCTGTTCTGTAAACAAGGATCTTTGTGGTTTGGCAGATAATTAATCTCCTGACAAGCCTATTTACCTGCAGCCCACCTCCCTCCCCTACTGTCTAATTTCTGGCTCTACCCTACTAAGTCCACACACATACTTAAAGCATTTGTGCTTGTTTTCTATGTGTAGCTGTTTCCAGCCAGCAATGGGTCTAAGCCCTGCTTCTTATTTACTCAGACTAGGCTTGCATATGTGAATGTGTGGCTTCCTTGGGTTTAATCTGCACTTTTTCCCCAGTACAGAGCAGTTTGTCCCTCTGAGGTAGAAGGATTAAGCATTTGCTACTAAGTGCCTTGCCTTACATAAGTGTGTGGTCTTAAGTGTAATTATTTTACACGGGATTTCTCACCTGCCAGTGAGTTACTGTGATAACGGGGTCTGTGTAATTACCAGTGTGATACAGGACTTCATCTAAACACACCTCTTCAAGCAGATTCGAGTCTCCTTTTATCCTGTTGGTAAGCTGCTTGTTGTTTGGGGTTTTGTTGTTTTTTTTTTTAATTTGAACAAAATATTTGCCATGCCAAAATACTTTGGGGGTGCCTGACCCCGAATGGGTGCTGCCCTCCTTCGAAACCCCCTTTCCCAGCTGCCAGGTTGCCCCAGGACAGGGAGCAAGGCTCCTTTCAACTGCTTCCAAGAATGGTGTGGCTCAAAATGACCAGAAACTATGCAAAGGGGAGATTAGACCAATTTAAATTAATTCTACGTTTGAGACATAGCCATGGGACAAAGCCAGAGTTTGAACTGGTCACAGAAATCGCCTGCATGTGGAGGGAATAGTCTATATGTAGCTTTTGCAGTGTTTTCCAGTGCAAACAAACAAGGGAGCGCAGCAGATGGGTTTTGCACAGAAGTCATCCCTGACAAAGTGCAGCAGTTCATGAACGCTGGATTAGCAGATACAAACCTGTATTGCATCAAGTTATCAGATTTGTCTCTCGGTGCTCAGCTCCTTGCCTTGGTTGCAGCTTCTGTAAATTACCTGGGAGCTTTTGAAGGCATTAGTGCCTTTCTCTGTTGTGTCTGTAACAACATTAAGGCTGAAATGACTTTCTTACAGATTTAAAAATAATATTGTAGTGCGTGCTTCAAATCTGGCTGAAGTTAATAGGAACTGGCTTAAGTGAGTTTCAGTCAAGGTCTGGGGATTTCAAAAAGTTGTTCAGAATTACCTGCATTTATTACATTATTACGTGGTTGTCTGAGCTATAGCAGGTGGGGGTCCCCTAGCCAAGACAGTTTTCTGAAACAGCAGCTAGTACCACCACGGATGCCCAGGCAGGGACGCGGTGCACAGAAACCCCTGCTGAGGGAACAGTTGAAGTTTTGACACCACCAGCCAGCTCAGCTCCTCCAGCACAAGGTGTGAACTCCACAATCGCAGCACATCGCCAGGCAGCAGCAAAGACCTCGGCCCCATCCCCCTTTTTCCTCTTGGCCGTCAGAGAGGGTCAGTGAGCAGCCGGGTGGCATTAGCCTGTCCCAAGCTCTGGGCTGCCCCAGGGGGCTTCTCACTCCGCTCCAGCTCGGGGTTGTATCCATCCACGTCCACAGTCTCATCGCCGGTGCTGCAACAGGTGTCTCAAACAGCATCCCCCACATCCTCAGCCGCCTCCGCAGCCAACGAGATTGAGAGTAACACTTTCGAGGAGCTGGAGTGTTACGGTCTGGTGCCTTCCAAGAAGTTATCGCTTTGCTAGAGGATCCCAGCAGAGAATCAGCTCTCTCCTGGGCTGGTCGCCAGACATACATATAGCACTGATAGTGTCTCTGCCCTCAGGAAACTCACTGTCAAGAATTTACACCAGGGCTACTTAATACATTTTTACTATTTTCTGCTGGGTAATTTTACGATTATGATTTTATGATTAGGAAGGGAGCATGGCTTTTTCTGCTTTGCCAGGCTAGTCTTTCACATCATACCACCTTCAGAGGGGGGAAACTACAGTCTCTGCCTGGGACACGGGGAGGATAACCACAAATGCAAATCATTTGGGGGAATATGGAGACATCTGGGAGGTATCTATACTCTGAGTAGGGTATATTAGCCAAAAAAGTAGCAGTTACCAGAGCCAAAGCTCATAAGCTTTTATGGTAGTTCTCTGACAAAACTCCATGCCTTCTGGAGCTTGTCCAATTTGCAAGAGGTGAAGGAGCATGTAAGAACTGTGACAACTGCTTTTGCGTAGCTTAGTGCTCATGTTGGTCTCTGGTCATTTCTACCTGTTGTCAGTCTGAGAAGCACCTTAATATGCGAGGTCCTGCCTGAAAATTTCTAACTTAGAAATTCCACACATAAGCTTCCTAACATTGCACTTGTAATGTTTTTCAGCCAGGCCTTCTCCCATGCCTGGAGGCTGCTGACAACACCTTTACATCCTAATACCTACACCTCTCTCCAGTTCTTGAATTTCTGATGCACTGAAGTGATTTTTGTGCTGTTATTTTTGGAAAAGTGGGGTAAGTGAAAAATACCTTGCACATTAAGGCTACAGTTGACCTTTTGAGACAGACTCCTTGCCATATTCTCCTTCAAAGAGGTGCTCTTCTAACGTAAGCATGCTCAGGAGGAGGGATGGAGCAGCAGGTCCAACCATGAAGCCTTGTGTTCAGTAGGAGAGAATTGTTCCTGCCAGAATGTGAAACAATTCCTGTATCCCTGCCAAAACAAGTGCTTGATGTGTGCTCCCTAATAGCTCATAATGAACCACAAACAAGCTTTTAAAGTAAGGATAAGGACACACATGCTTATAATGTTCATAGGCTGAACATCCAGAGAATTGAACAAAGAGCCAAAGAATAGCTCAGCTAAAGGGAGATGCAGTGTGCTCTTCAGCGCTTTTCTAATTAAAACAATGGGTCTCTGAATTACAGTATTTCCGCTTTTTGGGATATTTAAACACTCAGATTCTTCCAAAGAGGCATTCCTCCAATCAGTGTGTTGGAAGGAAAATAGAGCCCTGATCCTGAAAAGAGATGCACATAGGTGGTTCCCTCCGTCCATTAATTCAGTGAAGATTTGTGCAGGAAAAGGACTCAGCCAGGCCATTTGTCTGGGATCACATAAGTCCTACAGTAATGTGGACCTTGGATACTGTGATATAGAATGTTTGACCTACAGCAGTATCTGTTTAATATGCTTGGCACTGATAGCCTGCTTCAAACCTGCTGAAATCTGGGTGCACCTCCCCATTGACTTGGGTGGCCTTCAGTTTCTGTCCTCTGTTTTTTTTCTTTAACCTCTTCTTAAATGTTTTTAAAATAAGACTGTTTATTCCTGTAATAAACCAGATTTTAAAAGGAAATTAGTGGATACCCAAAGCACTTGCCTAATGCTTTCCATCCACATATCTCAATCATGTGAGGAGTTGAATACATGTGGGTTTTATATCCCCTTTTGACCGCTGGGATAATAGAAGCACACAATGTCCAAATGACTCACCCAAGGTCAGAGCAAGTCAATGGCTTAGAAAGAAATTAAAGTCTCCCTAATTTCCCAGGTCTTATCCACAAGAGAATGTTGCCTTTTATATGAAAGGAGCAAAAAAAAGGTTTTATTCATTTATGGGAAGGAAAAACACAAGTATCCCTGAGGATGACAATAAATTATTAGTCCAAACTTCACAGAAGGTTTTTATGCTGTATGATTTGCAACACCCAGCAAAATTCAACAGTTACAGCATTAAATAATAGAGAGAAATTAAAAACTATAAGCAGAAGGGAAAAAAAAAGTAGTTTTTTAATAAAATGTGGGAAGGAAGCAGGAATCAGTGAGGCAGGAAGCTGCAGGCAAAAGTATTGCAAGGGACTGGAAGCGTGAAGTCTCTTGTACCAAGATGGTGAGTTTATATTAATCTATTTATAGCAACAACAGTTATCCAAGTTGAAAGGTATACAGTACATACATATACATACAGAGGGAGCAACATGTTAAAATACAGCTTTAGGTTGAGCTTGAAATAGCTCCCTATTGCCTTAATTTGTGCAAATAGTTCCAGCACAGTTGTTGGTACTATCTGTGTGACTAAAAAGAGAAAGGTCTCTGGGGCCCAGGCCAGCTTTTAACTTGGCCAAATGCTAGACAGCTGGAACATATTTTTAAATGTAATTTTTTTCTGACTACTATTTCAAGGGCATTCTCAACAAAAGTCTGTTTTGCTTCTTCTCTTATTTTAAAAAGTTGAGGCCTCAGCAAAAGCAACAAAGTGATAGAGAAGAAATAGGAATTGCTGGAAGAAGGAAACCTGTGGTGGTTGATGCACAACCTGAGACCCAGAGTAGCCTACCTGTCCTGAAGCCAGGAGCCCTATTTGTCCTCCTCTTGCTTGTCTTCATACACTGCATGCCAATGACAGGCCAGGTCCATACCATTGTTCTCTATATGCTCCCATAGCATAAAATGCAGCATAATTGCAAGTGCTAATTACCATACAGCCACTGATGCTGTATGCACATATGGGTGCAGCTGTTTAGAGTACATCCCAGTATACCTTATCTGTAGAAGTGTGTGAAGGGAGGACTAAGTTACATCAGGCATAGGACTCTAGCAAGAAACCTGTATGGAAAGAAGTTGGTATGTGGAGTCAAACCCAGAGGACACAAACCTCTCACTGAAGCAATGAAAACCAGCCTCGTAGGTAGGGCATTGAACTCAAGGGAGTTAGGTTCAATTTTCCAGCAGTTCAGCCCCAGATTTGTTTGATTCTGAGCCGGTTAGATAGATACATCAAAACACAGGTGCAGACAAATCAAAGCCCATGAAAATTATCTCCCTTCTTCCTATACGAGATATCTTCAACACCAGCATTTCTCAGAAACCAGTAGCTGCTTCGGGCAGCCACTGAAACTCCAGCCAGGTGAGCTCCTCCCTCTGATCAGTTGCCTGGTGATGAGAGGGCTATAAATTGGTGTAAGGGCATTGGGAATTTTCCCCAAGAGTCACATTTTTTTTATTACTAATACTAGGTAGTAGTTAATTCACTTTGATATTAGGAATTACTCTGAGGCCTGAGCTGCTTGGCCCTGTGTTAAAAGAAGCTTTTCCATTGCCTTCACTGGATGTACAGCTGGGCCCAGTACACAAATAGCCGAGGCATGTTTTTCACTACTGACCCTATTATTCATGCTCTATGCTTATGTTGTTTTCACGACAAAATTCAGAAGGTGGTTGTGTAGAATATCATTTGGGCATATGTCTCTGGAGGTGCACAGGAAAAAAAACCAACACTAGTGGAGTCATATCCTGGCATCACTGACCGCTTTCCCCTTTAAAAAAATAAACTAATAGCATTTTCAATACTTTTCCAACCACTTGTGACCCTGCCGATCCCAGAGGGAAAAGAGCTATGGAAAATTATGCCATTTTGAGGAAGGGCTGTTTCCAAGCTGTACCAGTACATTTGGAGGAAAGGTTACCAGGCCAGAACATGCAGTTGCATTTTATCTAGAAGGGAGGTTTCCTTGCTAATGCATGCAGGCAATTATAATTAATCAAAATGGTTTGGGAATTCCAGCCTAATCTAAGATCATTGTTGGACATTTTTGCGAAGACATGTGGCATGTTGTTGCACTCAGATTGTGCTGTAGATGTTTACTTCTTCCAGCCCTTCATCTAGGACCTCACTTAAAACATTACACATGTTAAAAAAGCACAGTGAGAATAGCTCCACCATACAAAGATGTTTTATATATAAAAAGTTTGGCAGCTTAAAAGGTCAAGTTAAGTGAAATACAACCATTGTTTTTTTCTATCCAGAAGTCCCATATTTGGGTTTATATGCCCTAGAAGGCTGGCCAAATGTCCTTTATTGTCCTGTTTCACTTAAACATTTAAACATGTTTATACTTATGAATCCTGACATGGATGACAGGCTGAGGCAGGGTGGGAGACTATGTTTGAGATGTTTTTTTTTAATGTGCCAAATTTTGGATTAAATAATTTTTTGCTTCAAAAAAGGGACAATAACTAATCAGTCTGAGAGGGAATATCTAATAAGCATTAAAATAATAAACTAATCCTACCCGGATTTAAAACTTGCTGTTTCTGCAGTGTGATGTGGATTGGCAAAGAGGTCCAAAGCAGCTAGAATGTGTAATTCACATTGCCTTGCAATTGCTTTCAACACATGCAATAATTTATCTTCCTTCTAAACTGTGTTGGCTTTTGTACTGTTGAGTCTCATATGGATGGTACAAAGAATTCAGAAAAGACTGAGCTGGGCTGTTAATTCATCAGTAGAAGGAAAAAAAAATATGGCATTTGCACAGGGAAAATATGTTGATAGCATAGCTGCAGAAATTTTCATATGCTTTAAAATGAAGACTCAGAGTCACCCATTTACTTATACCTAAATACAATATAGAAATTATTTTTTTCCCCTCAATCTTACAGACTTATTTCCATCAGGTTCTTGTATACTGAACAAAAGGTTTCAGGAGTGAATCCTCACGAGTTATGAATTAAGACTTAGAATTACTTGTGCTTTCTCTAACAGCAGCACTCTCCAATACACCAGCCACAGCCAAAACAAAATTAAAATCTTTGCTGGTACCTTGCTCCAAAAGCCATTCAGTTCTTCACAGTGTGGATGAGTGCTTGGGGATGGAGAGATACCAGGATTATAGAATCATAGAATCATTTAGGTTGTAAAA
The DNA here is from genome assembly GCF_900496995.4 of Aquila chrysaetos chrysaetos. Lineage (NCBI taxonomy): Eukaryota > Metazoa > Chordata > Aves > Accipitriformes > Accipitridae > Aquila > Aquila chrysaetos. The sequence continues at coordinate 50,374,100 of NC_044007.1, forward strand.
GACCTTCAAGATCATCGAGTCCAACCTTCGACCATGCCCACTAAACCATGTCCTGAAGTGCATTGTCTACCTTGTCTAAGGGATCTAATCCCTGTGGGCCTCTTGGTCTCTTTGTGGCATTGTATGGTGGCACTGTGACCCTGCAATATCACCATGATGCTGAGACTCCAGAGAGTCTTCCCCATGACAGCTCATGATCTTCTTCAACCCTTACATATCTCCAGAGATCAAGGAGTACCAGGGACTCGTCCTAAATGCCACAGGGTACAGGTTTACTAGATATAGCTTAAGGACATCTGGAAAGATATAATGGAGGTGTCTGTTGGGAGCATCCCTCACCAAGCGTTCAAATAAACTGAGCTACTGAAAAAAGTCCATTTGTCCTGGTGTGGATAAAAAGCTGGCTGACAAATAGGAAAAAAAGAGCAAGAATAAAAGATGATGTTTCATGATGGATGGATGTTACCAGGGCCGTCCCACAAGACCTGTACTGGGATCTGTGCATTTCAAAATTGTCAAGGGTAATCTGGACAAGAAGGTTAAAAATGAGGCAAGGAAGTATGCAGAAGACAGAATTATTTGGGATACTGAAATGTGCAATAGACTACAAACAGCTGTGGAAGGATCTCACAGTACTGAGTGATGAGGCAATAAAATCACAGATGAAATTCAATGAAAATCACAAATGAAATGTCAATAAATGCAAGTAAGGTGCATGAAGGAGAAAAAACAACTATCTATATGACTACATATACAGTGATGAACTCTAAATTAGCTATTAGCTAGGGGAATTAGCTATTACCAATCTAGCAAGAGATCTGGAAGTCATTATGGGTAGTGCTTTGAAAAGTCAACTCCATGGCAGTGAAGTGGCAAATAGTGCATTGGGAATTATTAGGAAAGGAACTGAAAATAAAATAGATAGCATCCTTGTGATGTTATATAAATGCATGGTGTGTCTGCATCTTAATTACTACTGGTAATTTTAGTTACCTCTTTGGAAAAGGATATGTTAACATGAAGAGAGATGCTGAGAAGAATCACAGCAAAATGAGGGAGACTAAATAGGTCTGGACATTTCTACATGGAAAAAGAGATGATGGAACAGGTACATGACAAAGCAAACAGTGGGAATGGGCCTTTCTAATGGGAGCAGGAGAGGGGAGTAATAAAGGGGCTGACAGAAACTCTAGGAAAACGCCGTATAACCTTTGTGTCTCTCCACCTTTCTTGCCCACAGTAATTTTTTTTTCCTTTGTGGTAGCTGTTTGAGACATAACACTTGCCTTGTAGCATTGTGGACATGAGAAGCAAGCAGAACCAAAGGATCCAGCTCAGGCTGGAGTTCACTGGGTGAACACAGAGATGAATACCTATCTCTCAACAGAGCCCAGGCTAGGCAGGGCAGCTGCAATGTTGGGCTGCCAGGAGTCAGGATGCTAAGGCTCTTGTGGGATTGAAGTTATCCTTCTCCCTGCAGTGCAAAGAGCAAGTAGAAAGGGGAGAACCTGGTCTTAAGAGGAGTTCCGAAGTTTTTGAAGAGGCTCCTTAGAAGTTCTGAGGGCAAACTGGGCAATGAAGAGTTATTTCTGGAAGCTGGTACAAGTCCAGGACTGGCTTTGTTGGGCACTGGCATGCAAGGGCTTGGTGAGGGGACAGAAAGTTACACTTCAAACGAGGAGGGAGGAGCTGATGGATGGGCTTTATTTGGGAAAGGTCGAAGAATGAAGTTACATAGGCATGTATGATGGGAAAAGATAAGGGCAAAGAAGAAAAGCTGAATAAATGGTCAAATCTGAATACTCAGTTTAATTATGATGTAGAAACTCATGGATGGTACAGAGAAGTCAAACAGGGAATGATTATTCAATATTTTCTATAAAACAGCCCGAGTAATGATCAGATCGCAGATTTAAAGCAAACTTATAGAAATACTTTTTAACCTGCAAAGCGTAACGATACTGTGGAAATCACTAAGAGATGTTGTGGAGGCCAGTGGTGTTCAAAAAGGAGCAAGCAAACAGGCAATGACTGACCTGGAAAATATTATGTTGTCAATTCATCATTTCAATTAGTACCACCTGTACCTTCCTCTGCTTTCAAAGAAGAAGTCACTAAGGACCACCTTGGAACCTAGTATGTCCATCACTGTGCATTACCTTCCCCATGTGGAAAAGCACTGAGTGTGAGTGGGTATAATTTGTACATCACAGAGCAGAAAAAAAGCAATGTCTCTACACAAAATTAGCCCTTTCTGCTTTCTTCTACTCAAAGCTGTAGGAACACCTAATGTAGCTCTTAAAGTATGTTTAATGGAAAAAGTACTGCTTTACATGGAACCTCTCCAGTTCAACCTTTGAACTGGATTTCTTACAGTAAAGTGTATGTTAATTTTGATACTGACACCAAGGACAGCAAAATCAGGCTGTTACATGGCAGCCTCGGAAGTATTTAATTTGAACCTGAGCATGGTTTGATTGAAAATTAAAGGCAAAACTCTTTTTAGGCTCAATGGGACTCTCACTGGACTATTTTTCTTGGAGAATTAGGACAGGTTTAGTCACCAAAGTGCTACTACCATACTTTCCATCGAAACATTGAATGGCATTTAAAAAAAAAAAAACAACTGAAGCCCCCTACATTCAGATTGTTCTAGCTAGCTAGCTGTCTGTCTGTCTATCTATCTGCTTTGCCAGTTAAAGAAAACCACACAGAGTTTCTTGTTTTGCTTTGCTAATTTGAAGAATTCTGTCCTTTTTTCTCCTCTTTATGTCTTTAGTGTTCTCCATAGACAGCATGGGATGCATAGATATATAGATAGATAGATTCACTGATAGATAGATTTGTAGATAGATGTACATATAGATAGATATGTATCAATTCCTCTGTCTTGCAAGGAACCTCACAAATAAACCAAATGCTATAATGTCTGCCTGGGTATCACCATGTAAATTAATTCAGGGCACCTATTAGTACAAGAGCCTGACAACTGTATCAATTTAATGAAACAGATGATGCTAAATTAACCAACCTAAAGCTAGTTCAGCTCTTCTAACTGGACAAACCCAGGCTTGGTCATGTGTGTTGCATACTCGGGTTCATGGAGTCTTTCCTTCTCTCTTGGTCTTTAATCTGTCAAACAGTTACCAAGCACAGGCTAAGAAAATATGTTAGACAAAAGGTCTTTTAAATATATGCCTATATGTGCTTGTCTGACTGACAGTAGCAGTCAGAATCACCTCCTTAGAAATATATCCCAAATTCTGAAAGAAAATTGCCTTTGCATAGAAAATAATGACATGACTGTATTTCTTTTCTAGTAGCTGAAATCACTGTTGTGACTCAATTAGCCCATTCAGGTAAGGAGAGAGAGAGATTCTTCTTCTTCCTTGGTGGTGCAGAACTCATGTATTTACAAGGGAAGTCTTCTTGAAAGAACATGTGGTATCTATACATTTGCCACCACAATTCCCAGGGAAGACAAGCTTGATTTATTTCTGCAAGGTAGCTGTGACTTGTTTCCCCTTGAAATTCTTAAAAAGCTATTACCATGTAAGAGAGAAATAGAATATGTAGTTAATGTCAAGATACGTACATAATTTTCACATTAATCTACAGTTAATCTGCCTGTGTATTCATTATTTCTTGGACAGAATTTGCTTGAGTTGTGCAAAGTCTTTCCTTTTCTCTCTCTGTCTCTCACTCCCTTTTCTCATAATAGTGTGGTTATAAAGTAAGAAGTGTATTACAATAAAAGAGCCTCAGACTGAGGTTCTACTCCAAAGATCGATTGCAGCTATACTCCAGGAGAGCAAGCTGCCGATAACTGAGAGCAGGAGGACTTGGTGATAGGCCATATTACTCAAAACGTGACATGAGAGAGGAAGAGCCAAAGCATAGCTCCTGTACTGTTGGAAGGTTCAGCTCAGCAAACAACCAGTGAACGGAAAGCTGCTCTGCTTGCCCTCTGCCAGGCAGCAGTCAGAAAGCTGCTGGAAATGCTAACACTGTTTTGTTTTTTTCCTGGCAGGAAGATTTTCCACAAAAGGGTAAGGTTTGCACCTGCTTTAACATAGGTTGTTAGAAACGTGAATGATTCAAATGACTCTCTTGTGTTAGATAATTCAGAGACCATGGAGAAAAATCCACGTTTTTCAACTGCAGTATCTTTTTGTGAACTGGTGGAAAAGTACATATTCATTGGCTCCACGACTACTCTGAAACTCGATTAAACCAATGTTTGTCCCACCTGCAAAAAAAGTCACAGATAAATCTAGCGAATACATGCTATTTATGAAGCTCTTTCTTCCCATAAAAAGCAGATGGATCGTATAAAGTTATTGCAGTTTTGCTGCTAAAAGCAATGTGACCCATTAAGGATGTTAGGATAGTTAGGAGAGAGTACCTGGCTCTGGAATGTGCCCAGGAGACAGGGATTTAATTGCTCTCCATCCTAGATTTCCTGAATGTTTCCTTGCTGTCACTACTCCTCAATTCTTCCGCCATAAAGATAACACTCTCCTATCTTCTGGGATGTTGGCAAGGATAAATATATTAAACAAGTTTAGGTGCTATGGCATAGAGAGGGAATTTATAAAACTGTCTAAGAAGGAGAGTCTATTCTTCATTGCAACATACACAACTCTTGACTCCCATAAGCACTTCCACCAAGGAGTGGTGATTCATATTTGGCAGATGGGAGCAGAGTGATCAGACCGAACACCCTCTGGAACAAGATCTATAATACATTGCAAAGTATTAATCAGTGCAATGCTCTTCTGCCTACCTTAGACTCTACGTGTAATCTTAACAGAAGTATAGTGCTATGGATTTATTTCAAAGGTGACTGTGCAATGCATTAGATGCTGCACTGGAATAAATCATTATAGCCTTAGTGAAAGTATACTGAATTATAACACTTAACAATCCGGTCTAAAGTTTAATTGACAGAGTGTATACTTCATGTCTAAACAGTTAAGAGAAAGGTACTGTCTCTGGCTGTATAAACTTATAGGAAAGTGAAATATTTCTCCCCAAGCAGAATCCAAGAATAAACTCTGGATGGTTTGGAATCCTTGAAATAATCTATATTTCCCTAGTTTCGGTACAGGGAAGTTAAGATAATTAATATATTTTAGCCAGAATGTTAAAAGAGAAAAAGAAGGAAAAACAGAGAGAGAACAATTATATGATTTGGTTTACTACACTGATTTTTTCTGAAGGTGATATTCAGGTTTAGATCAGCGACTTTTGCAGTGCAATCTGTGCAAAGCAGGAACTAGGCTTATTCATGAACATATATGTCTTTCTAAAGCACTTTCTCTGATTGATTCATATTTTCTCTTTCTTGGCTGAACAGTGACAAAATACCCAAAACAATGTCTATCAATTTCTAACAATTTCTATTTACTAAAATGCTTTTAGGGGAGGGTGACCAAGTGAAGAATCTTCCCCCCAGAACCAACCCATCCCTCAATGGCTCTGATGTCCAGGTCCCCTTGGGCAGGGTTCGCTGCTCTAGTTGGAGAGAGGCGATACTGCAAGCCGATTCCACTGATTGTATTTCTCAGTTTAATTGGAAAACTCCTGCTAGAACAAGTAGTCTTCCTGACATGTGTTGCTATGGTATGACAGTTTTGTCTAGCTGTGTGAGGTATTTATTACAGTACTCTGTGCCCCAGAGTTCAGAAGCAAATGCATGCATCAAACCCGTGGCTGGTTCCACTTCTCTCTCACAACCTCTGACAAGGCGACAGAGATGGAAGGGCTAAGGATGGCACCATGGTCTGTATCACCTGCTGTCAGCCAAAATAAACCCTCCATGCAAGTGGACAAGAGGAAAGCGAGTGAAGAACTGTGTTGTGGACCACAACTTTGCCTTGGAGGGATAATGTTTGCTCAGTTATTTACACATCATTCTGCAGACACATACACATCAAATGTATGGGTCTAAAATCTCAGTGAGCACGTGGTTTACTCACTTCTCCATACAAGTAAAGTTTTTCCCTTCTCTTGTCCCAAAGAAAGGGAACTGCCATTTTTCCTTCTAAAGGAAATGTTCTTCCAAAGCTAACTAGGGCATGGTTGGACTCGATGATCTTGAAGGTCTTTTCCAACCCAAATGATTCTATGATTCTATGATCATCAAAAAAGTGTCAGCGATTTCATACTCTGAAAGGAGTATACTTCCTCTCAAGAGTGAAACTGGGATCCTTACCCATCCAAACAAGTGGGTCCCATAGAAGTGTCTGATTCTAGTGTGGCTGAACACATGTGCAGAATTTACAGTTGCAGGTCTTTCTGATATACTATGTCTTCTGAAAAGCTGCAATAAAGGAATAGGTCTGGTCCCCTAGATGAAACACTGAGCATTACAGTTGCTCTGTCAAGGCAGCTGAGCATCAGGAAATCTTTTATGCCAGAGGCCTGGACTTCTGAAGTGGATGGTGCTGGTGCTTATTGCTTGGGAGGTATGAGCTGCCCTCCACAAAACAGGTGTGAAGGCACCCTTTTCCACGGTCAGCTCTAGCTTCCCACTACTGCCCTGCAATGCTTTACTAAGTACTTATGGCACCCTAACAGGCTGTCAGCACATCCTCTGCTGTGCCAGGGACACCCTCATGAGATGTTACCTAGCTGCTAAAGCCTCTGTGTAGCCAATTCTTGAAAACAGTAATCCCAGGATTTTGTTGACCCAGCTAACTTAATGGCTTACAGGAACCCAGAAATTCCCCATGAACACCTGAAGAGGCATTACCTGAATCCCAAATAAACCCAAGCTTTACAGGGGACTATGTCATATTATATATCTTGTTGACTATTAAAAATCAATTGTAAATAGAAGGAAGAGGGGGCAATCAGACTTAGCTCATTCAGTTCATTAAACACAAAAGATTACTACTAATTAGCAAAACAAAGTTATCATATTCTCATGTCTTGGTTTCCGTAGAAGTGCCACACCAGCTGAGAAAGGGACAAGTTCACTTGACAGAAAGATTACCTACCAAAATGTATACCCCATTTATTGACTACAAAACCCCTGAACTGCTCCCTGATTTCCATCTCCTTATTTTATAAGCAGAAGGGGAAAAAAAACACAATAGCACCCATGACAACAAATAGAAGAGGAATCTTCTTTGATTTTCCTTAAAGTAACAAATAAATATATAAACTGGAAAGATATGTACCAAGAATGGTTATTCATACCATAGAACAAGAATCTTTTTGTCAGTGACATGGTAAATATGAAAAGGAGTTAACTAGGCTACAGGTCATGGAGAGTTCAGCTGACATAAATAGCGTAGTAGTAGAAGTTTGCCTTAGAGTTTAGAGCAGCAATAGTAAACTTTAATAATAGTGAAGTGTTTAATACAAATACCACCTTAACTAGATTTACAGTTACAGGCCTGAGCTATTGATTTCATAGTATTATATTGACGCATTATAGCTGCAGGGGACAGGAACACCTTATTCCAGGGAACAGCCAGCATGGTGCCATGTTGATTTAGCCTCTTCTTAACTGCTATGCTTTCAATACATGTAGTTCAAAAAGCAGGGAGTACATATATTCTCCATCTATTTCTTCTCTAAACTATCATACCATAGCTAAATGAGTTTGCAGTGTCAGCAACCACGCACAGTTATACACCCTTTGATGATAATTTTTGGACTGTGTCTCTCCTGCTCTGTTTTTCAACCATTTTTTGCCAACTCCACTTCTAGAAGAACAATGGCATTATACAGATTAATTAGGAGCTTGAAAGGAAAGAACTTCTGTCGCAGCAATAGGTACAGAAAAGTAAAAGCGCTGAGATAATTTCTGTGTCTCACAGCTTCACTAGTTCCCTCAGCTTTGAGCTAATGTGAAATGTTATGAGACCTGACTGTTCCATAAGAATATTTCCCCTCTTTCTTCCAAACTTATTTTAAAGGACTTTAAATAAATTCACAACCACCCACCCTGCTCCTCTGGGTTACTGCAGAGTACTACACACGTTGTGTTGATGCAGAAGTGCTGCAAACAGAGTGTTTAAGGCAAAGATGCTCAAATAAGCTGGCTTTCTGCAGCACCCCCACACCTGGGGCTCTGAGATGAGAGGCGTTATCCTCCCCAGGCACCCTGCCTGGCAGTTCCGCCGCCTCTCCCACCATTGTGTGAGCTGCCCCTGGAATGCACAGGCGAATTCCTCGGACATGTCATCTCTTGAGTCCCCTTTCATCCGGTTGAGGATAGAGACAGGTGTTAAATCAGTGTTAGCACCCACCATACCGCAGATGCTGGTGGGGAAAAATGAGAAGAAAAAGACGACGTCCCTTTTGCCCAGACTATAATTTCTATGTTAAGACAGAACCTGTGTTGCTTCTTCACGTTCAGTCAAGTTCTTTGTCACAAGCTCCTTGTGCTCCACCCCCCGTGTTGGATGCCTCCAGAGACTAGGATGAACCTTTTTTGCCACAGTGACCCAGGAATAGGTTACTTGCTAGCTGCAAAGAATAAAAATATACAATTTTGAGTATGGTTGAGAAGGATTTTACTCCCATTACCAGAAGAGACAGGTCCTTCTCCCAATATCCCCAAACCTTTAGAAACAGAGGACATTCCTGAGCACCCTGCACAAACATAATTTTAACCCTGAAAGTGTTTGCTTCTCTGAATTGTGTAGCTTAAAATAAAAATAATCATGTTGAAATCTTTAGAATAAAGATCATAGAGATTTCAATTTTGCCTTGTTATTTGTTTCTCATATTTTCTACTGCTCACAACATTTAGTTTTATTTATAGTTAAAGCACCTTTGAAAACATCTTTACAATTATGGTTCCACATCCTAAGCAGTTCATTAAAACACCAGCCTTTAATGTAATAAAATCTGTAACAAAGTAAACAAAAATCCCTACATGAACTGTAATATGTGCACTGTTGAACTCGCATATAAAGAGCACATATAAGAGATTTAGGATCAAAGCCAAAAACAAAGGAACGTGCCTTGTTTTCAGACATCATCAGTTGTATCATAGCAGCACAACACATTCCCACCTGTATGCTCTGAGCAGTGGTGGCATTTTATGGAAGCCTCCTTTCTAGTTGCTCAGTACCTCCTCTAGCCTCCCTTCTTGGACACACAAAAAGTCTCACTCCTAAGCTTACCAAAGCTCTGCAAAGCAAATCAAGCTATTACAATGAGATGTATCTACTTCTTGCCACCCATCAGCTTTAATATCAGACTCCTCAAAGTGTCCTTCAGTCCTCTGGGTACCAGTGGGTATGGCAAATTCTCCTTCCTTCTATCCAAACACTCTGTGAGAGATCTTTACCCAGACAGTAAGCCAGCCTTCTCCAAAAGGCTGAAGCTATGCTGTGGATGGTACAAGTCTCCAGGTGAGGATGGCCATGTGCATCTGTCACATGGAGTGAAGCCCATGGTGACTGCCCCATCACTGTGGCCCTGAGGGTCAGCAACAGCACCCTGCCCCAAGAGAGCAGTATCTTGGCTTGGCTCTGAAGTTGGGACTCCCCAGAAAAAAAAATCCCAGAGGAACATCTTCTTGATTTCAGGCATTGCCAGAGGTGTCCTGAGCCAAGAAGTTACAGCTTGAGGGTAGTTATGCTAACCCACACCTATTTGTATTCTTCACCATGAGGACCGCAACACTTAACAGCATCTCATCCATAGTGCCACTTGGAAAATGGCATTGGCTGTCTCACATGAAGTAGATGTATGATGGGATGAAACCGGGGGAACACTGGGAGATGTATAGCTCAGTCGCAGCTTGTGTTGTCTCCCTGCAGGCCATCATGGAGCAGCAGAACAATGCACAGTGGGGTGCCCGACCAGATTTCCTTGGCGTGTATGTCGAAACACGGCAGTGTGGCACGGCAGCAGCTTAGTCAGCAGTTGCTAATACTTGTGTGCACACTACTCGTGCAATAGGGGCTGCAGATCAGTTAATGCAGGATACACAGAAACCACAATAAGTGCCAGGTGTGAACGTGCCTCAAGTTACATTGGTCGAGCCCTTTGCCTGCCCCAGGCCCTTGGGCAGGTGTAGAAGGATGACTCTGCACCCTTCCTCCCCCACAGCTTCTCCTGAGCCAAGCTCTGGCCTGGCACAGGGAAGCACAAAAACTTTTGTTCAGAGCTAGACTCTGAGACCTGAACTTGCAGGGAATTAGCAACCTGAATGTACAACTGAATCCAAATTTCCAGGGTGTGGACTGAACCAAAAAATAATGGATTGAACTAGTTCCTACTCTAAATAGTCCCAAAAGTCAGGGTTCAAATTCTGAGCAGCTCCAGTGTTATTGCTAAGCTAATCCTGCAGGTTGAGGTGACAGGGATCCAGCTTGCCTGGTTTTCTGAGTGACATTTCTGAGACTTGGCCTTTTGCCCTGGCCTGCTTTCTGTCTTGTAAAGACTATTTTTCATTCCCTCCCCTTTCTCTCCTCCTTATCCTTTTAACTTACCAGTAGCACATTTTATACATTTTAAATCTTTATACATAAAAATTTTCAAAAAAAGATTTCTAGGCTGACAGTCTTTCATCATATCTGTCATCTCCTATTACTCTCTGTGACATGACAGACCCTCATATGAATATGATGCATTATGACACGACACATGACACCAGTTACCCAACATTGTACCTCATTAGAGGAAACTATAAAGGCATAAACCAGGGGTGAGCCCTTTCTATTAATCTCTTGTTCTTTTTACTACCGTCATTAGGAGTTCATGTGGTTGTTTCAGATTTTTTCCCCTGTCGTCAGTCTCTTAATTGTTTTTGAGTATAGATAAAAAAAAACAAAAAAGGAAAAAAAAACCCTGAAATGTTAAAGCCCATCACACTCTTTTCTCTGTGAGCACAGAAAGAAAATGTTTTGAGACAGACCTAGTTGATCCCTTCTTAATATCTGGAAGGAAAATAAGAATTTGTATATCCCTGACAGCACTCAATGGATTTAGTTATTTCCTGACCACAGAATGTGTTGATCAGAGTTACTGTTGGCCAGGCAGGAGCAAATCACCACAAAAGATGCTGGGTTCACTTTTAGCCACAGTTTGGCAAAAAAAAATTGACAATTCTCAGATCACAGTAACATGTTTTCTGTCAAAATCTGCTGGAGAGAAAAAATGCAAATGCTGATGTAGGAAAGTTGGATTATTGTTGCTGTTGCTTCTAGTTCCTCTCTTATGCTTGATAAATGGCATCTCTGAGTTTTTCTTTCTAATTTTTACCTACAAAAATATCGGCTCCTAATACGGCAGAATGAGCCTGCATCGTTGTCATGCAAAACTGTGTGTGGAAAGAAATGGAAGCCAGTTTCTCATCTGTTTGTGTGGACCTCATAATTTCCCAGAATAGGAAGAAGCTGTTACGAAGGTGGATATTAGCCCAGTAGATAAGACTCAGTCTGACTTTCAGTTATCCCAGCTGCCACTGCGTCTTTGTGTTCAGTGTGGGCACTCTCTGTGTTGCACTAACATCTCAGACCTGTCTAACAAACTCCTGCTCAGTGTGTGGTGACTACAGCTCATGAAACACCAAGGCTGTCTATGTTTTATAAATTTTAGTAGCAGAGAGGGTAAATGAGAAATGGATGTTTATAAAACTGTAGGAAGCAGTAGGAGGCAAATCAATCAATACCAACAGCAGATTAGATATCTGGAGATAAGTTGCTAGCTCCTGCAGTTACATCAAAGTCAGGGGATACAGCTGCAAACTATAAAATGGCCAGTATTTCCCACTAGATAGAAGAGTGTATGCATATATCTCAGGTAACTGAAGATATTTCAGGAGGATGTCATTTGGGTTCCTTGACCACATTTGGTGTCATGAAGAGATCTTATGTGTTAAGAAGAATAAAACATTCCCCTGGAGTTCACTGAATTGAACCAGTTATGACTGACAGTCACCACCCACCTGATGAAGGCAGATGTTTGCATCCCCCAAAGACATATTTGGCTCAGCTGGCACCTTTAATGTCCATCTCAGTGGACAAGGTAAAGATGGAGTAATCATGGAAAAAGTGATACTAAGCTGGCTCATTCAGGCTGGAAGGATCCTCTACTGGCTATGCAGATGTGGGATGATGCTGTTTTGCTGTCGCACCTGAAGGTGAATAAATGTTCTTGCTCTTTTACATTGGCATTCCCTAACCTTTCACAAGATTTAAATTCACTTTAAGAGAAGGGGAGAGTATTTTTAGGATTGGATTTATAGTTGGACCTCATCATCCTGTTATTGAGCTTGCTATTTCTAGAAAAATATACTTCACAAAGCAGAAAGCTAATTTTCTGTTTGTTAGTAAATGCCAGATATTATACTGCAGCTCAACAGAACAAATCTGAGGCGCTCACCTTGACTAATTGGTACAACTGGTTTTAGGATGTGTTAACATGGAAAAGATTAGTGATACCCTCAAAATCCTCAATGAAAATTATTTCTGAACGTTTGGTTGCGTATCTCTGACTTCTGCTGGGGAAAAAAACCAAAGTCCTGTAGAAAAGCTACTAACCTTCTTTTTCAATCTGCTGAGCTTTTTCTCTTTATTGGTTATGTTTGCCACAGAGCTTCCGACAACTTTGACAGTCCATTATAAGGAATGAACTCTCTCTAACTGTGGTTTTTTTTCATTTTAAGTGCCCCAAATAAGTAACAAGTTAGCTATATAAAAAGCTTTTTCACTGCAGATGGCATATTCTCCATTTATAATGGTTTTCTTTTGTCATTGCAGGTGTTAAGAGCTGTCTAACACAGCAGACACTTCCCTAGTGAGGTGCCAGTAAATTCTAGGTTATAGGAGGCCTCATTCTGCAAAACGATGTGTGCATGGGCAGCCACCAGCTGCCAAATAATCCATCTGCAGGATCCATTTCCAATACCACAGCCTTCCTTCATGCAGGTGATCCATTTTGACTGAGGGAATGATCCTGGATAGCTACTCTATCTAACACAGCCATAATCTCTTGTGACACAAATCTTAATATGTTTGGGGATCTGTGGCTTTGGGCTGTTTGAAAAAGTAGGTAGTTTTGCCTCTTTAAGTATCTAAAGGCACTGTGTACTTTCTTCAAATCTGTTCTGCTGCTACCTAACCTTACTAAGGACTTAAGTGTCTAGAAGACAAAATTCACCCAACAGGGTTTACACTTTGAATTGCTCTCTGCCATTCTCAGGTGCCCCATTAGACCTCCAATCCCTAAGCAGGTGTCCAGGCTCCCCACTAAAGGAATGGTTCCTGGTAAGCAGGACAAGCTCAGCTAACTGAGAAGCAAGCACCAAAGAGACAAAAGCAGGGCTTAAAGGATCAGAGATGAACCTGGTTAACTCAGGGTTAGAAAAAGCCTTTTTTTTTTTTTAACCAGGATTTATGTTCCTGAACCTCTTCTGAAAGCAGGCTAGGTCAGAAGAGTTTCTGGAGGAAAATGGTTGTGATGCCAATGGACATCATAGTGTTAAATGGTAGATTAGCACCTGAGCACCTGAACACGTAGGTATCAACAGACTACTTCAGTGGCATCATGAAAAAGGACCAAAAAGGCAAATTTTTCTCAACAGGTTTCCATTCACTTTGGAGCCAATGAAAAATCTGTAGCATTCTGTAAGTCAAAAAAGGATGAAAACACTCAACTAAAGTCCTGCATTTTTTTTCAAAACTGGAAAGACCAGACATGGGTGTCTTAAGCAGCTAATCTGACACCCAGCTCCAAGACAGAGCTCATGTTTTATGATCAAAGCAAAAAAATGTACATACTGTCCAGAAGAGGAACCAATTTCTAGCAAATCCAGTCCTTGCCTACTTTCTCTGCATTTTGCTTCCACCTAGTATAGGCTGCTTTAGAGTGGTAAACATGCTGCTAGGCTTCTTTCTGCTGATTTGTACCCTAAATTACCAGCTACCCCTCCACACAACATTTAGGTTGTCTAGCCCAGCACTAGCATGATAATTCTGTTTGCTAGAAGGCCACATAAGGATTAGTTGTTGCAGCGGTGCCTGAAGCACAATGCTCTTGATCAGACAAGTATTGTAACAAGAGCCTAATCCATGGCATACTGAAGTCTCTGGAAATATTTCCACTAATACAAATGGATTGAATTAGGACTTGCAAATCTTTGAGGCAGATATTGCTGTTCAAGTATAGTTCCTTTGTTAATGATAATGATAGATACCTCTTTAAAAACAAAAACAAAACAATTACCTTTGAAAGATAAGTTCTCATGTTTTAAATTGGTTGACACCAGATGTTCTTCCCCATAGGTTGATGTACAAGTAGAACATAGGGTATGAGAGGCCAAACTATTTTTTTGTATGTTTTAGGTCTATATATTTCTCAAAATTAATATTAGGTAGTTTTATTCTATCACTTTATGGGTTACTTCCCCATCCTTTCTGAACCCTCAGAAGCCTGATACCCTGACTATTGATCCATGGCTTACATGCCACTCTCAGATTTTTTCTTATTTTAAAAGTTAATGTGCTAATTTCAGTCATGCTCATACAAAATGAGTAGCTCCCTCTGAAAATCATTATTGTTAATAATACTTTTACGAAAAGGTAGTGCTTAGCGCCATCTGAGCCACATCAAAAATAAGGAACACTGAAGCACAACTACCCTTAACAACAAATTTCAATATCTTTACTCAAAAATTGTGTGCCTTACGCTGTGAGTAGTCACAGGGGTAGATTTATAAGAAAGAAGGTGGAGGGGAAGGGAGAACAAGAGGAATGTGGGTATTGATCAGCATGGCATGTGCTCTTGATCATATAAGGACAGGTTGCAGAGCCCCCACCCAGCTCATGGTAGACCTGGCCTTGGTAATACTGGTGTAAGGGGACTTGCTGTGGGGAAGAACGGTTGTTGCAGCAGCGTCCAGTCATTCAGTAGGGCTGGAGAACCCAAATAACACCTGAGTTTCTGTCCAAAGAGCAATTTAAAATTGTTACCTCTGTCCCACTGTTGGCTACCCACCTGGACCCTCCCCAAAGCCTTTTCCTCCCCCCTTTCTCAGTCACAACCCCTCTGCCTCCATGTGCTTGATGGTGGGAAGGAGGAAGGAGAGAGGCGGCTGGGCAGGTACGAGGGGAGCGGGTCTGTAAGATCTGCCTCCTGCCAGCTGAAACCACTCATTTTACTTTAAAACCTCCTTTGAAGGAAAGGTGATCTTTTTCTCTTTGTTCTCAGTAAGGGCTGGGCTGTGACGCAGGTGCAATGCAGCTCTGGCACCAGCTATGCGCAAAAGCCTTAAAAGCAGCTCCCAAGGGAGGGAGCCCTAGGAAGACAGCTGAAATCCTAGAGGGAGAAGGAGTGTGCCCCAGGCCCTAAGTTACCTGCAATTTTAAAGTGGCCTTTTCCACTGCAAAGAACTGGCACAAGGTCTTCACCGTCATTTTAGCCCTTACCTGAGCATCTACAACATGTGGACAAGCCTGCACAGGGTCAGCTGAATTACTAGGGAAATGAAAAATTCATTGCTTATTGAGGTGGTCTCTCTGCCAGTTTTATTTATCTATGAGGGTATCAAGGATGCTGAAAACAGCCTGAAGGGAGAAAATAAAACTGGGTTTTAAAGGCACGTGACAATGTCTGTATAATCCCTACAGATTACCCACTATTCCTACATACCATAGCAATTTCTGTTCCTGTAATTCCCTGTATGTCAGCCAGATACCATATTGTGGGCAAGGGAAGACTTGGGAAGAATTAGGGTGTGGTACGAAAGACAAGCACAAGCACAAGACTGATGTATCAGATTGTATGCGAGGATGCGTAGCACAAAGCTGCTTTGAGCAAGGGGCCTGATACCATCTCCCAGGGACACTTGCCTGGAGTTACCCCTCCTTGTGTGTGCAGGCTTGTTGCTAGAAAACCACAAAATGCTCGAAATGCTCGGGCCTGCATTCAGCTGTGCTGCGACCTGAGGGTGTGAGGAAGGGAAGCTGCACAGCCGGGGAGCTGTCACCACCTCTCCTGTGCCTGCTCGGTGCTGACAGTGGGGAGGACTGTCCCATTAGCCCCATCCTCCATAAATGTATTCTGGCAGATGCTGATCAGCACACCAAGACTTCACTACCTCCATGCAAAGCACAATCCATGGCGCTAGAAGGCTGTCACCACCAGTGTTGCTAGAAAATGCTTGCCTTGTTTTTTTCCAGGAGGGGACAGGCAGATGGGGACAAGTGGAGCTGCGGTGCCGTGCACCCTCTGATGAGCCCCAGCCGGGTCTTCAGGCCAGCCCATGGGAGGAGCAGGACTGCAAGGGACTGCAACTAAACAGAAACAGGCTGAAACCTGAAACACCCTCCTGCCTCCCTGTTGTGTCTTCAGCTCTGGTCTGGAACAGAAAAGCCTTTGCTATAGGATGCTGCCTACCTAAAATGGACCAAAGCCTAGATCAGAGCTATCTTGCTGATCTTGCCCTGGGTGATGTCCACAATGCTTTCTTGAAACTCCTTTGAACATACAGTTTAATCGTTTCCTCTTCTAAGCAAGACAGCTAAGACTCAATTAAATGGATTTCTTTTCTGTTCACAGTCTTTTTCTCTAACTAGCTCTAGTGCTATTGTAGCAAGGTCTCAAATACTACAGAAGAAAGTACATTGATGTAAAAATATATGTCATCCTTGCCTTTTACAGAATGTCTTGGGAACACATTTTTAGAGGTAGATTTTATAAAGGCTTGTGTTCGCTTTACTTAAACTTTGGACCAAGCAAAGTCAACAAAATCTTTTTAATACCAGCAGAGAGGCTGCTGGATACAAGGCAGAAAAAAGGAAGAAAAAAGGAAGCACTAAACTTATTGTAGTGCTGTAGTATATGCAATGTAATCTGTTCCCTCTGACATAAATAGGGTTTAAGCATGCTTAGCGCAGTAGGCTCCTTCTAAAGCTTTTCTGTATGTCAAGGCAGAATTTCCATTGGTTTCAATAGCTCAGCTTTATTACGATGAAGTTTAAAGTTTTTAAAAGCATAAGTAGAAACAATGGAGTTGTTACAGTACTGGGGAAAGACTCTAACTGTAATCATGTCCAGAAGCATTTGAACTGAAGGATAAATTAAAAAAACTGTGGAAAACAATAGCTCACTACAATGGCAAAATCCATCAGCTGAAGAAAGCAGGGCAGACATGGTCAAGGCATTGTGCTTAAAGGATATCCATAAGATACACATATACAGTAACAGAGAGTGACATTCTTCATGTTGTATCAGTTTAAAAATCCAGATAGATCTAGATATAGATGTCAGCTACTAGGACAACCAGGCTTCATCGCCCATGGACATCAGCACAGCCAGCACCTGTCTGCTCAGCAGGTTGCGTGCCTCATGGTGAAGGGATAAACATCATCCGCTCCTCCGAGCCCCCGCCGCCCCCGTGCATGGGCCGCGGCACCAGCAGCCCGCAGCCCACGGTGCGCCTCCCACCAGGCTGTGCCAGCACATGGAGTGCAGTCAGGGGAGGCAACTTATAATTATTTGATGCAGATTGCAGATGGTCACTTCATTAGCATCGACGCAGAGCCACCCCTCACAAAGCGTGGGGTCGCCTTTGTCCCTTTGCAGAGGGGGGTGGCTCGCTCGTTCTGATCTTTTAATGCCTCTCCCGGGGCTTGATCCAGGGAGGTGCTAGGCAAGGTCTCTTACATTAAAGAAGTAGAAAAGACCAAATTAACAGCCCTTTGGGATAGAGGCTTGAAAAGGAAATTAAAGAATAGGATTTCTGCATCGTAAAATATTAGGGACAGAGTGTATTAAATTGCTCCTAAATGGTGACAAAGGCGATCTGTTTCACTGTCTGTTTTATTAATTGTTTTAACTAAAGGACGTGTCTCTCTTGTGGGGTATTGACTGTTAATTCCAAAAGTACAAATATTGCTGGTGCGTTATAATTAGGCTACTACGCCAATTTTTAACAAAATAATAATCAAGTTATGTACGTTGTGCTTCCAACATTTATTTACTTGTTAAAACCAGGCCTTTTATTGAGAGTGGTTTCATGCATTCTTTCACCAGTCAAGTCAACATTACTGTCTTTTTAAAACAGCTGTAAATCTCTTTGATTGGGACTTGAGGCTGGAATCATTCGTGCTGTGTTAAACTAAACTGTCTTATCTCCTTGAGTGCTATGCAGCCTCTAGCATGTCCAGAGCTGCATCTGCCCATGGCCTAAGGAGGCCAATATTTGAAAGCTATTAATAAAGACATTTGGGGAGGAGACAGAGACACGCCTTTAACCCTCAGTGCAATGCATTAGAAGAGATGACAGAGTAGGAGAGGCATACTTTTTCATTTTCAAGGATAGGAGTTATTTCTTTTAAATAGGGACAATCGGTGTCCTGCAAATAACCCATTATTTTCAAAAGAATGCAGGCTGCTGAACATCTGCACCACAGGACGGAAGGCTAACCCAGATAAAGGTTTCAAACCAAATATGGGATGAAAAAAAAAATTGCCATGAAACTGGCCCCCGTAAGCACCACAGCAGGGAGGGCCGCACCTCTGGCAGCTCCTCCTGCCCTTACAGCCCCAAAACTGCTGAACTCCAGGCAGAGGGGAGACCCTCCCGTGGGCCTGGGGAGCCCTGGAAGTTTCCATAGGGCTGAGTCAAGTAAGGAAACCGTAAAGCACCTTTACATGGGACCGGGGCTTGCCTTGCATGGGGGAGTCCTGTCTTCCCACTCAGGCAGAATCTGCACTTTTGATGTCAAGGTGGCCCAAAGAGAGTTTCAAACTGGTCCCATCATATCTTAGTATTAATTAGCCAGGAACTCAAGTACTACTGTAATGTGGAACATATAGTTCCCCTAGAGACATCAAATTACAAAAGAGAGGTCAAATGCCCGGCTCGTTTTTCTGTTTTCCCCACCTCAACGTGCACAATAAGGAGCGAGCCCTTGGTTAAAAGCCGGACTTTTGAGGGAGGCAGTCTTAAAAATCTCCAGGCTGCTGCAGACAGGTGGCAGGAACTCCTCAGCTATCCAAAAGTCAGACATCTAAGTGTCTGTATGGCCAATGTTGAAAAGCTGGGCATATCCAGAGCGGAGTTGTCACATCCATTGCAGACACCTATCCAGAAGGTGCCTCAGTTCCTTCCAGCGTGACAAGTGGACAGGGCACAGGGCACAGGCTCCTCTCTAACTTCAGCTTCCACAGAGATTAGTTTCACCCAGAGCAGCATCTGGGGCTTTGTCATGGCAAAGCTACTGACATCACTCTCAAATACGCCCCATAAAACCAGGGTGGACATGGGGAAGGGAAGCTGGGAGATTGCTCTAGAAAGCATGCTGGCTCCTGGTTTTCCTCTGAATCAGCTCTGCTGCGGATACTACCTTTCTGGTGCTGAAGGTGTTGGTGACTTGTACCGAATGAGTTGTACGCTCCTATCCCCACACTCCCTACCCCTACATCTCTGCTCTCAGGAGCTGACTGTTTCTCACAACTCACCAAGCTGAACCACATGTTTCTCTTAGAAGTTATGTCCAGAGGTGTCTGCTGCACTTCCTTCCAAGCTGGGCTACTCGTATTTAACATCAGGCAGTCAGGAAGGACCGTGCTCGTGGCTAGGGGAAAGGCAAGTAAGTTATCACATTGCAGGGCAGGGTATGCCTTCGCAGTTGTCATTGCTTATTACAGTAAACCTTTGAAACCAAGATTTGGCCTCAGCTTTCCTTCATGTTGTAGCCTCCTCTGCAGCAGTGAAAACTCAATGATCTCAATTCTCTCCGCTGCCACAACTGCCTTTTTGATGTCCACAACACCGATCACAGTAAAAAGAAAATCCAAGTACTACCTCTTACAAAAGTCCTCAGAGAGCACAGCACTGGTGAGATACAAAAGGCCAGCCTTACCCCTGAGAAGAGCAGCACCTATCTCAAAAGAAAGGTTCATGAATGGACTATCAGTTCTTTCAGAGACAAATCTGACAGTTTTCTCACTGGGGCAAACTCTACTCTACACCTGGTATTTTATGTCTATTTAAATAAGGAATTTCTCTGAGTTCTTGGATCATTTACCTATGTGGTAAAGATAAAACACATGATAAACTAAAGTCACACAAAACCCACAGTTATCTACTTCAAAATGTCAAATTGGTACCATGTAAAAAGCTCAAAGTGATGGGACCAGCTTCTTCAATGCCAAGTCTGGAAAGTCCCAGTGAAATCACCACTCCCTGGATAGCACATAAATGGGCTCACTCAGCAGGCCTTCAAGCTCTGCTCTCACCCCAAATCTCAGAAGGCTTGTACCGTAGTTCATTTTCCTGGCCTCCAAAATTGCCTTTAGCTTTTTCTCCCAGAACAGTCTCCTTTGTTCAAATTTTTTTGCCACCACAGAAATCCCATTACAAAAACATGAAAACTTCATGAATCAATGCTGCAGTTATAATAGGTCTAACAATCCGCTCAAAACAAATGTGTGATGATTTTCTTACAATTAAAATGGTCATTTTTTTAATACAGAATTCTGACATTTTTGTCCAAAAGCAATTGTTTCTATTTAAACTGAAAAATTATGAAGATAGGAAATTGCAGTCAGGGGAGGAGAGGACTGTGGAGAGTCCTCCCACACAATATATGCTATTTTCTGACTACCACTTTCTCTTATTTCTAAAACTTCCATCACTGCACTAACTGAGCAGCCTGAAGTCCAGATCACATTTAGTTTCATTTCAGAAGTGCTAAAGAGATTAAACGCCTTGCAGATTGGGTGATATTGCATGATATGCCCTATACATAATCATACAGAAACTGGAGCTCAGCTTCCCATTAATTGTGCATTGATTCACTTTAAACAGGCTCTGGATACAGGCTGAGATGTATTAATAATATTTTATTGTATTTTAACTCACTTCTGCTCTTATTAACTCGTTAATTTGTTTTAATGAATTATTTAGTTTTTCTCATAAGATTTATTAATGTGTCAGACCATACTCTCACCTGTAGTTTTATATTATATCTATGGCTGAGAGGAAATACCAAGGCAAAAAGCAGAAAGAATTTTTGTAGAGTATCTTTGTTCCAGTTGTACTATGTTAATTTATTATTACTATTTTGTTGCCTTACTCTGCACAAGTAAATTAACCAATGAGTGCCTAAGGACATGTAGCACATGTTCAGGGTTTGTGGCATAGAAGTGGATAAGCAAAGATGGTAATACCAGCTAATAGAACATTACATCCCACAAGGGGTTTTCATTTCTTTTCTTTGTACAGTTCCAGTAAGCAATGCTAACCCTTTAAATGGAGAAAGGCATTTGTCCCCGTGAGGTTTAGGCTAGCAGGACATAGGCTGTCCAGTTGCAACTATTTTCTTCCCAATCAGCTTGCAGTTGGGTGCGAAGTCATGCTGGTTTGCAGTTCTACCTTCATCTGACCTTCAAGATCATCTGCAGTGTTATCTCTTCAGCATCAAAAATCACAACAGAGTTGGGCAGAATTGGCAGAAGAAATCTGTGCTAGAAACCACAGCAGCTCTAAAGAGGGTAAGGAAATTGGTGAAGCAGTGATTATTTCCCTGCAATTGAAACAGATCTTTTCCCTGAAAAGAAAGCTTTCAGTGCCCCACATTTAGCAGAACTGAAGAGAAATCTGCAAACATTAAAAGTTTTAGCAGCATTACCTTTATAATGAAGAATCTGCTGTTGCCATTACACTCAGATCAGAATATTTTAATCAGTGCTATTTTTGTGGCACTTGGGCTTTGATCATCCTGTATCCTATATCCTTTAACTGCCTTTTTCCCATTACAAAATCAAAACATCTGTGTGCATCTACTTGGAGCAACAGACCCTGAACCCTAGATACACTGTCTTTCCAAGTAAGCACAAACCAGCGTGTTCCCTTATGCTCACAATTTGTGATGACTCATCTAGGATCAAGGATTCATCAGATTTAAGACAAGAAAAAAAAATATTTGTTCAAGTAATTTATTCCCCAGTTTATCTTGATTTAAAGATACCAAGAAACAAAAACCCCACCAATTCCCTGGCTACCTTACTTCACGTTTAATCACCCTCTGTATTGAGAACCTGCACTTAATTCCTGTGTGAATTTGTGAGGTTTCAACTTCAGCCACCAGTACTAGTTCAGGAGTCCTGTAGTAGCCAGTATTTCTTCCCTCTCAAGGCCCTCGTACTCATTACACCACAGCACAAAAATTTATTTCTGTGACTTTCTTCACTGCTGTTTTCATTTGTTCCCACCTCCCCTTTACCATGTGAACAGGAGGTCTGCAAGCAGCACACCAGCATTGGTCTCATCAAGGCTTTCAGAAAAAGACTATTCCTTCCCTGCTCCTACCTGTGTAGACATACAGGGTCCACAGGGAGTTCATTTTCAGCTCCTTGTCTAAGCGCTCTCTGCCTCCCCTGCCTTACCCTATGGACCACCCCCCACTCCCCTCAGGTACAGCTTGTATTCTTAGCATGGAAATGCTTTTTGTTTAAATGGGCCCATCCTTCCAAGGAATTTCGGTCGCTATGTAATTGTCCCCACTGCTGTTTATCACTTAGAGTTGTCTGCAAATTTTGCCAGCAGCGATGTTGCAATTCCAGACCATTGAAGAAAATGTTGAAGAACATCATCTTTAATGTCTCCTAGTTTTCTTTCCCCTGTTGGTCACAAACCACTGATTTGCTGTGTTTATACCCTCCTCTTTTGTAATGTCTGTGGTACAGCTTTTTCAGGATGATGTGACACGCAATGTGTATTTCCAGTTGTGCACCTTCTCCATGAGCCTTCAGGCTGTGATCCAGGAACCTTTTCTGTCCTTTGGCAAAAATCACACATCTACAGCAGGTCCAGAAGCTGTTCCTTCTGCTACGTGCCAATTCCTTCCACCTTAGCGCAACGTAAGTTGCGCCTAAAATCTCCCTCAAAACTTCTGTTCACCCACTCCGAGTGTCAGTGATGAGGTCTCCTTACACAGCTGTACCACTGAGAGAGGACTGATCTGTTGGAGGTATCAAATCTTGGGCTTGATCAAGGGTTCAAGCCCTGGGTTCTTTGCGGGAAGCTGCATAGCTGGAGGCAGCCGACAGCAAGGTAACATTTGCGTGTGGCTTTTGGTTGATCTCAGAGCACGGGCAAAGCAAGCCCACATCTGCCCGCTGGAGGCCGTGTAGACATAACCGCAGGGCACAAACAGCAGAGCTGTTTCATGTGGCCTCCCCTTCCCCTCCAGCACACACTGAGACAGAGAAATCCAGAATTTATGGACTTCAGCAGATGGGAAAAAAATTAAGCAGAGAGATGTGCCTGGCAGTTCTTTAACTGTAGCAAAGGTCTATATGGAAGCATTTTTCTGTAGGGAGTGAAGAGGGCAGGGAGAGAGAGGAGGAATGTCCTGACTCCAGCTCCGTCGCGGGAGCTGCAGCATTCCAGGCAGCGTAGGCAGTGCGAGAGATGGGTCAGAGATAGTGCTGCATCCCAGGAACCCTATCACCAGGGCTTTGCCTACTGCGTCTACACCTCACAGCCCTGGGCAGCAGCCAACTGCTTCGCTGAGGTAGCTGGAAGGCTGCTTTCTCCTTCCTCTACTCCCTTCCCTCTACCTTTATTAAAGCCAATGAGGAATTCTTCATGCTGTTTTTTAAGTAGACTGAAAGAAAAAATGCAGTTGGATGGCATTTACCTACCCTCAGCCAAATTTCAGACAGAAGTTTATGCATTCAAAGAAATATAGATAGTAATCTTGACTTTTTTGTTTGTTGTTTGGATTGCAAAAGTATCAGGAAGCAAAGGTGCCCTGGAACTAATTTCTATTGTATTCTCCAGACAGCTTGCTCAGTAGCATAAATCCTATTAATAGATGACCTCAGATGTTCCTTGTGAGCGGTGGTGAGTTTTTGAAGGCATGAGCAATGTTTGTCTGTGGCTCTATAATTTCGCTACTGAATAAACAATCCTCTTTCCTCCCCTTCCCCCAAGTGTGACTGCTTCATCAGCACTTCCCTGGCTGTGTGTGAAACATGGGCATGCTAAACAATAAACACTCTGTTTTCCACAGCTGTACTTGTGCCAGTAAAACTCTTTGTATCACTCGGACTAAAAGCTCCCACCCCTCGCCTCATTCTCCTTGTGTGCACACCACAGATCCTTGGAGAAAAACCTGGCATGTTCAGCTACAGTGAGCCTTACTTCATTAGCCCTTTAATCGATGAGAAGAAAGTCACTGGAATATGTGCCATAGCTGCCATGCTGGAGAGCACTGCCGAGCCCAGCTTCTGAAAGGGAGGCAGGCAGCTGAGGCTGGAACTAGTATGTGATGCTACTAACATCGTCTGCTGAGCACTTAAAAATGGACTTGTCACCTGCTGGGAAAAAGTCCCTTGCAGCCTCATTAACTGTGGCCAATGCAGTGGAAACTCCTGTGTATGTCTCTGTTGGAAAGACTGTGATCAAGAGATTAAAAAATTATCTCTGAGCTTATTTTCTCTCCCTCTTCCTCTCTCCCTCCCTCTTGCTATCCTTTTCAAGTTCATGGATCTCAGACTTGCTGATGGTAAGGGATCCACTCAGAATGAAGATGCTGTCACAGAGGAGAGCTGAAACCAAGAACGTCAACGCTTCAGCTCTTACAAGGGATTTGAACACAATCTTATGCAAAATTCAATGCTAAAGCCATCTTTCATTTTGTTTGTTTACCTACCCGAAGTGGGCTCTTGCCAAAATCCCTTTTGCACAATTTGCCCAAATTATGACAAAACCAGGACACACTTCTGGGAAGAAGGGCCAGAAAGGAAAGGAAAAAATACTGCTGAACTTTCCCAAGTAAACCTCCACTCAGACCAAAGGTGGTGTGGCTTTGGTTTTTAAGACCTGTCATGAAAGACCCATGCGCTCTGTCAACTTCCAGCTCTTCAGCCCATTCACCTTGAAAAGCCATAGGGCTAAGCCAGCCCTGTTGCATTGTGAGCAGCACGTGGGTTTAACACCTACATTAGTGCTCTGCATCTGTCACTATGTGTAATTGTACTTCCCTACTGCTGTTTGCACAGTGTGGGACCACCGTGTAGAGCTATAGCTCTCTCTTTATTAAAGTACTTGGGTTTAATCAAGGTTACAGCAGCTTGAGGATGACACAGGCTGCCCACAGAACAGACAGCATCCCAAACTAGATTAACTAACTGAATAAATAGATAAAGAGGAGAGAAAGGAAGCAGTGCTTTTGTTCCTTTCACTTTGCACTTCTGCATTCCAGCTGCCAGGGCAGAGGGCCAGCACTTGCTTTTGCAGGCAGCCAAAACTGCAGGCTGTGTGTGTGCTTTCTTTCATATCGGAGCTGCTGAGCTCTGCTGCTGGACAGACCACATTGGATGCCAGCATGGGGGAGAACATCCCTTGGGTCACCCTTCCAGCTGACTCTGCCTCTGGGGGAGCCTGGAAGGCAGAAGTGGGGAAAGGCTGGAGGAGGGAGATGTGAGCCAGAAGTCCTGCAGCCCTGTGGCTGCCAGAGTACCATGTGCCATAGCCCTCTAATACCTAAAAGCCCGGCTAGATTTTTCCTATCTGTAAATACTATGCTTGCCACTGTCTAGCTAATTTTCCAGTGGCACTTGAAGTTTTCATACTAGGTCATAGATTCTGCAAACAGCTGTGCCTGTCAAAGACTATCATTCCTAACTGGGGGTTACCATGCCCCTACTAGAAAGCAGTGTCACCTCAGTTCTGCCAAGAAAAGGGCACACAAGCCCTTCCTCATCTGCTTCAAGCCAGACAGTTAGCAAAACTGCCTTCCTTAGTTGTGTAACCCCACCCAGCTGCCTTGCCCAGGAGCTCTCTCTGGATCATGTCTTCTGGCAGGAGTAGTAACTTCCAGCAACTAGGATGGGAACACCTTCAACCTGTGCTGTTCAGTGCAGAAAGAACATGCACCTAGAGCTTCACTCAGCAGCACCAGCAGCAGGTACAAGACCATCCTTGCATGTGTATTCTGTTTCCTAATCACATTTAACCACCTATGCTTCTGATACATACCTCCATCCCTGCATCCTGTGGACATCTTAGAAGCTCTGTAGTTACGACAAGGATGGAGATGTCTAGATTTGGCATCCACTTCTGCTGTTTCTAGTTTTATGGCTGTGGAAAAGGGATGCCAAGCCCTTGAAGTGGACTGTCATAGAAGCCATGAAACCATTTTTTCTCATATTCGTAATGTGTTGGATTTGGATTTTGTCGTTTTTCTTAGCTAGGCAAAATCAAGCCTGATCACCTGGGGTAGAATTCCCCACTGAAACGACAAAGAGTCATCGGTAAGCACAGACACGGTTCCCTCCTGCAAGTCGGCTTGCCTGAAAGCTATGTTCATGCTACTGCAGCATCATGCCTGAGCTTGCACTACCAGCATATCAGGTACCACACGTCTCTGTCGGTGCTGAACCAATTTCTTAACACGTGCTTATGGGCTGCTTCAAGCTTCACATCTAGAGGCACAAAAGATATCTTGAACTTCTTCTGGCAGCATGATGTTATTTCCTATTAGCTAACTTTGGAGTGCCCAATCACTGCAATAGTTTGTGTCAAAACACACTACACAGTGCTTGACAAAAGCTAGGCACCTTGTAATGGAAGCCAAAACAGTCAATACACTTTGCAATGTAATTGTAGCCTCCTCAGGCTTAGCGCAACGTGGCATGAAACTCTGGGCAAACAGGTGTATCTTCAGTTTTGCCTCTTCCAGGGGCTGAGGTATTTAATCTGTTGTAAGATACAGTTAACATAAATTTAGGATTCACTGCCTGGAATCCTGTCCCAAGTGGATCATGGTACTCCTTTTTTAACAGCTGGCCACAAAAGAAGCAGGTCATTTGCCCAGTAGCTGCCCTTGGATGGAGGAGGACTCAGCAAGAGGGAGAGCCAATTCAATGACCCTCATCCTTCGGGCTCCTGTCAGCTAGGAACGAGAGAGGAGGTTGAATGCCCTTGGACAGAGGAGGGCAGAGAACTGGAGACTTCACGGCACATGTCTCATGGTACTGCCACTTGGTCTCCTCTGTCCTGGGTAGGGCAGGGTTTAGGTTTGTGTGCCAGCTTGAGCAAAAAACAGGCCTTGCTTTAGGGGTGGCTGTGTGTAATTATGTACTGCTGAGGCAGTCACTGCAGACACTTGTAAGTAAAGTTCCCTGAATGATCCCTGCATAATTGTAAGCTATATAAACACTTTTTTCTTTTTTCTTCTTTTTTTAATATGAAAGTCCAAGCTATTTGTGCCTATCCTCACTTACCCAGAGCTTACTGGGACACAAAGCCTGAGGAATTTTAAGCACTGCTGCAAAGTACTGTTCCTCATTAAATTCTGTCCTTCCCCACCCACGTCCCCTCACCTCACAGCATTAGGTGCCACTGCTACCTTGCAGCACAAAGCCATCAGCCCCGAGAAGTGATGATAGCCTATTTCAGGACTGCAGCACTGCTGTGAACAAGGTGCTCAAGTATGATACATTATCCCTCCAAGGCTGAAAATATCACCTCTGCGATGCTCCTAAGCTCTGAGCTAGGTGAGGTTAACACCACAGCCCAGGTTTCTCATGTGATAGAACATTATGCTCCTAACCAAAAAATCAAGACTGTTTATACATACAGGACACTGGAGCTTATTACCCTTTGCACTGCTCTGTGCACGATTTGTGTGATATCTGATGTGGGCAGAACAGTTTGTTGCTCAGAGTAGCATTCCAATAAGCTTTTACACATATGGCAGAATTTGGTTAATTAGCACTAGCTAGTGGAAGCCCCACTATGAATTACTGAATTTTGTAAATTAATAGCTATGAGACTAAAGACTATCAAATGAACCAGCAAAGGATACTTCACCAGACATTAGATTTATTTCCTTGACAGATGTAGTATAGTTTTAATGCATTTACTGCAGTCATTCTTGGTGTAAACTTAAAATAGTTTAATATATTTATAACGACAAAGCAAATTCTGTGATAAAAACCCAAAGTGGTCCACCAAAATGGAACTCCACTACCTCAGTGTCCTATAGAGCCAAATTACAAAATAAAAGGATGCCTGCCACCACCTGGGCAATAAAGGACAGATAGGACAGATTTATTTTAAACCAGGTTTTTCTGCCCTGTCACATTAATGACTTGTACCATAGCTCATGCCATTCAAATGTTTAAATAAAGGTGCAAGTAGGTACTTCTATGACAGCAACCACTTCTCTCTGACTCTATGTTTATAAAATTGTAGGCATCTGAAATATGATTCTTCTAAGACTTCATTTGAACTCAAAATTCCCACACACACAGAGCCAAGATGAATCTTCCTCCAAGCAGAATGCACTTGCTAGTCCTATCATAGAGCAACACTGCACAAAACTGCTGGAAACAAACTGAAGAGTGCTTTATCCAATTGCAACTGCCTGGGGTCAATGAAGAACATACTAGTTTTATTTTTAGCTTGCTTTTATAGCCTAATTGTGTTTTCCATAAGATAATCCAGTAGAGGTTCTCCTCTCCGTTGCTTTGGGTTTCTTTTTAACCATCAGGTTGGCAACATTATTAATTAACAAATTCTTGATAAATCATTGACTGTTTAATGTGAATCAGAAGCAAACACTGGCATCAGTTGACTAAATTTTTTCATAGTTTGTTAATAGAAATTCTAGGATGTTCATCACTGAAGTATCCCAGCACCTCTCAAACAATAAAGAATTTGGTCTCATGATATCGATGAGAAGTGGAAGTGTGATGTAAAAAGAGGCTAACAAGTAGGGAACAGAGCAAAGACCAATTAAAAAAATTGCTTGCAGTCTCAAAAGGAACTAGTAGCATCAATGTTAAGGCATAGTAGGCTGTTTATCAGTTGGTCCTACCTGATAACCATCTTGCAGTCCCTCAACAGTCCTGGGTTTAGTTTTTAGTTTAGATTGGAAGACTACAGAAAGAACAGACTGCAGATGAAAATCAAGAGCCAAACTTGCTTGCATATATCTTTTGATATCAGATCCTGAACATGTATTTGCTTTTGTGTAAAGCTAGAGTCCCTGCTTGGAAAAATCTATGCCATGATGTTTTTAGTAACACTAGCAGTAAGGGTTCAGAAATCATGAATCAGATTTTGAGAAATCATGAGGTTAGTGTAAAAATTATAGGAGTGTTTTTAAAGACATACTCTTTTTTTGTTATTTTTTTCTTTATTCACACTTGCTCTAAAAAAGTCTTGAAATTTGTATGCAACAATGCCTTCAGGAGCTGGGTTTTTAAGACAAATGCTCAATGTTGTAAAATTCGTGGAAAAAATTGCTAGAGTTAGTACTGTATTTATTCAATAGCATTGATTATGCAGGGGGATTAATTCCAGCAACTTAAAGGGTTATGCCTTATAAAGCCTGGTGGCAGGCAAACATGAAGATTTTAGACGGAATTTCAATAATATCGAGTTGTTGCCTTTTGAGCCAAGACAGAGGGTTGGATTCCAAAGGCATGTTATTGGCCTTGTCAGGTCTTCTCTAGCTATAAACCTAATGCCCAGCATAAGAGGAGAAGATCAGGATTTACTGATGCTGTGGGCAAACACCCAGATGCTAACATCTCTGTTTTGCTCACCGTAGCTGGCACCAAAGTTGGGTGAGAGAGGAGTTGCTGAGGCAGTGGTGTGATGCAGTTGCTTGCACAGAGTGGGCTGATGCCCCTGAGATGCCGGTGGGTTAGACAAGGCTGGGGCAACCAGCAGGTATGGCCGGCAGGAGCCTGAAGCGGCCGCTGGGGGCCCACACATGCTCTCCACGCATAGCACAAGCCCCCCGTGTTCAGACAAATGTGTTAAGCCCAGCATTATGTGCCTGTACCATGACATACAGCCCTCCTTTGGTCCGATGTACTTGGGAGAGCAGAATGAGTACAGAACAGGACAACATCTAACCAAGCAGAAACACATTCAGAGATATTTTTTTCCTAACCAAAACATTTAAAATCCTTTGTTACAACAGATGATCTTTCCACCTTTCTCTACCAACATCCACCTGCCACTGCCTCCATCTCTAGTGAGACTCATTTGGCAAGTCACTCACCTAACATGCATTTTGTTTCCCTAACTATCAGCACTGAGGTATTGGCTTTGCGTGACTGACGGTCAAAGCACTGCGCAAATCGCAAGGAAGGAGAAAACTCCCACTGGGAAATTCTGTGCCTTTTTGTAAAAATATTTCATCCATGCACTTACCTGTCTTTTCGGTGTGTAAAACACATCTAGTCTCGGTCTTAAAATGGTAGTCTTGTCTCTGTTAGTTTCCTCTTAAATAGGACATTGTGGTTGGGAACTTTTAATTCCTCTCTTCAGCCACTTTTTTACTCTTAAAATAAGTCTTTTGATCAGAAGGTAGAACACTGAAGCTGGCCGAGAGTGTATGCAAATTCAGCCAAAGCCTTTTGCCCAGTTGATTCAATCTTCCCTTTAATCCCCACAATGATCCGCAGTAATGGATAAAAATTCTGAGTAGGAGAAAGAAGGAAAAAAAAACCCTCAGGAAGCAATTTTGATTGCTGTAAGGAAGCACTAGAGGCTCTTGGCCCTGGGGAACTCTCCCCAGTTCATTGGAGGCTTTTAGATACCATGGTGATGGGGGACTTTATGAATAACTAGATAGATAAATGGTAAGTGCTTTTGATCTCCGCTAGCCTGTATTTCATTTTGTCAGCTGGAGAAGAGGCTATTCAAATCTGTCGGCTGTAGGAGGTCAGCCAGGAGAGAGAAAATGTCTTCATTACAGCCTTCTGTTCAGCCAGTCCTCCCAGCTGACCTCAGTGCCCAGGCTTGTCAGTCAGATGAGGCAAATTTTCCAACTGAGGGAAGACATCGCTGCACCAGATTTATCCCTGGTGTAAGAGCTCGGAGGCAGCAGCATGAGGCCAAGGAAGATTTAGCTTGCATTGGGACATCTCCCCCAAAACAGCCATGGGATTCGCGGATGCCTTCCCCAGTGGGGTGCACGCGGGGAACCTGAACCCGTTTACCTCAGCGCTGTTTTCAACGCCACTGGGGTGGGAGGCTCCAAAGGCAGGCATAAACTGAGCGATTATAGAAGACAGCCTTACTCTGTAGTTAGAAATGCCTAAATATTAATTACATTTTCTGCACTGAGTCTTTTCAATCAGCTAGTCCCGTCTCATGGATCTGATATGAATTTCAGGTGATGGAGCTGGAGTTCACTTTAGCTTACTTTGCAAGCTGAAGGTGAATTTCTCGTGTTTAACGATCATGCTCTGACTCTGCGGGCACAGCCCCGCTGAGTTTTGTGGCAATACTCAGGAAGGAAACCAGGACAGGTTATCACGATGCAGAGCCCCGTCTAATGGAGAAGGAAGATCTCAGCTATTCAGGAGCGAGAAGGAGGGCACGTTTTTGCAAGAGGATGCATAAAAACTGAAATAGGAATTCCAATCCCATTATTTGGTAATGGGATTTGTAAACCTCATGTTCACAGGCTGAGATAAACAATATACGCTTCCTGAATTCCTCTTGGAAGAAGAGCTCCTTGCAGCATAGCTAAATTACACAGTAAGTTATCATTTACAAAGAACGAAAATAGGAAAAGGAGTCAGTGAAATTAGTTTATGTCTAAAGGATTTCTCAGTTTTTGGATTGAAGGGCGGGGAAGCAGAATCGCCTCCAAAACCACACTCTTAATGGAGATGGTTTTACTCTGTTAGATCATTTCCAGAAACCATTATAAATATGTTCCCTTTACTCAAGCTAGCCAGGTTTTAATAGTATCAAAGCAAAATATAGTCTGCTATTAGCATGAAATAACATTAGCATAAATGGAAAAGAGTAAGGACACTTGAAAAAAATTCCACGTAAGTGGCCTGCTCATTTCACTAGACATCACTGTAGCTGAGAAACTGTGAAATTTCCATAATAATCGAGTGCAGAGAAAAACAAACAACAATTTTATTGATAGGGAAATTACATCCTGTTGCTGAATATAAAACTACAGCTCTGTTCAATGGCCCTTTAACAGCACTGAAAGTATATATTAATTTGTAAGTGTAAATGAAATGTAAATAAAATATTCAGTTCAGTCTGGCCACAGAAACCTCCTGATAGTATTTCAGTGCAGGAACCCAGGAGACATATATTTGGATTCCATATCCTAGACCCTGAGCTAGTGGCATCTGATACCTTTGTGGAAAAGATTTACTCAGCTGCTATGTGGTGATATACTTCTGACAAAAAGCACAGTACCAACTGGTCTATGACATGGTACTGGCTTTGGGGGAGAAGGGCTCCTTTGGGTTTTTTGCTTCCTTTCTTTTAAAAAGAGGATCCTTCAATACTTTGCAGCAATAATCCCAGATATCGCAGTTTGAAGTTATACTGCTGCAGTGCTTAGGACTTACAGTGGTGCTTTTCTTTGCAATAGGATTGTATTTCCAAGGGGAAGCAAATTGCTTTTTTTACCATCTGGGGAGCAGTAAGGAAAGCAGCTATGGAAAATGAGTCCAGTTGGGAGGGACCACAGACCATACCAGTTGTTACTACACAGACCCAGAGCTGGCAGCCGGGGGACAGGGCTCTGGCCGCAGGGCTGTTGGCTGCCCTGTGGGCTGCTCCACCAGCCCCTGGCTCCTTCGGGGCTGGGACGTGCGTGCTCACAGCAATGAAGCTGCTTAGGTTTCTTAATGAGCATCTTCCCAGCTGAAATTCAGCAGCAGTTACCATGAAGCTTGGAAAACCCACAGGGAGTCAGGGGCTCGTGCACACACAAGCTCGCTGGAGCCCCTAAGTTGCTGTGGTCCCAGCCCCTGGGTTGCTGTGGTCCCAGCAAACAGAGGGGACCCCTCCACCCATCTCAACAGTCCTGGTAGCAGCAGATTTCTTTCTCCTGCCTGTAAATGTGCCTAGGCACTGAAGGCTGCTCTCCCCATCACCTCCTGCAGCCATAAACTCTCCTGCAAAGTAGGTCTGAAGCACTACCCGGCCAGCACCAGGGTGCTTTACATCCCCTGTGTGCTCTGCATGGCAGTATATGATTTCCCCCAGGGCAGCACAATGGAGAAAAAGGCACTGAAATTGTGCCTTTAGCCATGCTCCTGCCAGGTAGCCCCCACAGAGCCCTCCCTGGATGGCTCATCCTCAAAATGGTGTTCGGGGGAGAAAGGTTGGGGAGGGGGTGGGGGCTGGAAGTGATTGTGTGGCTGCACAAAGCCCGTTGAACAGTTAATGCTTTAACCTTGCGTATAATTTATACAATAAACAAAGTCACATGTTTCTCTAATAATTTAGATGTAAGCAAATGTTGATTTATTCAGGAAGGCTACTGCCAGCAGCAAAGCCTGCAGCACTGAAATTTGAATTAAACTAGGACAGAAGCAGGCTAGTCTATAATAACATTTGTATAATTTTATTTTTGCCCTTGGCTCAGTTCATTTCCTTCTACAGTAGATGCATGAAATTGGTTCTTCAGCCACCTTTAGCTGATGTTCATTGATATCGGGGGTAGGCAGAGAAGCAAGAGAATGTAACCTTTTTAGACTTTGTGTTTGCAATCATAAGGCCATGAATTCTTAGGTCATTTATGACAATAATTTTCTTCTCTGCCTTTCCTTCCTACAGTACTCTCTGAATGGCTCCATTTAACCTGGAGTGATGGGGCTTTTCCCCCCATTTTTTTTCCCTGCATGGAGACTTCTAGAACAGAGCCTGTTAAAGAGATGCAAATGTTGTGTTGTTTTTATTCTTTTATTCAGGCCTGAGGGCATGAAATTGGAGTTCTCTTACTCTGCTTTCAACATGAAGGAAGGGGACTGTATGATACTTTAAAAATGATGGTGAAAAAAATATGCGCTAGTACAGATATCTGGAATGGATCCCTTGGCTTCTTTTCCAACTTTGCCTTCGAGGAGGAGAAAATGGGCTGGGTAACAGGGAAGATGCAGAGCAGCACAGGGCAGTGGTTCTGTCAGGGGTTTCTGGTGGCAGCGAAAGCCCTGGTCCCGAGCCTCAGAGGATTCATTCACAGTGCCAGAACACAAAGACAAACCTCTTCGCTTTTGTCCAGGGAACCCACAATAGGTTTCCGAGCGAAGTCAGAGGATCCCTCTCTGCGATAGAGATCTTCTGTTCCCACGCTGGCAGGCGCCGGGCACTGAGCAGGACCACGCACCCTCCCACTGTGGAGGGGAAGCCTGGTGTTACCTGGCTGTGAGCCCACAGGCCCTCTCCAGCACTGGGCTGATATGCCCTGGAGAGCCTGCTCAAAACTCTTCCAAGGGCACATTGTTCACTTTTGCTGAGCCAGGAGGGACACTTTTAGGCTGAGGGGACTTTACGGGCAAAGAAGCGGAGGTAAAGGAGAGGCTGGAGTGCAGGGGAGGTGAGGGGATGGAGAGGGGAGCTAGGAGTAGCACTGGTAGAAGAGTGATAATGTCTCTGTCTGGCAATGTGACAAGGATCATCTTTTAACTGCAACCAGGACGAGCAAGATTGTTGCACAGGAATGACTCAAGTTGTTTTTTTCCAGACGTAAGCCTGGCCAGGTGCAAAAACTCGAATGCCTATTGCAAACTGAGGTAGTGGTGCTCTTACACATAACCCATGTACGCAGTGATTTCATGGCTGTGGTATGAAAATGCTAAAGAGTAACTTCATTTTTGCAGTCCTCTACATTGCAAAGAAAAGCTTCTTAACATGAGCCAAAATTAAACCAAGTCCTGTGGGCCCAGGGCAGTTTCTGGGACTCACGACCTGTCCCTAGCCATGCACACGTCCGTGTCCCCAGCATGCACAGACCCTGAAACCTGTCAGTGACACTTTCAAAGACCAGCCTGATAAAAGTTTCAGCAGAAACAGCCACGTGATGTGTTTCAGTAGAGGGTCATGGCTGACTGTCAGGATAGAAAATGCCAGCCTCAAGCTCCTCCCTCGAAAAAGTAATATACTCCCTCTCCTCACCACATAGCGACCACAAAAATGGTACCAGCCCATGCTCCTGCAACGGCCCTATTGCCTCAGGAGTGTGAAAACTGAAACAGGAGTTTCCTAGTCCTAAACCCTAACAGTATGTGACCTATGGATGCCTTGAATCCTATGGCCCCACATGATCCATCTTGCACTGTCTCACTAAGGGCCATGACATATTCCCCTTCAAACAGCTTTCCCTGGCTGCAGACCACGGTGAAGGGAGGAGAACCACCTCTGCGTGACTGCTGTGTCCATTCGGCTCTGCCCATGACAATACTTGCAGACCCTTGTTCCAGCCCCCGCTCCTCTTCCTCTCCCCACGTGCTGGTTCCTGCAAGCAAGGGAAGGGTATGTTGGGGGTATTTCGTTTTCCAAACCATGTGGGAAGCAGGAGTAGACTGCAACACCACCAGCCACAGTCTCTCAGGCTGCTCCTCGGATAGCGCCGCCATGTGCTGCCCCTGACCTGGGGCAAAGTCATGGCTGAACCCTTAGTTCACTTATTATTAATTAAAAAATCGGAGGAGATCCTCAGCTGGAGTAAATATTCATTGCTCCTGGCCCTAGCCCACTGGTTTCTGAAAGCACGCAGAAGTAGCCACATTTATGCTGTTAACACTGAACTTAGATCACACTTCTGCGGTCAAATAAATAAATATCACTGCATCCCATTTAGCTCTGTTAATGCCACATTAAGAATGGCATGTGTTTTGACATAACCACCCTTTCCCCCTTTTTTTTAAACACCATAAATGAAGCATTAAAAGTCCCAATCCATCATGGTGACATCGGATCAGTGGACTGTGACTTTTATGACATCAGAGCAATTGATTATATGACTCTTTTATGTGTAGCTTGCTATGCAATGATTGCTCTTCTCTCCATATATTACATCCTAACATCCTGGAATAATCTCAAGAGATAAAAAGGAATCACTGTGAAGCAGTGAAGTACAGTAGTTACAGAATTGCCATAAAACTGTCATAAAAATTGTAGAAACAAAAATGCCTTTAAAGATGGCAATGTTCCATTATGGGTCCCTAGCTAATGGTCTGTAGTTGCCCTATGCATACCTTACTATATTTACTGCTTCTGGATATGTCTGTACTTTTCTCCCAGAAGCTTATATGGTTACCAAGACATGCAGGGCTGTTACCCTGCATACTGTAAGTCCCTTTATCCCATTATATCACCTCTAACAAGTCAAGTGCTGTTTTTACCAGGCTAAACTCAGGGCTTCTTTTCAAATAACCCAAAAAAGGGGAAAAAAAAAAAAAAAAAAAGCTGACAAAGAGAGAGGTATAAGCTGTTTGTTGCCATAAAATTGCTGAAAGAAAACAGATACTCTGTAGTGCTTATAAAGAAAGGTGCTGTTGAAATTAGATTCAAGGCACAGAATAAGTAGCTCTTTCCTGCTGAGAAGTGACATGGAAAGCTCTGCCCAGAAGACAGAGCTCCAACTGGATTTTTTACTATAAAACCACATGTGCCAGAGCCCAGTTAACACGCAAGGTGCTGTGCCACGTAGCTATGTGTTTTCTTGTACTCTCCAGGTTATCCACACAAGGTTACTACTGCGAGCAATGAGCAAGCCAGTGTTTCTCTTTCTCAGATACGAATGTGGCCTTTGTTGCTCTGTGGGAGGATAAGCCCCAACAGGCAAAGTTAAATGCTCTTTTTTTTTTCCCCTTTTTTAATCTCAAGGCAATTTAATGTAAGCAAAGAGGTGCTACAGTCATAAGGAAGGTGCAAGCCATCTGAGAAGTTTATGCCTGGGGTCCTGAAAGATGAGATCTCGCAAATGTCTCC
Source organism: Aquila chrysaetos chrysaetos (assembly GCF_900496995.4). Classification (NCBI taxonomy): domain Eukaryota; kingdom Metazoa; phylum Chordata; class Aves; order Accipitriformes; family Accipitridae; genus Aquila; species Aquila chrysaetos. The sequence goes on from NC_044007.1 coordinate 50,410,815, forward strand.
CCTGCCGCTGCGGATGTCCGTGCCCCCCAGCTCTCCACCCATGTTCCCTCTCCCTGCCTCTGAGCAGGGGCACGGAAAGCATTGTGTGCCAGTGCCCTCCCTGCTCCAGCTCCCTGTGCTTCCCTAGGGAATGAGGATGGATGTACACCATCGCACCAGCCCCCACAGGAGCCACAGAGGCATGGACAGGCATCTCTCCCACTACCTCTGCTCCTGCAAGGGGTGACCTCTGCGAGAGGAGAGAGGCCGGTGACCAGAGTGAGGGCTGTTATCACCTGAGCAACTGCAGCTGTTGCTGCTATACCTGTGAGTGGGCACCTGCAGTTCCTTCCCCAAGTTGTCTTCCTCACTAAAGCAGCTTCATGAAATACCTTAACATCTTTAAAATACTTTGGGATCCTTATACAGAAGGCACTAGAGAAAAGATGTATTTCTCTAAAAATCTGACAGGTAGCCGGGCGTGCCAACATCCTCTAGTCACCCTCAGAAATGATGCAGTGGAAGAAAAGCAGCAGCTCTCTGGCTGGCTTTCTCCAGCCCCTCGAGTGTGCACAGGCACACACATACGCCTGCCTCGGAGCTGCAAACCACAGCTGGACAAGCCATTTGCTGGGGGGAGAGAACACAGCCTGTTGGCCCTTCAGCCAAAATTGCCAAGCGGGGGAAGCTGCAGTGAGTTCAGCAGCCTAAAACCCAACCTCTGTGCATGGTGGCACCTCTGCAATAACCCTGGTGCTGGGGTGGGAGGTGAGATGCTCCAGCTGCTCCCAGCCTGGCTTGGTACTCATGAGGAGCAGGGACCTGGAGGTGAAATACTCCGTGCCTTCTTTCTTCTTCCTCTGTACCTCCCAAACAGGCATATTTTGGCAGGCTGAGAGACAATCTAAGCTATCTAAGATGATGAATGATTAGTACTTATCCCTCTTTCAAGGATCTGTGCTCTGTTTTATGGGGGCAAGGGGGGAAGAGATGTGTGGCTGGGACATTTACAAGTGCCCTGTGCAGACTTCAGGGTGATTTCAAGGGCAGCTTATGGCATAGGATATTGACAACAACAGAGCCCAGCTTGAACACCCACCCTTAACTCACTCTAATTTATATGCAGACCAAGCAGCAACATTATTGTTCAGCTGGGGGCATATTTAATTGCTGAATGTTCTGCAGATGTCTTGCAGGCTGTATAGATAAAGGCATTTAAGTTGCTGACTTATAACAGCACATCTTTCTTCTTTTAACATAAAAATTCCTACCTTCTTTGATGGATGCGGAATTTTTAGGACTGAAATCCTGTGCTAGTCCTTTAGAATATTTTAGCGAATGTTAAACTCCCCAGCACCGCAAGGGAGCAGCTAAATCCTGACGCCTTTTCATCGGGGAAAAAAATGAGCTTCATTACTGTAAAAGCAGTGCTTTCCCATGGTATGAAATTGAGGAAGGTCCATTATTGTTTCTTTAAACCCAGCAGTATGACTTGTCAGGCTCTAGCCAGACACTGAAGTGATTGCAGTTTATTTAAGTGCAAGCAGTCTGCTCGGTGCTGAATAAGATGTACAAGGAGTCAGGAGCCTTGCCCCAAGGAGACTGCAACCCAAGGGCAGTCGTGCAAACCATTGCTGGTGCCAAGGGTCCAGCACAGCTCCCCTTCACAGCAGTGCTGGGAGGTGGCAAGCAATACAGGATCAGGCCCATGAACTTAAAACTCTTGTCCATTGCTAGTTCATACCTTATCTTAAGGACTAAATACTGGATATTGTCTCTTTTTTCATGGGTTGTTTTTTTTTTTTTTTAAATCCCTCCCAACTCTCAAGAATAATCAGATTTACAAACAGACATCCCGTATATTTTTTTAATGACACCTACAATGTCCTTTCTGGCTTGCACTGCACCAGGACACCTCCGTCCTAGTGACATAGGTGTCTGACAATTTGTCAGGGAGATAGCCGTAAGTTAGGCAGAAAACTGGACTCCATTAAAAAAACATAAAAGCTGGGAGGAGGCAACTTGATGTGGCATGGCTCCTGGCGATGAGGAAGCATGAGTGCATACTGAAGCTTAGAAATAGAAAGTGATGTCCTCATAAAAATATGGCTTTAGGCTGGTGTGCCACTAGAAATTCTTCTGTCAGTTTAGAATATTTAGCTCTAAGGGATCTCTACTTTCAAATGCATCTTTTGATGCAAAATAGGCTGCACAGACAGAGATAGTGTTGAAGAAGGGAGAGTCGCATTCGCTCTCAGTTATGCTTGGTAAACTGAAGATTTTTAGATAGGCTTTTTGATCCCAAAGTATTGAGTGGGCAGGTGGGTTACCTTACCGGTGCATTAGGTCTCCAGGCCCTTCTAACCGAAAACCATTACTGATGCCTGGGCAGCTAAATAATACTGAAAGCTTCAACACTGCTGGTTATCAGGGGAACCTCTTTAGCCTAATTTGAAAGCTCAAAGCTCCAGGCAACTGAATTTTTTTCGTTACAGGCTCTTTTGTGTGATGTTCCAATGCAGTATATCCAATCAATGATGCGATATCACGCACAGTACCATCATGTGGATGTTTATTCCCCCTGTGTTTTGTATTTGACTTGTTAAACTGCAAGAAGAGTTCAGGGAACAAACGAAAAAAAAAAAAAAGCAAATTCCTCAGCTCCCCTGCTGCAGAAATTTAAAACTAGCAAATACACAAGCCTCAGTGCTCCAAGAGAAATGAAAAAGAGCGGAAAGTGAAAATATATACATATGTATACACATGAACAAAACATGAGCCACAGTCATGGCAATCTGGGCTCCAATGTGCCAGACAAAAGGGGTTATTCCTCCAAGCAATCTTTGTGCCGTAAAATTTAGGACACAACAAGGCTGGTTTGTGATCACACTGTAGATTCCACTATAAAACTACACAGTCGCAGTACAGTAAATTCCACTGGATGATTAGGGCAGGCTGGTTTGGGGGATTTTTAATACTGCATTTTCTAAAAGAAGTAATGTTAAGGATAGTCTGGATGGGGGGAGGGGGACAAGACTAATTATCAAGATACTCATTCTTCCTTCCTTCTGTAATTCCTCTCACACACCCCCTTCATAATTTAAGTTCATTTGGGGAAATTACAAGAATTGTGAGGATTCTTTCCACATTGATTTTTTTAATACAAATAATAATGGGCCAGATCTTCAGATGAAATAAATCAGCCCAGACCATTACATTTACAATGTGCCTGTGTAAATAATGTTAAATTGATTCTATTTATTAGGATGCCAAAAATAAAAGTAAAAGCAAGCTCCATGATGAATGACTTCTTATTTACAGAGGGTGCCTGATGCCTCCTGAGGTTTTGGCCCAGAATAGCAGGAGCAGCTTATGGAAACTTCATTTTTTTATAACACTTTTGATTTAATTTGCTGTGATCTATTTCATCCAGTTCAATGCTAAAAACATAAGAGATGGTTCAGGACTAAGAACTCAAGCAGGACTAGATTAAAAGATTTCAAACCTTTGGAATGAAGATTTCAGCTCAACTCAAACCAATACTTACATTAACTGCATTTTTCTGTGTTTACAAGATTTTACTTCCAGTCTGGTTTCTCTTGCCGCTCTGTTCTGAAACAAGCCATAAACATGCATTTCTGATGCTGTAGTCCCTGGTCAGTGGGATAACTGTGACACTGGGAGTTTCTCCTTGTCATTTCACATGGTCATGCTTCAATGAGAACTCATATTTGAACCCTAATATCTGCGACGAAGATGCAAATGGGCAATCAAAAGTGGCAGGCATCTGATGGGGCAAGCTTCCATGATGTACACGGAGCTGTTTTCTTGCACCAAGAGAAGAATCCCTTCTTGTCTGGCTTGGTTGTGCCGGTGCTTAGTGACAGCTGATGGTGCTGATAACCTTGTGCTGTCATTGACATGAGCCAGGCATGAGGCTATTTCATCCTGCAGGACTGTACCCTGTGCTTGCCATTACCTGGGAGCATTTACCAGGTAGCTGGATCTTACTTTTATTTTTGGCATCCCAAAAATAAAATCACCTTACCACTATTTATGCAGTTCCATGGAAGCAAAGTCTCTGTGGACATACATGGGCCTTGAGTTCAACTAACGCTGCTGGCCCTTTCACTGCGTTAGCTCTCTGCCATGTGAGTCTTCACAGTGAGTTCACGATGATTTTGCTGATTTCTGAAGATGTCATCACTGTAGCTGTGACAGTGAGGGAGTGAGGAATGAAGCAACACTTACACATTCACACTGGGTGTATTAATCTCATTTACAAGGGAAACGTTATCCAAAATTAAAGGTATTGTTGACTTAGTAAACAAATCACTGCTGAAGTCAGCCGGGCGTGATCAGATGAGACCTCTTTTCTCTCTTTAAAGGCTTTGGCATCAGAGTAACAAATCAAAAGGCCAACACCAAGAAGTGTTGATCAAATTCATCCAAGAGGAGCAAAATTTTCCTTCTTATACCTACCTGTCTTACTCTCTGCATCCACACAGTTCAGATCTGTTTGTCCGTCCACCTTTTAGCTGTTTTCAGCTTATGCCATTTGTAAACACGGGAAGGTAAACATAAGGAGGCAACAACTGCTGCTCAGGATACTCAGTTAAATAATGAAAAGACAGCACTCTCCAGATAGGAAGAATGGCAGAAAAGCGAAGAATTACATTACTAGGAAACGAGGTGAGCCAGCTAACCTCCCATCCCCGTGAGGTAGAAAGGATCGAAAGGCCTGCCCAGGTCTACAGGGGGTCTGCAGTCGCCAGGAGTCCTGGAAATTGTGCCAACACCTGCCAAAATGTGCCTGAGGTGGCACAGCATCGCCTACCTTTTGGATTCCTCTCAAATCTGAAATGAAGCTCAGCAGAACCAAAACTAAATAAAACTGAAGGGTTTAGGCATTCAGCCTGTATAACCAGGCACTAAGAAACTAAAAAAAAAAAAAACCCCAAACACCAAACAGGTAGGGACTGTGTTTATTTAACCACCCCGGCTAAGAGATTATGAATCTAGGTGTGTTACAAACCCCATGCTCAAATGATGTAGCAAGTGACTTTAAGAGGAATGCTTTCAGTACAGTCAAAGGTAATCTGATACAGAATTACCTACAAAATTCAATAAGGCAGTGACAGCAACTATTTTACCTACTCCCAGCTTATTTTGCTCATTCATACATGACTGGTTGGGAGAGACATTTTTCCAAAACCTTGTGATCCAGACGTTCTGGAAATACCAGCATCCCCACAAGCAAGAGTTTTCCCTTTTGCTGCTGTTTATTTCTGCTTTGTGCTGGGGGAACGTAACATGCATTTCTGTCAAGTCACATGGTAGCAAGTATGCTGAAATGAATGCTCATCCTAACAACAACGTCTGAAATAACTCATTTTTCCAAACGGCAAATTTTAATTGCCAGCTTAATCTACTGTAATAACAATATGGAGGCTTTAGGCCTCAGTTCATCAAAGCATTTAAACACATGCTGAAGTATCATTGTACTTAATGAGTAAGTTAAGTCTCTGCCTAAGTCTTCAGCTAGTTCAGTGACTTGACACAGGAACTGAGGAGTAAATGTTCACCGATTAAGTCAGACCGCTGACAGTATGATTTCAGAAAATAGAGTCCGAGTAAAAACTTCTGAGTGTAAAGTTTAAGAATGCAAGGGAATTAGCAGGCTGAAAGGCAAAATAAAACTCTTAAAACCGGTGAATGAACTTGTCACTATTATGAGCAGTCTCTCAAAGGAGGAGCTGATTGGCATACTCCCATGCAAAACAGAAACATTAAAAAGTAATCAAATACCATTACACAGCAGAATCCAGCAAGTCAAATTAAGAAAACACCCTTTGAGAAGATGAGATCGTCTCCAAATGGTAGTCAGGAAACAGGTCACCTCCCATCACTGGCAATCCCATTGTGTACAGAAATGGCTGCCGTCTGCAGTCATCCAGAAACACCCGATGGCCGAGCAGGGGGACGGGCACCTGGACCTTGAGAGAGCCTTCGGGCAGTCTGTGATCCAACCCAGCAATTTCAGAGTATGGCATTTACATATCTTCCTGCAATTGTCTCCACAGTCTGCCCAGCAGTCTTTCCAGTTTTCCCATTTTTCTCTTTAAAAAAAATTATTTTAGGAAAGTCAGTAGGAGAAAGCCATTCTGAATAGAGCACTGATTGTATAGCTCATCATTTGAAAATTTAGGAAATGCAGAAGTAAGGGGTTTGTGCATAGCTTTGACTCTGTTGCTCACAGATAGAGATATGTATGTGTATATACACACGTACAGATATATGCAGAAGAGTAGTCAGTACTACTACCCCTGTAAAGGAGTTCCTGTAAAACCAGATAATGTTTAAAACCTGAAAAAATTGTAACACAACATATTTGTTACCAATACTAAAAGTAATATGAAATTGCAGTATGATTGTTTCCACAAACTTACACTTTGGATCTGTGATATGATCTTCACAGTAATATTAATTTAGAGATCAAAATAGAAATTAGAAGTACAAACCTGGATTATTTAAATCTATAGGAACTTTGGTATTGACTTCAGTTTGACAAGGAGTATAGTTGGCATGAAAATTATTTTTTCAAGGGACATACAAATCACTGAAGTGCACCAAGTAACTCTCTGAAAAATCCAGAAGGGTGGTGTGTGGTACATATCTACTTGCAAGTTCCTCATTCCCTGAAGTGTTATGATTAAAAAAGCCAAGCATTCATTACAAGGAAGTTTGCAACTTAAATCTTCCAGTTAGTAAAGTTTTGCAACTAAATTAGTTAAGAATAGAAGCTTTAAAACACATGTAAAAAAAATCCTGCAGCTGTATAGCTAAGGCCATAGAGTTGTACTAACTTTACTTGAGAAAGAGATTGCGCCTTTGTGATCTTACGACATCATTTCTCGCTGAAAGCTGGCAAGTGCGCAAGTTCCTTTCACAAACGTAAGTCATCTGCACCAATATAGGATAGTTCAGATTATTTATTTGGATTTCCTTCAAGCTTTTGACAAGATGCCTTACTAAAAAAATCCTGTAAAAGCTGTACAGTAGAAAAGTAGTGTTGTTCTCTGTTGTAAAACGCGGACTGGGAGACAGGAACTACTGAGTTCTCATTGTATTTCCTTTGATCTATATGCCCTGTTCATAATAAGCCTGACACTTACTCCTTTTGTGGCTTTGGGCAAGTCATATAATCTCTCTGCCTCGTTTTCCTATCTTGGGGGGTATTGCATGGATTAGTTAGTCAATGTTTGTAAAGCAGCTGAAAGAGTATTGACCCGATTCTCCCAGGGAAGCAGGGACACTCAGCTTCTTGGGAAGTCATGACCAATAAATTCTAAGGCGTGCTATAGAAAATAAACACCAGAAGAAAAATTAACCCAGCCTTGACACAGGCTACACCTGGTTTAGTTCAGCTTGTTCCTGAAAAAGGCTGCACACACCAACTCCCCTCCCGCAGCTGTCAAAGGAGCCCAGGAACTTCCCAGGGGTGTTTGGAATCCTTCAGGTTTTGGGCTGTAGGTGCTGGTGAGAAAGGAGGGAGAATGGACTGCTCCCAAAGGGGACACCGAAACCTCTCTCAGCAAGTATTTGCACTTAGTGAGCTGGCAGCGGAAAATAAACAGTGAGTGAGTGACACTTGCTGACGGTACTCATTGTCCCATGCAGTTGAAGAGGATTGTGAGAAGCCTGAGATGAATTAAAAAGCATTGGTGTACCCTGAATTTGGGGATGACTGATGATCAAATTAAATTTATCTTGGACAAATATAAGGCAATAAACATTGGCAAGGTTTTCTCTGTGATCTCATTGATTTTACTCTGATTTAAGTTTTGCTTGAATTTGCTGCACAGTCACAACTAGCGTGTTTCCATGTCTGTCTCTATGATCGCACAGAGAAATAACTGAGAGAGGATCGCTCCTGTGCTATGCATCAGTGTGGGTGGTTTAGCTGACCATTGAGTTAAAAAGGCAAATTGAGAACATCATTCTTTAAAACTAAGGGGGAAATCAAGAGAGACAATATCATAGCCAAGCCATTAGTAAGTGGCAGCAAATCCCCAAGCAAAGGCGAAGGAACATTTTCTCAGTATTTGTGACCTTTCCTGACCATTTTGGAAACTGCTTTTCTCTGTTGGCTGATGTTAGAAGAGTGAAGGTGGCTGCTGCTGTATTAGCAAAACTCTGCATTTTCTGCTGGGGAAGAGAAGTGCACAACACAGAGGGATAAGCCAGTTTTGCCAGTGTGAGTGCATCCGCAGTAGTCATTTTTCACTTCGGAGTAGCTATTTGTGTGTACAGGTAGTGTAGCTGCAGAGAGAGGAGAAGGCAGTCAGTTGCCTTGACATGGAGCCCTATTCCTTTCTTTGCACCAGCAGCTATGCCAGCTACATTGAGCTGCTGACTCTTTGCCAGCACTGTTTGCTATTATATCTGTCAGGGGAGTGTTCCTACCATAGACATGGCCTTGGCAGCAACGCTCGCTTGTCGATGCGTACTTGTGAGATGCCTCTTTTGTGCCACCTTCCTTGAACTGTCTTTGGATTTATATTTGGTGATCATCATGTGCTTTCTTTTCTAGGGGCTCCCCTTTACCATGTACACTCCATTGTTCAGTCACTTACAAGCTGACTGAAGACTGGAAGAAATACAACTACAAAACCCAAAGCAGGCTAGCAGGAGGTTGGCTGGCAAGGTAGGACTTCTCTCAACATCTGTCTTATGCTGGTCGGGATGGAGAAAGGTTGCCTGGAGGTATATATGGGAGTATTGCCTTTGCATGAACTAGCACAGTAGTTTTCAGTGACTGTGGCATGAGAGGGAGACTTTTGCCAGATGGGCGTTTTTCCCTGGCAGACATTTGCAGCCTCTGCTTTGGGAGATGACTGTGTCTATTTTCACAGGCAGTCAACTAAAATCCTCTTTAAACTTGTAGGTCTCTTCATGTCCCCCTAGCAGCTGTGACAGAACCAGCAGGGCATGGACGAAAATATCAATGAGGTTCTGGCAAGCCGCTACTTTTGACCAGGAAATGAACAAATAAGGATTGTGATGAGGCCGCAAGGTTCGTACCCCTGCCTCCTACCACTACCCAACAACCTACTGTTGTCTATCACTGCTCAGTGTCTAAAAGTTTCTTGTATGAAACAAGGTACTGGAACATTACTCAAACATGAAAATTGCCCTTATAACTACAGCTGTGATATATATGCTACATATGGAACCAAGAGCAAAGCACATAGTAGCTTAACATTTATGCACCTTTCCTCCTTTGCATAAACTCATCCATCAAGTATGGCCAGAGTAGCCCAGCTCCTGTAGTTCCTTGCAAACCTGGGAAATGACAATGATGTAAAATCAGTATGAGGTGAAAAACTGCTGCTTTTTAGGAAGTGGCTAGGAGAAAAACATCGTTGATTTAAAAGTGTATTTCTCCAAATTATTCCAAACAGAAAAATACAGCTGCTTCCTGTGGATTCCTGTTTCTAGAAAGAGAGAGCAAAGAGAAGCTAGCAACATCAGTTTTTGAAAGCTCATGCATAGCATTGAAAGCTGTGGTGGGTTGACCCTGGCTGGATGCCAGGTGCCCACCAAAGCCGTTCTATCACTCCCCCTCCTCAGCTGGACAGGGGAGAGAAAATATAACAAAGAGCTTGTGGGTCGAGATAAGGACAGGAGAGAGATCACTCACCACTTACCGTCACAGGCAAAACAGACTCAGCTTGGGGAAAATTAACTCAATTTATTACAAATCAACCAGAGTAGGGTAATGAGAAATAAAACCAAAATCTCAGAACACCTTCCCTCCACCCCTCCCTTCTTCCCGGGCACAACTTCACTCCCGGATTCTCTACCTACTCCCCCCCAGCGTCACAGGGGGACGGGGAAGGGGGTTTACGGTCAGTTCATCACATGTTATTTCTGCCACTTCATCCTCCTCAGGGGCAGGACTCCTCACACTCTTCCCCTGCTCCAGCGTGGGGTCCCTCCCACAGGAGGCAGTCCTCCATGAACTGCTCCAATGTGGGTCCTTCCCACGGGCTGCAGTTCTTCACGAACTGCTCCAGTATGGGTCCCTTCCACGGCATGCAGTCCTTCAGGAGCACACTGCTCCAGCGTGGGTCCCCCACGGGGTCACAAGTCCCGCCAGAAAACCTGCTCCGTGGGCTCCTCTCTCCACAGATCCGCAGGTCCTGCCAGGAGCCTGCTCCAGTGCGGGCTTCCCACAGGGTCACAGCCTCCTTAGGGAACCCACCTGCTCCCGCGTGGGGTCCTCCCTGGGCTGCAGGTGTGTATCTGCTCCACCGTGGACCTCCCTGGGCTGCAGGGGGACAGCCTGCCTCACCATGGTCTTCACCACGGGCTGCAGGGGAACCTCTGCTCCGGTGCCTGGAGCACCTCCTGCCCCTCCTTCTTCACTGACCTTGGGGTCTGCAGGGTGGTTGCTCTCACATGTTCTCACTCCTCTCTCCGGCTGCTGTTTCTGTCCGTCCCAGCAACTTTTTTCCTTCTTAAATCTGTTATCACAGAGGCGTTACCACTATCGCTGATGGGCTCGGCCTTGGCCGGCGGCGGGTCCGTCTTAGAGCCGGCTGGTATTGGCTCTGTCAGACACAGGGGAAGCTTCCAGCAGCTTCTTACAGAAGCCACCCCTGTAACCCCCTGCCACTACCAAAACCTTGCCACACAAAGCCAATACAAAAGCATAGGGTAATTTCTGTCACACAGAAATATAACACAAACCATAATACGCTTTTGTTTTGGAAAGGGAATGTTCCAGACAGTTGCTGCTTCTTTACCAGAAGGGTAGCGAGTACCTCTTTCAAATATCCTTTTTAAAAGATACACTTGCTCTCCAATGAGTCTAGAAAATTAGTCTGGTTCCAAAATCTGTGGATGACTCATTACAATCAGTACTTGTAGGTCTAAAACCTTGGAACAGACTGTTTCTGAAGGGTGGATATACTAATAGCCCTGTTCAAATTCTACAATCTGCCCCTTTCTTTATCCAGATCAGCTGCTTGACAATCCCAGACCAATATACGTACTCCCAGACTTTGGGCTATTCAAAACACAGACACAAATCCAGATTTCACAGCCTGAGTTTCTCTTGCAGCTATATTGTGTATCCCTTTGAAATATTTCCTCAGTTGAATAGGATGGCTTATTGGGTAGAAATTCATACATCAAATAACTATCTCGATGTGTTACCATATCATGCTGGTATCTCACACTTTCTGGAAGAGTGTGTTTAGAAATAACGGCTATATTGAAAGAGAGTACTGTAACATCAATGTCCATTTTCTCTCTGAAAACTCATGGTACAGTTGAGTAACCCTTCTGAGAATGATGGTTTTAATGTTAAAAATCCAGGAGGGAAGGTTGTTGGTGTGTTTTGTTATTTAACAACACCAAATACCTCTGCTTATTGTCTCTGTGTATATAGGTGTGCTTAGGGAATAATTTTTATAGGTAGGAAAGCAGAGAGATTCTGACATCCAAAGGATGTGCAAAGAGATACACTAACATAAATTTCTATGGTGCCCTTAAGGTACTTCCACTGTATTATAGGGCTTCTTGTGAGCAATTTTGGCTCAGGCAATAGGACCATGAAGTAAAACTGAGTGGTTCTGGAATAGATGAAATGAGAATGAGGCAGATTGTACTACCTCTAGAAACCACGTTTTTTGTCATAGGCTACTGGAATATAAAATAGCAAAACCAAGTCAATCAAATGCTTATTTTTCTCCTTACCGATTTCCCTTCTCCCCAACATACACGCACATACACACGCATTCACGCTTTACCCTCTTTTCCTCAGCATGGTCTTTAATTAGAATGAGTTGAGCAGTTAAATTGGAACGATCTTAGAGCAATTTGTACAATCTCATGAGATACATTATCAGTTATGCCCTGAATTCTGCACGCTTTATCTGAACAGTTAGACCAACTGAAGTTTCTTCCATGTTCAACCCTGCTGGTATTTCACATGATCCAGCTCAGAAAAGCTTACAGTGACCTTAAGGGTGCATTAGTCCTTTTGCAAAGCATACTGACTAATCCAAATAAAACATCTGGGTTGCAATGGGAGGAGAGGTTTCAAATGTGCATAAGGGAAGTCCAGTCAAAGTAAAAGACAGCAGGAACAGAGGTGGACTCTGATTTGCTCTCTGCCTTCACAGGTTCTATAGAATTGGTCCTCTCCCACCTATTTTGCAGCAAAGAGAGACAGACTTTTCTGTGCAACGAATGTCTGAAGGCAGCAAACAAAGCCAGCATGGTACTATCCCATTGTGCCCCTCAGAAAGCCTCTGCAATTGCCAAGCAAGCTGAGGGGGTGCTTCTCAGGCGAAGGAATAACTGGGGAGGGAAGAGGGAAGCAGAGAACATCAGAGAAATGCAGAGAATTTCCCAAAGTTCATTATAAATGCATATACACATAGGAGGCAATGACACCAGGGTTCACATTTTCAATCCTGCACGCTTAAAGGCAATCTTCTAAGCCCTTCTTTTTTACCTATCCACAAGTGTCATGATTTGCTAGAGGTCTTAGCATCTCAAGCTCCCATTGCTGGCAGAGGGATTTAGAGGTGCTGAAGGCTTCTGAAAGACACCCATGGAAGAGCCCCAAAAACCTGACAAGAGGATTTCTCTGAAGCTACTCTGTGATCCCTTGATTACCCATACAGTCTGTAAGATCATCCGTTATCTTCACAAGGGACCCAGAAACTCCCAGGAGATTCTGGTATACTAAAAACTGATGTTTCTGGAGAAGAACCTAGTTCAATCTGGGAGTTTTCATACCAATGATAAAATTAGATAAATGAGCTTCATGTCCCACTCCAGTGATGCTGTTTCTCCTTAAAACAGCCACCCACAGACTCTGGTCTTATTCTCTGAAGCAGACAACTGAGTGAGCTCAGAGTTCAAGAGATTTTGTTGCTGTGCTCTAGAGACATCACCTCTTCTTACAGTGACTGGCAGGCAGAACTGTCACATCTGGGCAGCTGATGGCAAAGCTAAGGGATCCACATGGAAATCCATCACTACTTCTGTTTCTGTATGCATTTGCATTGCCTAACACAGACAGAACCTCACAAACAGGAATTGTAGTGGGATATGGAACCAAAAGCAAAAGGGTGGCATATGTGGCATAAGTGCAAGTGGTACATAAGGACTACTTAGAAACAGGGTAGAAGTACTTGTTGCTGCGTTAGTTCAGTCACCTTCCTATAGTAGACCTGTAGCTTGATTCCCTGTTATTCTCACAAATGCAGAAGGGATGCTATTGCTTAGGCTACTTCACTGTTTGGTATGGTTTACACAGTTCAATCCATTTCACAGTTAAATAACAAAATCTATTTCTTCAAATACAGCATCAAAATGTTACTGGTAATAAAGAAAAAATACATTATTTTTAACACTCTTTGGGGAAAACAAATCTGGAGAAACCATGTTCATAAATCTCCCCCTTTAAATGCAATGTAAAATCCTTTTTATTTTTCTAAAAAGAAAAAAGGGCCTCTTACTTAGAAAACACCTAATGCAGACAACTGTTGCTAGCTTTTCTTTCCACACTTAGCTGCTCTTAGTAATATTTTTGAAACAAGATTGCAGCACACATGAAGCCTATGGAACTGCAGGAGGGGACTTTCAAAAGAAGGTCAAGCTGACATGAGGGCCTTCCTGAGAAGAGCCCCTGTATTTGTTTCCAGACAGGATTACAGCTAAATCAGAAATAATGCCCTTTAGCAAGTGGACACATATGATCTGCAGCCGTTGGAAAACCTGCCTCTTCAAAAGCTGCAATTTTCCAAACTGTTAACATTGACAATGATGCAGCAAAACCACTATAGTTTTCCACAGGCTAATTATGAACAGGTGATTTGAGGAAAAATTCAGAAATCAAATACTGAGCTCAGTTTGAGCTCATTAAGGTTGCTATTCAGTATCAGTAAAATATTCATAATGCACAAACACAATGTAGTTTTATGTAAACCTGTTTAAAAAAAGATAACTCCAAGTAAAACAGAACAGAATTTGGTTTAATGTGTTCTCCTTTGTATGCAAATTACCTCCAAGCAGTTAATAAAGGTAAACCTTGCTAACTTATTTAGATATATGTGACAGCCCTTTTGGGTTATATTGATCTCTTGTGAACTCTCCCGATGACAAAAATTCAACCCTAGATCACAGTACAGCCACACCAGTAGTAAATTCAGGCCTGAGTTAAGGTAAGAAGGCAGTGGATACTGAAAGCTGTGAGAAGGAAGAATAAGCAAAGCCAGGGTCTTTCCTCTCCTCTCCTGGGAAAGTACTATGGAAATGCTTAATTTGCATGTGAAAAGAGATGCAGATAGTACTTCAGTGTAGCACTGAACATCGGCTTCTTTGAGAATACCTCCATTTTATTCATGTGTGGTTATTATTTTTGACCACTGTGTAGAGGGAAGGACGAGGCTGCAGACCCGTCATGATATGCCAGTGGACAAATGGACGCAACAGCATCTACCCCAAATGGTCTGCAGCTACCCCAGTGGGCATTTGCCCTATCCCATGAATGTGATGTGAGACTTAAGCCCATGATTTTCTGACTCTGAGATGAAAGTTTTGCCAAATGAGCCTTCCTGAGGTAATAAATACATTTTCTTACTTCTTAGGAAAATACACCTTTTCTTATCTAGTGCTGACATCATTTGATAAACTCTTTGCTGCAGGTAAAATAACAGCACAAGGATATTTTTCACATTTTTAAAGGATGCTACATTGCTATTTTTCTTCACCTTTCTCCATAATAGCCACTTGCAAGCTTGAAATTAAAATTTGTTCCTTTACTGATATTTTTCCTCTGGATTATACAGGTCGCTAATGAGTGCCAGGCTGCTGGCATTGCTTTATTTATTTATTAGAAGGAGAAGAGCAGTGAAGCATTTAAAACAGTCACATACAAAGAGCCATAACAATTTTTGCGGTGACACACTGTAAGACAGAAATAAAGTTAGGTCAAGACACAGGTCTACTGAACTTGTAACTGTTCATTTCATCTGGATGGAAAACTGGAAATTTTCTTTACTGCATTTTAATTGACAAACCATAAGAATCTTTATTATTATAAGTTATTAAACCAGCTTTAAGCACTTAAAAATTACTCTGTTGCTAAAGCTGCATAACATTAGTAAGGGTTGCAATGACCCTGTTCCACACAAACCCAGCTGGAGAAGTCATAAATGGTTGAGGGGAGTTTTTCCTCTTGTGTGCTACTAGTTTTTGGAAGAATATTAAAAATAAAATTTGAGGATGAAGCCATGCTAAGTGTTTCTTGGGGCATGTTAAGTGTGTGGTTACTTAAAGTTTTTCCTTTTAATTTCTGTCAGCCATTCCTGGTTAATTAACCTAATGTATTTATGCTGGTTATATCGCAATGACAAAGCATTCACAAATGGTGCGATTCCTACGTGAGAAGTCCTACCACGTTATTATGCTTATCATTTAAAGAGAAGAGGAAGGACAGAAAGAATGTATTGGGTTGGATGTATTTTTAAGCAAGAGAATTAGTCATTCCTTAGGCTGCAGCAACTGCCTTAGGAGAAAAAGGCGATTGTTGTATTTTGCATTACTTTCTTTAAAATACCAAAAACATGTAATAAAAAGCTAATTGTAGGTATTTGCTGGACACGTCTGGTTCCATTCAGGGGCTTTATTGGGCAGTTTTGGCCTCACAGCCTGGTCTTTTTCATAAGAAATGTCAGCAAAGTCTCTGAATTAATGGACTGTGAAGCGCTTAGAAACATACCGTTTCACAAAAGTATACTGCGAGGATGTGACACTAATGGGAGGTGACCCATGGGTTTACGACAAAATAGCCCACTCTAACAACAGCAACAACAACAAATTAATACAGCTTCTATACACAGTAGCTTTGCACAGAGCAATATAGAGTGGAGTGGGAGGTGAAGAATGGTAGAATAAGGCAACCCTAATCAAGAACAAGGTTTGTAAATTATTTGGTTATCCCCGGTTTTGTTTTCTTCAGGAGAAGGGAGCTGCAAACTCCCAGCTGAAGAAAAGGAAAAAGGCAAGGCTCCATTTCAATTGGATAATTGGAGAAGGAAAGTTAGTAGCATTTGCAAGCGATGTCACATGAGCCTAAGCGGTAAATTCCTGGATTTGCTTACATGGATTTGTTTTCTTTTAATTTTGCTGCTTTAAAAAAAAATAAAAATAAAAAATGCAGTGCAACTCCTTCAATCTTTCTGCAATTCTGCATGGTTGAACATTTGAAATGAGTTTGTGTATCACCCCCAGGCATTGATTCAGACTTGATTGGGGCAAAGCAGACTCCATGTGCTTATTTTTATACATGTCATTTGGGAAGTTATATAGCCAAGGGAACAGAAAATGTGTTGCTCCACTGCCAAATTATCACATATCCCTCGATCAAAACGGGAGGTGATCCTAATCAACAAGTTGTGCGACCTTAGTGCAATGGCAATGTCAGGTCAACTCAGGAAAGTGAAGAGACAGATCTAAATACAAATAAAAAGAGAGAGAGAGACAGAAAGAAAGAAAGAAACAACCAACAATCCTTATAATTATCATCATCTGCTGCTTTTCCCTCTTCTGGCAAAGAAACACTCCATCCATTTGCAGAAATCGCCCGCGGAAACGTTACATCAAAACTAATCACAACGATTAAAATCAGCTTTTCTGTGCAAGAGGAGAGTAAAAAGCAAGTTGGAGGCTGGAATGAGACTGTTTTTTCCACCAAAAAAATCCAAAAAAAAAAATACACGCGATATATATATATCTATCTATATGCACGTTTCGAAGGAGATCAATTTTATGCCCGTGTGATCAGTTAATTTAATTTAACTTTTATTTCGGAGATTGATTCAGACTGGAGGTAGAGACATGAGCTAATTGTATCCTGATCCTTGCCTTGAGGGGTTTCAAAGCCCTGGAGCAACTATTCTCTGTATTTTGCTCTGTCTACCTTAGCCAAGCTATTGCATTTCTCTCTGGTGTAGCGAGGAGAGCAGACCGCTGCCGGGAGAGAGAAATATCGGAAGTGTGAGTTGGGGGGGGGGGGGAAAGGGGAGAAAGAGGAAAAAAAAAAAGGAGGGGAGAGAAAAAAAAAAAAAAAAAAAAAAAAAAAAAAAGAGGGACACTTTTGCGGCTCCGATGTTCCAGGTAAGGGCTGCTCGGGATTGTTGTTGTTTGCAGCGGAGGGTGCGGAGGGACTCGGGCGCCGCTCGCTTCCACGCATGTGCCGGGCGCTCGCACCCCGCGCGGGGACGCGGCGCGGCCGCCTCGCCCGCCGCGCTCCCCCGCGCAACCCGCGCCCCCGCGCAGCGCCGCGGGGAGGCGGGGAGGGAGGGACGGGGACGAGGGGGAAGCCGCGCGGCGGGCGGGGGGGGGGCTCCTCCTTTCCCCACCGCCTCTCCAAGGGGGGGGGGACTGAGGGGGTGGTGTGCGCGGGGGGGGGGGGGATTTATTTGATTTGAATTTGTGTGTTTTCGCGCGGGGGGTGCGCGGCTGGCATTGTTCTCCGCCGGGCTGCAGGAGGGGGCCGCCATTGTGTGTGTGTGTGTGAGAGAGAGAGAGCGGGAGGCACCTTCCCCCCCCCCCCCCCAACCACTGCCCCCCCACCTCCGCGCCGCCGTCCCTCCGCGGCGAGCCCCCTCCGGAGCCCCCCGCGGCGCCCTTTGTTGCCGGGGCGGCGAAGGGAAGGGCGGCCCCGCGGCCCTTCCCCCACACGGCCGGCGGGGCGAGGCGGCGGGGCCGCGGGGCAGCGGCCGCCCTTCCTCTGCGCCGCCTGTCTGCCCGCCGGCCCGCCGCGGCCGCGGGGGCTGAGGCGCCGCCGCCGTTGCCGCCAGCCGCGCGCGGCCGCGGGGGCTGAGGTGACTGAGGCGCCGCCACCGTTGGCGGCGGGACGGCGGTTGCCCCCCCCCGTCCGCCCCTCGGGGACAGGCCGCGCTGTCCCGTTCCCCGGTGTCCGACGCCGTCCCGGAAGACAGGGAGCCGCGTCCGCCGTTTCAAAAGCCAAAGGAAAACAAGCCGTTCGCCGCCTGTTTCCAATCGGCGAGATACAAGTTTATTTGCGCGTGCCCTGCGGGCACCGAGCGTCCTCGGATCGCTCGGGCAAATTAAACGTGGGCGAAATGCTTCTCCCTTCTCGGCGGCGGGGGCTGCCGAGAGACCTCCGGCTCTTCCCGCCGGCCGGCGGGGGAGGGAAGGGGCCGAACCCCCCCGCGGTGCACCTCAGGCATC
Organism: Aquila chrysaetos chrysaetos; assembly: GCF_900496995.4. NCBI lineage: Eukaryota > Metazoa > Chordata > Aves > Accipitriformes > Accipitridae > Aquila > Aquila chrysaetos. The sequence continues at coordinate 50,429,076 of NC_044007.1, forward strand.
GCTCGGCGTGCGGGCGGGGGGACGGCACGGCACGGCACCCGCCGGGCGCGGGGGCTTTGGGGCTGGTGGCCTGAGTGATTATTGTTGTTGTCTGTCACAAGCGCGGTGGGAAGGCTGCGCCTGAAACCCAACTTTCCGTCTTCATCATCCCCTCCCCGAGCACCGGGGGGGGGGCTTGGCGGGGGCCGGCCGGCCGGGAGGCGGCGGCGGGGGCCGGGGGCCGCGCGCTGCCGGCGGGCGCAGCGGGGAAACTCCGGGCGGGTCCGAGGAAGTTGGTGCCGCGCGCGCGGGGGCGCGCGCGCCGAGTCCGGGAAATAAAAAAGCGGCAATTTAATGGGTGGCGGTGGGGTTCGGCAGCGCCCGCGGGAGGATGCTCGCCCCGCCGGTCGCAGGCACTTGGCGAAACTTCCCCTCGCCTATTCGAAATGACTGCGGTGATTCTGGTGTATTAATTACGCCCGAAGCACCACACAAAATGTTCTAGCACACGCTAGAGGTCCCTCTCAGAGCTGTCAGACGTTAGGGTGTTTTCAGGTTGGGTGGTTCTGTATTTATCCCCCCCCCCCCCCCTTTTCACTGTTTGAACAACATTGACTATTGGTGCAAACATCGGCGCAGCGTACATTATTCAAATAAGAAGGATTTGAGACGTTTTTGTTTGTGCCCTTGTTGTTTGGGCATCAGTGGGTCAGTTAATACACAGGTTCCTCTGGGCTCTAAAAAACCGAACGTAAACGGGATTAATTTCATGCAGTGATTTATGAGTTTTGTTTGAAATATCCTCACAGTTTGTTGCTGTTGGGGCCAAGTTCCAAATTCCGTGCTCGCTTTTCTCGTACGAATCCTGCCACGGAAGTAAAGAGCGTAAAACTTGAATAAGGATTCCAGGCCATGGCTCACGGTTTCTAAGAGAGAAATATGCAAGCAAGCAAAAAGCTGAGTATCATGATCATAAAGAGTCAATAAAGGTGATGGAGAAAATTATTGATCCCCAGCAATTTTCATATCCAGACCATGTTAGGGAACTAACTAGTCCCCCCAGTCTTCGTGTATTACAAGCAGTATTATCACCATTTTACGGATGGAGAAACTGAGAAATAAAAAGAAGGTCACTGACTTGCCTAAAGCCATATAGCAGATAAAAGATAGATCTGGAATCAGCTAGGACAGATTTAGATCTCTTGCTGATTTGCACTGCCGTAACCATTGATTTCAGTGGAATTCTTCTGGATTTAAGTCAGATTCGGACCTTAGGTGTTGCTCTGTCCCTTAGAAATGCTGCCTTCAACTAAATTCCATTTTGAACATGACTGAATTAGATGCAAGATTTGGGGGGGAATATTTGGTGTACATCTAATTTTTAAAAGACAAATTACTGTGAAACTTTAGGACTATGTTGGCTTTTGATTCTTTTTTTTTTTTTTTTTCCCCATTTCAATTTCATCCATCACATCAGCGTAGTTCCCTAGATGGTTTTTGGTATTGTCTTTTTTTAATGAAAAATTTCCTCATGTCTAGTGCAGCTTTTGTTACTGGTTTCTGAGAAGTGCTTCTTACTGAATGTCTCTGAATGAAGCCTTCAGTTTTAGGTCAGAACAACCTGAGAACAAATGATTTTGCATGAGGAAGACTTCCATTCATTGTGGATCTTACTCGGGCAGAAATGAAAAATTGCATGACTATCGTATACAAAAAAGCCAGCCTTTCCCCTCCATAGAGGAAAGATTGCATGTAAGACTTGCTCACATAGGCTCTTTATTGGATTATGATTAAGTTTAGGTATGGAGAAGATGCGATGTGAAAGGAAATACTCACTGATCATAACAAACGTGAGTACATTATTCAAAGTGGGGTCTCTCACAATTAACAAAATATCAAATCTGCCAGTCACAGTCAGACAGCATTTCACATGAGCCCAGCTGGGAAGGAATGATAATTTCTGCTTTCTGTATTCCAACTACTTTAGAAACATTTTCAGGATATCATAAAACAGACACAGATGCACAGATTGTGATTATGGTGCTTTACTGTTCATTTATTAATGTGTGCTGGTGTATACAAACTGCCACCACTAAAGCATAATGTAAAGTTCCTGCTTTTGTGTAAGTAGTCATCAGCTGGATTTAGTAAGATGAAGATACTTCAGGGAGCTGATAGTCCCTCAGTGGTGTCAACACCCCTTGCAGTGACGGTCTGACCCCACGTCTTAATGGGTGGGGAAGCAGACATAGAACATGGGTGTAATTAAGACTATTCCCACCCTTCCCCAATTTGAACTTGTATGTCTGAAATAGAAAGCATTTAGGTGGGAATTAGCCCCACAGAGTGTACGTGGCTTGTTTAAGACCACGTACTGACTCCCTGGCTGAGCCGAGTTTTAAATGCCAGAGCTTTAGCCTCCTTTCTCATGTTGTATGCAACAAACTACCGTGCCTCACTTGCAATATGTGTTCAACTCTTCTCTGGTACCAGAGGAAAAATAATGTCGATCAGAAGCAAATTTTAGCAGAGATGCCTGCTGTTACTTATTTTGGATCCTTTTACACTGCTGCAGTGGAGCCAAGTTGGATCTCCTTCCAGGAAACAAATTTAGTTAGTTGTTGTTTTTTTCTGACAGAAACATAATTCTTACTTTAAATGGAATCTTTTCTGTTGGTCTGCATTGCACTTATGTTTTCTTTTTACAGCCTGGGTAAAATTCATCTCTGGTTTAGTGCCATTGACTTCTGTGTTGTTTCACAAAGAATTAATTTGCCTTTCTGTGTTAAAATACAGATTTCTGTTGTCCTACTTTCCACAGAATACAATTTCATCTTTTTCAGTTTGAAGGAGAAAACTATAAAATGCGCATCTTCATTTTTATTTTGTCCACCTTTACTACTTGTGCAGGCAAAGGTATCTCTTCTTTCACTACCTCTCTGGTAAATTAAGTTGAATATATATATATATATACACATTTAGAGAATGTCTATAGACGGGAGGAGGGAGTAACTACTATCTTCCTAGCTGATAACACCTTCAAAAAAAATCTTAATGTATGGGAAAGCCATTAGCACATTCCATATTGATGATGTAAGTTGTAGCTTTAATGATCTTGGGTTCTCTAATGTGTATTTAATCATGCTTTTGATCCAGAAATCAAATAAACAACATCCCATATCCAACTGAACCAAAGTTGATGCAGTTGCATGTTCAGTTGTTGTAAGCCCATGTTTATGAAATGAATGGCTCACCTGATAACCTTTTCCTGATAGCTCTTCATCTGGCTGGCTAAGCCCACTGGCAATGGAAGTTACCGGTTTGATGTGGTTGGCAGGTTAGCGCAAGTGCGGCTTTGCAGGTGGTTTGTATGTAGCCGAAGTCTACGGGTGAGGGATACGAACCTTAGAAGTGCTTGTTGGGGCAAAGGACAACTCATCCTGACAAATTATTTAGTGGCTTTTACTCAACTGGTTTTCCTTGCCCAGCACACTCATGAATAAGGAACAGCCTTTAAAAAAACCAAAAAGTAACACTGCGGAGCAGGGTTGCCCCGAGATGATAGGGAAATGAGTTCTGTCTCACCCAGCTTAATGGCTCGCTCTGCTTCCGCTTCTCAAACGAGACCTTTACAGTTGTGGTCGTTCCCCCTCAGCCAGCATTTATGACTCAGTTCTGCCTCAAGCCTCAGGTTCAGTATAGGCATCTATGGGGTTTCCTTTATTTTCACCGGTGTGATTCAGGATGACTTGCAGGGTGGCTAACATGTGGGACTGTAACCGGTAGTACGTAGGCTCAGGCGTGTGCGCCCCACTCCTGACTCTGTGATTGTGGTTGCCTCTATCAAACAGGTAGCTGGCGTGGGGACAAAACTGTCTCCTACTGCTGTAGTAGGTTTTGCCAGACCTCACCTGTCATAGCTTTTATTTCTCACGGAAGTACTGTGAAGCCACATTTGGTCAGGCAGAAATGATGGGAGGTTGTCTCAGGCAAAGTATTTCCAGCAGACATGAGGAAGTGTTAATACTTCTGTGTAAGGCACAGGTGAAACTTAATCTAGAGCACAGTCTGCAGCTCTGAGTATCCATCTTTGAGAAAGGTGAACTTAAGGTGGAACCGTGACTAGAAGGATGATCGAGGAATGGAGTGTCTGTCCTGTGAAAGGAGATTAGAAGATGCTTGAATGTCCATGTTAGCAAAATGTAGTCTGGAAAGAGATATGACTATTCCCTATAAATACACACAGGTAGTAAATCCCAGAGAAAAGAGAAGTAACTGTTCAAGATAAAGGACAATAAATATGGACATAAACTGGCCCTGTTTGGGCAATAGTTTCCAAGAACAATTTCTGATACAATATCTAGAAGATTCAGCATTGAAAGTGAGACCTTGAATTTGGCAATACTCTGCTTTGGGTGTGTCTTTAAAACCTCGGCTGCTTGGAGAATATTTACAAAAAAAGCACTGCCAACCCTTTGCCTCAGTGACCTTACCTGCACAGTCCCAATAGGCTACCGTTGACTAAGTTTTTTCATCAACATTTCTGTCAGTGGAGAAGTGGTTTAGTTTTTTTAAAGAAAAAATACGTTTTAGTATATATTTTAAAAAATCTGTCAAAAAGCAATTTGAGAATCTTTTACAAAACTGAAACCAGACCTTTCTCACACCTGAAAACCACTATTTATTTTGAATTTTCATTAAATAGAAATTTGAAAAAGACCACCTGACAGAAAAATGAAAAAAATAACCTCAATTTTTCACAGAAAAGAATCCTCAGTCAATGTCTGTTTTTATGATCAGTGAAAATTTTGCGTAAGTGTTTGTCGGTGGGAGGAATTGCCGATTTGCCCTTTAGATAGGATTCATAATTTCTTCTTGGTTCCAGCTGCAAAACTATTTCTGTTTCTATAGTTCTTCATTTTTTTCCAAGTTAGACCTTTAATGCTTACCGTTTTCCTCTGATTTATTTACTGGCATTCACTTTATTTTCATCATACTCTATAACAAGGAGAGGAGAGATTTAACAAAGAAACATGAACAAAGAGCCCTTTTCTCTTTTGCCCACCTTCTACAAACATTAACTTAAAAACGCCCTCTTCATCATCCAATCACCTGGCAAACTTTCTGTGCGCTAGTTTACTTGTATACCCAGCTTATAAATCCTGGTGAGGAAGGACCATCTCTCCTGCTGCAGCAGAGCACTGCAGGTATTCAACAAGTAATTAATAATAGCTCCTGCTGTCAGTGTTGCCAGAGGAGCAGGGGGAAGAGAGGAGAGGAGTGGCAGGCATTGAGAACATACAAATAACTGTTGGAAACCAAAGTATCCAGGAGCTGCTAAAGTAGCTCAAAGTTAAGGCAAAGTGCTCGTATGAAATAAGAACAGCTTTATTTCCCTGTGTGAACCAAACTTGGCAGCGGCATTAGATGGAAGAGGTGCTGTGCGTATCGCATCTTACAAAGGGAGTACAAGCCCGTCAGCATGATCACGCAGCCATCAGGGGAGGGAGGTAGGAGTGCTGTGGTCGCCCAGACCCAGGGGAAGGAATGAAATGGGGGTCTCTTAACAAAAATACCGATGCCGGTCTCCCCCGGGGTGTACTGTACTGCTTTCTAAATAAGTCAAGACTCACCTAGAGGTTTAGTTCAGATGTCCTAAGAGAGATTGATGGTCCTTCCATTCAGCACCAGGGACCAGTGCTGAATAATTCAGAGGATCATTATCATTTCTGTAACTTGTGTACCCATTATACCAAACACTTTTCTAAACACTGAAGAGAGATAATCCATGTACTAAGGACCACTCACACAAGGTAAACAGACCTTCCTAGCTTGCCAGGCAAATTTGGCACCATTTATCTATAGCAGCCTGTTTCTCTGGGAGTGGTATGGCTGGAAAGGGGTTAGACGGGCTTGCCATCTGTATTGGAGGGGGCCTTATGGGTGATATCAAGGCAGCTGTACCAGCTGGTGGCTGTAGGTGAACGCATGAAGACCATTATAAGAGAAAATGAGAAAAGGGCAGGCTAGATCGACAGAGGACAATTAACACCCTGATTATCAAAGGGAGCTCAGGGGAGCTGAGGAAGAGGGAAAGGGAGAGAAAGAAGCAGTGGAGTTTGGATGTGGCTGCAGATGTGAGCTGAGTGGAAAAGAACGAGACAGTGCAACCTTCCATATCCTCCAGCTTTTCCTTACAGTGGCCTCTGTGGTACAAAGACCGCTTGGGATTCCTGGAGGCAAAATGAGGACATGATTTTTACTATTAGCAGAAAACTGAATTTCTAAGGCTGTTGATGGCATTCTGAGGAAGAGGCTTCCTGAGAAGTGTGTAGGCAGGAGTGTTCCTGTTTTGGGGACATATGAGAAAGCAGCCGCAGTTTTTGCTGGGCCTTCTGCACTCGGGCAGGTGAGACTCAATCAGGAATAAAAAAAGTTAGCTCTTTCTCAGGGAAAGAGGTGGTTCCTTCAGGGGAAAACCATAGCTTTGAAGAAGTATTTTCCTTGGCTCAAAAATCTGTATTTATTACTGGCTACATACAGTCTTTCCTTTTTTCTTTAATCTTCTTGAACTATTTACATCAATGTCCTGCAACTGAGAGTTCCACGGGTTGCTTAGAGATAAGCTGGAGAGTGATATCCTTATCCATTTATAAGCTAATGCCTTTTTAAATTCATTAGGTGCCCTCTTGTTTTATGAAGGGCATCTGATTTCTCCTTCACACCATTCATTATTTTACGTACCTCAATTCTATCATCTTTTACTGTTTTCCTTTCTAAATGAAATAGTTCTGGTCTTAATCTTTTTGTTTAGAAATACCCCCACATGTCTCTAATCATTTTTGTTGCCTCTGGCTATCTAGTGTAGTTATCTAGCACTCCCATCATTGCGTCTCACTGGATCTTTTAAAGCTAGTTCCAAAGTCATCAGCGTGAAAGAGACTGAAGGATGGTCTTGTGGTTAAAGTACATCACCGAGAGTCCAAAGTTCTGCTTCCAGATCTCCTGCCCTATGACCTTGGGCTAACCACTCAGCTGCAGAGATCCACAGTTTCCCTTTTAGTCCCAGGAAACAGTATGGGGAAATTCCAAGCAAAATATGTTAAGTGTTTCTCCACGCCTGGATGGAAATTATTATAGAAGCACAGCCATATTAAATGTAGTAGTTTCAATTGTTTCTCCACAAGGCAGCTGCATGTGTGTTGAAATTTTTAACTTCTCCCTAACTGTTTGATTGTATGGCGCTTGACTGTTTTCTATTTGTTACACTCCTCTGATATTGGGTTCCAAACAAATTCAATTAAGTCATTTCTCTTTGTTATTTTATGGTGAACTTCATATGGAAAGTATGAATTACAAACGATTTGGGCCAAACAGACACATGGATTTCATGCGTCCTTGGGGACTTGGAAAGCCAGCACAGTCCTGCTGAAAGTGAAAAACAGAATCAAATTCCAACCTTTTACATGTAGGACATGGCCCATTCCTGGGAGGCGCTGGGTACCCCTCACTCCCACTCATACTTCCCACATGTGGGATCAAGACTAAGGTATTGCTGGCTTGTCTCCAGTCTAAACAAACTAATTATCCTCAACCTGTCAAGACTCTACCAAGGAACGTTAAGACTCACCCATCTGGTTCCCTCCTCTGACGTTTTCAGCTAGGCCTGGCTGTTACATATTTCTAACACCTCTATCACTCTGCAAAAGCCTGCTTCAGGTCTGGGGCACCTCACTGCCTTGGTGTGTCATTCAGTGCCTTGTCGTTTCTGGCACACAGGAGCCTGCAACACGGCAACTGGGTGTGCGCTGCTCTCACGACCCCACACTCCAAGGGATCTCACAAGCAAATGTGTTCCTGAATGTCATCACTTGCTGCAAAACGGTCATGGCTCAAGCACTGGGGTGGGAGATCTTTGAGGTGTCTGAACTATAAAACCTACTTTTTTTAAAACATCTTGTCCCACAAAAGGTGCTAAAAGAATACACTTCTTTGACAGGATGCTACTCCAGCATAATAACAAAAGCAAGCTGCTTAGATATTTGTAGCATAAAACTAAGGATAACTAAATTCTGGTTTAAACTGCATTTTTTTGTCTGCTTGTTATCCTCTTAGCCCTGTACCTCCTTTTTTAGCTTTGATGTCCTTCTTTCCTTTTGTAAGCAGATAGTCAGCTGCTGCTCCCATGAATACCCCAGACGGCACTGCCTGCTCCTTTTGCTGGCTGGCTCAAGCCTCTGAGCACATTCCCACGCAAGCCCTGGGAAGTTTGGTGCTCTTCTGCTCTCTTTGAAAAGGGGTCAATCCTACAAGACTCTCTTGATAACCCCAATCATGTCAATAGGCCTGTTTGTGTGATTAAGGATAACACATAAGGATGGTCAGGGGTTTGGTGCATCAAGAATCTTTGCAGCTTTAAAAGAGGAAAAGGGTGGTCTGGCCTTTGGTGGGGCTTGGAGGGTTTTGTTTCCCTTATGCCTTAGAGCTGGCATTTTGTCAGAGCCTTCTGCTCACTAGCATTCCCATGACACATGAACACGCTCAAAGAAAAATTTCCTGTGAGAAATCAGTGGACTTCATTAAATTTTCAAAGTTTAGAGCTGTGATCCTCTTTGCCCCTCTCCACGGGCAGCTGGCGCTGCCAGATTCTGATTGCTTATGTGAACATTTGCTAAATCTCACTGTGGACTACATTTGCTCTTTCACCCAAGCAGTTATCACACGCATTTCCTTAACACTTTAAAATTATGCCTGCCAAACATTTTCTGATGTAAAGTTAAAAGTCATCTATTACTGAAGTGATTTTTCAGCCCTTGTGGGCATGTTTTTCTTTCTTTTTTTTTTTTCCTTGTGTAGTTCAGATAGTTTCAAGCTCTTTTAAACAGGCTGCCAAGGGTCAGTTTCAAAATATTTTTTTTTTTAAATTTTCTGTGCCCTAAAAATATGTTGGTGCTATTATTCTCTTTTATACATCTCCTTTTAAAGCCAAAGTCAAGTGAATGTAACGTTGCCTTACTGCCAAGGCCACAGAGAACATAATATAAAACTGGAAGTTCCTTCTTTCTTTCCCATGCAGGTCTCAGTCCTGCACTTACATCAGGAAGGACGCTTTTCCCATTGACTCCAGTTAGCCACAGCCAGATAGGCCCCGTACCACTGTGCCGAACTCAGTGACACTCTTTCTGAAGTGACCTCCGCTGGGTGCGGTGGCACTTATGCCTGCTGTGCTCCCGAGATGTCCAAACCATGTCCAAACCAGGGATGTGGCTTGAAGGACGCTCAGCTCCCACCCAGCTGCCATGCTGGCTCGCAGGGAAGGGAAGCAGGTTCTTGCCCAGAGCAGAGCTGGGATGGGACTGGATCAGGCATCCAGATTAGGAACACTCCCTGGTCCCCCTCTCTAAGTTGGACCTGTGTGGATTTAGTTGCAGCTTTGCAGTCCAGTGATTTGGTGTTGTTTATGGCCAGCCTCTATATGCAAACCATTCGTTCGTATTCAGAGCCTTGCCTGACCCTTTCCTCATTTTTCCCCCTTTTTACCTCCTGTACGGATCATGCTCCTGCTTTCAATGTGTGAGCAGAATGCAAGATGTCACTTCTTTCCTCCCTGATCCTCTCGTTTCCCCCCTTCTCAGTGCTCTTGGCATTTTCCTTTAAATGCCTCTTTTCTTCCTCTAGGTTCCAGAGCTGTGCGTGGTTTTTGAAACTGATTAAAACAGCTTGTCCTACCATGGCAGGGAGATGCTAAAACAAAGCATGTGTGTCTCTTGGTTTTAAACCAGGATTTTTCTTAACTCTTTTCCCAGTTTCTTGTTTAGCAAACATGGTTAGACAGGATCATGGTATAAAAAAAGCCAAGCAACTCCTCCCTTCCTGGAGAGCGCCAGCCTGATAACACATCCAGCTTTTTTCCAAAACCCCGCTAGTGCCCTTGAACTTACTGAAGCATGCTCCGGCATCAAATGGTCTGACCAATCTGAATTTGTCATTTCCCTTCGAAGTGCCTTGGCAGGACCTTTATTTGAAATTGCATTTGCCGCTTGTTTGTGTCAGAACTGCATTTCATGTAGTATCTAGAAGTGTAGAGACTTGGGTCTGTGCCAGTCTTAAATAAAGAAGCTGATGCAAATATCCCCCACCACAGTAAAACACAAGAAACGCAAAACATCATACAAAGCCTCCTAGGGTGGAGATAGAAATCTAATAGTTAGCTAAGACTTAAACTGCACTGCAATTAAAATATAATCCTTTAAATTTCTTGGATTTGGAGGGAAGAGAGGGTTGGAAAGAGGTACAGAGAAGGAAGCAGGTCAGAAGAGAAGACATTACAATCCTTAGACTCAACATGGAACTACTTAAGCATACCATAATTGCATCACAGAAGGTATGCATACCCCGAAACCAAAAAGGAAGCAGGAAGGCAAGAAAAAACAAACACAGTATGATGAACCAAACAGGTAACCTTCGGGAAAAGGAAATCTAGCCCTGGCTAACCCAAAAGAAAGGAACGTAAACTGGCAAGGAAAAATGAAAGATGGGAGACAGGAGGACTGAGAGGAAATTTCAAGTGCAAACAGACACATTTCTGCAAACAAATGAGAAATATAAACATCTGAAAGAGAATTAGTGGATTTGCTGGATCAAAGGGGCAATTAAAAATGACAAGGGTATTGCAGAGACTACGTTATATCCTCCCATCAGACTTTACTGATTGGAAATATATTCACTCTCTACATATTTTATTTAATTACTAAAGATGGGAGCCTGTCAAACATCCAGGTATCAGAAGAGAAACTGCAGGATTGACATGCTAAAGTAACAAACCTCCCAGAGCAGATGGCATCAATCAAGGCTGATAGCTGTTAACAAAATCATGCAAGTTTCCCTTAAAAATAGACTATTCTGCTATACCAAATCAATAGAACATGGCATGTATTTTACTTTAAAATCAAGATCATCTCAGCCACATGAAAAAGAAAGGTTGAAATATAAGTTAGTGAGTTATAAAATCTGCACACAAGCTTAATGCTAAGCATGACTGATCCAGTAACAGAAAAGCATGCCTTTTTAACTTCCTAAAAAAACCTTGAAGTATCTCAATGAAGCCATGGATTATGCACAACCATTTAATATAAATTTTAGAGGACATTTCAGAAAGTCTTTGATAACTCTTCTCACAGATGCTGCTAATAAAATCTAGCAGTCGTGAGGTGAGATGCAAAATTCTGCCCTAGCATCTCTTTTACAAAAGAAAGCAAGTGTTGCAGGAGCAAAGAGTGAAAGGTTAGCAAGGCTGGCAGTAGAATACCCACAGATAGACCCTAGGGGTGATCTTTAAAACTTTGATTAATTATTAGAACAATAAGCTGGGACATTTGGAGGTAACAACATTGTAAAAATTGTCTGTCCCCTGGGTCACCCAGGGCGAGACAAGACTCTGAAAAACTTGGGGACCCAAATACAGTTATGTGAAGAGGAAGATGACATTCATTTTTCACTTTGATAACACAGACAGTGACAAACGTGAGAATAAGTATTTTGAGTTCTCTGCATGCACCATCAGGTTATGAAAAACCTCTTAAAGCCTTACTGTACGCGTCACGCGAGAGCGGAGCAGCGGTGGAGGGGGCAGGCTGTGGTGCCCGGTTCCTGAAGGCAGAGCTGCAGAGACTCCAGGCAGCACTGGGACCCAGCGGGCAGCGAGAGGGGACTCCCACCACACAGCTAGGCTCCTCACCCTGGGCTGGGGGGCTGCCCAGGAACAGGGGGGTACAAAGCCTGGCCTGCAAGGAGAGAGCCTCTGGCCTGAGTGAACTGGTCTGGTCACCCTCTTGTACGAAAGTTAAACACAGAAGGGACCCAAACACAGAGGCATGGAAAGATGGAAAGTCACTGCCTGGCTGTGCGAGAGCTGGTTTGTTTAGGGAGAAAACTGAGAATAGGATAAAGGTAGGTGATACAAAGAATACAGTCGAGAAAAGAAATTATATGTTTCATTTTACTCTTTCATAATATTAGGAAAAGGTTGGTGTGGCAGTGTTAGTTTGTAACAAAGAAACTGGTGTTATTCCTGGAAGACTCAGCTTTTCTAAATTCCTGCCCAGAACTGGTTGCAGCATCACTCCTGCCTGCTTCTGTGTGTTTCCCTACCTTTGCAAACTGAAACAGCCAGGGCAATGTTCTCACAAAGATCAGAAATACAATAAAACATAAAGCCAGCAAGTATAAAGCTAATAAGAGGAATTATATTTTGATACCAAATGGAAACTCCCTGATGCAGGACATAACTGACAGAAAATACTATTTTGCCCAGCATGGGCTGGCACAGCGAGATTCACCCGGGCTGGTCCTTGGGAGAGAGACAGGAGAGAAGGCTGTGTGAAGACTGGACTTAGTGCCCTACAACAAAGCTATGATCCATTTTTAAGGAGAACTGTACTCATCCCTTCAATCTTTTTGTCCCTAAAAATGACTAAATTTTGTAACTCAAAGGTTCCTTTCACTGTTCTTGTGTATTTGCCTTCCCTTACTCCTGCAGTGGCCATGTTCTGTTGCAAAATTACTAGTGAAAAATGTTCAGTTCGGTACGGGTTATATGAAATTTTGTCAGTCCTGGGGTGGGCAAGAAAGAAATGGAGAGATGCTTGAATAGGGAGAAATTCTAGTTTATGGAAATGAATAGGACATGATTAAAGCAGAGAATAAGCTCCTTTCATCTCACAGCAAATACAGTATTTGTGGTATGTCAGGATTATGAGTTTCTGGTGAATGACTAGAGTTCAAAATACTCCTATTTGTAATTTTGCGGCTAGTGGCACTTCAGGGTCCGAGAGTCACCAGAGGAAATTGCAGAGAGGGAAATAATTTAGAGAAGAAACTAAAAGTTTACTATGACACAAATCACAGTGGAGAAATGGAAGATGAATTTTGTTCCAACATACAGTACGTGCTTTAGTCTGGAAGCTAAGAAATAATAATACAAAACCTCTCGGCCTAACCTGATCTACAAATAAAATCAATTTAATTCCTCCACCTTTCCCTGGCAGTAAAGAGTGACAGTACAGGTAAAATGTAGGTGACTTCAGGGTGATATTGCCAACACTGATTTTTTTTGTTATTTAGTAAAAAAAAAAAAGGAAGGTCACATTTTGTCCTTTTTAATCAGTGTCCCCAGTGGATGCTTCTGTTCTTGCTCTTACAGAGTATTTTATAAGAAACTGCATTTGAAAGACCAGTATTTGACTTCTGTGTTTGTCTAACAGGACTGATAATCTTAGGTGCAAAATCACTAACCTGTGAGAGTGCCGAGATGCCAGGCCTTACAGGGGCCACCAGAAAATAGGAAGCATTCCATATGTGATGAACTTCCCACAAACTCTTTTACAGAGACTCCTAGGGTAACACCTATTGCTATGTGTATGTGAGAAGGGAAAGGGAGGAAAGAGAACAGCCAGATCACAGTTTTCTCATCTGTTCTCAAGGGCAAATCATGTAATCTCCATAGGTGGGTGCACATCTTTAAATATATTCTGAGTTTTAATGAATTTGGCATTCGTGTCTGCCAGCCACAAAATAGCAATCTGCAAGCTGCTCCAAGCATCCCTCTCTGTGCCAGGGTTTCTGTGGAGGTGGTCAGAACCTCACACGATTAGACACACTGGACAAAACCTGCTATATTTAGCTATGCGTAGGGAGTTCCCCTGCTTCCTTGGTTATCTATTACATTTGCAAATAAATGTTCTGCTGAAGGCATTAATAAGTGCTATCAATTACTTCTTCGATATGTAAACTGATCACAGAGCAAGGTAAAACTGATTGCTAGATAGAAAGTGCAACTGTGTCCCTGTAGACTGGCAAGCAGAACAGCAGGAGTCACTGTCCTAAGGCAAAGAAATGAATACCAGGGTCTGTCCAGAAGTTAGAACTGAGCAGGTGGAGCATTCCCTAGTCACACATGGAGGAGGAAAGGGTTGCTTGGTACACCATGCATTTATGAAAGGTTATGGGTAGGCAGTTAAACAGAAAGGGTTGCTTGGTATACCATGCATTTATGAAAGGTTATGGGTAGGCAGTTAAACAGATAGAAGTGCTTTTGTGCTCCATTCTGAGTGAAATGAGAGAACCAAGTTCCCAAAAGACACAGATTTACCTGGAGAGGCAAGCCACGGAAGTTGTGGACGTGTTTCCACTGTGCTCAGGAGAACCTCTCTTTTGCTATGAGCAGATGACACCAAAGGTTAATTTAAAACGATGTTTATTTGAATAGAGTAACCACAAAGCAACATAATGATAGTAATGATAATGGTCACCTCTTCCATTGCAATTTTTATCAGCAGATTTCAAAGTTTATAACAAAAGAGGTGTTTAGCTTTGGATGCATTTTAAAGAGAGGGAAACTGCTGCACAGAAGATGGAGTGACCTATCCAAATTCAGCCAGGAGGCATTTGGCTGAGTCAGGAATAGAAACCAGAGTGCCAGCCCAATGGGGAAGGCTTCCTGAGCATGGAACCAAGGAGAAATGGGAACAAAGTCTCCACATTTCAGCAGTGAGAAGCACCAGCTGCCTTATTCACCATTTCTTTAGAATATTAGTACACACATGGTTTTTTTTAAAGATGAGTATTTAATTAATTACTGAGTTGGCTCTGCAGTTCCTCTACAGGATGAAAACAAACACTTAAACAAGCCTCTCCTGCCAACCCCACCCAACACCTACTCAGTTACAACAGATGGATGAGTGCCACAGACCAGATGTCAAAATGATACCAAATTTGACACTACACAAGAAACTGTAGCACACTGCAGAAAAGAACCGCTCCCACGGTAACATTATTTAAATGCCAGATTGCACTGATCCCTGTTAGAAGTGATGTGCACGGAACCCAGACAGCAGAGCCTGTAGTTGCTGCCACAACCTCCTGAAACCTTTCCATCTCTCTTAATAGTCTTGCCTAAATTTTGCTGTCTTCAAAGGGTGGGAAGCTTTGCTGAAAATGGATATAGAAATACCTGGCTGGAGTCCAAGAGGCATGGGATGACTGTCTTCTCTCCTTGGAGCAGCTTTGATTACACCTGCTTTTGTAGCGCCTAGTAAATACGGCCACTCAAGGTGCTCCTTGCTGCCCTTGGACACTGGCCTGGAAGGGCAGGTGATCTCTCTTCTGAGAGACTGTCTGTTCCTGAAAGATGAAGAGATTCAGATGTAGTGTAGACAGGGACATATGTATGTGGAGAGGGTATAAAGCTTTGACATTTACATAGGTGGCAGCTTCATTCAGATGGTTTATTGTACCAATTGCCTACTTTTAAGACTGAAGCAGAGTACCCTTCTGAGCAAATCTGAAGACCTTGCAGGTTGGATTGGGTGGCCCAGAGTTACTGGGCTTTCCAAGGAGATTGGTCACCCTCTGTGTCTGTAACATGGCACGATGACCTGAGCCAGGTGAGCTCCCCTGGAGCTGTGGAGCATCTGTAGTTGGTACAGCAGAGTTCAGATGAAAGAGGTGCCTTTGCAAGCCTAGTTTGACTTCACCCAGAGCAAAAAACTTTGGAAACAGAAACTTGTACAGTGGGATTGGTACACTCTTCCCAGCGAGTCCTACCGTAGTCTCAGCAGCCCAGACAGGAAACGTGTACAAAGTAGTAGTGTGACAAGAAAAGTTCTGTCAAAACTGAAGCTTTTTGCTGGAATTTTTCAGTTTTGATGAAATCCTGATGGGGAAAGGTTTCTCAGTTAAACCGAATGTACAAACGACCTAGAAATGCCAAAAGTCTGCTGATTGAGCAACTGTATAGGACAACCTGAACACCTGGAAGCTGTATGAGAGGTCCTCCCCTCAGAACTGAGTGGTTTTCTTTTCGTCCTAATGGGGATTTGAAACCTCAAAAATACCATTTCCCAAAGACGCACTTGTAACTGTCACACTGTGCCCATGCAGGAAGAAGTATTTTACATATAGGAAAGGAAGTCCAAGGAGATCATGGCTAAAACTGTCTACTGATTCTAAGTTTCAGCTGCTGAGTGTCTATCTTTTTCAGAGTATTTAGCATTTTTGTAGCATTCTGTCCCAGTTGCATGCAATGAGTGCTTAGCTCTTTCACAAATGAGATCTCAAGTGATTCAAGTCAGGCACCCGCAGTATAAAAAAGCAGCTCTTGGTGCCCACTTTGGTTGGTTTAAGTGACTAGTCCAGTATCTTAACACAGGAACTTTGTGGCAGAGCCAGGGATAGAATCAAAGGATGTATCTTCAGCTCCAGGCAAATCTGCAGACAAACTGTCAGACTACAGATGCCTATTCAATGAGTCCCATCCATCCTGGGCACTGAATGAGGCAAAGGCCCTGTAGAAAAAAGAGGATGTGATTAGATCATTAAGTGCAAAAGCAAATGTGGCAGTAGGAGAAGAAGCATAGCCATGCTGGCTTTAATCTAACTAGTGGGGAAACGGTTTTATTGTAGATGTGGCTATATGGAAGACTCCAGTGTTGGGTGACTTGCATTAATGTCACACCCTTAGCTTGCTGAGCAAACTTACAATATTCTTTTTGGTGGCTACAAACTCTCAGCAACATAAGAGTCAGGATCCATCCTCTGATCAAAGCTTAATCACGTTCCTGCTGCCTTATCACGTTCTCTTTGTTTGCAGCATGCACATGGAATCACACAAGGCAGGCATGACCTGAAATACCAAGGCACTACATGTAAAATAATGGTCCTTGCCAGCAAAGTCAGGAATTATACACATTTTTAATAATCTGTAAGATTTTTGCTTTTTACCACTATGTAGTCTTAAAGAACATCATCAATTTCAAAATCCCTACAGTATATCTGTGTATCCCTGCATTTTAGAGAAATGCTGATATTATGTCCATAAGGCACAGGAGTTAATCCGTGTTAATCATTAACTGACTCCAGAACAATAGCATATGAATGCAAATTCTTTGTGGATATTGGACCTCATTACTGTGCTCCCATTGGAGCAGCGACCTCATCATTTCAGCTTGTATCATGTTAGTGCTGTCTAACACTGTGGAAATGCAGGTACCAAAGGTTTTTAAACACAGTTACTGAATTCTGTATACATTGGTAGAAGTTTTTTATGTCACACAATTTTGTAATACAGAATTTTGTAGTGTGTCACTCTAATTCCTAAGATGGAAGGCAGCCTCCATGATATATCCAAGATCAAAGAAGTGATGCACAGCACTTGGGTGGTGGTGTTCTCATCAGAAAGGTGGCTTGTGTAGGTCATCTTCACAGCAATGCAACTGTGATAACAGTGATGAGATTCTATGAGTACAATTGTTGGCCAATATAAAATGAAAGCTCTTCCATTTATCAGTCACGTTAGTAAAACTGTCAAGGGTAGACAAGTCCTGAAATGGTAAAGGAAGCCTAGTAACAGAGAATGGAAAGGACTTGGGAGGTCTTTTAGAGTTCTGTAGTTGGTCATGTACTAGTTGATTAGCAGATTGCTGTAATTTCTTGAGGTAAAAATTTTTCTTCATGACAATTATGTTTGATGAAGTGTTGGAGAGAACAAGGGAAAGTAAAGAAAAGCACCAGGCAATGCATATGAATTCTCCAGGTCATGGTGATACAAGTTGAAAGAGGGGGCAGAGAAGAAGCAATGGTCTGAAAATAAACAGAAGGAAGAAAAAACAGTGGAAGTATGAGGCAGAAGAGAACAAATCAGGGAGTTACTTGACAGCTGAGGTTGGTTGAGAAGTGCCAAATACGTGTCTCTAAACTGCTCCAAGTTCTCGATGGAGCCCCCAAGTAAGGGTGCAAATCAAAGTTTCAGATGTTTTCCATCAATGCACTTTCCATCCCATAGTCTGTCCCCAGAGCCAGTTATCTACCCCCAGTTATCCAACAGCCCTTCAGGAGCCCTGGTAGATGGCAAGCGGAAGGAGCATCTGAGGCCATGGTTTCTGTGGCTGAGAAGACTAATTTTCCTTCACTTAAGGGTTTATCTTTTTCACAGTTCTAAGGATGACTGCTCAAATGTTCCTAATCATGTGTGTGCTTGCCTGATGGGAAACACACAAGAGCATTTGGGGACTGTGGCATTGGTACATGGCAAATGGCAATTAACAGAACAAAATCTGCCTCTGGCAAATTAACCTTGCACAGAATTCTAGAGAGTTTTTTTCATTAGTTTTGTTTTGAAGTGACTTTATTTGCTAAAATGCAGGAAATTGAGGTTATAATTTCAAAACATTTGTGGGGATGGAGTCCTCCTTCCCTGCCACGTGCATGTATTTTTCAGTCCTTCTTTCCCACTTCTATTTGCCTAGGCATTGGCCTGCATCCTTTCGTGTGTATTGCCTCTGATGTCTGACATTATGGCAACAGAAGTGTTGATGCCAGGCCCAGAAGCAGTACTTAAAAACCTGCTATTCTCTCTCCTTCAAGCTCAAAGCTAACCCAGTTTGTGGCAAATGAAAGAAATGCAATCATTTGGCACTTTGACCGTGCATCAATTTGGAAACATAGGACCTTTCTCCTCTGCTTTTCTGAGTCTTTTTCTATTTGACTAGGCTGTCATAAAGACCAGTAACTCTAGGGTGTGGAGTTTAATGCTTTGAAAGGCAATAACTCGTTTATTGCATTCTTTCTTGGGTTGCCAAGCCTCTTCCCTCACCTCACTTCCCAGTACATTTCCCAGTGCCTCATATCCAGGAATGAAGAGATTCTCTGATTTCAAAGTGAGAAACGGTCATTCTTACCCCTTATGTTTGGGATGGATGGTGAATGTATAGGGCAGTGGGAGAAGAGGAAAGCAGAACAGGACTTGAAAACAAACGCAATCTGAAAACTCAAAAACGGAAGTTAAGTGAATACTCCCAAATACCCTCTTTAAAAAATAATCAAGGCTTTTTCCTCTTTCTTCATGCTTTGTTTGGGTGTATCTTCTGGTCATGAATACCTGAGATTGGCAAGGACTGGGCACTGTTGTACCCAAACACTTGCAAGGACACGTGGCTGAAAGCACAGAGATTCCCCTATGCATGGCTAGGGAGACCAGTACCGGCAGACTGCTGCAGTGCTTGGTGCCACCTTGAGTAGAGCATCACGGTTGTTTTGTGCCATGTGTCAAGGTGAGAATTTGGAACCTTCTGAGGAGGCAGGCAGGGTTATACAAAAATGGAGGAACTTGGAGAAAGAGGGGGATGATCATCCTGTCTTTCCCACAGATAGTAGCGCTGTCTGTTCAGCTGTTTGTATGCTCAGCAGAGCAGACAGGCATTCTCCTAGAGAAGTGTGGGAAGTCATCCATCCTGAGATACAATCACAGCTCAGAGAGGAAGGGGTTTTTCTCTTCTGCTTTGAAGCTGACAGGCATGCAGTTTTTTTCCTGCCAGTTCTCAAGGGATTGCGAAGGAGAAGAGATAAAGCAGAAGGAGGAGATAGTAGAAGAGGTGTTCAGGGTAGCTTTGCATATCAGCTCCGTGTATTTTCTGCCCCACCTTTCCCTGTCTTTCATCTTCCCAATCCCACTAACAGAAATCTAGGAAACAGTTCAGGCAGCTGGGCATGTACCTCTGCTCATTCCCGAAGGAAGAATAGGTGGTGAAGGAGAGGGTATGGGAGAAAGAAGGAGGTGATTTGGAGACAGTGGAGGACAGATGAGGAGAGGAAGCACTGCCCAAGCTGGGACTGATATGCAGGGTTTCCGTCACCTAGGTGCGATGCACAAGCGAGAGGGGAAAAACTAGGGAGTTTCTCACAGAAGAGTAACAGCAGAAGGAATAGCGCCAGGCCCAGGACATTTATCAGCCCATTTTATCAGCATGAGACTGGACTGCCAAGAGTGGCATCAAAGGAGGAAAACCAGGAGAAGGGGCCTAAGATGAATTTCTCTGGAGTTGCTTTTAATTGGAGTGAACAAAGAGAAACTAGTAGATTTTGTACCCCTTTAAGGGTTGCGAAAAAGGCAAATGCAAGAAGCCTTGGTGTGCCTTAAAATCAGACTTCTTGTTCACTCTCAGCCTCCACTTCAGGGTGAAGCGACCCTGTCTGCCAACGGCAACGCTTGTATGACCTCTGCAAGATATGTGCTGCTTGGCACCACTGACTAGAGTCCTTATCAGTGTCCCAGGAGAAATCCTCTCTTGCCTCTGCAGGCACAGCAAATTTACTTTGCTTGTGACTCCAGCAGTTTGACTTCAAAGAAGGTTGCTGGAGGTTTTGAACAGAGCTGACCTGAGGCTGTAGCAACGCAGAAGTTACTGAGGGCAGCAGGTTGCCTTGAGGAACAAACCAGCCCTGGCCCCAATTCCACGTCACCTGTGCCAGAGCCCTAGAAAACGAGGCTTGCTCCTGCTGCTGCCTTCACCAAGGGAGAGTCACTGCTGGGAGGGAAAAGAGTCAGATCCCACCTCTTGTCAGCTGTGGGATGAAGGAAGTCTGGTTCTACAGCACCCTTTTTCTGGCTCTGTCACATCGGTCCCTCCCTTTTCTGTGTCAAATATGCTCTGGCCCTGAGCTCTGTCCACCACTGCCCCTTCACTAGGACAGCAGAGTTCAAATTTAGTTCTGCTACTGAGAAGCGTTCACCTGTTCCGGGTATAGAGCTCATGAAGATGCCTGTACATGCCCAAGGATCATAGATGGATCAGAGCTATAGGAATGCTCCCACGATGACTTTCTAT
Source organism: Aquila chrysaetos chrysaetos (assembly GCF_900496995.4). Classification (NCBI taxonomy): domain Eukaryota; kingdom Metazoa; phylum Chordata; class Aves; order Accipitriformes; family Accipitridae; genus Aquila; species Aquila chrysaetos. The sequence continues at coordinate 50,449,715 of NC_044007.1, forward strand.
CCACTGGGACTGCTGATGGGAAGAAACTGCAGGCAGCCAGACCACATCTTCTTCTATTAAATGCTCCTCTCAGAAAAGTACAGGACGAATTGCACACAGTTTGACAACAGGATGGCTTTAGGGCTGTAAAGGTTCAGATAATTGCCAACAGACTTAGGGGGCACACAGGGATTGTTGGAGGAAAGCACAACCTGAGTGGGAGTAATTTCAGAACCATTCATATTCTTTTGTAGTCCAACTCCAGCCCCCAACCTTTTGCTGTCATTCACCGTTGTTCCAGCTTAATTGCCTTGGTTAATGAGCCCAGCCCTGACATCCTGGTATCAGATCTTCTCTGATACAGCTGTGGCAGTGGTTCAAAAGGAGCAAGACAGGATGCTAATGAAGGAAATAGCCATCTGTTTGGTCTGGATTTCTTGGGGGGGTGGGGGGTGGAGTGGGGGTGTGTCTTTATTCAAGAGGAATGCCCATGGTGAAATTGTATTTCTATCTGTTATGACTTTGCAAGTCATCATGTGTCAGACTGGTCCTCATGAATCCAAGATGAGCTCCCCCCGATATCGTTGGTTTTGCAAACATGATGGGAGATTTTCCAGACTTCCTGCTCTCTCCTAGAAAGTCTTCATGACTCTGAGCTCTGTATTAACAAGGGAACATTAAGGTCTCACATATATCATTAGGGCACAGCAGCAGTCTTGGCATCCTTGCTGTTTACTGAGAATGTCCTTTAAAAATATAGTAGTAAGTTGAATGATGGTTGACTACACAGGGCAAGGGGGCTTCCTGTTTCTTCCATGAGGAAACTAAGCCAAATATGTGATGCAGATTATTCTACCGGAAAGTCTTTAGCTCTTGTGCCCAGATTACTAATATTTTCCCCCAAGGTGTATACATTTTGCAGCGAGCACAAACAGTGTGGCATGGATCACCACAAGCTCTCAGATGACTGCAAACAGCTGAGACTGAGTTCTCCTTTCCCCAGTCTATTCGCTAAGCCTTGCTCTGTGGCAAATTCAACAGAGTCAATCCAGACTGCATCAGCCCGGAGCAGAAGGATACTCTTCATGGCAGAATGCAAAAGAAGAGGTACGACCAGTGGTCTTAGATTCAGGGTTTTCTCTTTTCTTGCTTTTGGGGTGCTTCTTGAAGTACTTGGCAGTGTTGGATAACAGGTGCTTTGTAGTAATAGGTAATTTCCACATGACAAATGTGTCCTCTTCATTACCAAGTGTCTTCAAACTCATTATGCCAATACAATACAATTACTGCCCTTTCTGCGTACTGTTCTGTTGACTTAGTGACATTTTAGATACATTTGAGGGAAGAGATCCTCTTCTAGCACTGTGTAAAACTCCTGTGTCATCCAAGCCAGAAGTTTTATTAACTGTTTTTGTCTCCTTATTTACATTAGTCTATTTTCAGCTAGGTGATTTTTTGTTTTGGTTTGGTTTCTTATTCCAGTTTAAAACATATCCAAAGTTATAGAACATTCACAACATTTTTTTGGTTGTTTCATGGCCTTTCTGCAAAGCAGACGGAAGTGAGAGGAATGGTTCTCTCTCTGAGGTTAAAATGAAGGGTAAACCTTTCATATAGGCAAGTGCTAGCTTGCCTACTGCCGATTAAAATAATCATTTATGCATAGGATTTTGAGAAACTACTCTAGGGCCAGTATTTACCACCTTTCATTAAAAGATGCATTATTACTGATGTACTATGTGGAGGAGACTTGCCTAATACAAATATCACAGTGCTTACGTTCAAATTATGATGAAAAATGTTGTTTGACTTTTCTGAAGCTTTCAGAGGGTGAAAACTCTTCTTTTTTATTTCAAAATTCTCTTATTGAACAGCAGATAAAAAAGTAAAAATACTATAAGCTTGGAGGTATTGCTCCACTAACTTATCCAAAAATACTGAAAAAGTATTTGGTTTAGCTATATTTGTTGTTTTAACAACAGTCACCCAGCTCTAGATAAAGCCTAAGAGATGCGACAGCCCTTCAGAGACCGTGCGCAAAAACAGAAATCAGCAGCCTGTCCCTCAGGTGGACTTCTGAGCAGGACAGCGAAGGGGATAGTGGCATTTGTCCATGGCATTAGGGAGAACCTTCACGAAAGCTCGGAGTTTGTGGCCAGAAAGCATGAAGAAATGAAGACCTGACAGACTTCCCTAAAGTGGAGGTGGTTGTGTAGGTTCTGTGTGTTACTGGTTCTACTGCTGAGAGCTGAAACTCTCAACATGACTTTCCAAAGTAGTACCAGGCCTCTTGGACCTCACAGAGCTTAAGCGCCAGGCAGAGTACCCCTGCAGGGGCAAACTTGATCTGTTGGGTGGCCAAAAAGCCTCTGCGCTTGTACCCTCCGTACAACAATATTTCAGCAACCCCAGTAGGGGAGAATTATTATAAAAATCCTAGGTGGACAGGTCAGCCCATGAGCGATCCACCGTGTTTCTGCCATGATACAGCATCAGAATCATTTTCCCATAAGATTTTGGATGTGGCCAAAGCCGGGAAGCTCAGCAGGCAGGTTCAAGCATATTTCCTGTCTGTGGGTGCTAATTAGTGCTGCTGACCTCAGTGGGACATCCGATTTTTTCTAGTTTATTCAGCAGCGTGTGGGTTTCTCTCTACCTGGTGCTAATTAGCCCAGGCACTAGTGGCCAAACTGGAATTCAGAAGACAAAATCCTGTCCCTGCCTGTTTGGGGTCTGACAAGCTCATTTGAAGGGATGGGTTAACAAATTGAATCTAGAACTTCCTTTCAAATACAGTGCCCGTCCCAAAAACATTACAAATTAATCCAGATACTTTGATCCCTTTAGCTTCACAAACAAAGCTCCTGTAATTCTGCCTCTCCACGTATGGTTGAGATTCCCAAGTACTTTAGACACCAGTACTTTCTGATAGCATAAAACTAGTTCTTAGAGAATATTACTAAACATTTTAGTGTAAGCCAAGCCCAATATAATTTGCTGAACAAAAGAAAAGCTTTAAAATTTGGGAACTCCAGTGAAAATAGAAGAAAGCTGATTAAATGCTGTATCTAGAGTTGGGCAGAACAATCCAACTGTAACTGCTGAAAATGCAGTGAAATAGCGGGAGCTTTTGGTAGAAGTATCCTGAAAGTCACATCTAGCTCATTTTAGAGGAAAAAAAAAATGTGGTGCAGAATATGTAAAGCACAGAAAGGATGTATTTTCCTTCACTCTTCTACCAGTGTACCAGAAAGACCAAAGGTCAGGTTTTCAGAAGAACACTGTGTTCACTAACTCTAATTTAATTATCTACATAAGCAGCCATGTTTGCAAGTGGCTAAGCACCAAGCAGCTCCCATGGAAACCATATCAGGTGCAAGCCTGTTTAGAAGTACAGCTGGCTTAAATAGCTGTACAAGTTTTTGAATGCAGAGACCTTCTAATAATCAGAACAAAGTTACTGGTTCTGAGAACTTGAAGAAATCTGGATATGAATTTCTTGAAGTAGTTCCTTGTGATTCTTTGACTCTTCTAAACATATTGCCAAAGAGGTGGCAAAAATGGCTTGCACAGGATTTGGATGGTGATTTTTTGATAAAGAAATCTTGAGAGGAAAAGAAGTCAGTAATTTAGAGACTTGTCCGGAAAACCAAGATGCCAGCTCAGTTCCCATAGGCAAGTTTATCTGGGAAATCCCAGGACTGCCAACCACCAGTCTTCAGAATAAGAAGTCTATTTTAAAAATCACGGGGATTTCTTCTCCCTAAAATTACAAAACTGTGGTTCTCCACCTGATTTCCAAGTTTTTACAGAGCAGTACTTAAAAGTTTCAAATGTGTCTTCCAAACACTAATTTTCAACCCCTCTATTCCAGCATATGGAGGAGGAAGCTCCAAACCCACTAAGTATCATGAGGCTAGGAGATTTGGCAATCCTGTTATCAAGATGTTACTGTCAAGGCCAAATCCGTAGGAATGACCTTGAAATAAAGGCTCTATTATCTCTTACCAGCTCTTCAAACTATCCATCCCCCAAGAAACTTCGCAATTGGAATAGGATGCCGGGCTGTTTGGAAAGAGATTAAATTGTTCACAGCTGCCTGGGAATTAACAAACTTCCTCCTCTTTATGGTGGAATGCAGCATATTTCTGAGCCAGGTGGAGGATACCATGTGAGGTTCTTGTAGGACCTGGAGTTGGCACAAAGAACAACATTTTCAAGTCTGCACATATATCTGAGTTACCAGGGCTCAATAATAATTTTCTGGCAGATTAGTCCTGCCCTACAGCAGGTTTCTATGATCACTAAAGCCAGAATGAAAGCAATGGGTCTGGATTTCACACTTTATATCCTTCCACACTGAAGCTTTGATTTTAAAAACTGCTTTTTTTCCTTTGACACCAATCAGCAAGAATGAGTCTGACAAAACACAGGTAAACAGCAGAGTAAACTGTAGGGACAGGCCTGTAACAGGCCAAGTGACACTCTCATAACTTGGAGGAAATTATTCAGAATAACTTGATAAACCTTTGCCAAGATTGCTAATGGAGAGATCGTGCACTGCAAATTGCAAATGTGACCTTGTTTTGTCCAAGGCAAAAGAAGAGCTTACAATTTTTTTCTTGCTTATTTTAACAATGCTCATTGACCTTAAAAACCAGGGTCTTTTCTAGCAAATAACTACCTGCTTGTAAATAAATAATTCAGTCCATGATTGTGCAAAGTGTTGGCTCTGAGGGTTTTTAAAATTATTTTTATTTATTTGATGACACTTCTAGTTCCGTGAAAAGAAACTGAATTTTAGCCTTGATCTTCAAATAAGGAAACTTTGAATCAAGGCCAGCTTAATCTTTCATGGATAGAAAAAGGCAAGGCGATTCAAAGCAAGGTACAACTCAGGGATGGACAAAAAAGTTTTGTACTTTAGCATTCTCAACAGTTGCAGAAGTGGTTTCCTTTTTTTAAAATGCCAAGCTCTAACAAAATACTGATGCTTACCAGCTGTTAGAAGGTATTTTTCATCTGTTTTAGTATTACCGGATACTGACAAAACAAGAGAGATATATCCGATGCATCCAGTCTTTTTCACTAAACTTTGTAAGCTTGCTTTATCTTACCTCTGAATCATTTCAGTTTTTCTACTTTTCCAGGCTTTACCCTCTATAACTTAAAATACAGGTGCAAACTGCAAAGAGACCGTTCAGGTCTCTTTTATTCCATGGCCTCTGGCTTTAAACCTCAAATGAAAGTCCTGACAATACCCTGAAGTTTTTCCCCCAGTTTTTACGTGAAATCACATACACTAGCAACATTTAGTTTGTGAAAGTGCTTTTGCATGAAGGACCAGTCAAATCAAAATTAGCACGCAAACTTTCCTTATCTATTCATATTCTGCCACATGTTCTACTACTTTTTTTCTTGATATGAATCAAATCATGCTCTGATAAAGGACATGATGGGGGCTGAAGGTAAACATGCTATACTTTTTATCCCTGTACTCTTCTTCCATATGACCTATGAATTTATTCCCTTCTACTCAAATGCTGCATTACAAGTTAGTGTGATCTGTGATGCAAACCTTATTTAGACAGTTTCTGTACGTTTAGATCTCACAGGATAACTAGAGATGCTTTAGCATCTCACACCTTGAGAAGGGAATGTGGCATTCTATTACTAGGGCCAGAAAACATCATGACCAGATGATGGTTTAAAAGAAAATAGGTGCAAAATTTGCACAGGTCAGATTTGCAAACATCATATCAAATAAAATGGGGGAGAATGAAAGGGAGGCATACAAAAATTGAAGAGTTGTGTTTAATTGTAAGTTACTCTTTCAGCAACAGAAAGGTGGGTCTGGGTGAGAGCCTGAGCGGGGCTCTGACACTGTTTAACAGTATGGTTGTACCCTCTGTGGGCTTCGTTTGAACTCACCCAGTTTTAAAGTTGCTTAAACTGGGTTTGTGTCAACCCAGCTGAGATAACTCAATTGAGAAGAGAAAATCCAAGTAGACAGGCCATTGGTGCTGGGGTTTTTGCTACATAAATACCTGAAAAGGAATTTCCAAATTCACTATGACACAGACATAATACTGGTAGAAAAGGGGAATAATCAGTTTATTTCAGTCACTAAGTCAAAACAAAAGTATATTGACAGTGAATTCATGGTATAAAGAGGCATTAAAGCCACTAGCCGAGGGTCAGAGGAAGATTCCCTTTTCCAGGCTGTGCTGAAGGCCAGCTGTTGCCCTGTCCCTTGAGGACCCCTAGCTCTGAGAAAAGCCTGGCGTGAATAAGTTTTGCAGGGTGTAAAGCCTTACCTCTGGCCCTGTGCGGGAATCAGCGCTCAGCACACCTCGTGGCAACACAGAAACTTCAGGTCGTGCAATGGGGATGGAAAAAGTAAAGAGAGAGAGTCCATACAGTACAGAAACAAGGTGGAAAGTGCATTTCTTCGGAGTCTCATTACATTACATTTTTGTTTGTTAAATTGTAAGGACTCAGGTTTTTTCTTCCTTTTTTTCTTAAAGGAATATTTAAGGAGCCTTCTCAGCTAGACCCTGTTGTCATATAACCAGTCATCTCTCCTTGCATTTCTAGACTTCATCCAGCCCACTGTGACTTCCAGCCTGAACTTTTAGTTCAAAATAAATTTTTATTGGAAGGTTATGAACGGAAAATAGGATTTCAAGAACTCCATATTCAACACAGCATTAATTTATGCTCTATTACATAGTACTAAGAACACTGTATAAAGTGAAAACTTGTACTTACACAGACCTACAACACCTATAAACAAGGCTTTGTGGTTGCACAGGGATGTCTCTTTGGAGGTTCCTTTCTTGAGTTACTGGCTTAGTCCTTCTGAATTTCCCTCACCTCCACATAGAATTTATGGGCCCCTTTGAGAAGGATTAAAAACTAACTTAAATTATCAGCCTGAATGGAAAGAGCTCTTTCTCTCCACAGAGGATAAATGTTATGCCACTAACATGCTGGGTTGCTCGGTGTCAGTAGTTCATAGAAACAACCGGACAACTGCTAGAGCAACTATAACCAGCTACTGCTGGGCCTCACAGACCAGCCAATTTGTTTCAAGTGCCCTCATCACCACAGAAGCAAAGACAAACATAAACCAAAACACAGCTGAATAAAACGTTAATATATCTCCTGGCAACTTACCTCCAACACATTTTAAAAGACCCTTAAAACCTTTACGCAGTGCAATGCAATTTATTACCTGCCTCTCTCCAAGCTGTCTGACAACATAGCTCTTCTATATTTTTGGAAGCAAAAAAGCTCCAGCTGCTTGACACTGAAAATAACGATGATTCACGAAGTCTTGACTTTTAATTTGCCAAGCACTAAACGTGTGCTTTCTTACAAAGATGATGACCCAGGTTTTCTCTGGTTTGTTTTGAAAAAGGAGCAATCAGGAAACAAATCATGGCCCCAGCAACAAAAATATTGCTTTTGTAAAAGAAAAAAAAAGCAGTCAAGTGAATAACAGCAAATACCTGCGGGAAAAAAAAAAATGAGTGTACTTCGGAAATATGCTTTCAATTGGCACTGTGGAGCTTCATGAGGGGGCTGGTTTGATGCTGCCTTCACGTTTCACAACGTGTCGGTAGTAGCTGGTGCTTTGATGTGTGCAACTACCACTAACATTTCATAATATGACAATCTAAGAGGTGAAATAGCTTTTGTATTTTAAAATTCATTAAGAACAGCTGCAACTTAGCACTGATGGATACATCATTACTCTTCTAAATCAATGTCTCCTTTGTTGAGTTATATAAAGCCATTTCACTGCTGTACAGACAGGAGACGCTAATCTAAAAAAGAAAATTTTAAATAAAAGAGATTTAAAATCTATTATAGCACATTATATGGCAGCATTGGCTGCCCCTAGTATCAAGAAGTAATGAAACAACTAGAAATATCATATACCTGAGAAAAAGAGTAAAATAAAAATTGAATTAGCATTTTGAAGTGACAGTTCTGAAATGCTAAAAAAGCTTATCTCAAAACTATGTGTTTCTGGGTGGGAGAAGAATTTCTAGGACATGCTTTTTCCCTAAGTGAATTTTCCAGGAGTCCCAAGCATTATTTGCCTTCTTGTTCTATAGTGTCAATATGGATTTCTCATACCAATTTCCGCATAGCCTGCCTCTACAGCAAAAACATCTTGTGTTTAGAAAACATATTAACACATTTTACAAACACGTTTATTGCATTTAAACTAACAGTACAGGTGTACATGGAAAAAAAGCTGTTTTCTTAAAAAGATGACATGTGGTCAGCCTTAGAGTTAACCAACAAGCTTGTTTTAAGCACTGTTTTTTTAAGATCTTTTCTAGATGCCTAGACTGGATCCCAGGGAGCAAATGAGTTCAATGGATTTTCTTTGCTTCTTGGCTGTTGGAGATATTCCGGTTTAGTTCCTAGTGAAGCTTCATGATGAAAAACCTCCCAAGAAACACCAAACCAGGAAGACTTAGGTGGCTGTAAGTGAAATAACTACTTACAGAGGCTACAGGACAAGTAGCCTGTGTTAGTCTGAAGGAGAATAAGGCTGTGGAGAGCTTTAGCACAATAGTCGGATTGTCAAAGAGCGTGGCTCTAGCAAGCTCTGTGTTTGCCAGGAGCAAGACCAGGGGCCAGGGGGAAGAGTAGCTTAAAAAAGAAGTGAGGAAAAGCCTGAAACTATTTGGTAACATGGTTACAAGCATTACCTTTATTGTAAACCAACTGACTCATGGAGAAGGGGGTTTGGTTTTGGTTCTTAACCTGACATGCTAATTCTGTGGCATATGAACTGATCTCCAGGTATAGAAAAGGAAGGATAATTTGGTCTAGGGTTGCAACCTTAGCGGGGCAGGTGCATTATTAGTGTTCTGTGGGTATTACATCTTCTTTTACTGACAGCAGAAATAAAACGTCTTCTCCAAGTGTGGACAGGACCTATATAAGAATCAGCCTCAAACCTTGAGTCCTAAGGGAGAATGCTGTCTATGCCTACGCGGAGCTCTCGGCAGGATAAAACTCTGATTAGTGACGTGGAGGGTGGAGTGGATGTAAGTTTAATGTTATTATGCCAACTTGCATTAGACAACCTTGTGCAACTCTGGCAGTTTCGGAATGTGGTTCGATTACCTTGTCTAACTTGAGAGCTTGAACAATAGGATTTAAACTTCTGGAATACAACTGACTAGGCTAAGTCTTATCTTTAGGAATGTAGACAGATAGGTAAGTTAACATATATGTGATTAACTTACATATGTATATATACACATACACATATATATACATATAGGTTATACAGGTATGTACCTTATGCGGGTGTCTTCCCAATTATGGGCACCTGCAGCATGCTCAACACCTCACTTGCTACTCTCTGAATTCCCCCTGGCTGCTGAGGTGCTTCCAATTGATGTGTGTAATATGGATGCTCCGTATACGTTTTTCCCCTCCAACCTCACTGCAAGTTCTGTATGTCCTTTATACTTACTATTAGTATCCTGGGCTCCATATTCATCTCCAAGTCTGTCAACATAGTTCACCTCTTGTAATCAGGAAATGGTGATTAAATGAACATCCAAGTACAGAAGCTGTCAACCTGGTGTTCATCTTTTTTAAAGTTAAAAAAAAACAAACGTTCAATTACCTTTTGCCCTCGTGGCTCTGAAAAGCTCTTCTTAAAAAAAGAAAGCGGCTTCGTCTCTTCTACGATCTTAAGACAGAATCAAGTTCAAAGGTTAATGCCAATCATGTCATTTTTAGCACTTATGGGAACAATAAAGGAAAAAAGATCTCCGCAGAAAAGGTGTATCCTGCAAGCCCTGCAGTTCTGTGTCTTCTAGGGTGGTTGTTATAGCTCCTAAAAGGAGTTTGTCTAGAGCATTTAGATTTTAACCACAACAAGGTCTTGCTGCTTTTAGCTGTCTGTTTCAGCATCTGGTCCATCATTGGAAGGTCTTTGAGACTTTGTTTCAGGATTGGGTTGCAGATAGCATATGACCAAAAAAATGGTTTTTATATCCTCTTTATGTGCATAGGAAAAAAATCTCTAGAATATATATACATATATATGCCATCAACCTAAGAGGGAACTTAATCCGCTCTCAAACTGCAGAGCGAGCACAACTTCTTTAGTGCATGCAACAACTTTGACCTCCGTGTACTGACTCCAGGCTTACATCAATATAACAGTGCCGGGTTTCTTTTCAATTATTTTCTGGGAGTGGCAGGCTCTCTTCCCGGAGTGCTTATTTGTTTCGAATTGGCCTAATTTGCTGAACAATTTGCGCATCCCTGCTATAGGATGCCACGTTTGCCTGGACGGCGAGGGCTGGGGCTGCCCCGGACGCCCCGTCGGTGGCCGCCGGCCTCCGTCCCGGGGGGGCGGCCGCGGGGATCGGCGCTGCCCGCCTCCGGTACCGGCACCGAGGCCCCCCCTCCCAGAGGTAACCACCGCGGCCGGGGCCCGGCGCTGAGCAATTGCCTACGGATGAGTAAGCAGCAAATGTGGTAACTCAGGCCAGCAGCTCTGCAATTAAGGCTATAATTTCAGATGTAGCCAGTAGTCGTAATGAATATTTATTTCAACGTACCAAATAAAAGAAATCGCCCGACTAGGCGGTACGGGGGGTGGGTTGTGGGGTAGTTTGGTTTGTGTAGCGCGGCTGCTGCCGGCGGGGAGCTGGCGAGGCCGGTCCCGTCCCGCGTGGGACAGGCTCCCTCCCCGGCGGTGCGTCGGCCGCAGGGCTTGTGCCCTCCTGCCCGGTGAACGACCCTTCCCGGGGAAGGAAGGGTAAGGAGAGTGCAGCGAGACGGCTGGCTGCGGTGCCGCTGGGTACGGCTTCCCCGGAGCAGAGCCGGGCGGGAGCGGGAGCTCCCCGCCGGCCGAGGACAGGGCCGAGGCTCCGCTCCCCCCCCTCCCCGCGGTGGGCTGCTCGGGGGGCTCCCCGCGGCAAAAGCCCCCGCGGAGCGGCCTCGCTAGGTCCGGCGGCTCCGTACCCCGCGGTTGCGGGAGTCTCCCTCGGGTTTTGCCCCGTCGCTGAAGGGGGTAGCTGAGGAAGGAGCTGGGATCCCTGAGAGGTGGCGGCGGCGGCACGGGGGGCCGAGTGCCCTCCGGCTGCCCTGAAGCCTGCAGCCCCAGCGAGCTAGAGAGCGGCCCGGGGCGCCCGTCAGCTCCCAGACTCCTAATTTCTCCCTCTCCGCAACCCACCTCGTCGGGGCTCCCGCAAGCCAAGCGAGCGCCGCGGCTACCGACTGGCTCTTTCCGGGCGGATTCCAAGCCGCACGGATGCAAAGCCCCGAGCGTCCATCTCCGCCCGAGCCCCTCGACCGAATCCCAGGCGCCCGGCTAAAGGTGCGAGGCCGGCGGCGGGAGATGCCGCGGCGGTCCCGCAGGCGGGGACCGGGTCCGCCCCGCCAGCAACCCGTCGAGGGCAGCAGAGCGGTGCTGCGGGACAGCCGCGACCCGAGTTTTTGGGGTGGCTTTTTTTGTTTGTTTTCTTTGTTTGTTTTTAAGTTACTGTGAAGTGAGGACGGGCGAGGGTTGAGGAGGCGCGAGGCGTGCCGACCTCCGTCCCAGCTGCGTGGTGGCGGTCCGTCCCTTCCGAAAGAGCCGCTCCACAGACGGAGTGCGCTTTTTGTCGGGGGGGGGGGAGGGGGGAACCGGCGGGTCCCCCCCCCCCCCCCCGGCGCCCATCTCCGTTGCTGGACGGGACGGACCCGAGGTGAGCGGCGGGCGCGGTAAGTACGGCTCCCTTCCCCGCGGTACCCCCGTAGCGCGGCTCTGCCTCCTCCCCATCCATCCCAACGCCTCCCGCCCCTTCCCCGCCGCCGCCACTGAGAGCGCGGCCCCTTTAAGAGCCCGGCTTTGCCTCCCGGTAGCTGAAGGTCATTAAAACACAAAAGCGCTCCAGCGCTGCGGTCCAATATAGCGCATGCGCCCTGCCCGAGGACTGGCAGGGAGACGGCAATATGGCGAGAATGCCTGGCAGCGGCGGCGGCGGCGGAGAGTGGAGCGGCGGCGGCGGAGGGGGAGGCGGAGGCGGCGGCGGCGGGAACAATGCGGGGGACCGGCCGCCCGGCCGCGGCGTCGCCCCCCGCCCGCACCGCTACTGCAGCGCCGGCGAGGAGGAGGAGGGCGAGGAGGAGGATGAGATCCAGGAGGTGCAGATAACGGGGGACGAGGAGGAGGAGGAGGAGGACGGAGCCGATGGGGGGCTGCTGCTGGACGAGGAGGAGGAGGAGGAGGAGGAAGAGGAGATGGGTCTGGAGTGGGACGGCGAGGAGGAGACGGAGCCGCTGCCGCCCGCCCCGGGCCGTACGCCGGGCGGCGGCGGCGGCAGCGGCGTCGGGGCGGCCCCGGGGGGCGCCGCGGCGGCTGCCCCGGGGGGCGGCGGCGGCGGCGGCCCCGGGGGGGGCGGCGGAGGACGCGGAGCTGGAGGCGGCCCTGCTGCTGCAGCGGCCGGAGCGGGCGCGGCTGAGCGAGAACACGCGGCTGGCCACCCGCTACGCCGTGCGCATCTTCCGCGAGTACCTGAGCGAGAAGGCGCAGAGCCCCGACTTCGAGACGATGGACAAGGGGGCGCTCTGCCGCGTCCTGCGCTCCTTCTACGCCGAGGCGCGCTCCAAGAGCGGGCAGCTCTACTCCAAGTCCTCCCTCATCAGCATCCGCAGCTCCCTCAACCGCTACCTCAACGAGCCGCCCTACTGCCGCACCCTCGACCTCACCAAGGACCCCGAGCTCCGCGCCGCCAACCTCACCCTGGCCGCCGTCATCCGCAAGCTGGAGGAGCAGGGCGCCGGGCCGGTGGTGCAGAAGCAGGCCATCACCCGCGCCGACCTGCGCAAGCTCTACACCTGCAGCGTCTTCAGCACCCAGAGCCCCTTCGGGCTCCTCAACAAGGTCTGGTTCGAGACCTGCATGTACTTCTGCACCCGGGGCCGGGAGAACCAGCGGGAGCTGGAGGAGGACTCCTTCGGGCTGGCCGTGGACGAGGACGGACGCAAGTTCGTCTACTTCAAGGCGCTGGGGCCCTACCACAAGTCGCGCTCGTCCTCCTGGAGCAAGAAGCGGGCGGAGAGCAGCGACGAGGAGAACCTGCCCCGCATGTACGAGACCGGCACCGAGTTCTGCCCCTACGCCAGCTTCGTCAAGTACCTCTCCAAGCGCAACCCCCTCTGCAAGGCCTTCTTCCAGCGCCCGCGGGACCACTGCAGCGAGGGTGACATCACCTGGTACGAGAACAAGGCCATCGGCAAGAACCTCCTGGGCACCCGCATGCAGATGCTCTCCAAGGCGGCCAAGCTCTCCAAGACATACACCAACCACTGCATCGGCGCCGTCTCCATTGCCACCCTCAACAGCATTGCTGGCATCGGCACCAAGCTGGGGGGACCGCAGCCACCACACCACCCACCCCCTCCCCACCACCACCACCACCACCACCTCCTCCACCACCCCGCCGGCGGGGGCTGCTACACCCCCGCTGCCCTCAATGGCGGGCCGCGGCCCCGGCCGCCCGCCACCAACCCCTACGTGCTGCCCAAAGACGGTGACGCCGCACCGGTGAAGGCAGAAGCGGCCGCGGTGGCCCCAGCCAAGCGGGCCCTCTACGAGGCAGTGTTCCCGGCGGGGGCTGCGGCTGGTGGCGATGCCTGTGGGCCCTCCGCCTCCCCCAAAAGACTCTGCCGCCGCCCCGCTGAGCCCCTGGACGCTGCCGCGCCCGCCGTGGTGGTGGTCTCAGTGAAACACGACCCCCTGCCTCACCTCCTCCCTGAAGCCAATGGGCACAGAAGCACCACCTCACCCACAGTAGTTTCACCTGCTATTGTTTCCCCCACACAGGTAACCGGAAAAAGAAAAAAGAAAGGAGGAAAAAAAAAAAAAAGAAAAAAAAAAGGTGGCAACCCTGTACCCCATCCCACATAGCCCCCACTGCACCCCTCCTTTCTTCCCCATCTCCCCCAAGGCTGGGCACTGACGCACACTGCCAGCCCCGGGGTGGCTTCTGGGGCGACACTCACTGTCCCAATGAGCCCGGACGCGAGTTACCCAACTTCCTTGCCCCCCAGTTGCCTCTTCCCCCTCCCACCAGTCCGGTGGCCGCTTGCTGCGTGCCTGTGGGTCGGACTGGAGAGGTGCCCAGGTGCTGCCATGCTCCCCCTTGGCAGCAGCACAGACAGCTCAGCCCTGGGGGCTCCCCCTTTCCCTCCTTTTTCTTTCTTTCCCCCCTTTTTTCTTTCTCTTTTTGTGGGAGATGCGAGTTATGAAAGTCGGGCCACAATAGTAGATAAGGGCATCAGGTATCATTAGTGTGTGTGGTGTTCTTGATGTGCTAATGAACTATTTGAATAACCTCAAATGCAGGAAACAGCTGGGAGAATACTCAATTACACACTAGTAATGAGGGTGTAATTTTAAACTTCAGAAGTTAACAAGAGGGTTAATATGGCAATTGCATTCATCTTGTATTTGTTTATTTAAAATAGCTCTGTTTCCTGGCAGTGATCCTCTTTTTTTTTTCCTTTTTTTTTTTTTTTTTTTATAAGGCAAATTGGCTCTAGTTGCATTAGTTACCGTAGTGGCGAAATATACAGTAATAGCACAATTAAACAGGTTTAGATGCAGCTTAACTGTGGAACGAGCCCAAGTTCGTTAGCTGTGTTTCATTGAGGTAAAGCAGTCTTGTCAAAAGCGCTGTTGAGCTGTGCCTTAATGCGTGCCTTGCGAACCCCCTCTGCTGTGTGCCGGCACGTGCTGGTGCCTGCTCCCTGTCCCCTCCAAAAAGTACTTTCCTTTCGGCTGTTTGAGTGCTGGAGCTAAATTACTTCAATTAAAGATTCGCTGCACCTCTGCAATTGGCTTGAAGTTTGGAAGTCATTCTAACTAAATCTATAAAGCGTGCGCAGTTACGTTGTGCCCCATAAAATACTGTGTTTCAGGCAAGAACTTTATTGCTGGCTGCCCTACGCGATTACAAAACCCCTCTGACATTCTTGTGTCGAGTAATAACAGCGATCGCAGCCGTCGGCCGGAGATCGTGGCGCTGGGTGAGCACAGGTATATGACATGCCTGAGCTGTTTCCCAAGTGGAAATACCAGTTCTGGACAGACTGACCCTTTCAAAGAGTTTGCCAGCTAATCAACCAGCCTGAAGGCTAATTGGGGGGAGGGAGGGAGAAGGAGGCTTGCAGTGAATGCCTGCATAAGCACCTATGTTCTTTAAAATACCTGTGACCTCTCCTTTCTCGTAGGGTGGTTTTTTTTTTTTTTGGACCACTTCAGTGGAGTACTGTAGTTTGATCTCCTGCTGTGTGTATCTGGTGTCTCTGAATGGCTTAGAGGCTTGATTATGTGCAGATAATGTTTTTGTTCTAGCTCATTATTTCAGGTATAAGCTAATGCTCTTCGCTGTACTTAACCCTAGACTCCTCTTTCCCTCGCTTTTAATGACCTTGAAAGTAATTTTGAAACTTCAGGCGTGGTTTAACTTTTTTAGAGCAGCAGCGCACACGAGTACGGGAAGGGGAAGAGGGAACTGGGCAGAGCAGTTCTGATCCAGCTAGTGGTAACGGAGTATGTGTGTCTTTAACCTGTTAAATGAGGTGTCTTGGTACCTTCAGTCATCAGGCTGGAGAGCTTGATCTCTACCCGGGCCCACAAATCTCTTCACACTTGCATACAGCTTAGGCGAGGAGAAACCCAGCTGCTGTACTGTTTGTTGCAGAGCTGCGCTTCCTACGTGAAGCATTCGGAGCTGTAATTCTCATTAGTGGCGGAGTATGGGGAGAAAGGGAGAAATATCTAAAATAGATGATAGAGTACACAGGCATGTGCTGTTTTCTTCAGTGTATCAAGAAAGAAAATGAGCAATCAGCAAAGATACTAGACAGTGTGGGTTTTTTCAGTAATTATATGGAAATGTTCATCTCCTTTCACAACTTAATGAGCTAAACAAGCTGCCCAGCCACTTTTGTAGCTGAATCTTGCCTTCACTACAAAACTCGTTAATTTAAGTCTTTAGGAGAAGGAAAAGTGTTCTGTGGTTTTGTTTTTGGTTTTTTTTTTCTCCTCTTCTTTTTAATCGCCAATTCTTCTCATGTCAGTTTTAACTTACGCACTTCTTCTGGGATGTGACAAAATGAAAAAATACTGGCTGTGGAATAGATTTCCTTGGGAGAATGTTAATGGTAAACTTTTTCTCCCTAGCCTCCTTTTATAATAGTTACACTAATGGAGGTCCAGGGCATTTCCTGGGGAAATTAATGACTGGCTGGGGTTAATGGCCCAAGGCATTGCCTCAAGCCATCGACTCTCCCAGCCGGTCATTAATCCCCAGGAAATGCCCTGGCCCTCAATCGTTATTGCTTAATTATAAACAAAGACTTTCCAGGCCTTTTTACTGAATACATATCATCAAGTAATGTGACACTAAATTCCGCTGTTGACAAATATTACTGATTCCTTGAAAACATGAAGGTCATAAGTTTGTGGTTTATTGGTTGCCTTTCTAATTATTCTTCCAGGGGACAGATTCTGCTGCCCTCATGGACCTGTGCAATATTCTGGTGAAAAAATAGTGGCGTGATGAGTGGGTTTTGTAGCATCTTTATACTCTGTGCACGTATGCTCTTTTATAGCATTGATAGCATTAAGCAAGGTATGGAAAAGGTTAAATGAAGGCACTAAATGGGATGTCTTCAATTTGCACTGACTACAAACTTTAAGTGTAAGAATTTGAGCAAGGATGTTAATTTTATGCTTTTCTCTCGTGGCTGCACCCATCTTTTGTTTTAGCCCCAAGATGTCTTTTCAACTCTGGGTTTGTAGGAGCCTCCTCCAGAGCTAGGGAAAGGTACATTAAATGTTCATCTTGATCCAACTATTGCTTTAGGTTGCAGCCTTGAGAGCAGCATTTATAGAGTATATTTTAAGCATACTGCACTGTGCCATCATGGCACAACTTTCTTTTCAGTCCTTATTTGCTCTGAAGTGTAGTAATTTTCCTGCCACTGACAGCAGTACTTCAGTTCAAGTTGATGACAGAGGGATGTAATTTGGCTGTTGTTCATCTCTCGTGTTACTGAAAGATGAACAATAGCTAAAGTTTAAGCATTTGATGCTACAATGTGGTGGTAGCTGTTGACGTTTATAGGTCTGGTACACGCTGAACTTAGTACAGTAGTAATACCCCAAAATAGGCCTAGGAAAATAGATTGGCTTCTGCCATGGGTGAGGAGAGTTGCTTGTCACTTGAAAATGCTTCTGTTATGTTGGTTCTCTAACTCAGCTGGGTTTCTCTGGGCTGCTTGCGAAGAGTTTCATCGGCTATTAAGATATCTGCCAAACACGCAGTTGTTAAAATGTGACCCACGTGCATTTGTCTTGGCTGTTCCGGGGTATCCTTAAACATTTTTTCCTCCTGCTTTAAATCCACAGCTGCCCTTTTTGTTTTCTTTTGATCTGGTACATGTATTTTCATTGCCTTACACTGTCTTTGAAGGGTTTACTTTGACCAGAACCAGAAATCTAGTTTTGACTGCAGGTTTCGCAAAAGAAGGCAAAACAGTAGCACATGACAAATATAAGTAGGCAGCAGGCACAACTGGGAACAAATCAAAGTAACTAAGAAGTTAGTCTAGCTCTTTTTAGTCTTTGTTTTTGGAGGTGGATAAGAATCTTTCTGCTTGATCTTTGATCTGGGAACATCCTGCACTTCCATAAAATGGCCACAAAAAAGGCTTCTGTTCTGTACAAATGTTTATAGTAGTCTGATGAGAATCATCGCTAGGTGCTTTCCAAGTATACAGGGCAGGAGAACTCCTCAACTTCAGGGAAGGATGCTTAGGATGGCAGTGTTAGGATGCTAGGCTTTATTTCTATACAGATAATAGATGGGGCAATATCCCTATCTTAAAGGCTTACAGTACAGTAGCTATTAAGACTGATGACTGCTAAATACCTTGTTAGTTCTTCTGGCAGTACTTCAGTTGATCTGGTTTCAGAGGTTAGTACTGGCTGCCCTACTGCCTAGTTAGTGCTGTCCTCTCTGATTAATGGATTATCCCAGGTTGCAAGAAAATCCAGGATTTGCTTCGTGTCTTTTTTAAAAGAAACACTGAGGTTAAAATCTTGGTGTGAGGGTTAAAGGAACTTTAACCTACAGTTAAAGAAAGGGTACCTACCTTAGAGGCTACTGTTTGTTTCTTGGTTGTTGTTTGTGGTTTTTTTAATGGGGAAGATTTTCATCTTCTACTAGGTTACAGATGTGGAAAGTGATTAACCGTAGAAGGGACCTATTATACCTGATAGTCATCAAAATTGCTCTGAAATCCTCAGGAGGCAGGGGATAGGGTAGCAGGGTTGTCAAATATGGGCCCCAAAGACAGCTTTCTTACCAGTCTCCATAGCGAAATGTGTGAATTCTGGCTATTGCTTTCTTCAGTGGAAGTCAGTGTTGTTTGTAACTGAATGCTTCTAAAGATCGTTGAACAGAGATGGGGTTTTTTTTGAAGACAGTAGGATATCCCAGGCTATGTTCCTTATAACTAACATGAAGTTTGATAGGCATGTGAATGTTTCCCAAGATGAGTGCAAGAATAGAGATTAGGTTAGCAATCTCGTATACAGCTTTGGAGGCAGTACATGCACTGAAAGGGATGAAAGGAACTGTTTTTTCTTTCCTAGACTGGAGTTGGTCTGTTTTGGATCAGCTATTGAGGAGGGAGTTGATTTGAGGTGACTCAGAAGAGTACTTCGCAGATGATCTGAGAATGGTGTTTCGATACACGCATTTAGAATTGTGGTTGTGAAGTTTAAAGTCTAATACTGTCTTTGTAGGTCCTCTTAGTTGCTTTGGAACGATATATTGGAAGTATTAAGTTTTGTAACTATTTCAGATGGCGATTTCTTCCACTATCTCTTTAATTTTCAAAATACTTCTACTTTTTAGAAATGAGACTCCTTTTATTTAGTTGCATCATGTGAGCTAGTCAGAGAACTTGCTTGGTCCAGCCTTCAGTGGTGGTAAGAATGCAAGAGGTGATCGGTTTTGTATAACTCAGATGAAGATGGCCTTTTTAGTACGATTAGGAGGAAAAATCAGCATCATTGAAGCACTGCTGTATTTTGACACTTTTTAAAATTCTATAGAATCTGAAATGACTATGTTGGTACTCTTCCTCTGTGCACACATCAAAGATAAAATGCACAAACTTAAAGGCAGCAGAGTTTGGGTTTTGTTTTTTTTTTTTAACAAAAAGTCTTCTGTGATTATCCTGTAAAAGATTTGCCATTGCCCACTGCTCTCCTTCTAGAGAGCAAGAGATCAGAAACTGTTCAGTCTAATTGGTGAGTCTGTATGACAGTGAGCTGCCTTATTTCATGTATGGTGTAGAAATAAATGAGTGCTTAAACCCTTTGAAACACACCACTACTGCAAAAGCCATAGGCTGTAATTAAATTGAATGTGGGGTTGTATTGTCTTGTGCCCTTGGCTATAAACTTGATAACAGACCATGGTACACCCACTATTGTGTTAGAAGCTGGAACCTAATTAGCGATGTTGTAGATTTTCAGTCACTTTTGAAGCCCTTCTGTTCATCTTTTTCCCTGTGTCCTTTCTTTCTTATTATTTTGCTTTTCTGTTTCTGAAGCAATAAATGCACCCTTCTTTTCAGAAGGAAATCATTTAGGGCATGTAGCCAAATATGTATGTGCAAGATAATTTTTTATCATATTTTGGATTCAAGGGACACATGTTGGTAACTGCATTTTATCTGATGTAGAAGAGATTTATTAGTGTTGTGATAGTAAAAATATATAATCGTGTTTCCAGGGAATGCTTTCTAAGTCTCTTCCAGGCATTTGAGGGGGGAGTAAGGAAGGGATTGGAACTTCTCATAATACCTTGATCTAAAAGTAACATTGGAAGACACACGATGGAGTTCTGTTCTGGTTGTTTTTGGGGGGATTATCTACAAGGAAAAATGGCTCTTACGGGCTTTTAAAAATCCATGTGCTTTTGCACTCAGCCAGTTTTAGTTAGTTGATCTGAAAACCTTCAGACTTGCTAAGGACTTAATCCCTAATGAGGGCAAGTGCCTTTGATGTGTTCTTAATGCCATTTTTAATTTGGGAAATAATCAAAGTTGTAGTGCATAGATGCAGTATATACATTTCCAGTAAATTCTTAGTTAATTGATATGCTTGCCTGTTGTATGTATCTGTATACTTCTGTAGCTAGGACAGATCATTTTAATTAAAGTGAAATTGAGTGAAATTTTTAAGCCCTATTCACTTTACCAATATATGAAAACATTTTTTTTCACTGTATGCTTAGGGCACATTTGTTCCATATAGCACAGTCCTGTGCATAGGTACTTGAGCAAGCACCTCCTCGGGACTTCTGAGTTGCTTCATGTACTAGCCTGAGTGGTACGCTGTGCTGATGTGTTTTGCAGTGTTTCTGGTACTTCAACTGGGTAGCGTAGCCTGGATAATGCTATCATTTAGCTTTTGGCAAGGGGTAATCGCAACTTTTCCAGCAGTGGCACCAGCAGTGCGGAACCGATGCTTCTCCTGTACTACTCTCATGGTTTTCCATTGGGGAACAATGGGAGTCCAGGAGGACAAAGCTGATGTGATCTGCCGGGAGGAATGGACTATAAATCCCTTGGTGAAGCTTCCCTAAGGTGGGGCTAGGAGAGGAGGTTTGAGTGTAGCTTTTTTGGCAGTGGGAGTAGCTCATGGGGGGTAGATTGTTTGGTAGGTGCTGCTCAGGTAACTCTTGCTGGAGCACTTGTCCTTGCAAAAGGAGGAGGGCAGAAATCTCTTCATGGGAGGTGAGGTGCCAGGATGAATTTTTGCTTTCCTTCTGTTTTCTTATCCCAAAGATCTTGTGGAGGTGCTGGGGTGATTTCTGAGCTGGGCTTATCTCTAGCACAGTGCTTCATTTCACTCTCTCCTCCTTAAAGTGCCTGGGAACCGGGTCTAATAATGCTGTCATTTGTTTTAGTTTGTTTTTCGGGATGGGAAGTGGGAGGAAGAGGAGGCTGTGTAGTTGGGACTCTTGTGCTTGGTAGCTCTAATGAAGGAGCCACAGCTCTCGGGCTTCCCTGCAAATTGGCACCTGTATATGCTGCTAATACTTTTGTATCTGTCTGTCAGAAATGTAGTGCATAAATGAATGACTTCCCTAAAACACCACTGCATTTTAAGCTCCTCTTTTTTTGTGTGTCCATTTATGTATGTTTAAAATTAAGGATTGCTGAAGAAATTTCAAGAGTGGTTTCTCAACACCCTTCCACTGAATCCTGAGCTTTTACTCACCACAGCGATATATATAGCTGCTTCTTTTGCTGTTGTTGATTTTTCTCCATGTGTTTCTAGTAGGCTTCAAAAGTGGCAGGGAAAGGTTGGCCTGAAGTAAGGACAGCATGCTGTGTCTGATGCTTTGACTTTAAAGGTCCAGTGCAGTCATCTTGAGCTCTTACTCTGATACATGTTTACCAGTGGCAAAGCCTGTGCTCACCTTGCCGGCGTGAGCTCTCGTTTCATGGATGAGGTGTCTGCGGTGCACCCGAAGGAACAGCACCGAAACTCTCCAGCGCAATAGGAAACCATCAGTGGTTAATTACCAAGCGTCCTCTGGCTTAAAGCTCCCCTGGAGAAGAAGCAGCGGAAGGATGCGGTGTGTCTGGCCGACGTGGGGGTGGGAACACAGGGTATGTGGGTTTAGCACGGAAGAGAAGGGGAAATCCGGTCGCATTGCCCTCCTCACCTCAGTTCTGCTTGGGGTGGGTTGAGACTGTTTTCTCCTTGTGCCTGAAATGTGGGGAAGAGGAGGAGTGAGGAAGGTGAAGTGGGCTGAAATACCTTCCTTCCTTCCTCCCTTCTTAGAAGGGCTGGCTGTTAACCTGCACCATGCCTGATAAACTCTTTCCCTTGTATTGAAATCGCCCCATTCAGAAGTATGCGAGTCATCTGAAGTGCTGTAATTAACCCATATAGTTTTGATGCCAAATTAACTGTGAGAGTTAGGTTGACGAGTTGGAAAGTGTAAATGGGAGCACAGATGTCGTAACAGACAGACTTAACAGACAGACCTATGAACGGTGTGGCAATGTCGGATAAAGAGGGAACGTGCTTGAATTGGTTGCCTTTTTGAGAGTTTCCCAGTGTTTCTAATAATTTTATGACTAGCAGCGCTCATGTAAAGGATGCTTCTTTGCTCTTTCCCCTCATCTTGGATATGACAGCGATACTGGCTGCAGTTGTTTATCACAGGAGTTAGCTAGAAAATTATTACACAGCACATTTGTGGTGATTGGCAGATGATGCTTTGTGTAGGCTTTTATCAAATTTATCAGTACTAGTTTCCATATTGGGTTTAGAAAACATGTTGTCTTTTTCCTGTTATCACAACACTAGTTTCTGGAAGCTCTCCCTAGACCATTGCAAGACCAGGTTCACGTTTCTACTTGATTCTTTAAAATGCTTTTTAGACGGCGGGGCGGAAACAATAAGATGCTCTAAGCCTGTGGGTTTTGGCAAATAACCAGTTCAGAAAGAACTGTTTAGCCTTTTAGTATACTTTACACTTTCTCATATCTTTTATTTTGGTAATGCTAAAGAATGTATCTTGCTGATTATCTCTCTTTGAAAATACAGTTTCTCTGGACACACTCTCTCTCTCTGAAAACACACACTAATCAGTGACTGGCAAACTTGGGAGTGGAAAAGTAACTGTTCTTGGAGGCAAAAGGGATAATGCAAAGCTCTGGTCCGTGAGAAGTAAGTTCTCTCAAACTGACTGATGTTGGTAGGAATATGACTGCTTTCCAGCACAAACACTTGAAAAATTTATGTTCCTTAGCAGGGATGGCAATGCAAATCCCCCAGCCTTTGACTCTGGTTCTTTTGCCCAAGTACTGTTTGAAAATAAAACAGGCAGAGTGAGACTAACACGGTTTCAGTGTCAGACTTACTGCTTCAAAATCAGCTTTCTGAAGCTGCTGCCAATCCAAAGCAGTATGGGTAACACAGTTATGGTTTTATTCTTAAAAAGCAGAAACAACTTTAATATCCTGTCAGAACTTTGTAGTTTTGCCTTCCTTTTGGAGTATTTGACACACTTCTAAAGCAGCCTTATTTCTGGTTTTATCTCTTTAGAAGTCTTTGCAAGTTAGCTTTTTTTTTTATTTTTTAAAAGCATTATTTTTTAAATACACCTGCATTTGCCAGCTGGTCTCAAATAAAACATGGTGAGGCTTTTTGATATCTCTTAAGTAGTGTCGGGATACAAATGTTTCCACTGAAAGTACTTTTAGTTATAAGCTGTTCCCTTCACTTTTAGGTATTGAAAAGTATCAAAAGTGAGAAATGCCAAACAAAAAAGCTAAGGAAAAGCCAGGTTCATTGTAACTAGCAAGTACAAATGTGTCAAAATGGGTATTAAGTTTAAAATGTACAGGGACTCAATAATACTAAACATAGTATTAATTGAAATGCTAATGCATTGGTGTGTGGAAGTAGCACTACACTACTGTGTAAATGGCAAAAGTATCCCTATGGTACAGAGGAGGATAATTCAACGCTTTTTTTAAAGTTTACTATGGTAATTCATTAGGAAAGGATTCCTCATGCCTGTGCTAAAGTGGAATTTTTAACCAATCAGTTTTACTCAGTATGGTATATTCACTTCCAAACTGCTAATTAATAGATATATTCAGGATCATGAATATAATAGTAGGCTAGATTTGCAGTACAGGCTAATGATATGGTAGTAATTGCTACACTCATGTAAAACATACGGCAGACACTTTCAGAAGCTTATGTGTGTTGTTTTAATTGTTGAGAGATACCAAAGGATCAGGTCAAATCTATATCTTTCCAGGAAAAGATATATTAGCAGATAAATTTTTTTTTTTTTTTTTTTTAGATTTCACAAGGTCCATTGTCCAAATTTTTGCTCAAAAGCAAAACACCCCCACCCCTGCTTGGTAACTTAGCTGAATATTCTAATGTACTAAGGTATTTCTATTTCTGTAAAGGGCTGGACTGATTCCACTGGACACTTTTTTTACTGCAGGGTTGTGATCTCGCCACCATTAGTTGCTATAAAATGCTCCGGTGTGGTGTCTTTTGGGCATTCTTCTGTGAAGGTTTCCAGTGCCAGATCCTCAGCGGCCCCTCGCTGGGTGCATGGGGTGGCCGAGTCCTGCGTGGCCCCCCCATCCCTGCAGGGAGTGGGTTCAGGCTCCAGCACAAACGGATGCTGCCGCTTGAGCGACGACCATGCAGCCCCCCCACCGCAGGGATGCTGGGCACCGCTGCTGACAGCCCCCACGGCTCTGGGCTCCTTGGGTCCTCTCAGGATTTCCTCAAAAAAAGGAAACTAATGCTGTAAGGAAAAACTGAAATGTCTCCCCCCCCCCCCCCCAGTTCTTTGTAGAACTGAAAACCTCCAAAACAAGCCCCAATCTGAAAAGCTTTTATTCTTTTTAATATTAATGGCGCTGGTCTGAAATAGCTCTTGTCTCCTTTACCTGAAGGGACTAGATTTTTTAGGAGGGCAGGAGAGCAGAGATGAGCTTACCAATCTATCCGGAGGTTGGGAAGCAGGTGTTAATGGTGCTAGGAGGACTTTGAAGGCAGAACACAAGAATTTTGTGGGAAGAAAAAGATCTGGAAAAAATTTGAAATGGAAAATAAGGAGGAGAGGGAAAGCAGGGTCAGAAAACATTACCAAACATCTTGTAGCCCATCAGTTTAGAAGCTAGGTTAATTTCTGTATACCAGCGTGCTTCTGCTGGATTAGTTTGATGGATTCAAGGTGTGGGAAATAATGCTCCTCTTTGAAGAGGGGCTAAAACTGGAGGAGGAAATTAGGAGTAAAAAAAAATCCTTCTCTCTGAACGCTGAATAACGAATGTGGTAGGCACTGAAGCAAGATTTGATCAAGAAAAAGATAGACCCAGAGGGTCTTTCTACTTTTTAGTAAAAATGCTAGAGGAAAATGTAAAAGAACAGTGAGGTGTGCAGGGGAAGTCTTGGTTTTCTTCAACTTTCAACTTAGTTAAAAGAACATGAGTATAATGTAAATTAAGTACAGTGTATTCTTGCCTCTTACAGAAATTGAAATCTAAAGATTTTTCCCTTAACCTTAAAAAATGTGACACTTAAACCAGTGATTTCCTGTAGAGTTTTGCTTCAGAGTAAGCATTAGTTCTTGGGTACATATCCCAAAAGAAATCCACTGGAAGTGCTGTGGTAAAATGGCCTATAAGCATTGTGTTTGTTTTTATGCCTAGTGGACAATAAACTAGTTTCCTTAAGGTACTTGAAATACTCCTTGTAAACTAAAGTGTCCAGATCAATTTCTCATTCACATCTTATTAAAACTCGGTGAGGAAGTTGGGAAAACATGTTTTTGATCAAAGTGCTGTATAAACTAGTCATCTACTCCATTAATCTTTAAGCTGCTTCATAAAATTTCTGAGAAGAACCCTGGTGGGTTCCTGCTTTCACAGACAGCTTCATCCCATCTGGATGCCAAACAGAGAGAGAACAGTTCCACTGTGTGATGCGGGGGCACACAGGAGGTTTACAGGGTCTAGAGGAGAGGAGACAGTTGGAGAGTCTTGTTTTTCCCATGTTTATCTGACTCGCGGTTTCCTAGTGGAATACTAGAATTGTTGAATTATTTCCATGAATAGCTGTCTGCATCCAGAATGACTTCTGTATGCTAGTCTATTCTGTACGTTAATGCCTGTATTTTTCTTGTGTAGTCAGTTCCTGTTATATATGACAACCTTAAATGCCTCAGTGGTGTGCTTGATCAAAATACATTTTTTTTTTCCCTACAGAAACAAATGTAGGGTCATAGCTCTGAGAAGTCAGGAATTTCTTGTTGGTTCTGGTGGTAGATGGCTGGATGCTAGCTTTCAGCAACCCATTCTTGAGAAGAAGTTAACCTGCTATCATACTGTACTCCACTTTTTTCATAAGCATATTTTAAACTTCTATACAGGCTCTTTTCAGTTCTCTCGCCTATGCATCTTAATGAGTAGGAGACCTCAGATCAGTATTTACAGCATCTGCTTCCATGCTTTTATATATGAGGCCATATCAAGATACATGGTTATGCACCTTATAAGAAACTTACTTAAGGAGAAGCGTTCATCTGATCAGCAATATCTACTCGTTGGCAATGGTAGGGGGATGCTTGAAGCACTGTTGTAAAAGCGGTAGTATTGTGTTTTGGAGATGCTGTCAAATATGCTGGTTTTGTTGCGACTTGAAAATTAAAGCTTTATGTTTTACTGTGGAAAAGAGTATATGAGAAGTGGCCACCACAACATAAAGCCTCCCTGGAGTGAGAAGCACTCCATCTGCCTGCCAGCAGGGCAATACCATGAGAGTACGAGGTTGTGCTTCAAGAGATAGGAGATGGCAGTGTTGGAGATGGTCTGCCAGCTGATTAAAGGGCAGAAGGAGATGGGCTACGTGACTGAGAAAGCTGGTAAGAGATGTTAATCTGGTTGCGCCAGCAATCTAGCCTGAAAGAGGGTGGGGGAAGATAGTTCTCATCTGTAGTAATGGAAAGTCGTTAGCAGGTTTTTTTGTGATTTACGTGAAAATTAGTGGTCTCAGTAGGATCCTAGTGGGCAAGTATCCTCACAGCAGAGGCGGCCACCGGAACTGACACTAATTGTCACTCCTGTGGGCATCCTGAGTGGCGAGACAGGGGAAGAGCTGCCCTCACCCCAGAGGTGAGCTCCTGACCATCAGGACAGGCTGACGGCCGCGTGAGGAAGCTCGCTCTGCCCGTGGCGCATTTGCTGTCTGGATGGTCTGCTGGGCTGTGAATGCGATGTTATCTAAAAGTAGCAGATTCCTGTACCAATTTAAGTGGAAAAACAAGACTAATGGCCAAACTCGTACTCTCTGTGTTTTTCACTAATCATGAAAAATAGCAGTTTGCTTCTCCATCCTCCTGGCTTAACCATCTTCATATAACTGCATTGACTTTTACTGATGGCTTCTTGTGTCTAATCATTTCTTAATGAAGCAGGCGAGTATATTTTATTTTATCCTGCACAGGTTTCTTTTTGTCACTCGTTCTTGTTTCCCTCCACTCCATTTCCACTCCAGGCAAAAATTATTTCCAGCTGAGAGGGGCTGGATGCATGTCATTCCAGAGCAATTGTAAATGACCCTGCAGATTTGCTTGCAAAAAGCAGAACATATTTCCCCTCGGTGCACACCCCCTTTTCTCACCTAGAATGCATGCAAGAAAGGTCATACGGGGCCAGACCTGAAGGGTGTCTGTCCCCGTACCCCATCCCCACATCAGTGGCCAAGAGCAGATGTCTGTAGAAGAGAACAGGAATGGGCGAGTAGGTGATGCTTCTCATATGGGTCTTCTAAAGGTGTTTGCTAGGTCCCCCTCTGAGGTGTAAGTGATGTGGCAGAAGGACATTAATCATTAAAAAGCAGATATTAACACAGTCGTGTTGGGTCTGTGGGATGAACGGACCCCTTTGCATTTTCCTCTCAAACTGTTTTGATGGAAATGTTGATTACAGACAAGGTAAACTTGTTTGTACTTCATTCATTAATAACAAACTATAAACTGCCCTGCCTCCCCTCCCCACAGGCAAGGCACTTGAGGAGATGCCAGGCAATTAAAGTACTTAAGACAGTAATTACAGTCAAATATACAACAAAAATAAAATCACTGCACATGATTTTTTTTATGCTTGGTTTTGTTCTCTGCGTTTATTAAACCGCAATTCTTGCCTCACGATTGAACAGGAATCTCTCAACTGGTAATACCAAAGTGTATGACAAGTTTGCTTTGGTCCAGCTGGCTATTTAATAACCTCTTTGGTCTTGCTATTGAATTCTTCGCAGCTCTGAAACACCTGCTTTTTAGATGGATCTTGGTATATAAAGCCGGTGCACCTCTCAGTCTTAGCACTGATCAGGAGGGAGGTGATACCAATGCTCTCTTGAAACTTCCTTTTTTGTTTTTCTTGCTAGTTTTCTTACTGTACAAGGAGTAGCATCTCTCTCGTTACTGTGACACTTAGGAGGGAGAGACTGAATTAGGCTGAGGTGTTCGGTCAATAATCCATAGTTGGCTTCAAATATTTAAATTTAGCTGATGCATTTTAAACTTCAGAAATAAGTGTCCACAAACTTGACTTGTTGTGAACCTATTTAATGAGTTAGCATCCTGCAGTATAAACTTGTGTGTATGCCAGCTCAACATATTTTTTAAGTGAAATTCTTAGTGACTTCAATGTTCCAGATAAAGTACACTTTAAAAAGACAGAAACTTAGCCGTAATGAGATCCAGCTGGTGTGCATAAACCTTTCACATTACATTACATAATTAAGTTGGTAAGTAATGTACGGGGAAAAGTTCTTGTTGCTTATTCTTTTGTACTAGAGTTTTACAAGGCTATATAAATACTGTAAGTATTTAATGGGGGAAATACAGGATTAAAAGCAAATAGCAGATGATGTATGGTACAAAAATCTCATAAACCAAATGTGTAATATTACTGTTTTGGTATTTAATATTAAATGACTGAAACTTGACAGTGTTCTGAATGTCACCTATGTTAAAATAGCTCTCATAAGAACAATTTCCAATTGATTGTCTCGATTAATGTGACTAGTTTAAAGGTAGATTGTTTTATGCTGAATGATACCAGAGCATGGATTCCTTCTGAGTAATGTTTTGACCGGTCGTCTTATTTGGTAAAATCTACATCGCTGTGGTATTCAAAGCAGGGTACAGGCTCACGGACTTCTTACCATAACTTAACAACCTGTTCTCCTTTTAACAAACTGTAATTAGAGAAACATAAACTTCATCTTCATTTATTTCGATGGTAAAGCATGGGAGAGGAATGTGGGAAGACATTCTTTGTACCGCCATCAATTTAGTTGCCTACCTTGCAGTTGTTTCATAAACATCCTAGAAAGCTCCTGAAAATACCGAATATTGAATGTGCCAAAAATGGTTAAAATGCAAGACTTTGTCCTCTGACAGACAAGCCCTGGCAAATCTTAGCTTGATGTTGCTGCCCTCGGCTGCCCTCCTCCTTTGCAGAAGGCTTTTGCTCCCTTGCAGAGTCAGCAAAAGGTACTGTATGCCTGTGCTTCAGCAGCTACAGCAAACCCTGGTCAAGGGATTATTATTTTTTGGGTGCTGTCATCGTCACCAGCAATTTGAGTTGCCATGTTTGGTGTCTGAACTGGAACATGGGAGGCATGGGCATATGGTCTGTTTTGCCAGCTCTGCTATGGGGGTGGTAGCCTTGGGGAGAGGAGTGGTTAGAAAAGAGTAGTCCTAAATTGCACAGCTGTTTGCTGCTTGATGGTGAGTGAGCCCTCAGCTATCCTCATTTAAAGGGAATGATCAGACAGGTATCATACTGTATTTAAAGCTTAGGCTGTTGTTCTTGTGAAGAGTGTAATTTACAATAATTGCCGCTTTTAATAATGAACCGATCTATTTGAGATGTCTCAATGCCCGCTAAATGGTTAAAACGACAACTTAATTTTGAGATGCTGTTACCGATGTAGGTATATTAACCTTGAGCTGTTCAGGGGGGATATTGTGGGGTGATTTCCATAGCAAAGGTGTATTACGCTTAGGCTCCCTTCTACAGAAGGGAAGCCGAATTTTGAACTAGAAATAAACTTTCACTTGCCTGAAATGTATTCCATGAGAGGTGAAAGGATCATTCAGAATGTAAGTGAATAACAAATATCTTTTGGTTTTGTGGGTTTGTAAGTTCACATAAATCAGTCAGCAAGTTCCCAGTTGTGACAACCACATGTCCCATGCTCTGACATTGCAACCACCACAAAACTCAAGTGAAGGGTGCAATCAACCCTGTAATAAGAGTGGCAAGACAAATGAGAGGCATTAAAAAACCAGGATGCTGTCTTGCAGATTTCTGACTTAATTTTTTGCAGGCTGTCAGTACACCGACAGACTCTTTAAATTGCCCTCCCTTTCCTCTGTGGGTCCCCACCTCGCCCCTTCCTACTTGGTAAAGCAGCAAGCAAAAATCCATTATGGGACTTTGTGGGGGAAGAATGAGCTGAAGACCTTCAATGGTTCATTCATAAGGATTTGACATGGCTCAGTATTTTGTGATCCTTGTTTTTAAGGAAATGCTTGTGTTAATGAGCATTTATTGTAAAATGTGGAAAAGAAATAGGTTGAAAGTCTAAGTAGTGATGATGAGTGATTCTCTGGTTTTCTCTCTCTGCTCCGGGGGGGTGAGGTCCCCACTGCTCCTGGTGAAGCCAGCACAAGGAGCGGGGCTGCACTGCTGGGCAAGTGGCCTGTCTCAGGGTTTCCAGCAAGGGTGAGCTCTGGAGACGCAGCCTGGTGCCACCCAAATGTCACGAATTAAAAAACGAGGATAGGAAGCATTGCTGCTCAGCAGCCTCCAATTGCTTGGCAGAGCTGCACTTCTCAACAGCTTCTTGCTGCGTGAAGGACTTGTGAATAGCCGGCGGACCCACCAAAGCGGTGGGAGCCGTGGTTGAAGGTGCTGATAGGGATGTCTGCGAGCGCCCAACACCTTGTGTGCTCCTACTGTGTGACGCGGCCTCGCTGGGAGCAAGGTGTGAGCTTGCTTCAGCCTTGGAGGGGTCAATTCCAGTACTTTGCCGGCATCTCTCCAAACGCTGGCCTGAACTGACCCTGCTTGAGATCCGCTGGGGTCACGGTGCAGTGGGAATAAGAGGCACTTTGTTCTCCATCGTAGATACACTGTGATTAAACTTGATAATCATGAGGCTAGATTTACTGCTGTGCTCTCACTGTTTTGTGTTGCACAACAGCACAAACACCCAGAGAGTGAGCGAATTTGATCCACGTTTCCAAAGGATTGTGAAATTCTTCTGTATAAATTTGCTGGCTGAATTTTAAGCATGATTTATAAAGGGGGCCTTTTCTCTTATAGTAAACATGATTTCCCTTTCTGTAGGCTATAAGACAAATGTTCTTAGTCTGCAAGGTAACTTTTTCAGCGTGCTATCCGTAACGTGGTTTTGGCTCACCTTCCCTGCTGCACGCTAACTAACTGAAGCTATTTAACTGAGGTGCAGAAGAAAAATACTGTTTCTTCAGCATTTGGACCTAATGCTGGCTTATGAGAAACATAGAGCAAGGCAGGCATTTGTTTTGCACTGCTCAGAAGCTTTCTAAAATCCTCTGAAGTGTGCCGTGGTTCTTATTTTTGGTACGTTTCCTCCGTCTGCTGTTGCAAGTAGACTTTCTCTTGCTAATCTCCTGCCTGAAATACTCTTTGTTCAGAAAAGCAAGTCTCTTTCTGTTGTAATCAGGGCTAGGAATTCAGCTGCAGGGTCACTCTTGGTGCTGTAGAGTTCACTGACCACGTTTTGCTTCTGGCAGTCCTAGCTTTGGCCCCTTTACACAGATCAATGCCAGGCTAACCCCATTTATTGCTACTACTGAATCAAAACTCTGCTTCTCCTATTTAATTTAGCTCAAAATAGATGTAATGCAAACAAGCGTCAGCATGGCAAGAGAGCCAGAAGAAGGGGAGGAAAAAAAAAAAAAATGCACTCAGGGTTTTTTGAAATAAATATACCAAATGGTGCCAGGCTTCAGATGGCAGGAATTAGTTTGCACTGTATCATTAGACCCTTTATAAAAATCAGTCATCATCATTGATTCTAATTTGCACGTATGAGAGTTTATCTGGTTGCCTTCAGTTCCCTTTTTGTGTAAAAAAACCACTTCTAATGTAACTGCTACTGCTTAAGCTCAGCCATGCATTCAGATTTCTTCTGGGTTTCTTGGTCCCAGATGAATCTCCTGGTTTGCTTCATTGTGCCCTCACTAGTTGAACCTCCATCCTTATTACTAGATGCCTTCCACCAGTTACCACAGCGTCAGCCTCCTAGAAAATTCCAGGCTTGCTTCTGGTCAAGTGAAGTTGCTGTTAGCAGGAGTGTATTATTCTCAGTGAAGCTACTCAGTGCAGAGCACTTTGTAAGGCTCGTCACTGTGCGATGGGTTAAGAGATTTTGTTAGAGCAAGTGTGTGGCAGGTCAGGCTCCTGTGGCTATCAACTCCTGTGGCTGCAATATAATTATTTTTTTTTCTGTATCTGTGGCACACCTCAATATGAGAAAATGTCGGGATCCTCAGGACCTTACTTGAAGTGTAGATGACGAGACCTTTATGGTGTGGTTGGCATCCAGCCACCTTTCCCGGCCAGGGCTGGAGTTACGAATTCCACTCGCCACACCTCATTCCACACTGCTTGTCAAATATGTGGAATAAGGTGCACACATACCCTCCTTACCTGTTGTTGTCTTCTGGATTGAAGCTCTGTTCGCTGTGCAAGGCAGCGCGGTGGAAAACATGAGGTTTAGTGTTCCTGCTGAAAAACAAAACAATGTTGCCATGCATCCTTCCTCTCCACCCCCGCTCCCCCAGAAAAACCTCTCCCCAAAGTAATGCCCTTTGGTTCTTCAGGTCCAGGGTGGTGGTCAGCAGAAATGAAGCGATCACTTGAGTGTGTCTGTAATGGGAGGAAGGTGGCTGCCATGAGACAAATCTATAATTTAGGAATTGTTGCTGAAGTTAATTTCTGCTACCCTCTACTAGGCGATCACCACAAGACCCCTGAAACCTTTCCTGTTTGTTTCAAATACTCTTTTATTTCTGACACTACAATTAATCTGTTCCTGAAAGCAAACTTTTTGAGTATTTGTTCCAGAGGGGAGACCAAAGCCTGTCAACTTAAATGTTTGGGGTTTGTGTTTGGTTTTGGTTTTTTTTTTTTTATTTCACCACCCACCTCCTTCTTCTGCCTGCCCTTTTCTTTCTCTTGCAGGGCTTTGTTGTTCCAACGGGGGATGCTCTGGTTTCCCACTCCCAACATGCGTTTTGTGTTTCTGTTGCCTCCTTGCCTTGTCTTTTGCAGGAAAGGTAGTGCTTCAGCCTCTCTGCTCTTTCCTCCCCTGCCATGCCAGGGAGGGAGCTGGTCTGATGGTTTCCTGCACTCCTCCTCTGGGCGGGAGACAAGCGTCAAGTAAAACAGCAGGAGACAAGCATGAAGAAAGACACAAGCTGTAAGGCCTTCCTGATGTTTCCCTCAAACTTACCTGGTCCCAGATAAAATCCTTTGCAGATGTTATCTCCCAGACTTAATCTGGAATTGGTCTTTTAAAGACTCCGGATGTGTCGCTGTGTATGATTGTCCCTTTATCTGCTCCTTTACCTGTCAACTCCTCCTCTTGTGATGGTTTCTTCCACTTTTCCGGCCTCTATTGCAATGTGGCAGGTTTTTTGCACGTTATTTTTAAAATCATTATTTCGTCGTAGTTGGTGGTTGTATCTACCTGACACCTTCTCATACTTTTGATACTCAAACTGCTCTTTTAAAGATTTTTTTTTTTTAAGATACTTCCAGATCTTGTCATCTTGATCCTTCTTTAAAGTTGTTTTTAGTCTATTGAAGAAGCCAGCTGTAGTTCAGAGTTGTTAGTTTGGACCTGTAGAGGATGTTTCCCCTTATTGGCATGGTCTTACTGGTTATTACCACTCCAGGTATTCAGTGGGTTTGTTTTCTCTATTAGATGAAGTCTTCCCACCAACCCAACAAAAGATTTCTTCAAGTATTATTTTGAATGAGGATAACTTATAAAGCTTACTGCCTCATCAGCAGTTGAATTAGCTGATCCTCTTGGCAAGGACCAGCTTCTCCAAGAGCCCGGTTACACAACAGCCTACCAAAAGAGAAATGTCATACTTAAATGCTTACCCCACGGTGGTTGGTCCAGCTGTGGCAAGTGACTGTGTGTCCTGGGTTGTCTCACTTAACTTCTGTACGTTTTAAAAATAAAATAACTGTGTATTTTGCTTAGCTTTCATTTTCTTGGTGAAGCTGCTGTTTGCCTCTTTAATTTCAAGCTGTCCCTCACAATCATCTAACGATGTGATTCTTCTCTGTTGTTGGTTTCTGTGTCATAACACAGCTATATGTACTACCAGTTTGTTAATGTGTCTTTATTTCTTGCATTTCAATTTTATTGAAATGTGTTACACATTGGAGGCCATGAAAGCCAATAGCTAGAGAAAAGTGAGATAGGCATTTCTTGTTGGTTGACAGGCATAGTCTTTTGTGCTTCTTTAAACATTTTCAGGTCCTTTTGTTGTCCAAGCACTGGTGCTTTGCATGTTAGCGGTGACCAGAGCAGCACAAACACAGACTTAGAAGCAGGCCATGCCGTCCAAAGAAATGTATATTGTATAAGATTTCATCCACTGTTCTAAGGTTATGTGCGTGGTCTGTTGTGGTGTCGGGTCAAGTAAAAGCCTTTTAATATAAAATTAAGAGTTTGCTGAGCTAGTTAGCAGAGGTCATTCTGTCTACAGCTAGATAGTGGATTGCTGCTTCATGAGGTTGGCAGTGGCAATGATGGCTTCTGTTGGCATATAGCATATGGTTATATAAATTCAGGGTTAATCCACCCTTGTGGGCAAAAAAATGCTAAAATTAGGTGCCAAATGGATGTTTTTATCATATGAGCTACAATGACTACTTGGAGAAATCTCTACAGGTCTGAAAACAATAATAATCCAAATGGTATTTCTTAGCCCTGGATCCTAATGTATCTTTTACACATAATGGAATCAAATGAACCAAATCTAAAATATGCTTTGTTCATATGCCATATGGTCGTCATCTTGCCAAGCACTCTTCTTGCCTTCCAGAGCAGACTCCTGTGTTCTCCTTTCCTCAAATCCTGCCCTTCACACTAACCAAAAAAATTGCTGCTTGACCCCATAGTCATATGCCTACCGTTCCTTTTTTCCCTTCATCCCTAAATGCCTTCCTAGCATTTAAGAAAACCTCAAACACCAGAAAAGAGGTAAAATGAACTAAAAACCTTTATGTGCTACTGCACTGAAGGAGCAATTTGAATTTAACCATGGCTGTATTTAGCTTAATTCAGGACTTCAGCCCCTTCCTACCAGCCACCAAAAAGCATACCTACTCCTCCGAGGGATTTAAAATCCGAAGGTAGACAGATTTCAGTATGGGGTGGGGAAGTATCTGGGTCACTGACGGTTTTCGGTTCAGGTCCCACGCGCTGTGTGGATAGCCCATTTCCAGAGCTCTTGGGAGGTCTCCATCATTGCATGCTGCCTCGTATGTGTATTTTTAGCAGGGATCTGTTTCCTGTCCCCGCACCGGGAGCACCTGTGTGGTGTTATGCCGCCTGTCCCGAGGTGTTAAGTAACCCACGTGCGTTTTGAAATAGCTAATGTTAATACGATTTTTCTCGTGATAGTGTTCGGGCTTTTTCATTCTCCTGCTTGTTATGAAATCTGTAGGCTGATAATTTTAATGGGAGTTACAAGAGGAGAGGAAAAAGTCCCAGCCAGCCCTGGAAATGCATGGGATCGTGGTAGAGCTGAGTAAACGCTCCCTATTGCAGTCCATCTTAACAAGGACTTCCAAAAAGCCTGTCATTTCAGTAAGTTCAGCTTTTACCCTTTCCTCGCACTGTCCTCCCTCTTGGCAGTCTCTGTCCATCTGGTGGGGTTTCAGTAGGTTATAATTTTTGAGAGATAGGGTTGGTGCTTTGCTAAGTTTGGCTTCGGAGACCTGCTGGGAGGGGAGGTGGATGGGAGGGAGACAGGAGGAAAACCCAGCGATGATGCAGGGCTCCTAAAAGTCATTCCTTCTTGCCCATAGCGTTGTGTTGCATTGATAATGGGAGTAAGGGATGTATAATTTAAGATTACAATTTCACACCGTATTTCTAATTCTCTACCAGCCTGAACTGCAACTGTCAAAATTGTAGTTCTGTTTACATCTTCATCATAAATCAGATAACTACAAATGTATGGCTTTAAAGCCCTTTTCTGCCTTTTTTCTGCAGTTAGGTTATAGATGAAGCTGTCTGTCTG
The DNA here is from genome assembly GCF_900496995.4 of Aquila chrysaetos chrysaetos. Taxonomy (NCBI): domain Eukaryota; kingdom Metazoa; phylum Chordata; class Aves; order Accipitriformes; family Accipitridae; genus Aquila; species Aquila chrysaetos. The sequence goes on from NC_044007.1 coordinate 50,485,702, forward strand.
TTTTATTGTCTAGTCTCATAATTACTAAGTGGACACAATGTCTTCAAAATTACGATTCCATCTGAGAATATTTTATTATTGGTTGCTGCAAGAAACATCTGGAGAGTGCTTAGAGCTCTTGTGTGTTACAGCATTTCAAAGACACTGTTTTATTGGATCCTTATAATTTCTCCCGTTCCTTTTTCCTCTTCATATGACAGGAAGAGCTAATAGAGGCTTTCCTGTGTTTTTCTTAAGCCTGGTAAGGTGATTCCAGATACAAAATTCTTCAAATAGTCTGAAGGTGGGTTTTTTGTTGTTTGCATGTTCAATCTGAAGTAGATAATGTTCTGTTGATATGTCCAAAACCGCATCTTCTCTAGATGGGTCAGTATTATCTCTTTCTGCTCCTAGGCAAATTAATAAACCAAATTTTAAAAGTGCAAAGGAAAGCAGGCGGCTGGCTGATTCAAAGGGAGAGGCTATGTTTTTCATCACCACCCTTTCAAAGCCTCTCTGAATCAAAAGAACCAGTGGATTGCGAAGGCAAGACCTATGCCACACCAGAAGCTCCCAGTTCAGCAATTTTCCCAGGGTAAAATTATAACTCATGTTTCCTCAGCACAGGCTGTAACTGGCAGTGTTCCTTCTACTTCTAAGGGTGAAATGGCTGGGGGGGGAACAGACATCTAATGTGCCTCTGGAAGTTTTACAATGGGTGTTAGCCTCCCTTTGTGGAAAGGTAGATGTTCTTCTGGAACATACCCAAGGGCAGGTGCTATTCAAACTGGAGTGTAAATTAACTTCAAATAAGGCAGTATGGGCTTATTTTTCTTCAGTTTGTGAGTCAAATCTAAAGAATAAAACCCTATTTCTCAAATTCTGACAGTTCATGACGATCTTCCAGTTATCCCACTGAAGTCTGCATTTTTATGGGTCTTTAAAATCTTCAGATATGACTGCAATTCAAGATGTTAATCTTTATTCATGTAGTACTGATAGGATCTTAACTCACAAACAAAACAGATTTCAGCAATGCTTGTTTTTTGGTGTTGCTTCTCACCAGAAGATTATCGGACAAATTGCAAACTCCGTCCGAGAAGAATGTAACCAGTTGGTTTCTTTCCCACTCAAATTTTGACACCATCTTTAAGGATTTGTTTAACTTTGTATTCAAATATGCCAGCGTGGTTCTGGCAAACAGAATTCCTTTCCTTCTAAACCCAGGAGGGAGTGGTTTTTTTTTTTTCTTGTCCTTTTCTTATGTAAAGACTCTTACAAAATATGCAGAGTGCCTGCTAGAAGTGGATAAAAGGCAACAACACTTGAGTGAGAAGTCTGTCTAAAAATTACATTATTAATATATCTCAACCTACAAGGTGTCCACCTGGGAACAGTTGGAAGATGGATTCCAGTGTTCCGAGCTCCCTTCTCCCTTTCCATGTCCGTTCCTGGTCTGAACCCCACGTACATGCATGGGGTGGAGGTGGCTGTTGCACGCCTGTCTTCACGGGTGCAGGAGATGAGCTGGGAGATCTTCCATCCCTCCCGGAGGTGGCAGGAGCTGTTGGCTGCTCTGTGCTGGGCTGTTCCCAAGGGCTGGGGAGAGCTGCCCGAGCGGCTGCCTCTGTCAGGGAGGAGGTACAGACTCTGGATGGAGCCCCGGAGTATATAGGTACGTTATCTGCAAAGGTGCTGGCAGGCCACGCCTCTTGCAGCAGGGATGAAGTGGTCCAAAGTATTGGAGCGATGCTGTTCGCTGGAATGAATGAAGCCTTGTACGGAGAAGAACTGGTCTGTCGTCTCTGTCCTTTGCCAAAACGTGAAACTCCCTTTGTGTGCTTGCTTTCCTGTGAAGTACAGGTATATTCACATTGTCTCTGCTACCTGAGGTTTGATAGAGGTAAGAGAAGAAAAGCGACCTATTTTCCAGGTTTAAAGGAAAGTAAATGAAACTGTCCTTGGGGCAGCAGAAGCAAAGACTTTTGTATCAGCTGTAGTGTTGTGGGCAGGGCTGCCAGGCTGCTAAAGGCTCTTCAGACCTGGCAGCCTCTTTCCCAGGGACTGCTCATCTTTTTAATAGCGTTTCCTATTTTCTTTTTTTTTTTTTTTTTTTTTTTTTTTTAAAAAGTGTCCACAATGACTGCAGCCTTTCTCTGCTGAGACTGAGGGATCTTTTGGCACTTACAGGCTAGTAATAGTTTCTGCAGTATCTGGCAGGATCCCCCTTTTGCCTGTGAGAATAAAGAAGGCTGAGTGAAGGTCACTGAAGTGCTTTGCTATACACCTCATGAAATATTTTGAACTGGGCATGTCCAGTTAGAGAAGGCTCGGGCTGGGGAGTTACACTTCCTTTTGGTTACTCCTAAATCAATTTTATTGCTAGTTTGAGTAGAAGCTGGTGCAGAACAGACAAGCTCCTGGTAGAGCCAGTGGTCTGAAATGCCAGGTATCCAGTCTGCTCCTATCATAGGACACCATTAGAAGCAGCACAGCAGGTCTGTTGACCCTTGGTCCTATGTCCTCCTGTGTCTAAACACTGCATCCTCCAGCATGGTTAGGGGATGTTTTTGCCTGCTACATCCTGGGATAAACACCCTGTGATTATACAGTGTCAGGTGGGCAGTGGTGTGCTGTGCAGTAATTGAGAGCAGCTTTCAAATCCGGTTTTGCTTGTAAATTAAATGGCCGCTTTTACTGAGCAAGAATCAAATCAGCACGTCTGAAGACCGTAGAAGTTGTCTTCCATTATGAAAGACAAAGTGGCTAGTGGAACTGTGTGTGTTTCGGGGTAGTGAATCCAGGCCAGACCCCCAAGTTATACATGGGATTTTTTTAATAGTGCAATGGCTTGGATATATGCCAAAGATCCTGCTTGCATTACGGGCTTAAGTCCAGTCCTGTGTCAGCCACATTTACCACTTGCTTGACCAAAGCATAGAGGGTGTGCACAGCAAGAAATGGGTAGGCAGAGCAGAAGAACAGAGCTTTCCTTGCAGGGCCTGAATGTAATAAATGAAAACATTTGGGCTGGCCTCAGCACTGCTTACCCAAACAAGCAAGGGGCTGAGTTAATCTTCCATAAAGAGTACAAATTTATAGAATATCTTGAGGGAGGTATTAAACTTTTGTCTGCAGTTTCAAGGCTTAGGGGAATCTTCAGAGAAGTTTATAAGCACTTGAGCAGATGCATCCAGTCTCTGTAAACTTGACCTTTTCCAGGTTTTGGACTCGCCTTTACTGCCATACTGGTATAAGCACAGCTCCTCATTTGACTCCTGCCCTTATCCCTAAATCCTTTTTCTTCAGTTAGAGATTTTTCTTAAGGCCTTAGTGACCGGTTTCTGATGAAGGTGTGGTTAGAGCTGTTCTGCTGAAATTAGTTGTGTGCTGCAGACTTCGCTACTGGGTGCTGAGATTCTCAAAGTGTCTTCAAGCTCTTGTCTGAGGGCATTTTTAACTGTCCTGCATCTCCAGGCAGGCAGCTCTCTCCATCCAGCACAAATACATTGCCTCCTTCAGCCCCTTGCCTTTCATTTGGTTCTCTGCACCTGTGGCATTTATTCTAGGTCCTGATCAGCTCTGATGAAATCCCAGCAAGGCTCGTTTTACCAAGGAAATGCAACCACAATCTCTCCAGCACTTGTAGCACTGAGCGGGTGTATGTGCTCAGCAGCGCCAGCATCTCGAGGAGGAGGAGGAGGAGGCTGTGAGCAGCCAGCGTGCGGGATGTGGAGCAAGGGAGCCCAGTCTCGCAGGGCTGGATCGGCGCTCCACCCCAGGGCCAGTGCCTCTGGGACAAGGAGGATGTAGCAGTTAAAGTCGTCCCGTCAGGTAAGTGCTGCAGTCACCACTGCTATAGGGCTATAGGGTATTTGGGCTATTGCAGGATACAGAAGACAGCCTAACATGGTTCCTGGCACCTCCAGGAAAGGGTTTCAGCCAAGGTTTTGTTTCATGATAGCCTGTACCTTACACCCTGGCTATGATGGACCCCTCTGGATATATCTGTCCCCTCTCGCAGGCAGCCTCGTGGCATCCACCTTTCTAAAATGTATTGCTGCATGTATTTCTGCAAATAATACTGAGTGCTGCAAGCAGGGCACGTGTGGTGGGACGAGTGAGCAGCTGCTTGGAATAGTATAGTAGTAGGTCTGCTACGCTTGGGTGCCTCAGCATCTCAAGAAAACCTTCCTACTTCTCAAGCTCTCCATTGTATTTGACTGTCTTGCACAGAATAATTTGACCTTCTGTCACATGTTGACAGACATTCAGGATTTAAAATGAGGCTTTTCCTCCAGAGGTCTAAAATAATAATTCTAGTACTACGGCTGAGCCTCAGGGGACCTGGTATCTCGGCTTACTGTGGTACTGACTTGCAGCTGATAGTGTTTTGGGCCTGTTTCTCATGTGGCACTCAAACACAACTGTTTTGGAGTTGTGCTTTATAAACATAATTCATCATGTTTGGAGTCAGCAATCCTAAAGCTCGCAGCTGTGAGGAAAAGAGCAGTTGGATTATATTGATGAAAGGCAAAACATGACAGTGCAATCAGCATATTTTCGCTGGGGAAAATAATGCACTATTTCTTTGTTTTGCAGACCCAGTGGCACCAGTACAGCCCAACCATGTCCTCAGAAAGTTACTAGCTATCAGTTGAAGGGTGAAGAAGCAGAAGAAAGGGTATGGATGTGCTCACGTGTAAAGACTTTTTGCCAAAGATCTGGCCAACTTCTTTGTGCTTCTGGGCTCTTCAGAGTGAAGGTGAAGAGAAGGCACTGCAAGGCACGCATGCCTTAAGAGACCAAAATGCAGCTTGCACGCTCCATGTCGTGCATGTGGTCATCTCTGACCACCTTGCAGGGCTCTGTCTGAGGGGCCGGCACAACCTGGTGTCATCTGTGAATGTAGCATACCATGGCCATAGCCAGAGAATTCGGTGTGACGACATCGCTGGCCCATAGAGGTGCCCAGGGTGGGATTTTCCCCTTCAGCAGGACAAGCACCTGGGCTTCCTGGACACGTAGCTCTGTATCTCTGCCTGCTTGCTACACCTTCCAGAAGTGCTGTTTGTAATATACTGATATTGTTTATGTTGAATAAATGCTTTCTCCAGCCTCTTTGTTGTGGTGACTGTTTTTGCTGAATTGAAAAAAGTAGGGGGGGTACTTGTTTAAGCATTGCGATGAGACATGATTTTTTTTTTTTTTTAAATCTTTAATGAAATGTTTGTTTTGAAAAAGTGCATCCTCAAAATGGGGACGCTTGTGCGGGAGCCGAATCTGAGAGTAGTCCTAATGTTCCTGATTCGGATGAGGGACTTGAACTGGGCTTTCCTGCATCCCACAACCACCCCTAAGCATCAGCCTGCTGTTTATTTCGGAGTCAGGTGCATAGCTGTCCATGACACTTGAGTGATTTCTGCTTTGGACTGAAGGAAAAGGGATTTGTCTCCAACTTCTGAAGTTTGTTCACTGTTTGGATTCATTCCCCATAAAGTGAACAAACTTCAGAGGAGACTTTTCTGCTGGAGGTGGCTGATGTGAGTGTGCTGACTGCTGTTGCCAGCTGTTCCTGGGCACCAAGCTTTTGTGAGGAGAAACATCTCTCTCATGGCTTTCTGTTGTGGAAAAAAAAGATAATGAATACAGACAGATTTGATGCTTTAGAATAAACTACTGCATGATTATTGTTTCTAATGTCTAGACAAGGTAAGACAAGCTTGTCCTCACCTCCCCCCAGAAAAATCCAGGAGAGTTTGAAATATGTAACTTTGAGTTTCTCGGCAGAAATAATTGCTTGGGCTGTGACAGGGAGCATGTGATAATTTTAGAATTTGATACAAAGGCTAGAGCTACAGTATATTCAATAGCAGATATATATATATATACACTCCTGCTTGAGCTGGGCTGGCTCACAGGGAAGATGTTGGCTATAATAACCCCAGCCAGCAATGTCTTGACCTGCAACCCAAAATGATCCCCACTGTCCAGTGAGTCAAGTAGATGTTTTGTACTTGAATGTCAGTCCTCCTGTGAGTGAGCTCGGGTTGTCTTGTAGTGACATGGTTTTTGTTGAGGTTTCTGGCTTAGGAAGGGAACTGGAATGACTTTACTCAAGACCACAGAGTGTAAATAACACTTCTGAAACCACTGCTAATCATAGCAGTCTAACGTGAGTGAATATTTTGAGGGGAGGAGGAAGCCTCCTGTCTCTCTGATTTTTGTACACTTAGCACATTGTAATAACTTGCTTTCTTCAGATATCACTTACTTTTTCCACTTGCTACCAGAAGATTGACGCGGTTCCTATGTTGTTGTTCTCTGGTAGACCAGTTGCATGGCTGTGCATCTCAGCCCTACAGCTACTGTGTTTTCTCAACGCAGATGTAAAGGCTTATTCTTTAACAATATTCTCGAATGGAGTTGGTGAGAAGGTGGTATAGAAGAAAAAGGCAGGGAGGAAAGGAGATCTGAAAGCCCTCCTCCATGATCCTTAATCCCCTTTGGTAGAAAGACTTCTAAATCATAAGGATTTTTGTAAATCCCAGGGAGGAGTTCAGGCAGGGCTGCTTTTGCTTCTGTTGAGCCTAGGGGAGGGCTTGCCTAGAGCAGAAAATGAGAAACAGGTTCAGTTATACTCAAAAGACCTGGGCCTACTAACTGCTCGTTGTTGAAAGACTCCTTCCAAATATCAGCAAGAAAGCGGAGGAGCCCCAAACTGCTGTAATAGAGCAGTGGTTTTGTGTGCTGAACCAAAACTGAAAAGTTTTGTACAACCTAAATGCCTTTAACCTGCCTAGCACACAGATTTTAGCACTTTTGAGTATATAGTTTCAGTAGTAAATTCATTCTGATTGGAAATCAGAACTCTTTTTTTTGAAAAGTTGTTGGGGGGGGCGGCGGGAAGTCTTTGAGTACTAATAATGATAAATATTTTATGAGGTATTTGAAGTATTTTGGTCCACAGGAGCTGTTGTAAAACCTGGGATTTCCTGTTCTTATTTACTTTTTGTAGGGTAAATATTAAAATGTTTGAAAAGAAAAGGTGCCAAGTGAAAAACGGACTGTTGACAGATCAGGAAGGTCGCTGCCCATCCAGCCTGCGCAGGCGCTAGCTGTGCTGCGTGTCCCACTCGTGAATAAGTTGGTGCGGATCCTGAGGTAGATGACAGCCACTGTGATCTCCTGTGTGGGAACAGCCATAGCTGAGCTATAAACCCTTCCTGGGTGCAAGTCTGACCTGCCTGACACCAAGCACACCAAGGAAGGCTTCTGAAGAGCTTTTTGGCCCTTTTTGTCATCAGCTGTTCTAGATAGCTTGCTGGATCCCATTAAGTTTAGTTTCTATGACTCCCTTCTCACCTCTTGTAATTGTTTCTAAGGAATTATATTTGTAATCACTTTAGGTAGTAGAAGCTTAATTTACCAGCAGTGCCTTGTTCTAACCACTTTTTACCTAAGCTTGTTCACTTTCATGTTTGCAATAATCCAACCCGAGCCATGTAGTTCTTCAGAGAGACTCTTTATCCCTGTGTTATCCTTTCCATAGCTGAACCAATACAGTGATTTAACTAATGCAATTGTTTAACTCTGATGTGTTTAATGTCAGAGTGGTCTTAATGCCGTACCCATTGGACGGTGATGTTCTGTGCTGTGGCTGCGCTAGTGGGTTCTGCCACATAAAAGAAACTGTTCTTTTAAGCACTTGGTTCTCTGAATCCCATTTCTGCTTTAATTTATCTGGGGCAACTGCAGTAGAAATACCATTGCCTAATTTCAAAGTGGTCTCCAAAACAGTAGTGAACTGGTTTTATCCAGGGAAATGCGCTTTGTGAGCTAAGGCTGGAGCAAAGTTAGCATTATTGTATTTAATACCTAAACATTGAGCAGATGGGCGTTGTTTCTCGAGGCACAATAAATGCAGGTAACTTGAAGTGTTGAAAAGGAGGAGGGTGAAATAAGATAGCAAAAGGTTTTATTATAAAGCGTTTTTATTTGGGGGGAATTTTAGTAGGTAGACTGTGTAAATGGCAGCTTGGTTACATCTCATTTTTGGAAACTGGTTTCCTTTGACCTATCTCCCATCCTGGCAGTGATGTTTATGCTACACATTCTTCTACCATTCCACACAGCCGGCACTATCGCAGCTATGCTGAATGAGGTCCCAGCCTAACTACAATATTAACCCTGCAAATCTGTTCATTTTCTCCCGAGCAGCCCCAGGCATGGTATACAGGAGAATGTGTCCAATTGAAAAACTATTACAGACTCGGTGGTGCTGCAGTGTGCTAAATTGCAACAGGGCTGTGTCTTTCTGCCAGAGAGGATCCTGCTAAGGGAGGTTGTGGTGTCTTCCTCATACAAGTTACAGAATTTGTTTTTCGTTTTAGTCTCAGCCTTTGTTGATGATTTTATTTTATTTTTTTCAAACAGTTTGTCTGCTTTTAAGCACTGAAATGTGTTCCCTTCCTCACACCCGCTGCTTTCCTCCTGCTAATTGTCCAATGCGTGCTTTTTTTTTTTTTACCCCCAGTTTGTATCACTCCTTGCCTTCTTACTTTCACCTTTCCAGTTGTTTTTAATTTTTTCTTCATTATTTTACTAAATATCATACTGCAGATCAGTAGCATCTTGGGTGGTGGTTGTACCACATAGCATTTATAGCAGACATTAGTTTTGCATAGCGTGTGTACCTTATTTTGTCTGGACTTGTCTTCATTATGCTGCAGGCACCTCCTCAAGCAATTGTAGTGATTAAGCGTGGTATTTCTGTAGATTTATATTAACTTCTGCTTATAACGAAACAGAAGAAACCCAACCCTCCCCCCCAACACCCAAACTAGATGTTTTTCTTCATCCCCTTCATTTTTATCAGTATTTGACCTAAGCTTGCTTTTGCGTATGAAAGAAAATTAGCTAAGTACCTTGTGGTTTATAGGTGCCTTTTGTTACATATTACTTGGATTTATTGTGCAACATTGGCCTGTAAATCATTTCAGTTAGACATTTACCTGGCTCATGTTGCCTTTATGGTTTGAGTCTGTTAACAGCCATGAAAAATGGAGAAATGATGTTGGCGGCGGACTTTGCTAGACCAAATACCCCGTAACTCTCTCTCACGGCCGTGCTCCGCTTCTGCGAGGTTTGCTGCCCGGCTCTGCGGAGATGTTTACAGCTGAAAGACGTGTCGAAAGAACAAAGAGAGTTTTGTGATGAAGTGTATCTGACTTCTTGCTGCTTTGCTTACCTTTTAAATGTAAAACTAAGTAATTTGCAAGGGCTTTTAGTTCTCAGGGCATCCCTATAAGATTCCACCCTGTATGGAGCTTTCCTTCAGTCAAAAGCGGGGTTGTCTCAAAACCGCTCTCGAATGCATTTCTATTTTAATCCCCAACTTTGAATGCAGCCTGCCTTACTGGCTCCAGCAAATCGCCCTGCCCTGCCCCACCCGCCGCGCGCGCAGGCTGTGTCTGCTCTTTGCTGGCGTTACATCTCTTCCTTTGTGACTAAAAGTTGGTTTCATCAGCAAAGCATCGCTCCCGCTCCGCTGTCGGAGCTCGCCTGCCTCGGGAAGTCGCTCAGACCTGCAGCCTATGCGGGGCACGCGGGGGCATCTGTCGCCATACGTATAACTTTTAAATGGAAAATGTCTTTCTCAAAGGCTGTCGATGTCCAGTGGTCTGCAGTCCATGAGCAGTTGACTAGTCCAGGTGTTTCTGCTTCTGTTTCCGTGCTATGTGAATTGGGAATTCGAGAGAAGAGTGTGCAGGATGGAGGAGTTGAGGGTTTGTATTTCTGTTCTGACTGTACGGCAGCGACGGAGGGCTTGGGAAGGAACAGAAAGTCTACCTGGGGTCATCTTAATTAAGGAAAATAGTAATTGTTCTGGGTCTTTCTGTCTGCAGCTCTTTCTGTCAGAGTCTTTGTCACCTTTTAAATACGAGAATGATGGTTTTTTTTGGTATGGATTGTCTGTCACGAGCAGTGTTCAGGAAGAACTTGTTTTATTGAACGTGATTTCTACTTTGTGGGTTTTATCACTGATTTTGCCCCACTTTACATATTTTAAACTTAGCCAGTTAAGACTCTTGGAGCTGGGTTGATTTTAAAAACTGCCAAATATTTGTCTGTGCTTTAATAAGATAAAAATCATAAGGTGAGACTATGAGACAATGCTATTGACTCGAGACTGTGGGTTTCTGTGAGGTGTTTAAGGAGATCATTAACCCAGGTCTATCTCTTCACAGGACAGTCGGCCCAATATGTCAAGACCTCTGATCACTAGATCCCCTGCATCTCCATTGAACAATCAAGGCATCCCCACTCCAGCACAGCTCACAAAATCCAACGCACCAGTTCACATTGATGTGGGTGGGCACATGTATACCAGCAGCTTGGCCACGCTTACAAAATATCCTGATTCCAGGTAACTTTAAAAAGCTTGTTCTGCATGTCTTTGGCAACTCCTTTTCTTCCATTTCATGCTTGGACGTCCTGGGGCTGTCTTAGAATGATAAATTTAGTTCCTTTTGTTTCAAAATTAAATTAGGTTTCTTTGTTCGTAGGAGGTTAGAGACTGACTTTTCTTTCCCCGCTCCACTGTTTCAGACAAATGGCACTTCTGCAAATCCCGATGTGTATGTACTGAAATGAAGTCGATGGTAAAGAGCACTTACTTTCTACCACCTAGAATTCTGGTTTTATGCCAGGGCACCCGTTCTGTGGTTTATTACATTCAAAAACTGTAGCGATACTGCATTTAAGTCCAAAGGTGGGGGTGTTGGGGTATTTGTTTTGTTTCTTTTGGAGCAGTAACCACTCTCCTGTACTATCAACATGTAATCTTGAATGTGTCACTTGAGGTAAAGGCAAGGTTGAATGTAACAAAATATAGGACAGCATTAACTGAATACTTTTTATAGAATCTTAGGACTTTTCAAATAATTAGACTCTTAACTCTCACGTACCTTCTGAATGAAACATTTGTGACTCTGGTAGCTTACTGGTATTAAGCAGTTGGAAAACTTCCGCATGCATGAGCAAGTGGTGTATGTAGAGTAGATGAAATAAGAGTGCATCTTTAAGAAAACAACAGTGCATTGAACATAGTGTGTGTGGATATTATGTGGTGGTGATGGCAGATAAACACTGTAGTGATATTGTAATTCTAACAGTTGGGTATCAGTTAGCAGGTGTTGATTGTGTCTACAGTATTAGTCTATACCTTGCCCTTCACTGCCTGATCCTGCTCTAAAAGGAAGGCGGTGTTACCTTCATGGTCTTTCCACTCGGGGGGGAGTTTCTGAGTTTCTCGATCCCACCACTCTGACCCGCCTTTCCAAAGGGTACAAGACCCACTTCATGGGATGTGATTTTGTTCTAAGCATGGGTTTCACTGGGACTACTGCCTCTGCAGCATTGCCTACGTGGTTTTAGGTGGGACTGGAGCAGTGCTTCTGACACTAGCAGCTGACAAGGGCTAGAGGAAGAGAACAGTAAATAAAGGCGTATAAAAAAGAAACAGCTGGGCACATGGCCTTTCTTACAACAACCTCCTCAAGGAAGGGCAGTCAGAGGAAAGTAATAGAAGCCATGCCAAAGCACAGGCCTGCCAGGAGAGATTGAAGAAATGTCTGGAAAAACTTGAACTGTTCTTCAAAAAACAAATCTATGGTTTTGGGGAACTTTTTTAGGACCTGCTTGTGTTCAGCTACTAGGAGTTGTGATTACTTAACGTTTTTTCAGTAGCTGGAGTAGTGATGGTGTCTGAAACTGGTGTGTGTGCAGTATGAGAGGCTGCTGCTATTAATATATGCAGCTTCTGTTTCCATGCCAAATTCACCTGGACAGCATATTAGTTTAAGTGAAGAAACACTAAAATGTCTTTCATAAGTGTGTATGGTGGCAGTGGAATTTAAGCTTAATGTATTCTGTGTTCAATTGAGCTATTGTAGCACTTGAAAGTGGAAGCTATGCCTGTAGTATCAAAGCCTGTTTAATAAATTAAACATTTTAAAGCTCTTCAAACATAATTGAAAGAAAACCCAAACTCTGAGTTATAGTCATTCTGTTTCAAGTCGTTCTGACATGCGTTTGTGTTTCAGTTCTTACAATGTCTTTTGAACCCCTTGATGAGTGAATATTTCTAGCCTAGCTGTTAGAACCTGGAATTCCCAGCCACTTCCAAAACTTGAGAGTTTGTTTTTTGGTTTTTTTTAGCATTAACAGCTTCAAAAGAGCAGTTATTAAACTCGTTTGGATGTCCCTGATCTGGTCAGTCTATATCTGCAGATTAACTTTGTTAGTTAATCCAAGGTTTTGGTCAACATTTCTTGTATGTTTTCTTTTTCTGCCACTATCATGTATGTGAATGAGATCAAAACTAAGGCAGGGTCTCACAGATATCCTTGGGCCAGCTGAAGCCTCCTGAGTCTTACTGTCATATGAAGTATTGTCTATGAAAAATAAGGTCTTGATTATCTTGCCTGAAAGAGCACTGCTCCAGGGATGAGTCAAGGCATAGGTTGCAGGCTCCAGCATCTAACAGGTTGAGACATGAAAGTCATTAGGCTTCTGACTCGTATTACATGTAGTCTAAGGGCCAGAAGCCTAAAATGAACCTTTCATCTGTGGGCCAGGTACCAGAGTCATCTTTCTTTGTGAGATTGAAAGGGTGATATCCAAACCAGCAGCTTTGGAGTCACTGTGACTTGCTGATGTGAAGGAGGGCTATCCTGATAGAGCAGTCTCTGCTTTGGAGCAAGTGTACTCTTTCTTCTCCTTTTGGGTTCAATAGCATCTCATCTTGTGCCTCTCTATTTTCTCCTTCCTGGACAGTAGAGTAGGAAGTGGAAAGAGTACTTTTAAAAATGGTTCCTTGAATGATATCAGGTAAAGACTTGAAGCTCACAGGGCTCATTTTCCGTAATTCTTTTGTTAGATCCCCCAACCTGGTTTGTGCCTTGATATGTAAAATGCCTACTGATGGGTATCCATTCATTCCTCCAAAGAAACCCAGATGTGACTATAAAAGCGTCTTGCCACTGATGCTGGGTCCCTGCCCTTTGCTATGGAAAGACCACTGAGGGCTTCTCTCAAATGCTCTTGTGATTGAAGAACCCAAGGAATCAGAGCCTATCTGTGTTCTGGCCAAAGGCTGACACAGTGAAGCAATCCAACAGACAAGCAGCTTATCTAATAGATGGTTTGAATTGAGTAATCCTAGAATTTTAAATTCTGAAGCTGAAATAATGCTAAACTGCAACCCCCTCCCCCAAATTCATTTAAAAATCCAGTAGCATAGAATTCAAAGGAGCCCAGTTATATTCCAGACCAGGCAGAACTCACTGTTTTCACAAGGAAGACCCCATATGATTATTTTATCTCGTCAACAGGCTTCATGTTCTCCCAAGACACCAGTGAGACCATGCCTCAGACATGATCTCATGCAGCTGAATAATACAGTTTGCCAGACTTAAGCTTCAAGAGGCAATTTGAATCACTATACCTACCAAGAAGACCTAATGTAAGGTCAGTCTGCTGAAAGAAATAGTAATTTTCTTTAAATGCGTGAGGAGGGGGCAGGTGTCCTTTTGTGCAGCTCTCTCCACCAAGACTGTAGACCTTGATGCATTCACCCATACACAGAATGTTCCTCCTGTTTCTCAGTTGTCAACTGATAGTTTTTCCTATGTCCATGTGAATTGACCAAACAAATTGTTTCTATTCTGCGAGGATTTTTGTTGTTTTGGAATTTGTTCTGGTTTGAACTAGATCATGCCCTCCTCTTCTCAACGTCCTTCAGTTTACTTTACGTTACCAGATCTGCAGGATGATACCTGGCAACACAAAGTTATCTATTAAATATTTGGGTGCACTAATTTTTTTTATTATTTTGTTTTTGCAAATGAAGATTTTTTTTAAAAATAGGTCAGCTTTTCACCACCCAGAAAAAGCCTCAAATTTTTTATTCCAGGGAAGATGGATACAAGATGAGGATCTGCTAAAGGAGCCTTTCTCCCCTGAGAGCTGAGGCACATGCATGCTGTCCCATTGTTCCTGATGGTCACCAGAGAAAATGTGGAAGATGGGTTGAGGTTTTAGGATTTATGATTATAAGCAGAGGAAGCACAGGCCTGTTAGTTTCTGATATTTGAACCTGAGCAGCCTACTCTCCTTCTTTCAGTGCATTATCATCTTGCAGTAGGATCGAACCGTTTGCTTGGAGTCAGCATTCCTACATCTCTCAGCCTTAACGCTGTCTGTATGGTATCTACCAAAAGTTATTGTGTACCAGGCTAAGACAACCTCAACTGATTATCAGAACTGAATGGGAAGATGTTTAACTTTGATCATATGAGCATCAGTTGTCTGATATCTCTGATATCAGCAATATCAGCACTGTTGTCTATCTCATGGGTTCAAAGCACCTGGGCTTTTAATTAGTTCTGTCCAAGTCATCTGGTGCAAGTATTTGCATAACACCATGGCACTGGATTGCCACATCCTGTATTCCCACCATAGAATGGGAAGATTTCATTAAAAACCTTGTATATATTTCTTTGTAGAACCTTTTGGGGTATCTGTTTGCATTGCTGCATCTCCCATCTTGAGTTACTCCCTGCATATGAAGATGGATTCTTCTTATATGGTATTTCACAATACTTCCAAATTTCTGCCCAGGGCTGTTTCAGGTTTTCATATGAACCAATCCATTCGTGTCCCAGTTTTCTTGCCCAATCTTCACTCTCAGCCCTCAGGGAAATTAAATTTCACACACTTGGATCCACTTAGGACACTGGCATTTTTTTGGTTGCTAAGGGTTTCTTTTGCATCAAGAGCACAGAATTACTTAGGAGAATGCCCAGACTGTCCTTGGCTGCCTTTGACAGTTTGCGAGAAAGCCTTGGTGGACCTCCAAGGACATGGATGAATTAGGCAGGTTAGCACTGTTTACCTGTTTCAGAGCTTTGGCGGTTTCTGTTGTCTGTAGACTGTGCCCTGTTCCAAAATAAGACACCAATGTGGCCCTTAGTTCAAACTTCTGCAGGTTGCAACACCATGCTAGAGACTTCTGGTTCAGTAGGAGGTCTGTTGGAGGGGGGGAGGTCTGCACTTTGCAGAGGACTCACTCCCTCTGTAATGTCTCCACAAGAGCAGCCCCGTCACACGTTTCCTACTCACCTTGGATAGTGCCTCTCAAACTGCTGCCATGTGATGCTAATTGTTTAAAGAGATAAATCCAAAGTTTTCTAACTAATAAGCATTTGGGGATTTTTTTTTTTTTAAGCAAATACTAGCAGAACAGGTGTTAGTATATCTTTATTTCCACTCTCCTTTTTTTAATTCATCTTCCTGAAGGGCACACCTCTATCTGTGGAGGTATTTGGTGATCTTTCTAGAGTAGCAACATTAAAGCCCCATGAGGTGGCGGTTCTTAAATAGCCATGACGCTGTAGTAGCTAAAGACTACAACAGGCTTGAACTTTTGAGAACAAATATTGTGTTGCAAATTGTAAAGAGCAAGCTTCCGTGTGAGTTTCCAATATTGCTATACGCTAGCTCAGCCAGCTGTGTTAGTGTGAGTGGTCCAGTTTTTTAGTATTTTGTAACATTCCTGGCAGGGGGGAATAGGCAGAAGTTGGCAGAGGCTCAATTTAATCTTTGTTACCTATCCTGGCTTGCTCATCTAGTTATTCACCTTTTATATTTCATCATTTGATTGCTGCATGGTCTTGTG
This sequence comes from Aquila chrysaetos chrysaetos, assembly GCF_900496995.4. NCBI lineage: Eukaryota > Metazoa > Chordata > Aves > Accipitriformes > Accipitridae > Aquila > Aquila chrysaetos. Next base: position 50,501,423 of record NC_044007.1, read on the forward strand.
GCAAGGGGAAGGGAGGGCTTGGGATAGGGAAATACATTGACTCTCTCACTGACCCATTCTGTGACCCAAGATAACTGATTTAACTTTGAGCTTTGGTTGCTTCCTACCAAGGTTAACAAAAAAGCAATTTGTAAAATGCTTTGGGATGATGATTGAAAGTGTAAAAGATTACTATCTCTAAGCATAAATATTTATAGATGCCAGTAACTGAGATAAACAGTTGATGATGTTAGTATCATCAGTAGCATGTATTAGTGAAAAATGAATTGTTGATTCACAAGGACCAGACTCTCAGTACAGTTGTTCTGGTTGGTGTAACCCCATATACAAACTTGGGGGGGAAATAGAAGCAAAACTGTGAATTATAGTGTACTTTATGCCTATTTCAAGAAATTGAGAAAATTTACACAACTAATACTGTAAGGAGAAATCTTTTGTAACACACATCTGTCAATAAAGAGCTCAGAGGGGTATTTTCTGGTCCTGGCTGAACCAAGATTAATTGTATCTCTAGGTGTGTATATTGAACTCAGGGTATATATTGACCTCATTTTGCCTCAATTAATGATCACCACAGGTCAGTCATCACTGTCGCCTCAGTACAAGTGAGTATTTTCTGAATTTTAGTCCTGTAATATGTCTAACTTGCAAGGTCAGCAAGTCGTTGCTGTTGCTGGTGGCTGGTGACTCGGTGAAAGAAATAGCATGATCAGATTAGCAGGTTCTCACATTGTGTGGTCAGTAGTAACTGGTGGCAAGTCATCACTGAAAGGGGCCATGGAGTTGATGTCTACCTGTTCTAAGGGTCAGTAAAAGTGGGTTTGTGTGTTATTTATTTGAGGGATAAAAAGCAGTGTTTTCTACTTGTTCAATGCTTTTGCCCTCAAATGTGTAAAATGACAGCAGAACCAAGATAGTGGATTGCTAGAGTACTCTTTGCACATACACAGACCCAGAGAAAGTAGATGTGCAGACTTTATTGCGGGATTCATGCCATGCTTATCTATGGCTGCATGGCTATGACAGCGTGGATGGAAATATTCAGGGGAATAAATTTCTACATTCAGGAGTGTTACAAAGCTAAAGGCTTCAGCTCCTTATTTCTGAGGCCAGTAGTCCTCTGAAGTAACAAACATTTTTCTTGAGGCGAAAGAAGAAAATCCATATCGTCAGTATGGTTCATAGATCCCTTTCCCAGTAGGCTTGCATGAGGTTGTATGGGTTGGATCAACCTGTAAGTCAGGGAGAGGGAAGGTTGTCAATAACTAGTTGAAGGGTCTGTGCTCCGAGAAATCCTTTCATTGCAAAGGCTGCTTGATACTAGCTCTGTGGGTGGAAATTTGTCAGTGAGGAACAGTTTGTTGTTGTAGTGTTTGCACTTTTCTACTCAGTAGCATGGCTTCATAAACCAGGCTGAAGGCACCCAAGCAGTATTTCTCATTCTGACTGACCAAGAAAATACTTGGGAAGGAAAAAAAGAGTGCTGAGTCTATGGGTTTTGCTGATCTGATAAGAAAAAGCCCATCAGAAACTGAGGTGGCACTGAAGCATTCTGCTTATCGGTCATTCCTGATAGGGTCCAGGTTTGAACCATAGTTTTGAGGTTCAGTTGCCTTTTGCTGTACTCAGTCCTTGCACTCAGGAACCTCTGTATGTTAGCACTAGGTTCTCATCCTGCTCCTACATGAGCTGTTTGTACTTCATTGGTCTTTCATAATTTGCAATGTAGTTGCTAAGCAAATTGGCATCTAGTACGTACGTAATTGCAGAAGTAAACATTTGGCTTCCAGTTTTACTGTCAACACCCGGCCACCTCTTGGGTGTGTTTGGAGCTTTAGGATATAGATTCCAATTTCTGTCTACCTTCTGGTAATGATCAACCTTCTGGCTGGGTTTCATGTATACAAGTCTGTTTGCCATTTGGGGATGTATTTACAAAGGTTGCACAGGAAACAGTGAAAACTGCTTAGGACCCAATAGTTATCTGTACTCATTTTAATGCAAATAACACATAAATGCTGTGCTGGGCAGGGGAACATCACCAGTTCCTGTTACGTGGATGTGTCCTCTAACTTAACTGGTTTGCCATTTATTCAAATGTGGTCATGTCATAACTGTCATCTGGCAAGCTTTATTTCTCCTTTGTCATTTGTTCTCAATCTTTCTTTCCCCTTAGTCTACAGCTCTCAGGATGTTGCTTTCTCTGACTTCTACGCCTTCAGTATCTTTTTTTCTGTCCCCATTCTGCTCTGAGCATTGACCCTACTTCTATCATCTGAATTCCCTCATTGCTTTGTCTTAATTTCCTTTTCATCTACACTTTTTTGTCTCTGTTGGAAGGAGTCAGAGCTCACAGAGGTCACAAGTGATCTTCACCTGACCTGATCAAGGCACTCCGCTTGCTTGCTTGTCCCTTTGTCCCCACACATCCTTGGTTTTCTGGCTCCTGTTAATGGTGAGCTTTCTTTGAGTATTTAAGCAGCCAGCATATTTTATAGATATCACAGACGATGCTTTCACACTTAGTGACATCAGTTGGAAGGATGCTCTGAGACTTATTGATCTCTTTCATTGAGTCTTTGAATCAGTAATAAAAATAAACTATTTCCACCTCTAATGTGTACATTAGCGTATATCTGTAGGACTCCTCCAGCACAGTTGTCTCTACACCTCATTTGGACAATTTTCTAGGCACTTTCAAGGCACTTTCTGCCTGCTTCAGAGAACCAAGGGGTTCCTGAAACAGTTTGAAAGCATTTAAGCTGAGCTTGTAGCTACTTCTTGTGGCATGCTTTGTAGGGGCACACCTTTAGGAAAGCAGTGGTCTCACGGTGACCTTCCCACCCAGTCCTTCCACAGTGCGTAGACACTTGGGCTAGCTCAGATGCTCCAAGCAATATAGCGCAGTGCTCCACCTGGACTCGTTTATCCTGCTTCCAGCTAACTCAGCTGTGCCGCGTCTGGTACCCAAGCTAATTACTGAAGACCTATCTTTTATATTTCTACACACCACTGCATTTTGCAGAACAGGCACTCAGTGAAGGAGAGCAACATTGGCAATTCAGTTTCCGTGAATCAGAAACTTTGTGTTTGTGAAGGATTAAAAAAGGTGAAACGGGAGAGTAGTAGAAAGATGCAGGGGTTTTGTTCCTAAAATGAGATGGTTGAGCAAAGCAGTGTTAAATCCAATGGGGTATACTTCAGCAGTTCATCAATTTATAAATGTAAAGATTAATGCTACCTCTTAGACCCCTGTGGCATTTTCATGTTAACATGTGACATGCCTGTCAGTCAAATGGTAGACATAATTGTTCTTTAAGTGACCTATTAAAATACTATTCCTTTTAATTAAAAATTGTATTTGTGTTCTCACGCAGGCCAAATTTGAACGGTAAAAACTCTTTTCATATGAGACGTGTTGCAGGTAGAGAGCTGTCACAAGCTGTGTGACACATGCATGAAACAGGAGGATTGATTGAAGTCCCAGTGCAGCAACATGTGGCTTGCCTTCGGCTCCCGCTGACACGGAGGGAGATGGAGGGATAAGCAGCATCTCCCAGGACCACACCCAAACCCTTTGCATTCCTTGCCTAAGAAATTGCTTGTAGTTACTTATTGTGGCATAGAAAGTTATAATACACAGCATTTGCCATAAGTGTGTCACTTCAGAGCAAATGATGGATTACGTCCTTCCACACCCCAAAAGTCTTCTTTGTGCTGTAATTAAAAAATAAATGTTGCAATGTTGAATTGGAAATATTTTCTGCCATACAATGAATTTGTTTTGTTAGGTTGCCTGGATGTAATTGCAACAATGTCAGTGTATTAAACCCTTGTCACGGGGTAATGGTTTCCTGCCGCTACACCAGTGCCAAGGACTGCTTTGCTTAGCAGCTCTATTGCTGTTTATCTGCATCAGCAGTAGTGATTATTTTGCTTCTGCAAAACTTTTTTTTCTTATTTTGTTCTGTGTATGCATACTATAAATTATAGTTCTGTGCAAATGCTAACCACAAATCCTAAACAGTAGGAAGCGCTGCCATGCCAGAGAGCAGCTCCGCTGGGAGCTGGTTTTCGGTTCGCCCAAACTTGTCGGCGATCCGAGGGGAAGAAGGCATTCCAAACTGTGAAGGTCTGCCGGGCCCCTTCTACCCATCTGAAAATTGATCCCTCTTAAACAGTTTAGAGGGCCCTCAGGGTCTTACAGCTTAGATAAAAAATGAAAGCCCTTCCTGTCTTAGGGCAGCACAAGCAGTCAATACAAAAGAGAAAAATGATCTTTTAAGTGTATCCCATTGAATCCATTATCTTGAGGGCCCGTCCGTGATGCTTCATCAAAACATCATCATCTGTGATACATGGGGGAGAGGGTGAGGTGGCGTTTGGGGGATTTCAGAGAAAATGCTGCAGTACTCTCAGTGCCACAGGATAGGCTAAATAAGATACAAGCCAGAAAATGAGAGCTGCAGAAGAACTGATATGTTTGTCCTTATAACAAATTGAATTCATATTTTACATGTTTGAAACAAGCAAATCATTCAGGAAAAGTTTTGAATGTTTCTGTTGTAGGTATGAAAGCCCTGTTGGGCATCTTGCACAAAATTGCTTTGCTTTCGATCAGAATACAAACTTCCAGATTTTTTTCATTACAATGATAAAGAAAATAAAGGAGGAAAGAAAAATCAGTGTTTGTACCATCAATGCATTCTAGCCTTGTTTTAGGAGGTAGTGAAAGGGTTGGATTGCACTATCATGAGCTGAATTGGTGTTGAATTTCTGGTTCCTGTGAGCAAGTGTCAGAACTGTTAGTTTTTAAACACTGAAGTTTTTTAAGTCTTTTGTATGCCTGTACTAATGATTCGTATGTTTTTCTTAGACTACTAGCACGAAAGGAAGATCTTTGATTTCTGGTGTTCTGAGTTTGCAGTATTTACTTAATGGCATAGTGGTGTTTTTTACCAGTTTATGTGGTTAGGAGCTGATCTTTTGCTGTCGGTGTTTCCTTACTGCAAATAATAAGGATGTTGCTCTTTGGCAGATTATATGCAATAAAACAGAGAAGAAATCAGATTTGTTTCCAATAACCAATAGTATCAATAATTCAGAAGTGCTATTGAAAAAATGTATTTTTGGAGGGCAAAGGGAGGAATGAAGAAGCAGTATTTTTGAATGCAACTGAGTTGTCAAACGCACATCCTTTGGGGTGTCCTCCATTTCCTCTGGTGAAAGGTCTGCTTAAATAAACTGAGCAGTAGGCAGTGGGTGTGTGCCTTTGCACAACAACATACACCCAGGTACTTTATTGGCCAGGGTGATCCTAAAGGCAGAGCGCTGTCAACGTTCCTAATTGGTTATTACCCAATAACGCACACCCTCCAGTGTCTTGGGACTACAAAACACTTTTTACCTAGCCTTCCTACATGAATAATGAAGCACTTCAAATACTCATCCAATTATAGTCAGCCTCTCTCTTGACTAAGGGTTGCCAAATGCAATTGGACATACTTCTGACATAGAATTTCAGGCTATGTCTGTGTTGGAAGGGTTTAGTCATAATTCTTGACTTCTGGGGAGAGATTAGATAACACCATGATGGTAATTTCCCCAGCCTCAAAAGCTATTGTTTATTCACTTTTGCTATTAAATTTTAGTTTACTAGCAGTATAATTTCAGAGTTTTAGAAAAATGGTGGTGGGGTTTTTTTTATTTTATTTTATACTTGGAGCTTGTCACATATGAAACTGCTCGTGTTCTGTTTGAAACAATAAAAAGATTTGCTTGTTCTCCAAGTGCTGTGGATACAGCTGCATATGACTGAAGTCACCATCAAGCATATGAAAAGCAGACAGTTAGCATGTATACTTTTCAAACATGTAGACTGTATTTATTTTCCTCTTTCAGTTTTTCCAAACATTTTGCTGTCCACATGATTGGTTCCTGATATGCCAGTGTCTGACTTTTAAATAGGTTTTTCTCATGTCTTGCTAACGTTCTCAAAAACAATGTCCTCATCCTCTGCAGAATATTAAGGTTTAATTTTACTTTGCTAGCTTTTGCTGTGAATGAGCTCCCCTGAAGGTTAATCTTCCCTCTGGTCTTCCAAAACCTGACGAAGGTGTTGTGCCATACCCCCGCTCATGGCAGTTTCCAGCCCCGCTGCAGTAATGCCATAGGGAGTCAGGCTGGATCCAGCACACTGCCGCAGAGGAAAGCCCTGTGACAGTGTCCGCCTTTTTGGTGCAAAGGAGATACACAAGTAGGGAAGTGGTGGTAAATTCTAGGAAAGATGTAAGCTGGAGGAATGGTGGCAGGAAAGATGCCTCCCTGCTTGTATTTCCCCTGTGGAAGACCTAACTCATGGGAAAGGGAGAGGAGAAAAACTGCTGCTTTTCTGTAGCTAAAGTGTATTTGGAGGCTCCACTTTTTATCACACATTCTCATTTTCCCAGTTTCCAATATTGCTGTCTCATAAAGCTGGGCCTTGGGCCATGCCTTTCATACTGGCCTTTTCTTGCTTAGTAGCTAACCCCGATAAACTCATCAGCAGAGCTACAATTGCGCTTTCCTGCTTCCGCTTTGGATTAGTGGTGTAGCTCTCTGAAACTGAATGGATGCTGCTCTCCGGACTGCAGAGGTCTGGTTCGAGGTGAGCATTTAATTTCCTGCTTGGGAAGTAGAAATAAAAGCCCTAATCAGGTATGTTTCTTGCTTCTCTCTTGGTAGGCTCAACAAAAGGAGAGGTGAAAAGGATGCTACAGGAAGTCACTGCTTGTCTGGTATCATTACAAGGCACAAAGCATTGGTTTGAAAATAGAAACTGCTGGTATGGCTGTGACTTTCAATTGCATTTAGCCTCCACGTGGGTCACTTTATTTCCTATTAAAATGGAAAGTAGCTAAATCAGAGGTGTGAGTCCTCCTTCCTTCTCTTTATTAATGAAGTCCTGAAAACATGACAAACATGAAGGGCCCTAGGAGTCATGAAGAACATATAATAGGCTTCTGTACCATGCAAAAAGCATAAAGCCGGTAGTGCAATTCTCATTCAAAGAAGAAAAATTAGTCATGTTGTTCTCCAAACCTGTCCCTGAGCCTGCAGAAGCTCTGCCGGGGCGTGCTGGGCTGTTCCCGATTGGGACAGCTTGGCTGCGGCTCCTCTGGGAGTGTTTTTTCCAAGGGCCCTTTCTGTTGCTATGAAGGACCGCAGGAAGGACTCCATCCCTTGGCCTCGCATGCCTGAATATTTTTCTTCGCAGTGTGCTTCCGCTGGGTAAGGTAAGCGGTGATGAAAGTTTTATCAGCCAGAAATTGCATAGGCTTCAGACAGAACAAAATAAATGGGGTGAGGTCCAAAAAAAAAAGTGTCAGTGAAATCTAGTCCTGATAAAGGTCAAGTTTGTTGTAGCAGATTGCTGATTAACTGTACGTCTGAAATGAGGGCACATCCATCATAGCAGAGAGAGTTTATTTTCCTCGTCGCTGTCCTAATATTATTATGCCTTAGTAACAGAACACTTGTGGCGGCATGGCAGGGCGGTGAGGGAGCGGGGTGGGAGAGCGGGTAGCACAGGGGAGAGCCGGTCCCCCCCGGTACCAAGTGACTCCACATGGTTCAGCCAGCAGGAATGCATTCCTGTTGGCTTTCCCTGCTTCAGAGGTTGAGGTGAAACTCCTTCTTTGTCTTGTCTAAGTGTCCGGTGATAATAAATAATAAGCCAGTGATGCACTCCCAAAATTAGATGTGGAATTTAATTTTGCCCGTGTTCACAGACTCTAAGGAGCAAACACATCTTGTCTGGCTTTGATCCTGCAAAGAAGCCTGAGCTGCTATCTGCAGTCATACACTGGCTGTTTCTGTACCCCTCAGTATTGTTTAGCAGAGGATTTTCCAGCCCTTGAAGTACAGTGGAGAAATACCCCTTCGTTTTGACAGTGTGTTGTGAGGCTCAAGTTTTAGTCAACACTTCTCACTGATCCCTGCAGAGCCATCACTAACTGCCTTTGCACTACTGGCGTAGAAGTGGCAGACTCCTTCCTTCCTTACAGCAGTGTAAATCCCTGGGGCATATCCCTGCCAGAGGACTTCTAACATCAAAGCAGGCAGGTAGCGGCTGGTGGCAATTAGAGGCAGCAAAGATCACTTGTGTACTTGCGCTGCTGCTGCCCACCGCAGCTGCAGCTCGCTCTGGGTGGGCTGCTGGATGCAGGGATGGAGTGGGTCTTATCGGCACAGCTGATGAGCAGTAGGGCTTGGGGCAAGCATCTGAGAGGGGCAGCTGCAAGCCAATCTCAGCCCTCTTGCTGCTTTTCTATTGACTGTATTGTTGCAGTATCAGTGCTAGTATCCCAGAGCCCAGTCTGACCTCCAGTGCCTTCTCCCTCCTGTTAAAACCCATCATGAAGCTGGTGCTCAGCAGCTGGTTCTCTGCCTCCTGCTTTACAGCTGGGCACGTGGGTCCATTTCACCTTCTGTGATTTTTTTTTTTTGGTAGGCATCTTGTGGTATACGCTGGGGAAAGAAAAGTTGTGCAATAGTGAGTGGCCAAGGACTGCGCTGTAGGTTTCTATGACAGGACTGCTTGGTTAATGCAAATAAATACATATTTTTGTGCATGTGGTGGTTAGCAAGAGAATATAGTTTGGTGGTCTGGCTTCATGGTCAGAGTTGGTTGTTTTAAGACATTATCTTTCTCCAGACTCCTTCCTTTCATTGTGCTAATTGGCTTCTGCCTGCCTCTAAAGAAGTAGGTTTTTATGAAGGTAATGGAAAATAATCAGAATCATCCCATAGCCCCAAACTGTTTGTTACAACACTGGTGGCTTCTGGAGAGGCGCGGCTTTGAGGAAACAGCGCAGTTCTTGATTACCCCAATCATTTTCAGGCTTCTGCACCATTCGATAATGTGGTTCTGCAGATCTCCTGTAAAGATAGTAGAAAACAATTATATCTATGCCTTGTGGTGATGCAAGAAAAAAAAATCAGAAATCTACCAAAACACCTGGATTTCTGCTAAATTAAAATTTTATTACATTGAGATACAGAACAAAAAGTATCCGTGTTAAGCAGCTACACAAGTGGAGGGGGTAATGCAAGTTGGTTGTAACATGTTGTATTTTCAGCAAGCACAGAGAGGAGGAGAACTTTTTGAAACAGTTTTCTGTCCCTGAAAATGCCTGTATTGGAACTTGCATTCTAAAAAACTGTAGTTTTGAAATTCAGGATTTTTCTCACTAAAGCATCAGCTTTTTTCTTCTTGTTGGTAAGGGAGTCATAGCCTTTTGGCATACATACCTGCGTTGGTTGTCGATCAGGTTTTTTGCAGTATTAGTGCAAGCTGCAACTTAATCTACAGATACGAGAGTTGTGCAGTGGTACCAGTGTCTGGGGACAAGGACAGATGCGGTATGGAAAGACCTGTAGGCAATGGCTTCCCCCCTATACCCTTATTTTAATCCAAGTGCAGTTAAATTTGGTTGTGTCTTTTTAGAGAAAGGCTTCAAAGTTAAGTGAACGAAATAATGAAACCGTACAAACTCAAGCAGTAGTCTGCTCCATGATCAACATGCTCAGCTTGGTACGCAACTTCTTGTTTATTAGCAGCCTGGAATTGCCACAGGGAAATTTTGGCTGTTGGGTTGTGCGGGTTTCTACCAGGAAGATCACAACAGATGCAAGACATGTATCCTCACTACTGTAAATCCTCCAGACTGATGGAGTTATGCTTATTTGCCTGTTTCTCCACAGATCGTTTCCCGCTTGTTTGCCTGCGTTCAGAATTTATGAGTTGCTACATGACAGAGCTGTCATAATATTTCAGCTGCAGGATCGCCAGTGCAGCGGTGCACGAGGCGTACATGGAATGAGATCCAGTCCCGTGTAGGTGGGCTGGGCTGCTTGCCCTCCATAGGTGTCTGTGTCTGTCCATTCGCTGCAGCTTGATCCTAGAGTCAGCTCGCTTCAACACCCTGCTAAAATACTTGAGGCTGACTGCCTGCATTCAGGAAATGGGGATCCTAACAGTGTAATATGACTTTGGATGACACTCATCTGTATTTCCTCTGGTAAAGCTGCATCTCGGGAAGAAGCAAAGAACAGTCAGCTCCTCTGTGTGAGGGTAACCTGAGTTGCAGGATAAAATAGCGCTTAAATTAAAAACGTTACAAAGTCCTACACATTTTAGGAGCCCTACATACTATTGCTCACAATTTCATGTCATATAAATTTGTTATTTTTTATTTAATAAAGCCTGATTTTCTATTGAAATTAGTATCTAGGAAGAATAGCGTTAGACTTTGTTTAATATAAGGATTTCAGTACAGTTAGTTTCTGGTCATTTTGTGAGTGGGATATGCTCGCCTCAACACGGGCAGCTAGTGCCCGTGCACAGTTCCTGCCTGGACTCCTGTGGCTGCTCCAGGAGAGCACGAGTCTGCAGTAGTGTGCGTTCCTGTGCCATCCCTCAGCCCGTCGGGAGTCCCAGAGGTGCCCTGGAGCATCTCGAGTGGTACCAGACACCTGTATTTAGGCAGCTGAATCACATCCTGGCTGTTGCGTGTTAAAGGCACCATGATGTAACATTTAGTTTTGTCATGTGGTATTTTTGAGGATTTCACTGGCTGCAATTATAGTGTCTGTTTTCACATATGTGGATTAATTATTCCTTGTGCCACTATTTGTGGGGCTATATTGCTTCTGTGCTGTATATCTCGGTTCTCTTCCTTTCTTCTCTCTCTGCCTCCTCCACAGAAATACATCTGACATACTGTTAGGTTTGGTATGGCTGCAGGGGTGATTATACCATGACAGCATCTAATTTAATAAACAATAAAGCCGCTGGTTTGTGTATGTAAAGTTTGTCAATGGAAATAATGTTATCTGTGTGGTTTTTATCACCCCCACCACCAGCAGAATGTGCAGGTGTGGCTTTGGCATTTCTAACCTATGCATTAAGCACTACTTATTGCTCAGAGCCACTGTCTAAGCTGTTTTAGGTGGACTTTCCTGTCCTCTTAACTGATTAGTGCACAGGTTTTGTATGAACTGATTTGGTTAATGGTGTGATTTTCCTAGTTACTGAAATGCTTAAATCATTTCAACCTCTAGCATGGAAGCAGTTAAACATGTAAATGTATGGAAATGAGTTATACGGGTATAAACACGTCTCTCTGTAGGCACATGTGTGTGTCCACACTAGGAATCACAGCAATGTAATTGTAATGTATATAAGTTAGAGTTAATCAAAACAAGAGCAGTGTACAGACCTGTGTTTCTCATAGTAAATTCTGTGCTTCTAACACCCACATCTTTGTTGCCTCTGTTGTGTATGCTCTCATGCTATCTGGATTGCCTTTCTCAAAGAATTTATAATCTAGGACATTAGCCTGGAAGTACCATTTTCGGTCTAGGTGGAGAAATCTGTGAGCAGGTGAACTAAGTAGTAAAGCAAAACACAAATGTTTGAGAGAAGTATAATAAACGTGGTTTTGTGTAGCTGGCCTTGCAGCTTCTCTCATTGCAAATAAAGTCAGCTTTATAGGAAAAGAACATTGTTAGGGCAGCCAGGGCAACCTTAGTTTGCAATCTTCATGGTGTATGTGTACTAATACCATCTCCAATACATGATTGCCTGCTGCTGTGCACAGAGAAATGTGGTGCTTAATTACTAAACAGGTCATCAGCATCTCCTGTTCCTCCTCAGTTCAGCACGTGTCCTTGGGCTGTATTTTCTGCGTATTATTCAAGTCCTGTTCTGAAGAGTCAGTCTTGCATGCTTTCTTTGCAGCATTCCTCAGTCTAGTACTTTCTTGCTTCACAAAAAAGTAAGGCAGGCATCCTTAGTGGTAGCATCGTGCAGGAAATCTGGCACATGCTTGGACAGAGTTCATTTCTCCAGGGCAGCCCCCATCTGCCTTGCCTGTGTTCCCTTCCTGCAAGCCCTTCCTCATCCATTAGACCTTCTCCTACTCCCCCAACAGATGAAGCAGGAGTCCCGTGGGCAACTCTCTGCTATGCTGTACAACCCTGGCTTATCCCCAGCTTGCATGCTGGATTGAGGGTGCTGTGGGAAAACAGTAGGTCATTAAAGACCGAGTCTAAAGTGTTTTCATGGAGAGGGAGATTTGCAAATGAAAGTTGCAGGAGCATCTCTAATATCTGACATACCTTAACTTGTGAAGCTTGTTTTGACTACCTTCATAACGTTCTTTATATGTGTATTTTTTTTCCTTTGTCTATTCTTGTAGGGCTTTAAAAAAGCAGGCTGAACATCCTTTCCACCTTCCCTCGCAAATTTGTCTTGTGACAGTCTGAGCCCAAGTTCAGCAGCAGGGTTGAAACCTGTTAATCTGTTTTACAGGCTTCTGCTGCACAAGCTACCAGTAGCAAATTGTTGTCCTCTGCGTGAACTGCACTTGAGAAGGATGTTATGAACTTTGCAAGTGACTTTCATGGGTATTTATTGAGAGCAGAGGAGCGAGGATGTTTGGGAATACTTTATTCCGTTCTGGGCTCTGGAGGACAGTGTTTTCTGGGGCCACAGGCTCACCACAGTTAACAGCTAAAGGTTTTAGAAGCACATTCTCTCTCTGAATTTTATTCATTAATGAGAAGCTTTTACTTAGGCTTTAATGTGGAAGTGGCCGCTTTCTCTCTTGAGAAGCAGTCCCTGTAGGATCCCCTGTACAGCACGCAGAGGTTAGTTGTACAGTCTCTTGCCTTTATGGGCTGCAATGCAGGAGGAGTTTGTGCAGCTCTTGCAAAGGGAAGGGCAAGTGTGTTCTTGTCCTGTGTATGGAAACGTGTTGTCCTTTCTCTTAGAGGAGGCAGCAGTTAACAAAACAACATAGACAGGATTTCTGGCCAAGTAGTCAGAGTTGTGAAGATCTTGGAAAGCTCGATTCATTATGGTTTCATTGCAATGATTGTCGCTTACAGGGGCACAGGCTTCAGGCATACAAAGTGTGATGCCTGGTTCCCAAAGTAACATCCTGGAAGGGGGCAGAGTTAGTGATATCATAGCAGTTCTTACATAGCATATACGTGCTTAACTGGGGTATCTGTTGGTTTTGGATGCAGAGCTCATTTTGCTGTTACTTTTCTAAGGGATTTCATGGAGAATCTCCGAGTGTTTCCTAATTTCCAGTGATTTGTATGTGGAATTTTGATGCTGAGTCTTCTCAAGGGTACAGAGGAAATACTGAGAGCTAATAGTGGTTTGAATGAAATTCATGAAAGCTGAGGGGCAAACTTGATGTATGTAGGAATACATCAAAGAATTTCCCCCATTCTGAGAAGGTTTTTTTGTTGGTTGGTCAGGTTTTTTTTCAACGTCCAGATTTTTGAAAGGGAAATGGCTCTGGCAGCTTTTTCTAAGTTGCTTTAACAGTGTTCTGTCTTTGTGGAATCTGCATTTACAGGTTTGTCGATAGGGATTTGAAGATGGGTATTGCTAACGTCTTTTTTAAGAAACATTGACAGGCTTAAAGGAGAGTGGGTTGGAGCTAATATATTTTTGCTTTTTATTTAAACATGATCCTGAGACACAAGTTCTACTTTTTTACACTGCTGCCTGTGAAGGGGTTCAGTGTTCTGAATATATAGATTATCATGGCCTTTAGGATGTTGTGCATCCACCGGTTTAGCTACTTTCTGGCTCTTGGTATTGAATGATAAACACTCTGGTTCTGCTCCTACCCTCCATTATCTGTACTCACAGCAAACCTGACCATCTTAAACATGATTAAAATATAATTCAAAAGTTATTAGCTAATTATGACGCAAAGTACTTAATTTGCCATTGCACCTAATAACTTAAAGGTACTCCTGATAACTTGGTAATAACCATATCATAAGCAAAAGGACACGGTTGCTACTAACTTAATAGGCAGCTTCCCTCAAGATAAAACATAAATAACGTACCTCAATGAAATTGGATTCAAGCTTAGTAAAATTATCTTGGCAAGCAATGAGAATATTTGTTAATTTTTCTGTGAAATGTTATCATTGCCAAGAAAACTTGGTTACAAAAAACAGAGATGGAAAAAGTATTTGCATGAATAATTGATTTAACATTTCATTGGTTTAAATTATTTTAGGAAAAGTGGGTTTGATATGCTCTGGAAAACTAAAAAGTTTTTAAGGACTTATTTGCAAGATACCAAACACTGGAGGAGATGTGGGGCTTAAAGGCTTGCGGTCTGCTCTTCTGTATATCCAGTGCGTGAGCAAGCCTGAAAAAAAAGAGCAAGGAGAGGTGGTATTGTAAAGCAGAAAATACCGGTGGTCAAGCTGCGGCTATGGAGCAGCAGGCATGCAGGTGAGCCGTTGCATGTAGCTGCTCATTGCCTGATGTCCTCACGAACGGCTGAAGCAAAATGCTTCTCGTGATGAGAGGGGACAGCGGCAGGTATCTGCAGCCTCCTCCCCTGCTCCCAGTCTCCTTACCTTGGCATGCGGGTTGGGTCAGTCAGAGAGCCAGCCAGCCAGTCGGAGAGGTGTCTCAGGGTCCTCGAGGGAGAGAGGGGCTGCGGTACCGCTCCGTAGATGGTGGTTTGGCTGAAGGAACAGCCTATTTGGGGATTGCAAGACTTAAGCTTTCTGGAGACGGGTCTGTATGGTAGCAAAAGGGCTTGAGGGAGCGCTTGGTCTTATCTCTTCCTCCTTACATTTAATTGAAGGTTTCATGTCCATGAGTGTCAGGAATTCCTTGGCACAGACAGTTCCTGTGAGGGTCAGGGATAGATGCGATGTCTTGGGAAGTGTCAGCAACTTCGGTGTCTGCCAGATGGAGGAACCTCACTTTGTCAACAGTGATGGGGATTGTGGGGATGAGGATCCTGGTTTGGGTGGGGGAACAGCTGGAGAGCAGAGGACAGACCCGTCTCAGCCACATGTGAAGCGTGTAATGCAACCTAGAGGTTCAGGAGGTTTGGCTGCCACGGTATTGGAATTGCTTTTAAAACACTTACCTGCCCAGCCTTGTGTGAAAAGGTGCAGATTTGGGCTGCAGCCTGTTCCTTTTATCTGTCTGTATCTCTTTGGTATACCAGAGCAGAAGGAGAAGGTATATGGTAAACAGAAACTCCTTGGCCCATCATCCGCAGTCTGGGCATCATGCTCTCCTGGCCTCACCCTTGCTGCCTGCTGTTGTGCGATGTGGGAGATGGTTTCCCTCTGCCCACATATATAGCTTTCTGGCCATGAGTCACCAGCTCTTGACATCCCATCCCAACTATTTATTCCTTTCTTTTCTAAAATGTCAGCATTTCTACAAGAGCCATTTGGGTCCGGGTGGATGATGGTCCTGAGTTTGGGAATGGGGGTTGAACGTGCTGGGAGAAGGCTGTGACAGAGCCTGTGTTTTTTGGCCTACTTCTGTTGGACATTCGGGCACCCTGCACCCACCGTAAGGCTGTCAACCAGTGTGTTATGTACATCGGGGGAATTACTGTATTCGCTCTGTTTTGTAGTGTAATTACTACTTCCGGTGTGAATCTCCTAGGTAGGTAGATCACCTGTTTAGCGGGAGAAATACAGGTTTTATTTTTCTTGGAAAAACTTCCTTTTCAGGTAAACAGAGGTTAGGGTGTTGCTACTGGCTTCTGGAGCCTTAGCCATCCATTTTTTAATTCACCCCAATGTCTCCTGTGACCCACGTACCCTCTTTTGTTCACCTGTCATTTAGTTACACGTCTCATCATCTCCACGCTCATCTGCAGCATAGAAAGCCGGAGTTCACTCTAGTATAAGTAGCATTCCTGCAACATGACTACATGGTGCACTACACAGTGTTGTGCAATTTATTCTTTTCCAGTTAATGTGTCAGTTTGTCCATGTGGGTTAGATCCAGTGACTGTTAGTTCATTTTGTAATATGTCTGATTTGCTTTCATCTCTGCTCCTGGTGCTGCCTCTGATCAGGCAGGTTATAGCAGATCCCATGCTTTGGGTTTTTTTTTTTTCTCTGATGCATTCCCTGACGATACCACCTCACTCATCATTTCAGATCCTTCCCATCTGTTCCTCACATGCTTTACTCGGCATTTAAGACTATTCACCACTTCTTGTCTATCTCAATTTCTTCTAAATGTTTTATTAGCCCTCTGAGCTTGCCCTTACCTTTTCTTTCGCTTCCATGCTCAAATAACAATCTTGATCTCCATGTAAATGATTCAGTTCTTCAATCTTTAGCAAATATTTCCACAAAGGTTTGACATCCTTCTACTCAGTATGAGGGATTTATCTGTTCTTTAAAGTGCCATGTAACATTTTCTTTTAACTCTCCTAAGAACTGGTGTTTCAATACATCCTCCTGTACATCCTTCTTGCTCTGCCATTTTGGCTCCTATATAAATATCTTTTCTATAGAAGGTTTAATGAGATTTTAGGTTTTAATACATTTTTCCCCTGTTGCCTTTGCTTTATAATCATTGTATTCATGCCTCTTCTGATAACACAGGAACTGTCTGTGCCAAGGAATTCCTGAGACTCATGGACATGAAACCTTAAATTAAATGTAAGGAGGAAGAGATAAGAACAAATTATAATAGCACTGAGAGCAAGAGATTACAACAGAGTATTTGGTTAAAATGCGGTTTTCATAATATATGTTCCTGAAAATTGCAAATGTATTCTGTTATGTTTATGAGCCAACTTTTGTTATGCAGAGTTATAAAGATTGCTAGGTATTCAGTCACTGTGGATCCAAATGACGTGAGATATTCAAAAAAGAAGAGCAGGCTGTTACTGTTAAAGTGGTCCTCTGAAAAAAGAATAGAAACGTCATCATTCTCCAGTTGGATAGGATAGTATTTCTCCCTGGTGTGGATACCTCTTCAAATGTACTAGCTTCTAGGGGACAGTGCAAAATTATATAATTTAGACGTACAAGAAAGTAAAATTAAATAGCCATGAGATGAGCATACTATTAAGCAGATCTAATTTATAATGGGCTCTTATGCAAATTGCCTTTGAGCACTTAGTTAAAGAAAATGAAAAGAAATTAATAAGGACAACGTGGACTAAGAAGTCACAGAGGAAAAAAAAGAGTAAAAGCTTATTCCAGCTCGCTCTCTGCACAGCCCAGAGTGTTAAATAAGCATTCCCATTAGCCACGTAAATATAATGATGTGATAGTAAAACTTGCATTCACTTACCCTTTCAAGGGCCAAACCCCTACTCACTTTGCCACAGTGGCTCCAACCAGGTGAGTAAGATTTCAACTAAAATCCTTTTTCTTTGCCTTGTAATTCATTATTGGAGGGAGACAGATGTGTTTTCATGAGTGCTTAGCCCCTTGCCAGCCACTGAATATCTGACCTCAGTGGAGTCCCAGGCAGCTACTTGCCTCGCCGTTAGCATGGGATTGCAGGTGCCAGGGCATCTCTGATGCTCCTCCTGCTGCACAGTTCCCTCTGCCGGGTTATTAAAAGGGCTTCACACCAGGAGTTCTCCCTTTTTGTTCTGCGAAAGACACAGAGAGCAGGGAAAGCGGACAGCTTAGAACTGTTGAAAATAGTTTATTGCAAAAGATTTTCAGTTAGTTTTCAGTTCATAGTGTCCTCTGATAAAGATGATAATATGAGAGATAATATACTGAATATATGTAATAATAAGGAATCTATATTTTCTCAGAGAAAAAAAAAGTTTATTTCTACCTTAGTTTGAAAGTAATGCAATATTCTGCATGCTTGCAAACATCAAGGCTTGCAGCTTTTCCATGTTCCTTGTATCCCTTCGATTACAGAAGTGAAGAATTTTATCTCTGTCCACTGAAGCCACTAAAACAATCTGCAGAACCATGTCAGTTTTCTTAAGTGTTAAGAAAGTTGTGCAATAGTTGACTTGTTTAATTAATATTGGCCATCTTGTTCCTAATTGTTGCTGCTTTCCCAGATTCTTGACTGAGGCAGAATATCCTAAAGGGAAGTCTTTCTCTTTATGTGTATAATAATTTATATAAATATTTATACATGGGGAAAGCAAGGTTATAAACACTTACACTATGTATACAGTTTTGCTGCAGACTGAGTATATTTTTATACTTGACAAACATGACTTGTTTCTGAAGAATTTGAAAAATCCTGTAAGCAATGTCATCTTCCCGTGCTAGCTTTTTGGTCTAGAAACACTGCTATGGGAGTGCTGGTCTTTGGGGACTAGGATCCCTACAGTATTTTATGGAAGTAAAATATTGATCTCTTCCATATCCAGTTGTTTTCTGCCCACTAAAACCAGGCTTGTGGCTGTACCTGTTTCATGTCCTTAAAGTAAAACCAAATTATCTGACAGAAGCTGAGTTTTCCACTGGTGATATTTTCAACCCTTGAAGCATTCGATTTCTGACAGTGGAACATGATACTTAAAGCCATAGACATTAATTATTACCCATTGGAGGTCGCACTTTCAACCCATGGGACATTAATTTTCCTGATATACAGAAAATTCCAGCCTGTTAGTTTTAATTAAATATTTCAGAAGTACATTTTCTTGTAAATGGACTACAGTTTCTTATCCTTTACCCTTGATATTTGGCTAATTCTGCATATAATTATCAGCTTATTTTGCAAGCCTCCTTCAAAGCAGTTTCCTGTTTGGAAATCCATTCAGCTCTTACATATTTGTAATTTAAAAAAAAAAAAGTTATCTTTGCCAATCATTGGCCAACATCATCAAGAAGATGAGGAAAAACATCTTTCAGGTTTTCTTGGGAAGTGAAATTTTAATAAACGTGACTTAACGGTTCCTTTTTCGTGCCAGTGGATTGACGTCTGTGAAGCATTTCTGATTGCATTGTGAGACCAAGCAGGAGTGACAGCCGGAGCTATGGGTGACAGGGAGGGTGGTTACTCAAATCATACTGTATAGAAAAGTTGCCAAGCGAGGCGCGGCAGAGAGCTTGCCGCTGTGCTTCCAGGAACCCAGGAGTACAGGGGGAGGCTGGAGGGTGAAGGCGTTGGTCGTTTCCCAAATGCTGGCATAGCCCAGTCTCCTCTCCTGATGGGTGTAGCAAATGCAGTTTAGGAGAATGACCGTGCCACCAGATTTGGGTCCCCTTTATCTCAAGTCTTTCCCCGGAGGCCATGTGAAGGAAGCTGGAATCTACATTTTTCCATCTGAAAAGGAAAAAGGCTTTAATTTTGTTTACAGAAGTCTTTCTGCTGGGGGTCTACCCTTCCAAAGCTGTTTTAACATGTGAAAGTGCAGTTGTGTATTGCAAAGGGACCCTGGGGGCGGATGCCAGGGGAATTGGGACTTTGCAATTCCTTGGGGTTTTTGCACTAAGGCAGCGCTTTCTGTTAACTCTTCCAGCCCAGACCCAACGGCTTTCAGGTCCCAGGTAGCACTCCTGATGGTTGTGCACTCTTGTCAGCATTATGGTTTTGTCAGAAGGCTCCATCCTCTGATACTATCTTGTTATTCTCCTAAACAATTAATAAAACGAAGACAAAAAGCCTAGAGGTTTAAAATATGTAATTATAGTAGTAATTTAGAACTAGGAAAATGCTGCAGAAACCAATTACCATTATACATTTCAATAATGACTGACTTGGCCAAATATATATGTTTTGTGTGTGATTTCCATGATAGATTCCAAGACAACATGCTTAAGTATAGGGGAAAATTAATTCTAAATGCTGAGTGTATCCATATTAGACATAAATGTTGCTCATCCACCTAGTGAACAGGAACCTGTATTATATGGCCTGTCACAGCTTACATTTTGAGCAGCAGGGCAGGCAGTAACAAGTATCTGAGGAAGAAAGCTTGAATTGTTCTAAGGGATGGCTTTGAAAAAAATATTTTGTACCCGATCATCCTGCAAAAATATATTTAATTCCTTATACGTTACAGATTTCATGCGTCTTGAATTGATTCAGGCATTTCCTACAGAATTGTAAATGGCCTGTTGAGGTTAATGGCATTTTATTTCTTTCCTGGTCTTCATCTCTCCCGCCTGGTGAGAAAGAATAGATGAGACTTATATTCTGTTCACAGCTTATTACCGGGTGTACTGCCAAGGTCCCTGCTGCAGGCACAGACATCCCTTCAAACTCCATTTGGGTTGGCTGCGCCACTTTTGAAGGGAGGGTGTATGGCTGTGGGTGTGAAGTGGCGTGTGGTCACCTGCAGCCCTGTCCCTCTCCAGTTCCCCGAGACCCCGCTGCAAGCCCTGCTGCCTCCCCGTCTTTGGTAACTGCTTCTGTCTTTTGCCTCTTGACCCTTTCCTGGCGATCCCCTTCTGCTGGCTGATGGATGGGGGTGTCTCTCAGCCTGGGGTGCTCCATGCAGCCAGGAGGGCTGATCACCTCTGAGTTTTTGGTGGGTTTTTTTTCTACTGGTGGTGGGGAATGGTTGCTTCTTCACTTCTTGTAAAACAAAAATAGCGTGCCATGACTGTTTGTTGTGCTCGCTCTATCCTTTTCATGAGAATACAGACCTGTACCTTACCTACACCACAAACTGAGTGTGATCAGGGAATAAAAGTGCCTGTTGGTCCCCTAGCTCCATGCTGATGCCCAGTGATACTACTGTATGCTCTTTAGTAACCTGCAGAGGTTTTACTGTGCTGGTTCCCAAAACAGATTGGTTATACTGGGACAAAAACTACATATGAATGAGCCCTTTCATTAAGATAATGAAAACGCAGTATCTGCAGAATGTAACAGGTTGTGACAAGGCCCTGAAATCACGTCCCAAGTTGTTGGCAGTATTTCACACGGAGTGTCCGTGTGACGTATTGCAAGGGAGCTATTTTGAGACCATTTTGTTTACAGTTCTGGTGTTGGAAAGAATCAAAAAGTACTTCCACATTGCACATGCAGACGTATAAACAGGCACACAAAATCAAACCTACCAGTTACTCCTGCCAATTTCATTGGGAAACTGCGAGTGACTCAGGAGCATTTTGCAAACGCCCTGGTGCAGAAACACAACGTGTATTTCATGTTACACTGGCAGGGTTTTTCTTCAGAGTTTTCAGCCCTTCCTGTTGCTGTAACAAAAGCAGGTTTGTGGGGCACACATCTAGAAAACGTGTGTGTGCCCAGCGGTTGATGTTGCAAGACCTGTTGGCTGACGGAGGCTCTCTAGGTGGCTGTGTGGTTCTGGTGGTGGGTGGGTGGTCTCTGTCAAAACTGAAGGTTTTTTCCTGATTATTTTAGCGTGTGCTAATTGATACCTCCCACAAACAGTTAATCGTTACCTCACACTGAAATGTTATAACCTTTGTATTCCCAGCTTCTTATTCCCACAATGTGCTGCCCCCTCAGTTGTGCCTGTTCAAGTGTTGGTTGAAGCAAATGGCATCCAAAAAATGAACTGGGTTTAAAACCAAACAAAACCCAAGCAAAGAACCAAAACAACCCATTTCCCAAGTGCAATTTCCAAACTAAATCAGGTTCGCCGTGCAGTCCCCTGGAAAGCAGGATGAAGTTAATCAAGGGGGTTGGTGCATCTGGGGGGGATGGCATCTGCTGATGGGGGCTATTGAGAGAGATGTCCAAAATCATCGGAGGGGTGTCATATCATGAGACATGGATTTGGGCAGCGAGGCTGGTGCGAGAGTCTCCTGCCCCAGCTGCTTCCCCCTCCACCTCCTCAGCAGAGCTGTGCTACTTAAAATTTTCTGAAGCCATGCTGGAAAACACCCAGCTTAAATCATGGTTTGAAACCAACCCTTTTCTTATGAAGTGCAACTGCAAAGCTGCTTCCTTCAGTGAAGTCAGCGCAGGGGGTTTTACAGCATCGGGCCATTCGAGTGGCTGCTGAGCCAAGCCTGGTCTGACCCTGCCGCTTGCCTCTTGTTTCCTCTCCAGAATCGGCCGGCTTTTCGATGGCACAGAGCCCATTGTCCTCGACAGTCTCAAGCAGCATTATTTCATTGACAGAGATGGGCAGATGTTCAGATATATCTTGAACTTTTTAAGGACATCGAAACTCCTCATTCCTGATGATTTCAAGGTGAGATTTCAAGGGACTTGGGTGTTTTGCATGTACCTTGGTAAAGCAGGTATCCAGCGTGTAGTCAAAACAGAGCTCTAGACGGCGGGGGGGCTTGTAGGGTATGGGGTTTGATTTTAGGTACGTGGCAAAAGTAAGCATGGGGTTGCTAAAGTGGCATCTGTCAGCCTTTCCTAGAGTGGCATCAATATTAAATTTTCCCCTCCTGGCTATAGCATAATGGAGCAACCTTGCCATGTTTGATCTAGGGAAATTAAATATCATAGGGTCCTGATGGAGGCAGAAAGGATGTTACAATCTGGAACCGACTGCTCGTGAGCTTTGCTGATTACTTGTCCTCTCATCCACTTTTATGCTTCCCCTCTGATTGCAGCAGCTCCAGCTTCCACTCCCACGCTGAAATTCAGAGAACGGTGTGGGAATCACAGTATTGACAAAATAAACTGCACACATGGTAATATTTGAGCATTACGTCATTGAATATTTTCTCCCTCAGACTCTTGAATGCATATTGCAAGTTTAATTTGGGAGTTTTAGAGAAGTCAGGGAAGAATAGTTCCACATTTATTATTTAAACTTTATTGAAGAGCCTGCTTTTTTTCTCTTTTTAATAACAAATTAAATTTGTGGTCGTTCACCACGTTAGACATTAGCCTACAGAGGCAGAGCTTCAGACTCCGCGTGCTGCTCTGTGTTTATCCGCTTGTAGGTATGTGGGTGTATATGTGGTGTCAGCGAATTCAGCACTGGAGACCGCGGCTGCAATCAGAACAGATCTTTATCGTTACTTAATGAATGCGTATCAACGTAGCTGGCTGTGCCATCAGTTCACTGTAGGAAATATAGCAATTCAGATTGAACAAGAGAGGTGAAGGGGAAGGGTTAGAACAGTTCACACTGGTGTGCAGTCTTTTATCCCTCGTATCTGAGACAGATTTTCAGGTGTTTGGGGCATAACAGGTGTGAGGTTGAGTTCAAGAGCTGTATTGCAGCAACCTTTGAATCATCTGCTGTAGACGCATACTTACTTCTCCCATGCGTGACAAGGGCAGATCTACCTGAATAATGTGGGAGTTTGGAACTAGCCGATAAGCATCATATCCCTGTTTTGAAGCCTTAGCATGGCTTTGTGCTGCTCTTGGCACTTGTCCTGAAGGTAATCAGAAATACAGAAAAAGGAAAAGCCACCTTCTGTGCAATATTAAGAAATTATATATACAGAGCCTTTTAAACACATAAATATACTGTAGCTGTGCAGAAATTAGAAATGTAAGTCTTCGCAAGTTCACCCAACCAACATGATGTTCAAAGGGGTGTCCTTCCCAGTTATGCTTTAAAGTGTCCAAAAGATCGGTGCTTAAAATGAACAGCAGTCCTTGTTTCTTAGAAATACATAGACTGTGTGACTTTTTTGTTACACATTAAATGTAAGCAGTATTTTGAGCATGATTTAGGTGTTCCATTCTTATCAAGTATTTGGTTTATATCTCAAATTCAGGGTCATATTGGCTGTTAGCAGTCTCCTCTTGTCATTCTATTTCTCTGTCTTCCCTAATACTCATGTATTGCTTTTCTCTGTATAAATATTTTTCCAAATGGTCTTATGCTCTTAAACCTAGAAAAACAAGATTTTTTTTAATTTAAAAAATGGCAGTAGACAGACTCCAGATCATCAGTTGTAAATTACTTCGGTACTGGCTATGCTTGGAAATGTGTTCTCTCTGCTCTGGCATTTGAGACGATGTAGTAAACAATACTGTTGGCAAAATGGGGAGGTATTAAAAAATACTTAATTTTTAAAATGCAGTAATATGTGCAATCCATTATGCAAATATCTGAATCATTTTACACTAAGAACCATTGCAGCCTCCCTCATTTACATTCTTATACCTGTTACAATGCCTGCTAGTATTGCTGTAAGACGCAATGGATCGTAGTGATGAATTTTCTGAATCCTGATTGAATTCTGTTCCATCTGTTCAATGAGGTCATTATTCTATGACATCACTATGGGGATAAAATACAGGGAAAAGTGGGATTTTTGCCTGGATTATTCCATAGCAGGAGGGAGTTGAGCAAGCATAGCCTCCCCCTCCCGTCACAAGTGCTGCTATACCCAGTCTGTTTCAAGTGGCTGATGGTTATTTTTTGCTTGCACTGTTATTTTATTACACCTTCCTACACAGTAATTAGGAACTATGTCTGAAGGGTTCCAGATCTAGAGCGGCGTTAGCCTGAATAACCATATACATTAAGCGGTACATTAGCAATGCCTCTTTCTTAATTATGCACAGTAATATATGTGTCTTTCAGGACTACAGTTTGTTATATGAAGAAGCAAAGTATTTCCAGCTTCAGCCCATGCTAGGAGAGATGGAAAGGTGGAAACAGGACCGGGAAAGTGGCCGCTTCTCAAAGTCTTGTGAGTGCCTGGTGGTACGAGTTGCCCCAGATCTTGGAGAGAGGATTACACTAAGTGGCGATAAGTCATTGATAGAAGAAGTGTTTCCAGAAATCGGAGACGTGATGTGTAATTCTGTCAACGCCGGCTGGAATCACGACTCGACGCATGTCATCCGATTTCCACTGAACGGATACTGTCACCTCAACTCAGTTCAGGTAGGAAGTCAAGTATGCATTTTTTGGAAGGGAGCCTACTGGCTGGCTACCACTGGGTTGACCCTCTTCCCTGTCGCTGGAGCATTTTGGTGAACAAAATCAGCTGGAGACTTTGAGCTAGTTATTTACTGCCGTGGGTCAGGGCTGCTTTCTCGACTTAATTCACACATATCATCACCAAATCTCTTTGCAAGCAAACTACAGTAGTGTTAATAACCTGCTTTAGGAGATACGTGTTTGCCTCAATATAAAGACATTGTATATTTGGAGAAACATTTTTTTTTTTACATTTTAATATAGGGCAACCATTCAAACCTGCTTCCAGTCCCTTGCCTTGCTTGTTATAAATTGTTTTCTGGCTTGATGAGAGGACACAGGGACATCTCAAGCCAGGGAGGGAGAATGCCACATCCCCACAGAGCGTGTTGCGAGGGCATTGGGAGCTCTCCCTTCACCTGAGAAAGGCAGTGGAGATGATCTGATTCGCCAGAGTCCACAGGAGCTCTGAAACAGATAGTAAGAACGGAGGAGCAAAAAGGAGAAGCCCCGGTCTCTTACTCTGGGTGTAACAAGTGAGAAGTGAGGAGAAGGGGGATTTAATGCGAGAAAGAGACAATGGGACAGTAGCACTGGCCAGCTACTGAAAGGAGGGCCACACTTCCACAGAGGGAGAGCACAGCCGGTGTCGTCCTCCTTTCTCCTCCTTCCTCCTTCCTCTCTTTCTGGAGAAGAGAGCAGCCTGCAGACACAGGACAAGTCATCTGTTGAGTCTTACCCTTGTAGAGGGGACTTTGCCTCAGCCCCCTCTGTTATCTTTCAAACTGGGACATCCTAGGAGGACTTTGACCTTTCAACGAGACTATCAGGCAAGACGTGTAATGTGAAGGGTACAGCAGGGGGGGGAGTTATCACAGGTGTGGTTAAAAACTAGGGCATCCTTTTTCCAGTGTTACCGAGGTCTTTTGCATTTGATAAACACCTCTGTAATACTTCTTGAATAAATCACTATATCCTTTTTACTTTGGATGAAGAAAACATGTTCGGTCTTCCTCCTTGCTGTGGTAACAAAAGCAAAGGCACATTTGCTTATTGCAAACAGGGACCCATCCATTTCTGTGGTTTCAGGGAAGACCCTCCTGTCTCACTTTCAGTGGGTTTTTCCTAATTTTTTAAGGCATAGTAGAGGCCTGTTGCCATAGGACAAGGGGTAATGGTTTTAAACTAAAAGAGGGTAGATTTAGACTAGATATAAAGAAGAAATTTTTTACGATGAGGGTGGTGAAACACTGGAACAGGTTGCCCAGAGAGGTGGTAGATGCCCCATCCCTGGAAACATTCAAGGCCAGGTTAGAGGGAGCTCTGAGCAACCTGATCTAGTTGAAGATGTCCCTGCTTACTGCAGGGGGATCGGACTAGATGACTTTCAAGGTCCCTTCCAACCCAAACTGTTCTATGATTCTATGTAGCAATATCTAAAATCAGTAGCTGTTATGAAATGGATAAGAAAAAATCTGGGAGACAAATGCAGGTAATTTCTGGAATAATAATAATAAACTTATGGTGTCATCTGATTTATCCTTTGTTGGTTAAAAACAACCAACCTCACACACCTGTCTCCACCTAGTTAGCACATCCTGCACAGCCAGCATTTTGGAGGGAGAACAGCTCTTCGCATCTGGAATTGTCACTAGCACTATTGATGCTGTTTGGTTTAGATACACCTCCGAAATGGTGCAGACTTATGAGCAAGTTCTTACGCAGAAGAGACTTCCAAGCTGAGCTTGGCGTCTTTCCATCTGCCAGGTCCTGCTGTCCAGGCAGAGCAGCTCTGCTCTGCTCCCTCCCCAGAGGAAGCGAGCTGAGTGCCGCAGCGTGCACCGAAGGCTCGCCAGGCACTGCATGTGTGCTAGCACTTAACACAGGAGTCCGGATAGACCTATCTAGGCCTATCGAGATATGGTTAACCCATGTTATGCTTGGACAGTTGTCTCTTACTGGCCTTTACTGTCATGCTGAAACATCGAAGTTGTTTTGTTGTAGTGACTAATGCAAATTTAGAACCGCCTTAAATGTAAGATTACAACTGGAAAGGGATAGGACTTCCAAGGAGGGTTATTTAGCCAGATGTCATACGATAGTTCTCAAAGCAGTTGTATCCTTTAGCTGTTTATCACTTGTTCTGATGGTTACATTTTTGTCACACAAATAAGAATTGCCGAGCATATTTACTGATGTGAAAAACCCAAGCCAGAGTGGCAAAATATACGCAGGCTTCAAGAGAGATGATGATCCCACATTGATAATGCTGCATCTTCCATTTTGGCGGAACATAAGCATCTCCCAGTCCTAATAACAATGTGGGGCGGGACAGGGACTACAAATAGATCTGGAGAGTGAGGGACAGACCAAACAGTTTGTCCAGGGCTGGGCTAGTTTCCTGACCAGTTGCTTCCACCGCATTTTTCTTCTCAGGACCTAAGTTCTCCTGCTCTATTTTTCAGTGGCTCGCACTGAGACATTTTTGGGGGATTTTGGCTTATATTGTTAAAAGCTAAAGATCAGGGTAAACAAAAATTGCAGAGATGTTTTGATGGTTCCTTCTGAGTCTCTTTTCCCACCCCCTCCTTTTTGAGATTTGTCTGCCGTGCAATTAGCCATGCTCAGGTATTTTGGAAGGACATTTGCCAACCTGAAGCAATACATGTAAAGATGTGGTATGTCTTGTTTTAAGTGTTTTTAAACCACAGCTTGCTTCTCCCCTCACCCCAATTTCGTGCAGCCTTCTGCCGCTCTGCTTGCCCTTGTTGTCCCAGCACACGTGCAAGCCAATTTGCTAGTTGGTGAAATAGCTGGGAAGGACTCGGTAGGCACTTGCTCCCAGCACAACCCAGTGAGGTCCGGTCATGCTGGACAGAGAGGCCCGTGTCCTGTGGGGTGGGGGAGCATCAGCCCCCCCCTTGGGGCCGGTGGCCATCACAGCTGACCCTGGTGAAGCCCTGGAAGAGTCTCCTTCACAGGTGAGGTGGAGGAAGCCCAGGCAGCAGAACAGATAAAGATGATGATAAAAGTAGCAAAGAGTGTAAACAAGGGAAAGAATGCCTCAGCCCTGCAGTTACAATAAACCAGCGTGAACATGGGTAATTTAAAAAAAAAATAAATAGTGGAATAGTGGTGTGGAAGGAGACCATGTTCTTAGCAGCCTGGAGCTGGTGCTGGGAGCTGAGGTCTTTGCACCATCATTTGTTGGGTGAGCTGTGTTGGGCATGTCTCCCTGCTGCTCCCAGACCATGCCTGACTATTCTTTTTTCCTTGTGGGTTGTTTTTTTTTTTTTCTCTTTTTGCCATTGTATTTCCCACTGGCAGCAACACTCAGGTTGTGAGAAGGGAGGAAAGAAGATGAAAAGGCAGAACTTGTTAGTCCCATAATTAAAGTTAAAAGGTCCCAGGTTTTACCACAGGTAACTATAGCCACAAACCTTCATAGTCGTGGTTGGTTTTTAAGTCTCTAGAAAATATGACAGTAACTTTTCTGAAATTATGGCTGCATTATCTGCATTGTCACCATCTAGTTGAGGTGTTTGCTCAGCATCCTCTGGTATCTGCTGTGCAATCCTGTATTTGCCCTTTCGTATTGCAAATTTTGTGAAGCAGAGAATGCATTTTTCCAGGCATGTTTGTTTCTGTGGCTAGAAGAATACTGGATTTGTTGACACTACTAAAAAATAAAATATAAAAAGTCAGCAGAAATCAGTCCAATACAGTGAAGCTGAGGGAACCAGTTAGCAGATTGGTGTAACTACTTTTGTTTCCCAGCTGGATCCATTTGAAAACAGCAGTATCATCCTCAGACACCAAATAGTCTGTTGATTTACTTATACATTGGTGTTTGTTTCCTCTTTTTTGCAGGTACTTGAGAGGTTACAGCAAAGAGGGTTTGAGATTGTTGGCTCATGTGGAGGTGGGGTGGACTCTTCCCAATTCAGTGAATACGTACTGAGACGAGAACTCAGAAGGACATCTCGTGCACCCTCCGTCATTCGAATAAAGCAAGAGCCTCTGGACTAAAATGGACATGTTTCTTTATGCAAAAAAAAAAAAAAAAAAAAAAAAAAGGAAAAGAGAAAGGAAAAAAAAGGGGGACATTTCATGTGCAGTTTGGACTCCAAACAAGTCCTGGAACTAAAATTGAATAAAAGACACATTTATATCAAATATAGAGACCACACCTGAATTCATATGGGAACATTTGGAATGGTAGTAATAATAATAATAACCTCAAGGTGTAAAAGAAAACACACACACTCACATATATATAAAAAATATGTATGTATATGTATGTATGTACATATATATATGTATGTATATGTCAAAGGGTAGGAAACGCAACAACAAAAAAGTGGTAGATGAGGTTGGTGCTGTGATGGCCATTAAGTGTCCTAGGCCTTACTCGGGCTCACTTAACGGTGTACAAGCCATTACCATTGGGGGGATACATAGACTACTCTTCACCCATTTTCCATTGCCAAACAGCCATCCACTTTTTAATGTGTACACACCTTGACTCAACTTTATTTGCATATGGAGGTTTATGTCTGTCTTTTTTAGAGGTGGATGGGCAGGTGTTCAGGAGACGACCATCCATTGCATTGGAAAGCTAGTCGACTGAAATTTTAAATGTAGTTTGTACAGAAGTCGCACACTTTTTGTCTGCCCTCACAGATGTGAAAGGTTAACTTTTCTTTTGAATGAGTTTTTTTGTTGTTTTTGTTTTGTTTTGTGTTTTTTCAAAGGGGGCCAGAATAATTAATATTTGGTAGAGATGCTCTGGTTTGAATCTGCTGCTTTCCTACAGTTTTTTCAAATTTTATAATGTATTAAATACAATAAACTCTGTTTAAAATAACGAGGGTCTGATTTAAGCCAACAGGAGCAGAGAGGTGGGATTTAGCTCACTGCACTCTAGCGTGTGGCGTGGCGGCCGGTCCGGCAGGCAGCGGGCGGGCAGCACTGCCCGCGCACAGTGGAGTGAGTTAAAGGCAGCAGACGCTGTTGCAGGATCTGTCTGGTGTGCCGTATGTTGCTGGTCTTCCTTCAGCGCTGTCCTTTTTAAGCTCTGTCCTGGTTCGAAGAGAGGCTGTTGGTCAGAGTTAAAAATAACACCAGCTCAGGCCAGGGAAACCCATCAAAAAATGACGTCTGGTTCTGTAACCTTCAGTGTAACAGTGAACAGTTGCATCCTTCCCTCTCGCCTAAGGAGTTGGCAGCTTCAACTCTGCAAGCCCTTGCCCTGCTGAGTGTTAGTCAGCCTGTTTGGTTTTAACATTGTTCATTTCCCTTGTTTAAAGCTAGTGTTCTTCTGCCTAGAGAGCGAGATGGTCAGCCCCTTGTGTTATGCCATCAGCTGCATAGCTCTTAATAGCAGGCGGTAAATCGATGTCCTGCATTAGATGTCCTGCGAGTTGTTCTCTTGCAGAGTCTCACCGAGGCCACCTCTGCAGCTGCCTGGTTCGGGCAGGTGAGATGTTGCAGAGGCGCCACGTCACGATACCACTGCACGGACCGTTCACGGGTTGATGCTTTCACCACCTAAGATGCACCAGCAACCACCACCGTTCCTCCAAAGTATCTTTTTATGCAATATTCCAGAATATGACTGTGTATTCATCCTAGTATGGAAGTTTCTATTGATGCAATGGTGCCGGCGTTCCATTCATTTTGGTGACACTTTGCTATTTATTTAAGAAAAGAAAAAAAAGAAATTGTTAAATACATGTAACAAGGTTTTTAATATAGTCTGATAACTCAAAAAAAAGCTACCATTTTTCTGGGTTTTATTAAAAGGTGTCAGAGGGCATACTTAAATAACTCTCTGGCAGCACATATCAATGGTTTTGAAATTATTGAAATGTGGAAATGGGTGAGGGAGGGGGCTCCAAAAATTAAGGTTCATTAATGGGTTATTAGATCTTCAATGTGATGCTGATCTGTCTATTCACAGTACTGAAACAGCTGCCTCATTGAAAAAGCTTGTTTTCAATTAGCAGCAAGTAGTCCTCTTACAAAATAAACAAATGCTTGCTCTTACTGCCCACAATTTGGTTGTTAGTTTGCATAGAAGTCGGAAAGCTGAAACCCTGGGAAATAAATATTTTTAACAGATCTTCAGACTGTTGGAAGTGATATGAAATTTGTGATGTCGAAAAAGATGCCAGTCCCCATGGGTTGAGAGTACATGGGTAGCAGTGCAAGGCAATGTGATGTTTCAGAGACTGTTTGCTGCAGGAGCCCTCCCTGCGCTTCCAGGTGGAGCCTCACTTTCTGGGGCCTCCGCAGTGTACCCGGGGATATGTTTACACTGTCTGTTAAGCCCAAAGGTACTCTCAAATCCAGACCTGCCCTGCTAGCCGCCGTGTTTACATATGGGCACATGCTCCGGTGCAGTCTGGAGCCGGGGGGGGGGGGGGGCTGCAGCTCCTTTCCCTGCTCCCTGCTGCTTGGCCAGCAGGTACCCCAAGCCTGCCTGGCCAGGAGCATCAGCAGCCCTGAAATCAGCCCCCCAGCACCTGCCCCAGCGCTGGCAGCGCCCACGCCACCCGCGGCCTTTCCATAGGCTGGGTGGGGAGGGTGAGGAGCTTTGCCACCAACGCTTTTCATTGTGTTGCTCCAAAAGCCGTCAGGTTGTGCTCAGCTGGTGGTTTTGCTTGCCCAGCGCATACCTGTCCGACTCAACGACACTGAGGATACCTTCGTGCTCCTCCCAAATCCCTGACTGGCCGGCTCACCCTCCCACCGAGCCTCCGTTCTTTGTTGACGGAGTCAAAAATCACTCCAAGACCCTGAATGTATATGTCTCTGCAGTTACGATGTGGTCATGGAGTAAGAGGTCATGAATAAACAAAGCGATGGCTGATAAAAAATGTATGCAGGAATAAGCTAGATGTAGACTTTTAGAGAGCAAATGAGATTAGTCCTGTTTGCAATTGAGACTTGTAACCATGTGTTTTTAAAATGTTCTTTCAAAAAACTGATCAACAGATGAATGAGCAATAGATCCAGGAAGGGGGGAGCAAGGGGAACCAAGAAGGACCAGATTACGGTCAGCTTGTTTCTGGGGGTTAGTAATTTTGACATGTACAGTAGTTTAAATTTATCTAATTTTTTATTAAAAAGTATGACTCCATTTTATGCTCTCAGTGGTGCTGTATTTAATAGCAAGAGGAAGAGCTGCAGTGAACGGTAGCTGCCAACATTGTGCTTCAACCACTTGGTTAAGCAGCTGCCAGGAGAACTGCTGTGGACATGCAGAGATTGCAGATGCCACCTAACACCCCTTCCCACAATGAGACACAGGCAGAGGAACTGGGTATTCACCTTTTCTTTTGGTAACATGAACACTGGATTTCTGCAATAACCATTGACCCAGGGTTTAGTTCTTCCCCTATTGCCTCCTTAATGTACCAAACAGCTACATAATGTAAGTATGGATCCTGGCACGCTTGGGTGAACCTTTAAACAGCGAGTGTCCCATTGAAGACCGAGTTAATTTACCTTGCGCCAGAGAAAGTGAAGTCCCACTTAGTCACTAGGTTAATCTGTTTTTCGAGAAGCACTGCTTGTAAATAGATGCTGCTAATTTATTCTATCTCCAGGTACTTATTGGCCAGATAATCTGGCCTGGCAAATGTTTTTCCTCTCTATTGCCACATGTCTGGAAGAAAGCTGATAATGATCAGTGCTTGACTGTCACAAGCAGGTATAGTTGAGGCATTGTTTTTTGATGCCCGATAGAATCCATAACAAAATCCAATGGGGCCAACCTACTACCCTCTGAAAACATGAAGGTTGAGCCACCCATTCAATTACTTTTCTTTATGCTAAACAGGCACTGATTTCAATTTGAAGAGAAACATTTTGTTCATGACCATAATTTTTTGCAGCAACCTTTAAAAATTGATTGCTATACTAATTACAGGGGCTTTACTGTCACCCAAATGACTTATCAAGTGCATTTTCCTTTAATGTTCACAGTTTTGGGGACTTGGGGGAGGAAGGGTTTGCTTTTTGGGGGGTGAGAAAAGAATTTTTATTGACCAATCGTGGGTTTTTCAGAAAAATAAAAACATTTATTTCCATCTGTCATTTCTTGACTGCAGAATTCTATATTATGAATTATTTCTAGGGACAACTGGTATTTGTATGTCGGCATTCATGCTGCCTGAGGTTTATTTACAGTGGAAATGAAACCAAGGCATCCTTAGGGCCTGTAGACCAGTTGCTTTTTCTCAGACTTCAGTTTGAGTGGTTTATTATTTCTTGGGGGTCTGGAGGGATCACCACCACCAAAAATCAATACATTGCATCAGGTCCCTGTGTTGGCTTTGGCTGCTACCATTGATCTGGTTATTGAAAACCCCAAACCTGACTTAATATTTGGGATCATGTATTTGAGATTGAAACTGCTAAAATCGTATCCCTACTCCTCTTCCAAAAAAAGATGCAGGCACATAATACAAAAGTTCACCCCCTTGTAAGCTGAGTTAGCTCTGCTAGCTGGTAACCAGGATGCTAATGTCGATGCTGGGGGGGAAATCCTAGTGCCAGCCTGCTGCAGCATCTTCTGTTTGTGCAAGGATGGGCTCCAGAAATGGAGGTGTCCTCTGACAGATGGGGAAAAGTCCACTTTTCCTTGAATCTGTGATTTGTTTGGGTTTTTTTCACATTTGTTGACTAGGGTTTTGCTACGTTATTGAGTCCTGTGCCCCTAAAAGAGGTGTGTATTATTTTTCAACTGATGTCAGATATTATGGGCCAGATCCCATCTTCTGCCCTCTGTATTCATGGTGAACTTGTCCCACAGCCAAGGTATGAGCTGAATTACAGATTATCGTAAATTAGGGATTATGAGAAGAGGCATGGCATGGTGATCGCCTGTCAGTATTGTTGCATCGACAGCCATACTACAGCGTCTCTGTTGCATGTTGCTTCTAAAAAATACAGTATTTTTCCACTGCAGGACAGAGTGCACGGTTCCATCAGACTCTCGTCTCTGAGCGCCATTCAAACTGTATGTGCGTGAGCTCTTCTCTCTGGAAGGGCTGTCCCTGGTGTGAACAGGCTGGGTTTGTGCCCCTTGGGGAGCGTGGGGTGTTGGTGCCTGTGCCCTTGCCCAGCCCAGCAAGCCCTGTCCCCTGGACCTCAGAGCACAGCTCTGACTTGCTGGTCTGGGGAGAGATGGCAGGAGGGAGATCTGTCTCTGTAGCGCGGAGTTTGGACTGATAAATGATCTCATCTACAACCCCAAATGGTCTTCTAGCTTCTGTTCTATTTATGTAGCTTGTCAGTATTGTTATTGATTTTCCTGAGGAAAACACATAGCGTGGGATGGCTGGCCTTGCCTGCTCGCCATTAGGATGTGGTCTAAAGGGCAGGGCAGCGACCTGTCGAGTGGGCATTGACTTAAAACAAAAACTGCCTGTGCTGAAGTCCCCAAAACTTGTGTACTGCACTCATTCTGGCTTCAGTTCAAACCAGAGTGCTTAGTGAGGAACACTAGTGGATGTTTGCTACTTCATTTGATTAACGTCCAAGAAATTGCAAAAACAAAAGACAAAACAAGGAGAACGTGGACACTAGTTCTGAAGGTCTGGAGCCGTGATTTCGCTAATCCCTGCCGCTTCTGAATAAATACTTCAGCTCTGGGTGGCTCACATTAAAAATACTTACTACCAGAAAATAACAAAAGTAGCTGTGCATTTCTTTCCCTTGCTTTCTCCAGTTCAGGAGGCTTGTTTTTCTTCTGCTTGGGGCTGTGCCTGGGAAGCGCAAGAGTAATAATTTTGGCCCTAACGCAGTGCTTGGTCTCTTCAAAGCATTGTACAAACCTTCAATTAAGCATCTCTCCACCTGTAAGGGAAGAAAGTAGCAATAAGCTCATCTTGCAGCTGGGGAGGCTGAAGAGGCTCGACTTCCACCCACCTGGGTGGCAGGCTGCACTTCAAGAGTCACACTCAGCTGCCACCCTCTTTCACAACCCCTCTTGCAGTATAGAAAGAGGTTAGAATTGGTGAGGTGCTATGACACAGGATTTTTTTAAAGCTGAGAGTTGCAAGCTCTTCAAGCAAATACAAGGCATCCTTGAAATGTCTGAATAAGCTTAAAAAGTAACACTACAACCATGTTAGGCTTGATGGTACTGTTGGGATTTTTTTTTTTTCTAATTCCTTCCCAAGTGAGAGAAAAATAAATGAAATAAAATTCCCTTCACCTTTCATGTTTTAAGTAGGGTTTACCAATGTCTTCATCTCCTTCCTCTGGTTCATCTCTTCAGTAGTGACTGTAATTTTCTGTTTATGATATTTCAGTTCCTTACCACAGAACTCAGGCATTATGGGGGAGGGCAGGAATAGCAACAAAAAGCTCCAGTGCAATTTGTGAAAAAGCTTTGGTCATTCATATGGTGGTCACAACAAAATCCTGATGCACGCCGGGATAGTTGACGGCAGGAATTTTCAGGTGTGGTTGCTGAGATGGGGCAAGGCACGGCTGTCTCCCAGCTTCAAACGCTCCAAAATAAAAATGACAACAGTGCAAAACTAGGGCTCAAACCCTCACGGATTATCTTCCTCCTTAAGCAGCTGCTCCTCTTTCTCACAGTTGTAGCCTTTAGATGAGTAGTTTAAAAGCTGTGCTATCATCTCCGCTGTAACCAGTGCAGCTATTCCAGGAGAAAGCTGCTTGGCTCAGGGACAGCTGTTCTGCAGAAAAATTCTCTTCTGATGCATTATTGATAGATGTAAGTTAAAGCCATAAAGCTTGCAGCTTTATCAGGCAATATCTACTAAATCCTGGAAGCATGTAAGATAACCTAAATGTAATCTACTGCATACCAGCTCCTTCAGTGATGGATAGCACAACAAAAGCAGGACTAATGAAAAATTAATGAAAACAGTTACTTCCATAAGAAAAATGATCTGTTTTCTCCCACCTTTGTATTGATTTTAACTGGCCCTGTAATTGGAAGTGTATAATTTTTTCCTAAGGTAAAGAGGATTGAGGGCGAGGGAGAGCGAGCGTATAATTCTATTCATGTTTGTGACATACTTTCAGGCTACAAAAACAAAGCATTTTCCTTAGGATGTTGAAGCCGCCTGTGAATGCAGACTTCAAGCATATTTTCTCAGCTCAGGCAAACTGCCACGCTGGTTTGCCTGAAACCAGATATTGCATGAGCAGAGTACTTGGAGTACTTTGAAGGCTAGCAAGGAAGTACAAAGAAACAATGTTTAAGAAAAATCAAATACAGTGCATGTAACTTGGTGGGTTTAAGGTTTCATGCATTCAAGTTCATTCCTGATTGATCTGCCACTTTCTGAAAGGGAAAAATCCTTCAGTTGCTCTTTGGAGAGTGCATGAATGTCAGGCTCAGAGGAAGGACCTTCTCTGTGAGACAGAACCAATTGCACCATGTTGTTCATGCACTGGCTCGGCAGTGAATTCGCTGCCACGTGTAGTCTCACCACCTTCTCACTAACACATTTAAACACAACTGTCTTTTTCCCTAAATTTAATAGAATATTTCTCTCTTTTTCACCATACAACAGCAGAAGTCAGTCAGACCTGCGACTGCTGTAAGCTCTATTTTAGATTATTCTTAAGTCTTTACCTGCTTAATGTTAATATATCCACTAAGCCCAAAGGGCACTGCTGAGATAATAAATCAATCGGAGTAGCATATAGTTTGTTTTGGTAGGGAAAAAAAAGTGCATTTCTCAAAGTGTTTAGGAAATGCTTCTTTCCTCTTCCCTGTTGTGTATGGTGTGGGTCTTTTTCTAATCTCTTCCATCAAAGACATGATATAGGGCCATACTGTGATGAGAAGCAAGATGTTTCTGCACATATTGGTAGTAAATGTTACTCTTTAGCTATGTCTTTTTTTAACAACTTTTGGCTAGTATGCCTAAACATATGTCTATTTTTTTAACTTGAGACATTTAGCCACGTCCTCGGTTGTTGCTTTTTTGGTTGTCTTTCTCATTGGCCTGATTAACAGCTGCAATACAAGATGAACTGCCTCTTTCAATGCATGTCATTAAAAATTAGGGCATTTACTTGTCCTCAATGTTTGGCTTGGCTTTATTTTTGTTGCAGCAGTCTCAGCTGGACCAGCCTCAGCTGGTGCTCTGCGCAGCAGATGTGGTGACCGATTGGCATGGGTGACAACGGGTCCCTTTGTGACGGTGCCCTCCCCAGCTCGCTGGGCCTTGCTGCGTGAGCGAGTGCTGCAAGAGCAGCACCAGTGAGGAGAAACCACCCCACAGTCGCTGTGGCTGCAACCGTCCCGCAGCGAGGGAGGGCTGCAGGCCCGGGCAGCTCCTGTACCAGCCGCCGGGGACTGCCCGCGCTGCAGGGCTGGGAGGGGTGCTGCTGGCAGCAAGGTGTCCTGGGTGCCCGGCTCCCTGCAACACCCTCCGGCAAACCCTCTGGGTCCCCTGGAGATACTCCAAAGCTGTCTGGGCACGGTCCTGGGCAACCAGCTCTAGGTGGCCCTGCTTGAGCAGGGGCGGTGGACGAGATGATCTCCAGAGGTCCCTGCCAACCTCAAGCATTCTTGTTTCTGTCGTTTCCAAGAAGGCTGGACTGACAGAGATGTGAAAAGTTTGTCAGGGAGAGTGAAATGCAGCCCTAACCCCCTACTTGGTGCCATCAAGGTCCTCTTCTTTTTGCAGAGTGATGCACCAGGAGTGCAAAAAATTTCCAGAGAGGAGATAGTGCTGGCTGCAGAAGTGTGCGGCCAGGCCAGGAAAAGCACTATCTATCTGCATGAAACAGCGTTACTGTAAACCTGGTGCTCACAGCACCTTCAATAAACCCGCAAGACTTGTTTAAAAAAATTACACCAGGGAAAGCAGGCTGGAGAAAGGCATCAAAGCCCGTCGTGGAAAGGCACTGGGGCTTCCTGGGGGCTGAGGGTGCTGGTGAAGCACTTAGTGGTGTGAGCAGGGCGTTACTGGGACGGGCCAGCTGTGTCCCCGAGTGACAGTGCATGCTTGAGTAGTGAGCTGGATGGAGGGCTCAGCGCCCTGGGTCCCAGTCTTGCTGCTCTGCAGGTCAAGCTCGGCTCTGCAGGGGTGGGAGCAGTGTACGGAAGGAAGAACACTGTATAAACAAGAAAGGGTCTTAACGTAGGAAAACAAAGCTGTAAGTCATCAAAAATGGTTAACAGCAATGTCACAGGTGAAGAGCATTTAGGCTGACTGGCAACTCTGGTATTAGGTCTGTATTTTGTAGGCCACTTGTGAATTCAGGCTAGTGATGGCAAAATGTGGGAATGATAAATGAGGGCAAGTGATCAGCATGTAATCTTTCCTTAGCATGCCAGAGTGGGAGAAGGACAGTAATTTGAGTGCAGGTGCGTGGATGAGAAAATTATCTTGATTGCTTTCATTCTTTAAAGAAGAAAAACTTAACTGTTACAGTTGTTACTGCAACAAAAAATACAGGCCAGCCACTTTATGCTGAGCAAAAAAGAAGAGACATCCTGAAAAAGCGTGTTTTGTTACAGATGATGTTCTTATTACTTTCTCCTGCCATCATCTGTCCATTAATTACAAAGTCAATCTTCTGCCTGGCCATCACTTCATTCTGTCTTGCTCAACATGTGCTATGGACTGTAAGAAAGTTCATCAAGAGAGATATAAACAATATAGAGATTTTTTTCAGAAACAATCATTATTTACACTAACACCACAACTGTTTTTCTTAAAAATGAATATGCACTCTGTGTCTGTCTGTTCACCCACCTTGGAGTTTGATTTTGTTTTGAGAGAACCTCGGCAAGGCAGAGTCTGAGTAAAGATTTGCTTTGAGAAGTGCAGGAAAGGAGAACGTCTCTGCTCCACACAGTGGGATAAAGTTGATAGTAGGTTGCAGGAAGAGCTCTTCTCCCAAATGACAACTAGGAACTCGCATGAAACAAATATAAATAAAAACAGAGCCTTTCGGGCAGTGTCAGAAACAGAAAATAGTCTGCATGTGTTGCCTCAAAAATAAAAATCAGCAGGGAAAAGGCTTTCATGCTTCCTTGCACTTCTCAGAGATCCAAAGAAGCCACAAACTTCCTCCAAGTGTCACTCTCAAGTTATGCTGTTTACTTCTGGAGCATTATAATTGTCTTGCATCTTCTTAAAACTAAGACATCACTTCATTCTGCTTTCCTCTCCTTGTCCTATAATCTGGGGGTTTAATTCTGTCCTCTTGGTTTTTTTCAGTCGAGAGAGATCTTTTACAACATTTTTTTTCAGTAGGGAATGGAATGGGGATTCAGTCCTAATGGGGGGTTGAAAGCCATCAGGTGCCAGTGCTGAGCTTGATGTAATAAACTATATTTAAAGTATTACTCATAGAAATTCTGCAAACAGCGAAGCTCATAATTACATGACATTCTTGCTGAAGAACGAAGAAACGAACAGCAGAGCTTTGAGAAAGGTAGACCCAGTGCTCCTCACAGCTCCCTTGTGGGCCCCTGATTTGGGAAGGCATTTCAGGGTGTCCATAGCCATCAGTACGGTAAAACTTTAGTCTTCATTTCAGTGGGACACTCGCAGTACTGAAATTGTGCATATATTTCCATACCTCACCAAGCTAAGACACAGATGCTTAAAGGAAAGAGGAGTGAGAAGACACCAGAGAAAGCTTCCTAAAATCTGTTCTTTCTGATTTTTTTGTTTGTTTTACTGATTGTTGGGCTAAATACTGATTTTTCAGCTCTGAAAAACAGAAGACATAGCATGTTCTGCCATGTTCTCAATATACTTAAAAAGAAAAATCACTCCATGACCATGTTTTTCCCCTTTAAAAATGTAAGCAATTAACACAGCAGGTTCTCAGTTCAATATGTATAATTTATTGTAAAATGTATATAATTGGTTTGGCAGACAGCAAATGCACCAACACAAGCATAAACCTTTTTATGAATCCATATGTAATACTGGATGTTGATGGATTATTACTACAGCAAGATGTCATGTTAAATAACTGATGCAGATGTACAGTAGCAAATTACTGCTTTTGCCATTTTCATTAAAAAAGGAAACAAACAGCCCCCCCCCCCCCCCCATTCACATCTCCATTATTTATTGAAGAATTTTTTTAATACACTCACTGCTGGAGCATCTGGGTGTATTAAACAGCTGAATTCAGTATCACATTAAGCTAAATTGCCCACAATGGGCAGCTGCCTCATTTCACTGTTCTTAAAAGTCCAAAATTTGTTTTCTGAACCTGAGGTTTTTGTCTCCTTGCTGAAGCGGTGTGCTGGTGAGTATTTCACTGAAGAAAGCAGGGGGGGAGCATGTTGCTGTGCTGCCGAGACCCAGGCCAAACTGTGGCCAAAAATTTCTGAGCGCCGGAGAGAGGACAGGAACAGGAGGAGAGGTCAAAACTGCGCTCCCAGCTTCGTGTGCATGGACCTGGTTTAAAACCTGGTGGCCAAGGAGCATTGTGTGCTGGGTCTGTGGGGAGAGCCGCCATCCCGGGTTAGCCCAGCAACTTCTCAAGCACCCTGGCTCCCAAATATCTATGTGCCATGTAGGGGTGTAGAGGCAACATGGGTTGTGGGTACCCCACTGGTGCTGGCTCGCAGGCTGGGAGCCGCAGAGTGGTGCAAAGAGGGGTGTGCGTGTGTGTCAGGGCAGGGGGGACATGGTGGAGGAGCCACCGGGGTCTGCCCTGGTCTCCATGCCACATACCCCTACCCTGTGCTCCTTGGTCCTGCAGAAAGCCCTGAAGCCCCTCAGGAAGAAGCAGGGGCTCCTGCAGCACCTGCCCAGGCTTGGTCCCTGGGGCATCTCTAGCAAGTTGAGCAAGACAAGGGGACCCCCCCCACTCTGTTCCTTCCCTGCCCCATTACCCCTATGTCTTTTTCCGTAGAGACCAGAAACAGCTCAGACATTTCCCAGCCTCTCTGGAGGTGTCAGTACTCCTCAGGGAAGTCTCTTCACATCATCGATGGCGCTCAGATGTCAAACCCCTGTGTCTGTCCCTGCACCCAGCACCTCCTGTGTTTCACACCAGCATTCCTCCACTTGTATCCTCCTTTCACGTCTTCTTTGGCCTTTCCCTCATCCCAGAGTGGATTTTCCCATTCATTTTCCCAGCTTTTATATGGTCCTCCTCCTTTATCCCATTTTTCATCATCTCTTTCCAGTCATCTGTTTTCTTTCTTCTCCTATAATCCTGTACATTTGGATAATTTTCATTTGGACTGTTTAACATAACCACTAGATTTGTGTTTTAGCCTTGTTCAGCAGGTTAAAGGCTCCCTTTTCTATCTTATGTTCTGCATTGTCTTCTCCCTCTTAATATGGCAGCATTTACAGACTTGGGATCCAGCACAACTTCAGTGGGAAGCTTCACCAGTGACTTCCATAGGAGCGGGGGAAAACATTCAAAATGTTCCAGTGTGAGAGGCTAAAACTAAAAGTGTCTGGGTTTGTCTATGGTCAGATTTCCCAAGCTACTCCATGCTTCCAGCACCTCCCAGCTCCAAAGGGACCCGTAAGTAGAAAGAACAATGTTTCTGAAAAGCAGGCTGCGTTTCCTTAGGTTACAGATGATGAAGGCAGCATCCTACCTGGTTTGATCCAACATGTCAGAGCAGGGACCTTATCTCCAGCGAATCTCTGCTAGGCATCGTGCCCAGTCCTTCTGCTGTATTTATATTTATCAGTAGTACGTTTGGAAGGAAGGAGAAAGTCTTTTTTGCTTTCCAACTTCTTTCCAGGGGCAGCGCATAGAGGTTCACGTGTTTCAGGCAAGCCAGAAATGTCTGTTCCATCACCCAACTTACACAGTCACACATTACCTGACTGTGGTGCTGCCCCACGGTAGTTTTCTGAGCATCTGTATCCTGCAGACATGCTGTGGCCATCCCAAACCAACCATGG
The DNA here is from genome assembly GCF_900496995.4 of Aquila chrysaetos chrysaetos. Classification (NCBI taxonomy): domain Eukaryota; kingdom Metazoa; phylum Chordata; class Aves; order Accipitriformes; family Accipitridae; genus Aquila; species Aquila chrysaetos. The sequence goes on from NC_044007.1 coordinate 50,542,944, forward strand.
GTGAAGCCACTCATCCCCATAGCTAATCTAACAAAATACCCCCCATAATGTACATTCAGTGATATGCTAAAAAATATGCTTTTGCTGGCAGGATTTATTCCGTGACCCTGCTCTCCTCAGCCAGCAAAGCAGGGACTGATGCAAGGGATGCCTGCAGGAAGCCCACTCAAACTCTGCATAACCCGGGATGGCTGCGCTGGCAAAGTACTGCTAATGCAGCCCTGGAAGTAGGCAGCCCTGGTTGTTTCCAGCCTTGGTGTGCGGAAAGACAGACTCACACATTATGCTCCCATCACATTCAGATGGTTTTTATTCTTCAGTTGCAAAACACCGCAGAAAAATAATCCAAACCGATCTCAGGAGTGAAAGAAAAATGGAGCGGCAGCTGCTTTTGAGTGAGGCTCCTTTATCAAATTCTGTCTGTTCAAACCCCTTCTGTTCAGTAGAAAACGTCCCACTAGAAAAGGTCCCCATTTCCAGCTTATCTTTTCTGCAGCTGTCATTGCGCTGCTCATTGTTCGTGAAGTTACCGGCACCTGTGTCTCCCTGAGATGCGATCTAGAGGCTCCCACTGTTTATTTCAATGTAAATATTTTTTTTGTTGAGAAACAAAAGGGCTGGAAAAAGGGAGGTTATGGGAATATTCAGGATGAGATAAGGAATCTGAGGCAGAAAAGAACACACCAATTACCTCAGCTCACACGCTCATCTGCCAGATGAAACCAGTTTTACCGGCTGTTGCCCCAAGGCAAAACACCATAGGGCTTCTGATGTCATGTTGGCCTTTGGTTATGAGCCCGGGTAAATGGGTACCTGGCAGAGAGAGAAAAAGGGCTGTGCTGCTTAATGCCAGCTTCACCTATTTATGTTCGTCTAGCATCAATTAAAAAGATCTCTGTCTCATTCTGCCTGCCTGCCTGCCTGCTAGTGTGGTATTTGTTTTCTTTCCATAACACTGTAGATTGCCTTGCCCTACAGTTTCCAACAAAGTTGGCATTTGCCTCTGGCAGGCCAGAGGATGAGAAACCATTTCACTTTCATACTACTTTTCCTCCATTCTGTCTCCGCACAGAGCAGCGAAGGTGTTTGATGTGCCGGTTGTCGTGGAGGGGTGATGTACAAGGCCAGGGCTGTTGTTAATTTGTAGTGCTTCAATAGCATTAGCTTTTTCCTTAGGATTTAAATTGAATTGGTGGCATTGCTGGGACAATGTAGCGCTGTAGATCTGAACTGTGTTCCGTATAGTCATCTCTTTTTCTTTATTATGTTAACCTTCTTTTTCTTCCGTTTTTTTCCCTTTTTATATCAGCAAGACCCAGTGAAGCAGACTTTATGTTGCAATAATTCTGCATGTTTTGGTTATAAATATCCCGAAGCAAAGTTAAGGTTTTTTTCATATAACTATCAAAGCAAGTGTCTGCTTCAGCACAGGGTGAAAGGGACGTTTTACACATAAAAGCTCATCAGTGGGTGGTAAACAGCTTTCGTCCTAATACATATTGCAAATATTCAGCTGCGGCACAGACTGACGGCTTTGGTGAAATTGGTAGCATCTGACTGAGACGCAACAGTTCCCTGTGCTGGTTGCTATCGTGGGAGCCTAACCAGGGTCTGAGCACTCAAGAAATCCCAGGAAAATCAAGTCTTTTGCCTATTGCACTACAAAAGACGTCTCTTGCGTTTTAAATTTCCAGTTGTCTCCCTAAGAGCAAATAATGCTGCAAAGTAATTTAAAAGCAGAGGAGGTAAAAATCAGTAACTTCAGCAATAGCAGTGTAGACAGTTTCCTCCATCGCAATCTCCCATCTAGATTTTCTGAGCAGACTCATGATTTCAGCGGCTGCCTTGGCAGGTGCCCAGCGTGATGCACCTGAAAGCAGCCAGGCTGTCTGAGAGCAGATGTGCAATGGTTTCAGAAAATCAGAGGTCTTCAAGACTTCTGAAGTTGAACATTGAAAACTACTAAATATTTCACATTTTTCTTCTTCCTCAGTGTTGCACGCCCTCAGAATGGCAAATGCTTTGTGATGTGAAGTCAACACAACAGCACTGCTGTATCACTGGCTTGCAACAGCATCCATTTGAAGGGATGTTTTAAAGCAGTCTGCAGTGCTGGAAGGCAGCTTTTTCTGTACTGCTTCTAGCAAGGATGTGCTGATCTGAGCACTCGGCGACATGATTTATTTATTAGAACTTCATAACATTTTTTTTTCTCCCCATTGACACAGGATTAAAATTAAACATCCTTAACTGTGCGAGATGGAAGTATAGCTTAGCTCATTCAGGTGCGTCTGTATTAGATATGTGTGTAAGCGATTGCTCTCCACTAGCTTGATCTTGCATTCGTGTACAGGCAAAACTCCCCCGAGATGGCTTGCCTGAGTCAGATGTTCAGATGAACCGTGACTATGCCCGGAGGTGGCAATGATTGGAGTAGGCCAGGGCAAAACTTTGCAGCCTTTGATTCTCCAAAGACCCCATCGATAGCTGTCATTGATACTAAGGGGGGCTGTCATTAAGGCTGAGGTCCTTGGGAATGCATCGGATTCGTGGCCTCATCATTTCACCTGCTGAGCACGGTGCTGTGCCAACAAGCATTAAAGCTCGATAACTCACCTCTTCATGAATTGGTGAAGAGGAGATGCGTTCTCAGGTCATGCACCTGCCTGGCTGCCGAGAGGCCCTGGGGACACCAGTGCTGGAGGAGCCTGGCCAGGCAAGAGGGACCTCCACGAGTGACTGCGGCGCGGTGGGGGTTTTGAAATTGTAGTAGCACTGAAGCAAAACTCGATGCATTGGCAGCGAGCAGGGTTTGCATTCAAAGACGCATTAGAGGTGTGCTGAGCTGGGGATGGCACTTTAGCACGTGCAGATTTTGCAAGGCCCCCTGCGGAAGCAAGGGACTTCCAGGGAAGGCTGTGCTGGAGGCACAAGGCAGCCACCGGCAGCGCGCCTGTGGTCATTTGGGCTGACTCTACTTCACAGTAAGACTTTGCTCATAGCAGCTACCAAGTCTCAGGGGAATGGTGGTACCTTACAGTGGTCTCATCCCTTGGTGCTGCCTTTCCCGGAGACAGTCCAGGCTGACGGAAAATGCCTAGCTGGGTGTCCTGCTGTTGGTACACAGCAATGTCTCACAGGGTGGCATTGTGGGGAGCAGCCCTGGAGATACACAGGAGCCAGGAGAGGGAAGGGGAAGCATCCCGCACCAAAGATCCACTGTCAGGGAGGCAGTGCTGGCTGCTTTGGGTGTTGGGAAAGGAGCAGGCACATGCAGAAACCTGGCTGGCAGGGAAGGCGGCAGATGCACAGGGAAGGATCTCCGTGCATCCAGCCACTGCCATGGGGACCCGGGTGATCCACCCTGAAAAACACTGCTGGGCCAGAACGTGCTGCTGCAAGCAGGTTGTATTCTACCACTCCGTTGTTAAAGTTTCTCCTGCTCTATCAAGCGTACTTACCCCAGTGTCTTGGCTGACAGGTGTGAGTTTGAGTTTGGGGTTCAAATAGGACAGACGGGGGAAAAGGGCTCCAGAAGTTACCACCGGCTTTTCAGGGAGGTGGTTTGCCTGCGCCTCTGCTTCCCTTGCAGTCGCCGCTGCCCTCGCAGCTGGGGAGAGAGCGGTGGGAGGTGGTCACCCGTCCTGGCCACAGGTCAAGGGGCTTGGTGGTCTTTTGCTGATGGACGCAGTATGGAGAAGTCAGTCAGAGTCAGGCAAGCCGGTGTGGTTGTTTGTGGCATACTAGGAACATGCATGGTGCAGAATTGCTTGCGCTGACTGGAGTCCGAAAGGGCCTTGTCAGGGATGCAAAGGGTTTTTTTGGGGAAAAGTGTTGCCTACAAGGATCTCTAAGCTTTGCAAAGTGTGGAGGTGAGCATGGTGCTCTGAAAGGAGCAGGAGGGACTGTGGTGGAAAATGGGCTCTGCTCGCTCTGCCAGGAGCTCTACACAGCATCCAGCAGACAAGCGCAGATGTGGGCTTCAGGGGAAAGCATCCCCTGTAGCATTATCTAGAAGCTGAATGCTTCCCCAGGAAGGATCACAAAGCAGACGTGAAATATACTTCTTGCTGGAAGTTTCACTGTATGCACAACTTGTTGCCTTTTACACCAGCTACCTTGAAACACAACCTCATCCTGCATGTAACCAGCTACAAAAGCAAGGTCTGTTTTATCCTTCAGACTGCCCATTTTCCCTCCTTTTGCAATGACTAACAAGTGTATTACTTTGTCCATTGGTCTCTGTGCATATGTTATGTGGTGACATATGATGTGGTGATGACACTGAAACCAGCTGCCCTGTGCTTGAGATTCCCAAAAGTTTGGAAGGGTGGCCTGAAATGAAAGCTATTGTTGCAAAGACCTTCACACATGGGTTGGTTGGTGATTACAGAGTACGAAGGAATGAGATAGTAGAGCTTGGGCAGTTTTATTGCAAACACTGCGGTCAAGGTTATGCTGTAGATGTTGAGGTGTCCTCATTCATGAAGCTTAAATCACACAATAGAAGAAGCAGCCATGTTACCAATGCTTACAGAAACGTAATATATATGAAAGTACTTCCAGTGCTTCCATCTCCACAGAAGTAAACAGAAATTAAAATGTGCTCTAAGTTTGCACACAGAGAATCATTAACTTTGTATAGTTAGGGACTAGAGGGAGGGAGGGAAGGGGGATTTTTGGTAGTTTTTTTTTTTCTTTTTTTTTGCCCTGGGCAAAATTTTCAACATTAACTAATTAATGTTTATAAAGCACTTTGCATATATAGTGCCTTTCATCAGGGGATCTCCGAGTATTAGATTATATTATCTTGAAGGCCCCAGGCCTGTGCATACTAGCCCTATAAAGTATTAGCCTTATAAACTTTAGTAATTCACTTTGGGTTTTTTTCTGGGCTTTTTTTGGTTAGGTTTTTAATCTTCCCTCTTCTGAAATTGTGCCGAGCATTTTGGCTGTGTATGTAAAAAGGTGGTAAGAAGGGTGGTGTCAGCCAGAATGACCATATGAAAAATCAGGGCCCCATAATGCACTTCTCAAATCCTCTAATTGCTGGAGTTGCTAGGGAGTAGCAACCATGCCAAACTTAAATTGAACTATAAATCCCACATGTCAAGTAGCGATCAGGAGGAGGCATCATCACCAGTGGGGGAAGCAGCTCTGATATTTGCTCTGCATTACCTGGTAATGACAGCGGAGACAGGGAAAGAAAGGGAGACCTCTGATCTCTAGCAGCATCAGGAGGCAAACATAAGCTCCAGCATGGGGGCAAGCTGGTGGCTCTTCTATTTCACATTAAGTTTCTGTTACTGGTGGCTGGGAGCTGGGAACCCAAGGATGGGCTTGAAAATGGCCACTTTTAGCCCATCTGGAGTGTCTTCATTGCTGTCACCCTCCCGGGCAGAGGCAGGAGGCAGAGTACCCCAAAGCCATGCCAACAGTAGTGAATCTCCCATGTGTTAAATCTGAAAAGTCTGCTTGGGCGTGGGCTCAGTGGATGACTCAAACAATTACTTAACAATAGCCAGTTGCGTGAGCTGGCAGGGATGTAGCCAGGTTCACAATGGAAAAAATGTGTGGGCATCTCGGCTTTAGTGAAACACATGGGGAGCAGGCTTGCTGCTGCATGCAGGAACTACCAACAGAGAAAGCAAGGCCTTGGGGAGCAGAAACTTGACAGGGACAAGGCAGAGGATGTCTTTGCCCTTACTTGCAAGTCTTACAGGTGGAATTCCCCAGCTGAATTTAGCTGGGTAAGGGCTGCTGCTCCAAGGGCAAAGACCAAGCAGCAAATCCAGTCTTTCAAAGAGTCAGCGGTACTCAGAAATCAAGAACTGAGCCGTCCCCTCCGAGGCCATCTTGCCCAGACCAAAGTACCATTGCGAGCAGCAAAAGTTCACAGCAAAGGGTGGGAAACCCCTCCCCTTCAAAGGAGAAGGAGAGTTCAGCAGGCTGATGGCACATGTAGCTAAAACCAGACCGGTATTTCTTCATAAAAACAACCTGAGAACTCTTCCAGAGCCTGCACACATTGAAGCACTTGATGGGGAGCTTGGGATGAGTAAAAGCACTCACTTGCTGCTTGTGGGCTGATGTTCTGAGTCCCAAAATAACCACTGCATGCAGCTGCCAGGGGAGAGGCAGCTGGGAGAAGTGTGCAAGGGAGCTGCAGGGAACGGCTCGCCAGCCAGGGTGCAGGCAGCATCTGGACATGGAAAGTCGTATCAGGAAACTGAGCAAGTAGGATTCACTCACCAGGTTTGCAATGTGGACAAGAGGCTTGGAAGGCTAAGCCTTGCACCCCACACTGTGCACTCCCGGTCCTGAAGAAGAGTGGGAACTCCATGCAGATGTGGAGGGTGTTCACTGTGTTGACCTAGAGCAGCATTCGGATGGAAACGCAGCTGTAGCACACCTTTTGCTGGCAGAGAGCAGCCAGAGATGGCTTTGCTGTGGAGCTCCACATCCTCTATCCCTGGAGCCAGTGCTGTGAGAGACCAGGAGGCCCACATCTCATGTTGGCAGGTCTCCTAGGAAACATGGCCCACATGGGCTGCTCTGTTGTTGCAAGCAAGAGAGGGGTGCGAGGGGCAGCTGTGGATTGAGAGCAAAAAGAGAGCTAACTTTCCTCCTCTGGAGACACTACAGTGCAGACTCAGCCTGGAAGCAGCCAAAGTCTCATCACCTTGCTCCAACCAAGTGTAGGCTGATGTACTGTATATGACCCCAGTGAGCATTGAGAAGGACTTCTGGTCTTCTCTCTCCCCCCCAGGTAGCTGTGGTTGAAGAGAGACTGGGAGAAGATGAATCAAAGCAAGAACTACGCTGGGGTATGGCTGGGTCTGTCCTCCTGGGCTCTGAGAATGCTCTTTTCCTGAGATCTCCACATGCGCTAGGCTCATTTTTCTTTCAGCTTCTCCTGTGCCACACACACCATGTTTGTCTCCCATTTGCAAGTGTGTATTTATATTGGCAAATGAGACCATCTACCAGATAAAGGGCCTCTAACAAGGCAAGCAGGCACGTTTACGAGGTGCCGCTGCCGCTGGCTGTGCGTGTACGCGTTATTCTCACCTCTTCTTTGATGTAGACACTTCACTTACAGGTCAGGCTAATATGCCTGGTCCTTCAGGCCAGGATACTCCCACACTTGCTTGTTATGCAGCAGGAGGGAGTGCTTGGTGCTATTGGTATTACCTCCAACCTTGGGCAAGAGTGGATTAATTCATGCTCATCAATAGGGAGCGAGGCGCCTTTTCCCTTTCACTGAACTCAGGAAGCAGACGTTGCTGCACCAGGCCCTGGGGAGCCCAGAGCCGGGCATGACAGCTCACAGGTAACCATAAACCAGCTGTGAGTCATTTCTGCCCTGGAAGCCGACCAGCTCATGCTTGTGAGCTACCATTGCAAGAGCTACTGCTCCTGTTAGACATGAGTGGTTTCACTGCCTGCTGGTTGCTGTCCCTGCCCGTTGGGTTGGAAGTCACCTGCACTCCTCTTCCAACGGTGGGTGGTACAAGTGCTTTGGAGCAAAATATGATGCTCGGCTTTGAAGGAGAAAGGCTGTGAGGTTTTACCCATTGCACGGCTGCAGCTCCACCCCTCACCAAAGCAGGTGCACTGCCAACTGCAGACTTCAGCCTCAGCAGGTCTGGGAGAACTGGGGCTCTTTGGTTGCTCTTCCCATTTGCATTCAATTCCCTCTAACTCCTGAATCCTCTCCCTGTGACAGGTAATTTGCCTACCTGACGGGAGCTTGGGAAGAGCCATGCAGCCTGGGATTTCCCCACGTTTCACACTGATGAGTCCTGACGGGTACGCTCCTGTAACTGTGAGCTGGGATGTAAGAGCAACATGCAAGGATGAGAGTGGCTTCTGCTGAAGCAGAAGAGGTGTCGGTCCAGTGCAGGGAGGCAACACTAACATGCGTGAGCTTGGGAAGACCATCTCATGGCGCTGTCTAGGCAATCATCCTTGGGAGTCCTCTCCCACAGAGGTCACCCTGCTGGTCCTCCGGTGTGGACGGCTGTAGCTGAGCAGCTGTAGCACAACCAAAGAGCTTGGAAGGGCCAACATCGCGGCACTGGCAGTGGCTGAGGGACTCCAGAGGGATCGACAAGAAAGGACTTGCAGCAAAGCTGACTCTGCAAGGCTGAGTTGGGCAACAGCAGTTTAGATCAGCTATAGATCTAGAGGCCCTCCAGTGAGGCAGGAGACAGAGGAAGCTTCCCTCTCCTGCCAGCACATCCATATTTGGAGCTGTGGGTGAAGGCTGCTCGCTGCCTAGGGGCTCAGGCGCCAACAAATTCGGCGACTTAATCTAGCACTGGGGAATTTTGCCACAGTGCTCTCCTTCTCAGGTTTTGGGGGGGGGTTGGGGTGATTTGGGGGGAGGAGGTATTAATTTGTACCCCCAGATAAAATATCTTCAGCTCTGTCTTATAGCGAGCGCTTGCATAGTGTGGAAAGCAATTAATGTCCCTCAAAACAGGCGTCGCGGGCAACTCTCCCTACCTCGGGCAGTGCTGCTTTGGTTTTATGGCCCAGGCTACGTAAGTCTTTGAACTATTCGAAGCAGTGCCTCTCTCTTATGAAAGTCTGTGGGACAAAATAGAGGTGCCGCTTCCTCGCCACCTCCCCACGGGGAGAAGGCCGACCCTGGTGCAAGTGGCTGTTGTTCCCCACTGCGGCAAGATGGGCACTGGGGCTCGGCAGTCCTTCCAGGCGCCTCAGCACGGATGTGATGGAGCGGCAGCGATGCCCCACAGTGGGGGAGAGCACTGCAGTGAGGCAGGCTTGGGAGATTGGGAGGGTGGGATGACCGTCTTGGGCTCCAGCATAGGGAAGACAGGTTCCTATAAGCACACATAAGCCTCGACTCCAGCCTGTCAGCACTCTCTCCCCAACGGAGGGCATGCAGCTTCCCCTAGAGCATTGAAAACATGGAGGGAAATACCCTTCAGAAACTGCCCAGATTTCATATTTGAAATTCAGACCACCAGTCTTGTGATTCCTGGAGATCTGATTCATGCTTTTTGAACGTGTGGGTTTGGCAATCCTGTGCTTGCACTTACAGCCATTTCCCAACCCCTTATTTTCCCCAGAGGTGTTCTTACTTTTCCCTTTTTTACTGTTGTATACATGAAATAAACTGCTCGGGGGTTAGGGGAGTTGTTACCGATAGCAAAACTCATCTATTAAATTCACAGTGAGCTGCTCACTAAACAACAACAAAAAATCCCCCACAACTTTAGAGTCTAAAATAACAACGGGTTGGAGCGACTCCTCCCTGCTCTTGCTTTGCCTTGGGGTGGGATAGACTGGGCAAGGGCTCCTCTCCCCAGGGAGCAGCAGGAAAATGCTGTCCCCCCACTGCAGCCATGCCAGGGGTGGCAGACAAGCCCTGGATCGTCATGGTGGATGTGACCTGTCCTGTCCCCATGTGTTTCTGTGGGAAAGCTGAGCTTCTGCCCTCATCAGTGGCTCTGGGGAGGGAGGTCTGGGGTGCACGCAGGCATGTAAGCCCCTAGGAGAGCATCTAAGGGCCTCTCCTGGGGTCACGAAAAGAGGATGGTTTTGTTTTGGGAGAGTGAGTATGAGAGTTTTGGACCCATATTCAGTCAGGTAGCAAAAAATCCTGGTTTTTCCTCTCAAATATTTTTTTCGTCCAGTCGTGGCAGGGACTGTATCTTTGTTGCTGTAGATATCAATCAGGGCCATAAGTGCTACCTTAGCTCAAAGAAACAGTATTATCTGAAGTCTGTGCTGAGCACCATTTGTATTCCCATAGACAGCCTGCTGCTGACATGATAGAAGGCAAAACCCCACACCCATGGGAGTGGAAACTGTTTTCCATTCCCTGGGAGGGATCCCTGCCCACTTGAAGACAGAGCAGCAGTCAAGGAGCAAAAGGGAGCCCTGCTGCAAGGGAGAGGGTTTGCAGGGTGCTGGCCCTGAATTGGGGTGTGGGGGCCAGGCATGAGAGGTGCTACGAGATGTGGCCTTGGTGGTGGGTTTGGGACTTGCAGCTAATTTCAGGTAAGGGCCTCGTTGTGGTAAATATTAGGGAGGTATAAAGAGCCCCTGCTACCCTGAGGCTCCACTGCCTCAAGCAATGTGCCAAGGAGATCCCCAGAGGATGGCACATTGGGAAGGGGGACTACCAAAACTACATGGAAGGCTTTAGCTGCTGAGAAGTGAGTGCTTCCTTCTCGCGGCGTTCACTGTGATGCCGCAGAAGCCTAACAACAGCAAGTTTTTATTGGCATCACGGCAAAGCCCAACTTGAAGGAGACAGCTTAATAGCCTAAAAGCGTTGTAGCTGCCTGGGACAGCCTGCCTCCTTTCTGCAGTAGATGCACACAGGGGTCTAGGAAAGGAAAACCGTTCCACCATGGCTGTCCTCCCCTGTGGAAAAGGAAACCTGCATTTCCGACACCTTGGGAAGCCAGAGATGATGGTGGAGACCTTTGCAGCCAGCACTCCTCAAGGCTCTCCAGAAGTCATGACCAAGATTTGGAAGCTCTTGAGAGGGCAAGTGCAACAGGAGCGACGTTGCCTAGCCATTAAAAAAGATTATGGGAAGAGAAAGTAACTGAGGCCTATTTTAGCCCTGTTGAATTTGATTTAACGTCTCAGCATGCCCACAGGGTCTCCAGGTGCTCACAATTTCTGCCTGTGCAGAGGACAACAGGTTTGCAATCAATATCTGTGAGCCATTAGCCTAGACAAGTGGCAGCTGAGGAGCTGTTTGTGCAGATGTCTCCTTTGGAAGGCAATGAAAGCAACGAGCCTGAAGAAGGCTGGGAAGGGATGGTAGGTTTCCAAGGGAAACAGATTATTTGAGGAATGGGGAGAAGAACTGGAGCAGCCATGGAAGCTGAAGAGGAAGGCAAGCTTTTGGGAAGAGCAGAAGTGCCCAACAAGCAGTGCAAGATGAGGGTGGGAGCACCCGGTCTGGACCTTGCTTGGCCGTAAGCATTTCACTTGGGTTTCACCTGAGCACAGAAGTTAAAGCCAGGCCAGAGGGTGCTTGGGCAAAGCAGGCAGACTCCATGCTTACAAGTACTTCCTAGGGCTTTGAACACCAAGAAAGGGCAGTGGGCAGGGACACCAGCGAGGGAAGGCAGGCAGGCAGTGCTACAGCATGTTCGCGCTGCAAGGCACTAGCATGGGGGCAAAATGCAAAACTAAGGCAGCCGGGGGGGGGAAGGGGAGGTGGGAAGGAGATCCAACGCCACAGAAACCAGGTGGAAGGGATGAAAGGCAAGAGTGGGAAAGACGAGCTGGGCTATTGCACCCGCATCTCAGCCAGACGCGTCTGGGGATCTCCGTTCAAAGAGTCAGGGAGCATTTGTGCTGCATCCCGATGTCAGGAGCTCAAGCCCCTTACGTACGGCTTACTGCCCATGATGGAGACTGGCGCGCCAAGGACACCTCCTCAACGTGGGCTGTGTCCGAGGAGACTGCGCGTACGGTGCCGTGACGGATCAAGGAGCACCCGGGGGGGTCAGTCGGCCCAAGGAGGGCTCAAAGTCGCCGCAGCCAGGCCTCCCACCTACGCGCCTACAAGCTCATCCTCTGGCCAAGAGCCACCGGACCCCAGCCCGGCGCAGCCGAGGGGCAGGGCAGTCCCGCGGCGGCTCCGCGGGCCCCCGGCAGGCTGGGCCGGGCCGGGCATGCCCGGCGGCCCCGGGGCGGCGGGGCGGTGCTGGCTCCTCTGGGCCCTCCGCCAAGCAGGCGGCTTTCTCAAGGGCACCTCCGCCAGCGCAGCCCCACCGCCCTTCCCGGGACACGGTCCCCGCGCAGGAGCCACGGGCGAGTCGCCACCAGCTCCCACCACCCATCGCCCCCGTGCCACCCACCCTGCCCGAACCCTACGCTGCTTCGACTTCTTCTACGTGCCGAAGCGCCGCCCAAGGCGGCCGACAGCTATACTGGGTTTTAAATCCCTTCTCGAGCAGTGCGCTGTGTTTCGGGGGGGGATATCTCCAAAAGAGGCAGCACCCGTGCAAGGGCTGGGCTGCGTCTCCCCGGCTTTCTTCCTGGGGGGATACTGCCCCTAGGGTCAGCTCGGCTTCCCCGCGTCGGAAACTCAGCCGCGGCTCAGGACTGCAAACTTTTTATCCTGTTAGAGAGAAAAAGCCTGAAAAGGCAGCCGTCTGCCTCAGGAGGTGGAGGAGCCTCATCCAGGTATAGGGAGGTCTGGAAGAGTCGGGTCCCTGCAAAGTTTTCTTAAGTTTTCACTTGATCAAGACTATAGAGAAAAAAAAAAAAAAAAAAAAAAAAAAGCCTCCTGACTCACTCTCTTCCCAAGACTGCCCTAGCCCAGAGCATTTTCCCTGCCTTGGGAAGTGTTGCAAAATTTGAGCTTGCCCTGGAGGTATCTCTCACTAATTACTGGATATCCTGGTTTTGTGTAAGGACACAGGCAGAACCTTCCCACAGGTTCTTCTTTACAGCATGGGAAAAAAAACTCGAAACACTGATTTCTGTTTCAGCATCCCCAGCAGATTGCTGTGAAGGGCTGATTGCACACTCGAGGGGATCTCTTTCTGGAGCCATCCTCCCCACCTCTGGGGCAACACTTACCAACAGTCTCTAAGCAGCAAGGAATTTCAAAGGCAAAACCAACCTTACTTTTAATATTTGCCCTCTGTACCTGAAGTTTGGGTCACTTTCAATTTTTTTCCTCTGTAATAAAGAAGGCTAAAGCGTTCAAATTAGAAGCAAAGACTCTGAGAGCTGTGTGAGATGAGGCCTGTTTGAGTTCACACCGCCCGTCAGCCATGCTGCAAAGGGCTAATGAATCGGCTGGTGAAAGGCAGGGTGCAGAAAATAACAGCCCTGGCCCTGACAAGAGGTAGCACAACCCCGATTACCATGTTAGCTTGATCCGAGACAGATGCTCACATGGGCTGTAAGCCCCCATCCATGGTTTATTCACATTAGTAGAGGAAAACTGCTTCAGCTCTGAGATGTTGAATAGCCCATGCTGTATCTACACATCTTCTGCTCATTCCAGCCTCTTCTTTCAGCATTAGTCAGGCCATCAACTCCCGTGGACAGCACATGTGCCCCCCTGTCCCGCATCCCGCAGTGCTTCAGCTCTGTGGCTCAACTGCAGCACTGGGCTGCAGCTGGTGATGATCCTTCTTGCCACTCCTTCAAAGAGAGATGAGATGATTACAGAGGGTTTCTCCAGATTTTAAGAGACATGAAGAATGAAAACTGCATTGAACAGGAAGCAACGATTTAAGGATTTCTTCCTCAATTAGTCTACTTCATTAAATACATAGCCTGCATACACATACCCACCTAATTTGATGGATTTTTTTTTTTTTTTTTTTTTTTTTTTCTAGAAAGGCCCTTTTCTGTCATTTCTGTAAATGAAAGCCTCTGCCAGAATGCATGTAAAGGTAGCACTGAAGATCCTGGAGAGAGAAGCAAGCTCTGTCTTCAATCCTCCGAGTGCCTTCTCCTTTTCCTACCCTCCCTTCCTGAGAAGTCCCGCTGATCAGCTCTTCAAGGGAGTCTTTATTCTCTGCCCAATTTTGCACAAAGGTATCAAAGGATTTTAATGTATTAAAACTTGCAACCTCTTCAAGAATTTGTCTCCTTCCTCTCTCTTTCCTTGTTGCTGGAGTTTCACACCTGGGAGATGTTATAACTCATCCTTACAAGAAGTAGGGTATTTATTTTTAAAAGTTACTTAGCCATCCTTATACACACAGAGTACATGTATATTCACACATAATTACTTGAAAAAAAAAATACTTCCCCTTCTCCCTTCCAGCTTCTAAGGACAGAAATAAGAAACACCTCCAAATAACTGTAAATAATCAACACTTCAAAGCGGAAGTGCAAATATCTCAAGAAGCTTGGGGAACTACACAAAATTAGCTCTCAAAAACAGATACAGATGATCTGTCAGATAATTTTTCATTCCGAATAGATTTAAAAATAATATTCCCTGTGATCTGGTAGAGAGAGTAACTGCTTACCAATAACTGCAGTTCTTCAAGTAAAGCCTGTGGAGCGGGAGCATGCATGCCAAGCTGCTGAGATGAAAACGACTTTTTTGCCTTTGCAGTACCCATGCAGAAGACCCCCACCTTTGCTCCCTCCCCGCAGGGCACAGCCTCAGGGGAGGCAGTCTTTCAGCGACACTACTGATGGGCAGAGCTCCAGAGAAACACATACTGGTCACCCCCTGGGGCTTCAGCGCAGGTCTTGATACCACCCAATGTCCACCTCAATCATGTGAGACACGGCTCCATACCCTTTCCTACTTCTGAGACAGAAACGGACTGAAGAGGAGATACCTGGAAGAGCTGTAGGACTGTGGGATGGGGAAAAGAACAGATGACCATCTCTGATGGGGTCTCTGGCTGGAACTTTAGGTGGCTCTGCCAGGGAAACAAACATCCCCTGGAAGGTGGGAAGTACCTACTGCTGCAAGGACCTTGTAGAAAACTCTTGACCAAAGCAGGACTTAATGGCAGAAGTCTTGGCCACCATGAAACACAAACTTCCTGCGAGGATGTGCTCCCTGCACAGAAAGTAGCAGCCTCAGGGCTGACGTGAGCTGACCTGCACCACCACCTCCCTCCACTCCAGAATAGCCATTCAACTTTCAAGTCCTGGATGGAGATACTCCTTTTCCTCCCTCCTCCACAGCAAAAACCCTTTCAAAAGCAGGCTGCCTGGAGGCACCCTGCAAACTGTGAAGCAGGGGATCCTGAGGAAAGACGGGGTAGCAAAGTTAGCAGCTGACATGCCAGAATAGCTACAGAAAGCAGGAGAGGAGTGACCAGCTCATGCCAGCTCATGCCTGCAGTAAAAGAGGAAAGAAGAAGTGGTAGGAACAAGGACTGATGTATCTGGAAGGAAAAGACAAGGTTTCTTGCTTATTCCTTCAAAGTGTTACAAAGCCAAAAGGGGTGCTCATCTAGCTTACAAAAGCCCTGCACCAAGTGGAGCACTGACATTGTGGCCTGCAGATAGGCAGCCTTTCTACCAAATGAGGGTGGGACAAGTCACTGACACACGGTAACGAACCCAGTACCCAAAGTGGCAAAACAGAGAGGTCCGGTGTGCTCTGTTCTTCAGTCTTGGTACTCGATTTTGCACTCATCAAAGGAGTAAAGCCTTCACTGCGGTTATCTCCAGAGCTGCAGGCTACAGCCATGGGACTTTGGATAACAACGGCTGGATCCAGCTCTTGGAGTATCTATAGACATCACGTGTGCTACGTGAAGAGGGAAGTGTGTGCAGCGCTTGGCCTCAGAAACCCAGCAACCCTCATTTGAAAAGTTGCTGGGAGCAAGCCTATTTCACCAAGTGCAATCACTTGGACTGTCTGCCCCTTCAGGGCATCCTCGCTTGCTTTAGTCTTTCCTCCTTCACCCCAGTGATTACAAATGAAGAGGAAAGCAAAGAACAGAGCAGAGATGAACCTGGAGAACAGCTGACAGCATTTTTGCCGAGCGCAGTGCACTCACATGGCGGGACACAGGTGCCTACAAGAGAGTGGGCCTGGAACAACTTGATGCAAACAGTAGCCTTAAGCTACTCGTGTCAAAGTGTCCAAGACAGTGCAATGGCTTTGAGGAATCATCTAGCAACATCTCACGGGCCCCTGCTACCTTCCTCATTAAACCTTGAACAAAGCTGCAGGGTGTGTTAGTGCACTCCGGCTAGTCTTTCCCAGGGGGAGAAGGGAAAAGCTGGAGTCAAAGACAGTGCAAAGGGCTAGATTCAGTGGCAAGACTTGAAATAGCAATAAAGGGAAAAAGCAACAGCTGGAGGAGAAAAGAGTGCAGGGCCCCTTTTGTCACCACGTAACGTACAAAACTTGGCATACTATGCTGCTAAGAGAGTAGTAGTCAAGAGCCAGCAACAACAGCTTTCCCCCAACTGTGTACACAGTTTTCTCTAAAGGCTGAATACTTGAGTGGCAGGGATAGCTGCCCAGACAGCTCAGTGCATCAGAAATAGCCACTAGGCTAGCAGGCCATCTGGACAGCAAGAAGTGCCTGGAGCAAGCTTTAGACCCCTCACAGAATCGGTGGCATAGACGGCTCTGCTGCTAGGTTCCCAAGCTTGAACAGGAGCATGCCGAGAACTAAGAGGCAAGGGAGCATGATGGCAGGGTTTGTCCTCATCACCTTATTACTGGGATTTTATTATTCTCATAAAGGGCAGCAAGGTTGGGGAAAAGGGGGGAAGTGAACGCCTGGTCATCTCTCCTTTAACTCCTGGTGTGGCTGAGCAAAGCCCAAGTGTCTCCTAAGTGCCACTTTAGAGGACACTTGTTCTTCTCAGAAGCAAAGCTGAGCTCGAATGAGAGGCAGGCTGAACCCTTGGGAGGGAAACAAGTATTTTTAGTCTTTGCACCAAGGCCTTGTCTGTCCCTGTCTGAAACTAGGCCCAAAGACCTGCTGAAAAACCTTTCTGAAAACACCTGCTACTCCTTACAGGATAAAATTTTTGGGGTTGGGTGTGTTTTGAGGGGGAAGAGGTGGCACACAGGGAAGAACTACTGGTGAAAGAGACAACTTGCTATGGCAGCAATGAAATCATGCAATCTGCATCATAGGCAGGCCATAGATTGTCTATTGTACTTTATTTGTATCTATTTATCAATTAAGTTATTTTCTCCAGCACCTTTCATTTTAGTATCACATTGGTTTAAAGAAGACGAAGAGGCAGGCCAATATGCAAATGCTCGTCTTTGGTCTCCAACCTGCACTTAATTAATTGTGAGTTGCTTTAAAAATAATTGAGGACAACGCTTCCACTGCACATTGCTGAAGTCTGAGACTGTTCCTGTGTTTTTACTTCCCAGAACACATGCGAAGTGCTCACCTGTGCCCAGCTGTTAAAAAAAAAAAAAAAAAACACACAACAAAAAAACCCCAGCCTCTGTGCTGACTGACTGGGGGAAATCAGACAAATGAGAAGTTGCTTTTTCTCCCTGCCCACCCCCTCCTTCAAGTAATCCTTTGGTCTGTCACCTAGTTCTGTTTAAAAACCTTAAAATATAGATGTTTATCGTTAATACGTCACGTGAGGCAACATGCCAATTACTGTGATGGGCAGATAGCCGGGGCTCGCTCTCAGAGGCACGCCATTAGTCATAGTGATGACAGCTTCAGACGCTGAATTTCTCATGTTAGGAAACAAAGTTACCGATTTATTATTTTTAATAAAATAATTACTTTAATGCAGTATTTAAAATAATTTTAAACATCTGATCAATAACAGTACACAAATATGGAAAATGCTGCACTTTACATAAAAAGTAAAGCTAAGCATTTAATTATACAAAACAATTTTGCCTGATGCCATCAATATCTTGCAAACTATAGCTTAGTCAAAGTACTGCTTTTCTTATATATATATATGCTATATACACATATATAAATAATTTACACCATTCATGTACTAGAGTTGTTTGCTACTGTTCCAACAAAAAACCCATAACCGATTCAAAACTTACTGAATTTGGTAACTATCTGCAGTGGTTCTAACAGTGGAGGGCATTTGAATCATTGCTTCAAGTTCTGAAGTAGCATGCCAAATAACCATAGGAAGCTTGTTCCTTAAAAGAAAAAAGTTTCAGCAGGAAGCCATTCAATACAGTCAGTGCCTTTCCCATCAGTCCTGGGAAACAGCCATGCTATACAGCACTGTGTCACGGGAGGCAAAATGTTTGGAGGCTGGGGAGAAGAGTGACTCAGAGGGTTTTCCTTCCACCACAAGGCAGTCTTTACCAGCAAGTAGAAAATCTTTGAATCTATTCTAGCAGTCTTAATAGTCCAGAGTCATCCTCCTCACTGAATGGAAACCAGGCAACTGTCTAAATACTTTCTATTTGGGAAGTTTCCCTGTTATACCACATTAAGGTATTAAATCAATATTCTAAATAAAGCTGTGAATCCTGTGCTTTGCAAACACTGCTTCTCCTTAAGAGAGTCTGCAGCTGCAAAGTTTCAATGCATCTCAGGTTCTCCCTTTTTTCCAGTCAGCACAGGTTGCTTTTGTCCATTTCATCTACATCTATGCTCAAGTTCAATGCTATTTTTTTATCTGCAGAAAGATAAACTGTTTCTTCTGTTCACCCTTCCCTTTTAGGCTCTTGTGCTCCTTGTATACCAAATTCAGTAACACCAGACTTTCCCCGAACATCAAAGTATACCCTAACTACACTGTCTGATGTACTTCAATCACAAGAACCATCAATTTGTTCTCCTTCCCTCAGTCACTTTCTCAGAGGAAAGGGGGAGGGCAGTTGAGGCAAGGTTTGGGGGGAGAAAGTACCCCTCATTCCTTTCGCTTGCTGCTTTGCTCTCACAAATGAGCATCCAGTAGTAATTCTAAACCCAGAAAATTTAAGGAGATGCTGAGCCAGATAGGCAATACATTAGCATGTTGACTGACTGCTGGTTCATGATTAAATACAGTTGCCATGCTATGCAGTGCCTTTAAAGTGTTATTGGTTCCCCTAAATAAGGTTGGATTAGAAGAAGGCACTACACATAGAACAGATGTTGCAGGCTCTGGAGTACTGAAGCAAGCGACATACATAAACTAGGGACACATATCAAGCCCTCAGAGCCTGCAAGACAGTTAAATGCAAGCAGGTAGTCAGGTACTTGTGTGTGTAGCTCAGTGTTTTCACTGGTTTACAGACTGGTTTAAACCAAACATTATTAAAAACCCTACAGGTGCTAAGTTAGGTATTTAATAAAAATGTTTATCTGTAAACAAGAGTTATCCTTACAACGGATCATTTTCCAGAAATTGGAATTTCAAGACAGTGCAACAATGCTTCAGTGTTTTCTTTGGCAGTAGACAGCAAGGTGAAATGTAAAATTCAAATCATTTCAGAAGAGCACGGTACAAGGTTAGAGAATGCTTCATCTCCCTCTCTTGTTCCATGCAGAATATCAAGTCCCTGAGACAGACGCGGGTTATTCTTGGACAGAGCAGCTGTTTCGTAAGGCTAAAACCTGATGATCCAGGAGCAATTCCATTGCCATTCAAACCCTAAATAGGGGAGGGAGAGAGAAAAAATATTAGAATTCCACATAAAGACAAGTTTTTAACCGAACTGGTTGGATTATACTGTCTACTTGCATAAAACTAGCCTGCTGATGTTCAGCTTTACATCTTGAAAACCAGCAATCCAGAAGTCCTTGCACATTAGATACTTTAAAAGACAAAGCAAGCACTTGCCAGCTGGTGGTTTATTTCAGTCAAAGCAACCAGAAAATTCTATCTTTCTTTAAAACTATATTATTATGGTAAGATAAATAACTGCCATTTCACTGAAGTCATACTACATAGACACTTGCACTGAGAAAGGACAAGCTAACTACGAAGAAGGTACTACCCGCAGTTCCTATGCAGAGCCTCAGGTTGTGCATGGCTCTTACTCCCATGTGCAAACCCCCAAGCTCCAGATGTTCACGTCTCTTCTTGAAGAAAACCATCACTGTGAGTGGGCTCTAGCCTTGAAACACGGCCGGGAGAAACTCTTACCCTGGCCATCACCTGTGAATTGTCCTTTAAGGGAGCAACAAATACACACAGTCAAAGCATCTGCGTGTTCAGAACACTGTATATGAGCATATCCATCTCAGTCGGCTGCCTTGCTTGGTTATGAAAGCACAATTGGTAGGAGCTGATGATGTTTAGTAGTTATACATTCAGGCTACTGGAATGAGCAACCCCCACGCATTCCAAAATGCCCCAAGATTTATTATTAGGGGTGGGGAGGAGGAAGATTACCATGAGCTGCACAATAGACTGGCTACTTATCTTGGAGCCAATCTATGCTACACAGCCAGTCTCTTATCACTACTGGAGGGTTCTTGGTAATGAATGCAATTTGTACAAATACGAGTGCTCAGTCTCTGTAACTTCAGCAAGGCAATGCCTGCCAGCATCAACACCACTTGGAGATGGTGTTGCTTGGATGCTGTGTTAACTATATCAATTCTTACCCTAATACTCTCTGCAAGACTTCAGCAAAATGACTTTGCCCACTTTGCTTAGAGAAATCTGGTTAAAACCCCCATATATTAGAAACAAATACCAGTGCTGGAATATCTATAGCAGTGAATGCTACTGTTGTTAGAGGGGGAAGCATTGAAATTTATTTAAAAAGTAAAGAGATTCACCAGAGAGCACACACTAACCACAGAAAACCCAGGGCATATTGCAGAAATGGAAACTGTATTTCTTACTAGCAGCATGCAGGGTATTCAGCACCATTTCATTTGCTTTACAGTCGATACTATTAAACACTATGAAATGCCATCATTTTAAACTTTCAGTCTGTTAAATGGCTTGGAACAAACGCGTGCGTGGGGAAGACTGCTGGCCACATCACACAGAGCGGGCACTGCTGTCCTGGTAAGACACAAAAGGGTCACAGTTCAAGTTTGTCATATGACAACCCTGAAGGATCCAGGGAAAAGATAGCTCTGCAATGCAGCTGCCAGCACGGGTTGAAAAGGAGGTCAATCCAACAGGATGCAGCAGAAGGCCTGAGGCAATGTTATAAATGAAACAAACCCCAAGGGTTTTCAGTAACCCAACAGCAATGCCCTTTATAATTCAAAGAACTTTATTGAGGTGAAAGTACTTTCTCACTAAATAGTCATTAGACTAGAAGTCTTACCTTTAAAAAGACACCAAAGCCACCTCAATCCTGTTCACTCCCTTACAAAAAGAAGGCAGATAGCACAAATCCCCCAGCCTGCTTTGGAAGCTGTTGGAACTGCAAGATGCTACAATAGGGCAGAAACATCAAGCTGCCTGCATTTGAGACAGAGTTATGGATTTGTTTCTTCTTCACTTCTTACTCATCACACCCAGTGCAGAGACGTAAAGCAATGTTATGCTGTAATATCACATCCAAAGGCAAAGCTTATCCCAGACTCCCGTTTGCTAAGACAGCCAGGTCATACTTCCAAGTTTTATGTAGCATCACACCGGCTTATCAGAGCTACTGAGTACAGCATTTCAGGGGCCAGGGCTCTTTGACTAGTTACTGAACATAGTTAAACCAGCAGCTGCTGCTACATGCAAGTTAAAAGAAAAAGTCCTTCCCTCAAAGTGCATGATGGTTTAAAATTAAAGAAGCCAACAGACAGCCTAGGTCATTCCATTCTAGACTGGGACTGCATTGGGGAACTCACTCTGAACTAAGTTTACACGGGGATGAGCACTA
This sequence comes from Aquila chrysaetos chrysaetos, assembly GCF_900496995.4. NCBI lineage: Eukaryota > Metazoa > Chordata > Aves > Accipitriformes > Accipitridae > Aquila > Aquila chrysaetos. Next base: position 50,564,185 of record NC_044007.1, read on the forward strand.
ACTTCTTTTAGCTACTGTCCTCCATAGCTGCATCGAAACACTAGCCTTTCATGGTTTTGTTTTGGACTTTGGACCAAGCAGTGGAGGGTGTACTGCTTGTCTTTTTCTAATAAACAAAAAGTGAAAACACTTGAAATTAAGATGCCATCTGTGCATCACAATGAACCATCATAGGCGCCTCTGTTAACGTCCAAGACCTTATTTAAGAAGTGCTCAACTCTGAGCCCTCCAGCTGACACAAGGGACACTTTAGGGGAGGGTCCTCTGGTGCTCAGCTCTCAGAGCCTCCTCTTGAGCAAGCGCCTGTTGGGCAGCAAGTCAGCCTTGTCTGGCCCTAGGCAACAGTCAGCAGTCCTCTCCTTTACATCTCATATACCCCTTCCTGCACAGAAGCTCCCCACGCTGCTTTCGAGACCTTAAATACCCTGACTGGGACAACACCAGCCCACTCCTTGCTCCCAGACATCTCTATTACGTTGCTCCCAGTTGGGCAGCAACTGCTTGCATCTTGCTATTTTGGCGGTTTCTTCACTGCAGAAGTCTTCAGCCTACCCTAAGACAGCTTTGTGAGCCTCTTCTGAGGGGAAGTGAAAAGTGCTGCTTTTCAACCAGGCCACAGACAAGTACAAAGATAAGTGAATATAAAATGCATCCCTGTAGAACCAATTCTGGCAAAGGGTACTGCAACCAGCCTGCACCCCCCTTCTGCAACACCTAATTATTAGTGCCTTAACTAGCAACTGCATTTTGTCTTTTTTCATTTTCTCTTTTTTTTTTTTTTTTTTTTAATTGGAAACATTCCAGGGGAGACTGGAAGACATCAGCCGTATCCTGAAGTTCCTGCCTTTCACTGAACCCCCAGCACCCTGCTTTCCTTCCGAAAGAGAAACAACACAGAGTACATGCAGCCTGGGAGGGATAACTACCAGCATAAACACTGCCAGTCAACCTCGGTATCAACAGCTGACAGACTGTTCGTAAGCCAGGTAAGGCACTGCTGCAATGTGGCTCTGTACCACTGGAAACTACCCTTCACAGTACCGAGACCACCAGCTGCCTTAAAACCAGCCCCAGGAGGCCACAACAGCTGCTGTCCTGCTTTTGGACTATCCTCAGAGTCAAGTCAAATCAGCAGCTTTGCCAAAGCAACACGCCGTCGCCCCTTCTTGATCCTCAGAGCCTTTTACATACACCTGACAGAGATCAGTTACTCTCACTGATCTTGACAGCAGAAGACACTGTGGAGCTCCTGCTGTGAGTCCCACGCCTGTTGTGCAGCTAGTTTTGTTGAGAGGTTGCTCCTGAAACCTCTTTTAAGATCTCTAGGGCTCTCTCCAGTGGCTGGACCAAGAATTAAATACCAACTCTCTCTGAAAAGGCAAGAGTGAAGTTGATACAGAGCCACAGCTCACGACAAGGGTCTTCCTTTACCTGAGCTACCACCACCACCTTATTCCTAGTCTCCAAGGTATCTGGAGCATGTGATCTACAAGTCTGGATCACAGGTACTGACAAGGATATCAAAGTTTCTCAGAGCTAGTCTACAGGCCCCGATAAAAAGCTCAGAGGGGTCAGCAGACACCTTCCTTCCCACCAAGTTCGTGTCAGGCTCAGTGAACTGTTCCTGGCACAGTACATGCTCCCTTCTCAAGTTCAGTGGCTTCACACCAATCACATTCAAAATTTTAAATGCTTGGGAGGGGGTGCTTTAAGGGAGCAAAGTGTTCAGTTAAATGTCAAAAGACAAGCCAAGAGTTCTCATTTCAATTTTTGGTGTGGCATAAACACATCCCAGTCCCAGAGTCAAGATCCCAAGAGAGCAAACTGTCATTGCAGCTCTGCTGCACGTTATAAAAACACCACCAGCAGAAGGAAGCAAAGTCACAAGACAGTTTTCAGCGACATCTTCAAACACTGAAAAATTACAGCTGTGTGCAGCAGAGAGGTTGTTGAAAGGTGGTAAGAGCACCTAGCGAATCGGAGCAAAAGCATCCAGGTTCAACCCCCAGCTCTGTCACCTGTGGTCACACTGAGGTTGGTGTTATCTAAGTGTACCCGGTACATGAGTTTTCCAGCTGTAAAACACAGAACACATTCCTGTCTCACAGGAGGAAAAAAGGTTAAAAAGCCATTAACACATTGTGGAGTCCTCAAACACTTTCCTGGGTCTCTCCCAGCAGCAAGGGGGAAGGAAGAGATCTTGTCAGAATTGTGACAGTTTTGCTTGTACAAATAAGTGCCTAATTTAGGCCAGAGAAAAGAAAGTGAAAGAAGTTGATATTATTTTGGTGACAAGCCAGCCTACTGATGCTGCCTATTCTAACAAGCCTCAGTCTGATAGAAATACTCTCACATTCACAATACTAGAATACTACATTACTCAATATTTATGATTCTTTTTTTTAAATAAGTTGGTTGTGCTAGGTGGTTGGGGTTTTGGGGATATTTTTTTTTTTAACCTTATAGACCATTAGGGTAAATCAAGCCAATGTCTGAAAGGCTTTTAGATCTCTATTTCTGGGCTGCTTCTTCTGCAGCTGAAAACAAACATGTATATTTATGATGTTATCTGCAGCCTACAAAGAGGCCTCATGAAGCTGTCAGATCTATATAATAGAGAAAGCTATTCAACTACACATTTTTCCTCCGATTTCATTGCAACATTCTACAAGTCCTTTCAAATGTAGGCAACAACATGTTTTACATATTGAAACAAATTACTGCAATTGTAATGTCAGTTTATTCACTATTATGCCCAAGATTCATGTACGCATGTCACTTTGTATGGCTACATCAGATGCTTAATCTGTACCTGGAGGTAATGAATACTATACAAATATGTCATGTTAGTTAATAGACAATTATTAAGCTGAAATTTTCTGGCTCTTTGCCACATCATTTTAAGCAATGTATTGTCAACTAAATTATAAATCTCTTGACCCTTCACATGTCATCAACGTTTGTGTGTTACCAATACGTTCAGCCTAAAGCTACAACGCAATTAGTCATTTAAATTGCAGATATCTTTCACACATAAGAAGAATTAAGTTCATCTCTAGCACAGAGAAGGCACAATATGGGCCAATAAACTGTATTTCTGAAGTGTGTGAATGGCAGTCAAGAATATTTTTGCCTATTTAACATGGGAAAAAAATTCACATCTAGTGTATGGCCTAGACTGACAGCAGCCAGGAAATTCGGCGCTGAAATTGAAACTCTCTAGCTGATAGGGATGTGCTTAGTTAGGTCTTGCAGCAGGTAAGTAAGATGCTGAAGCCATATTTTATAATTGCAGTAACACTTTTAGCTCCCCTCTTCCCTAAAGGTATGACCACGCCATAGACTCTTCAGTTGTTTGATAGCTTGAATAAGAACTAGGAACTGAAATCAAGAGTCTGCATGCATTAAGCATATGCAAAGTAGGAAAAAAACAAAAACACACTCCCCACCCCCACCTCAAAACCCAAAAACCTCCTGTATCACTTTAGACCTATGGGCTGGGGGAAGGGCTGGTAGAGACACAGAAAGAGAGGGAAATCCCTCAAGTGTAGAAATAGTTTTTGTAGCCTTGCTCTGAACACCTACTTACATGCAAGTAGTCTAGGTCCAATTTAAATTGATTGCTTTTAAATTCATTTTCTGCAGCTTTTAAGGAAATACTTTAGCAGCCTATCGTGTACCAATGCCAAGCACCAGCCAGCAGCCTCTCTGCACACCATGGATATACAGGGAGCAGCAAACCTATCGTCATTCACTACAGAGCCAATTTCTGCATTTAATTCACATTTAGACACAGTCACATCCTTAACACCAATACTGAAGTTGATGAATTGTGCTAGCATGTCCTCTCATCAGAAAAGCTTATGGCCAAAAAGGTGGCAGTAACTTCTATAGCTACCACTTATGAGAGTGTAAAGCCACATACCCCTTAACTACCACACACCCCTCCCGCAAATGCCAAAAAACCTGAAAGTGATTTGATTGTCACACAGTGGAAGAAACAAAACATCTCTCTTCCCCAATCATTTGGAAGAGTTGGGGTCTTCTTTTAATCTTCAGAAAAGGACTTGTTGCTCAAAGGCTTCATTCTTCCTAGGTCAGCCTAAAGAGCATTCCCAAAGCTTAAACAAGCACCATATACAGAATGTTTAATCAACATGAATATCAGCATCCTAAGCTGTAAACAAGAAGGGTAAGTTTAAGTTCTGCTAATAATGATCAGTTGTGGCAGAGACCTAGCCCTAGAAGAGAAGATGACAAGCTTGTTTTCTCCACCCACCACCAATACTAAAAATGGAACAATGACCAGTGTGGTAAACAAGACATTTCTCCTATTTCTTCTTGCCAAACTTCTTCCCAGAAGAAGAATACAAGCTTATTCGTGGACTGCTGCATTAGATGTGCATTGCCGTGGAAGTATCACATTATTTTATGCATGTTGGCCAGAGCTAGGAGTTTGACAGAAATAAAGTGCTTGAATGCCTCTGCACTGACCCCAGGATATCAGTTGCATCATTTACTTTCGTAGCAGCTACTTGCAGTAGCCTAAGTTTCCACAGCAGAGCTAGACTACGGGTGGCAAGGTAAGACCCACACTTACTAACAGAGCAGCCAGTCTTGGCAGTGGACAGAACAGCCACAAGCAGTATCTGGAAGGAGGAAATATCCTTCGCCAGTGGATCAGGCAAAAAGAAAAGACACAAGATTTACCCCCGAGTCAGTCAATGTGACCAACCTGGAAGAAAGCAAGTGAACAACCCACCACCAGCAGCATGTTGGGGCGAGACAGACTGCATCACTTCCAAGTAGTTAATGTGTTATCACTGAGCCAGAAAATGGATGAGAAGCAAGCAGTCTCCCCCCCAAAATTACACAGAAGTGCAGGCATCCAAGTAAGTTTTCATGTATAAAGCAGAAGAATGGTCCAACCACAGTCTTCAGAAGCTGACCGTAAGAGTTAGAGCCAGTGTCCTAACTCTACTTTCAAAAACCTATCTAGACTTTTTTTCCTCCCTTCTGCATGATACCACACAAGTATACTGCTTTCAGTTCAAGACCAAAGATGAGCTGGGACCCGGGACACCTTTGGATAGAAGGAAAGAAAGTTTAAGGACTCAGAACTGCCGCCTGTTTCCTCACTGAAAAAAAGCTGCAGTATCTGCAAGGGTTTTCAAACTTCTAAGACTCCAGTTACAGCGAGAATGAGACAAAGCTGTTTCAAAAATAGTTTTGCCATCAGAAAAGCAGTAAAACTTAATCCAAAATAATCCTTGACTATTTCTCAGCGTTAAAAACATTATGGGGCATGTTACTAACCAATAAAAACTATGAAACACAACACAGAATCAGGAAAATAAGTCTGTGGCTTCAAGTTTACTTTTTTCTGATTTGTTTTAGAAATGTTCTCCCTTCTCAAGTCAAGTTATTTTTCAATTCTTCCCACCCTTTCATTCATTACTGTTCACCACATGCCCCCAAACTGGGAGAGAAGAGGTGGGTAATAAATACACAAACCCGAAAACACATATGAATCAAATCCAAAGGCCTCTCCCCCTCATTGTATCCAGAAGTGTCCAGAGGGACCAGAATGAGAGAGATGAAGATATTACCACCTCTGGAATACAAGTAGCACCAATTAACACATTTTCACAATAGAGGGATTTTCTTACCAGGGCTTTCTCAAATTACTCTTTCTGAACAATACCATTCAAATGTTAAGTTGCAGTGAAGAGAACATGCAAAACTACCCAAATGAGTGTTTCTAACCAGAAAGGGAAAAGAATTCCCATTATACTGATGCTTTTTTTTTTTTTTTAATTAGGCTTAGAGCATTAGCCTTATTGTTTCATTCCATGATCTTCACAGATTTGCCCCTACTGCTATTTCAAGTTTACTGATACATAAGCAATAATCATGGCAAGATATAGTTTACTCTTTTTATATTGCTTTTAGGTCCAAATTAGTTGACAGACACTCCTCTGGGCAAGAACCTCTTTCTTTATTTGCTACCTGCCACACTATGCTCATATCACCACATGTTCTAGTTCCCAGATTAAAATAATCCATATTAGGTCTCCTTAAAAGACCAAGTAAAGAAAGCAGAATTTCAGAGAGCAAGACAGGATGAATGTGCAGGAATCAGGCATTCAACTATCCCATGAAAAAAACTTTCCAGAAGAGGTGCAAAACCAGGTGACAGAGTACAGAGGAAGCAGATACCCAGGGCTGAAGAACCATCCCAATAAAACACAGATACTCATTTGTGGAGAAAAGAAACATGGTATGCTAACAAAATGCTGTTCTTAGCCCTTCACACTTACTGTTACTGCAACAGAAGGTAGCAGATCCATACCAGCCCAGTCTGCTGAGCTGACTTTTCCAGTACCCATTACATTTTGGTACTGAATAAAGGCAGGCAAATATATAACAAATTTGCTTACAGAGTTTCACTTTTTTAATACATACTGTGATTATTTCTTCCCTGTCTCCCCAAATACCTTAGGGCTTCAGTTTACACCAATAATGGCTTGAAACAATTCCTTTCCTTCAATTATTGCAGTAGGCAATGATAAAAAGAAGCTTAACAGAGTCAACTTTGCTTTAACATGGACATAAGAGATACAAACATTGTACAAAGAACGTTATCCAAGGAAAGTTGAAGTCTTAGTTAAAAAAACAAATGCAGTTAGCATCAGTGATTTCATTTAATCCTGTCAAATGATCATTCATATTTAGGAATAACTTCTTCCATCATACCTGTCTACCAAGATATTAGGCTTTAAAAAAAAAAAAAATGGTCACAGGAGTATTATGCACAGATTTACTCCTTGCCGTTGCAGTCAGGAAGTTCTGACATTTAACATTAGTTGAGAGTAAAGCTGTCTGTATTTGCAACTTGAAATGAGAAAGTACATTCTGCCTGTTTAAATTATTCTCAGACAGGTTGCCCAAAAAGATGATTTTAAAGATGCCCAAATGCGTATCAGCCTAAGGCCATATTGTACTTGCTTTCAGTTTCAAAGACCTCCTTTCATCTCTGAAGAATGGAATGTTGTTTACTGCTCAGGATGTTTTGCCATGTTATCATGAATGTATTACAAACGTTCTGCTGCTTGAACTAGAGAGTGTTTGTCAAAACCATTCTTTATTCTACATGAGAAATCTTAAGGCTTTTATAAATCCTGCTTAGATATATTGGGACACCTAAACGTCTAAGTCTAAACATCCTTCTCAAGTTTGCCATCATGCATAATTTCACAAAAACCAAAAAAGGTCTGCAGAGAATTGCTTTCTGGTAGCATGAAGCCTAAGTACTAGACACTGGAATGCAAGATTGCATGCAAGAAACAAAAGTAGTTTCACTGGCAGAATTACTTTCACCTACTGCCCTTACAACTCAGTCTAGTAAGGCAACCTATATGAGAAGCAACTCAAAATACAGCAGGTAAATTTGTGACAATGAAACGCTATCAAGGTTTATTGGTCAGTCTTAGGCACGTTATGTCCACGTTCTTTTAAACTGGCAACGTAAAGAATGGATTGCCCGTTTTCAATAGCAACACTGTTATCTCTCTGTCTTTTGCACAATCTCATGAAGTTTTTAATAAAGCAGACACACTACAGACGATGAGAAATAACTGAAAAATACTTAACAGGCAGACTTGTTAAATATTCAGAAACAAATCCGGCAATAATTACAGAAAACCACTACGAAGAACAGGAATAGTTACTCGATAGAAGCTTGGGGGAAGAGGAGAAAAGGATGGGGAAAACTGTTCTTGTGCTAGACTCATTTTTTCAAGTTTTTCCAGTGGTATTATAAAAAAATAACTATACCTTCAGCTTCATGTGAAAGTGCATTAAAAAACTTCAAAGAAGTGAAGAATAGTTGCTCAACAGCTAGGAACACTGCTTTCTGCAGCTTGTTTAGATACAGATTCCTTCAGTTTACTTGGATAAACAAGGAGCATTCAAGGAGCTAATTGTGTCTCCACATCAGGAAAAAAAAATCAGAGAAACAAGTCTACCTCACCTCCTTAGAGAGGTCTCTTGTCACAGTCCAGGCTGAGGGAAAACCTACAGGACAGATGCCACCACTGTCTCAGTTACACTGCAAATAATTTAGCTTTATATGAGGTCCTTCCAGACTCTAGCGTGCAAAAATGCCAGAGTATTTTCAATCCTAGCATGTATTTAAGCTTCCTAGGCCACAAGAATGAAAAAGACTTAAGGTTTATCAGAAAGGACAACTTTACCACCACTTCTTCCAAACAGGAGTTACTTTCCAGGCTTCTGTTCACTGTGCTTGGGCCACAAGCCAACCAGCCGTTCACTTGAGCAACACTGAGGCTTCATGAGAACAAGGGGCAAAACTGGCAACAACACTTGAATGACAGCCCGCAACACATTTCTCCCGTCTCCAGCCAAGATGATCGCTAACAGAAGTAGGCTGTCATTCTCCTTGGAAAGAACTTCTGCAGCCCCGTGAGCTTCCCAGGTCCCAGAAAGAGTTAATCACCAGCACAACATTAAGAGATTTGTTCAGACCAAGATTAGTTAAAAGCACCTCCAAGGCACTTTTAAAATGCTGCATGAGCCAGGAAAGGTGATCTGGCTCATTGTAGGAATTGAATGGTCTAGCTTTATTTATTTATTGATTGATTTTTGGAGGGATCTAGCCAAGGCAAACTCACAGTATATTTGAAGAGAGTCCCCATGCATTGTGCATGGAAAAAAGTCCCCAGCCAAATGTCAGAGCAAGAGCCAAGGTGCCAGTTTTGTTCCTCTTTCTCATTTCAAAAGCCATCCAAAACAGCCATCATGACTTCAACTGAGGGCCCATGACAACTAGCTGCTGTGGAAGACCACCACAGCTTCGTTACCCTCCACTGCAGATGGAAGTTTCTCTGAGCCATCATTTCATTCAGTCCCTTACACACAGTGCTCTTATTCACAGTTCTTCCTATAACACACAATTAAACATCCCCATGAAATTTACCAGAAACAATCCTTTCAAGTATCTAACACACAGACTAGTTTTCTTACAGTATGTAACCAGCCATTTAGTCTAAGAGAATTCTCACTTCTTCCTACAGGGAAGGATAAAAATAATTCAGTATGAAGATACAACATGCAAGTCACCGCCGTACCTCCAGCCCAGATCCAACGTTTGATGAATCCAATGGTCTTTTCTTCCTTGGTCCAATGGCTGCCAAAGCTGTGAGGTTGGCTTCTTTTTGTTGCATTTGTGCTAACTCCAACTGTTGTATCTAATTGAAAAGGAAAACACCTCCATCAGTTACAATATACAGTATCCTAAAAGTCTTGTTCTCTTTATGGCAGTTTCAGACAGCTCTGCAATCCCTACTGAAGCAATGTATTTCACAGCATCTTCTCCTGTCTTTCTGGACACTTTTGACAGATTCCAATACTCAGTCACTCTTAGAGCCTTGAAACACTAACGACCCTAGAAATAGCACCGTGTAAGTAACACTTTTTATGGAGATCGCATTGTAGTATCAATGCAGCCTTAACAGGTGTCTTGCTGCTGGTTCTGCAGCTCAGAAGCTTTGCTATTTCTGATTAACAGAAAAAATTGATCAGAACTGGTTTATGAGGCTGGATTAGTATTAAAAGCTGAAGTTACCGAGTTCTGTGAACTAGGCATATTCTTAATTCAAAATCTCAATTCATGACTGCAACAAGCAAGACACTCAATTTCTTCATGCTGTATTACCTGAAACCAGCACTCAGTATTGCCATTCTGAAACATCTTATTATCCAACTGAACAGGATGCTGTCAGTGCACTGATATTCTTTCTTTTCTCAGTACATATTTGGATGTTCAGGTGTATCTGAAGCAAGTTAGAGATACACTGCATATATTTATTTTCACTGACCTCCAAAACCTGTTCAACATGAAGAAATCCTTAGAAACAACTTCTACCTGGGTTTGGTAAACTTGGGATGGGAGAGAAACCCATAGTCAAGAGGATTAAAAAAATAAAGGTTTTATCTCTGCGTTTTGAGGTACATCATTCTACTTCATTCTAATTGATAACTATAGATACCAGCTGCTCTGGAGCTTGGCCCAGTCAAGTCTGGTAACAGACTTACTAGCTTGGATTGGCCACCTTGGTAATTCAACCACACTGCTTTAGATCCGCCAGCTGTCCAAATTGGAGCATGGGTAGAGGGGAGTGATTTCTCTCTCTGTAGAGAAGGAAGCTTTTCTATTTACTCAGTTTGAGTTTGTCCTTAAACACAAACCTCTGGGTTTGATGTTAACCCTTAGATGATCTGACATGCAACTAGGACAGCTCCTTAGCCCATGCTCTCCCCATTCCCAGGACTTACAAAATTGTTTGGATGGGAATTCTCTGCATGGATATGTGTGCATATCTTTAAAGAAAGTACAGCCATGGTACTTGGTAGCAAAGCATCCAATTCTCCTCCCTTACTCCCCTCTACCCCCTACAATCATAAAACCAATTAATTGGAATTCCTCATCCAGTCAGTACAGATATTTTGCTTACTAAGCTTGCAATACACTGTGTTTTTGCTTGCTTTCAGCTCTCAGAAATCCCAACTGGAGAAGAGAAATTCAGCTGTTAAGAACTGAGCTTGTAGCACCTATATGGCATTACTCCCCCACTTGCTACTACTTAAATAAAGACAAATCCACAATACAGAAATACCGTGGGGTTTTGGGGGGGTGTTTTGGGGAGGAGGACTGGTTTTTTGTGTGTGTGGGTTTGCAAGTCTTATTTTACTTCAGTTAGGTAGACTCATTCTTACTTCAGTGATGCTGGCAGCTTCACATCAAGTACTGCGGCAGCTAGGCTATGTAAAGCAAAATAGTATTTCAGTGCAAGACTCCTAAAAGGACATCCGCCCCTGTAAGACTCAAACTATATGCATGTTCAAGATTTTTCAGCAAAAATCAGGGAATGCAAGACTGACATACATATGTTGAGACTAGTTGTTTGGGGGTGGGGGTGGCATTTTTTTGGTGTTTGGGGGTGTTTTTTTTGAAGATGAGACAAATGCTTCAGTTATGAAAACAACACTATTTGCAAGTCAGCTTTGTTCACACTATGTAGGCTTTTGCTTACAGGAATGTAATAGTACTTCTTCAATGCTAGATACCATCATTCACTTACCACACACACTATTCTTGCTTTTGTGTGCAGTATAAACGCTTATAACCTTATTTATCAGAATTCATTCAGTTCTGAATGGGATTTTTTTTGTTTTTTCAAAATATACAGTATTGCTTTCAAGAATGTTTTACAGACTATAAGGTTTTATGTCCCTTAAACTTGAAAACTACTAGTGTGCTGCAGTTGTCTGAGGTTACCTCCAGCTAGCCTACTTGCATAAAATGTTTAAGATAAAATTCTCTTTAATCTCAGTCTTAAATATGTATATTTATATTCAGGAACACACTGCAACCCATCAGGGATGGGGGGAAATAAGACTGAATCCAAAAACATAACTTGAAACTTCACAAACTCTGCGAACACTGAGGCTTAGAAACTCTTTTTATGCGATGTCTTCATCACTCCCTGGATTAACCAGGAGCAATAAAATGCTGAGATTCTTCGGCGGAGGCACACGCTGACTTCCAGCCCCAGCTGCCCAGGCCTCCGACACCTGGAGCCACCCCCACTTACAGGCAGCTACGGAGCATCCCTGTAGAAGTACACCTTCCTGCTAGCAAGTGTAGTTCAGTCGTCACGGTGGTCACAGGTACACCACAGTCTTCTTGCCCTGAGAAGAGGCATTACAACATGCCACGCACGTGGCATCCCTCTGGGGGCAGATTAAATTCAAAAAGGCTCCAGTGGCAAAGAAAACCAGAAGGGGAAAGACGATTTGCTTTACTTTTAAGAATCATTACACTTAAAATGAAAAGGACTTTCAAAACCATTAAACTTAAAACAAAAAAACCCAAAACAAAAGCCTTTATTAGCCTAACCTTGTGCTTCCATCCCTGGGAATCACTGAAAAACATATCCCCCCCTCTCCCTCAACCCTACAAAACACACACAAACCAGTTTCACTGAAGTTAGGCATGTCAAAAATGGGTGGCTGCTGAACATTTGGTCACTGGCTTGAAGCAGCATTGAAATAAGACACCCTCTCCTTTTTACAGCCGATGTTGATAGGCAGCCGTGGTAAAGACCAAGGACAAGAGGCAGAGTTATGACCGAGGGAGCTTTGGGTTGGCATCAGCATGGGGTGGAGGGGACTCGGTGAGTTGAGTTGACTCGCCTCTTCGTGGAGTACCAGAACGCTGCTCTGGCTGAGGACTCGGTAGTGCTCAGGCACCATCACCATTTACCCCAAGGAAGTCAAGCTGACAAAGCATGCTGTCGACACAGATGCCCTTCTCCTGGTTTCGGCTAGGATAGAGTTAATTTTCTTCCTAGTAGCTGGTATAGTGTTATGTTTTGGATTCGGTATGAGAAGAATGTTGATAACACACTGATGTTTTCAGTTGTTGCCAAGTAATGTTTAGACTAAGTCAAGGATTTTTCAGCTTCTCATGCCCAGCAAGCAAGAAGGTTGGAGGGGCACAAGAAGTTGGCACAGGACACAGCCAGGGCACCTGACCCAAACTGGCCAAAGGGGTATTCCATACCATGTGACACCATGCCCAGTCTATAAACTGGGGGGGAATGGGGCTGGTAGGGATCACTCCTCAGGAACTAACTGGGCACTGGTCAGTGGGTGGTGAGCAACTGCATTGTGCGTCACTTGTTTTGTATATTTCAATCCTTTTATTATTATTGTAATTTTTTTATTGTTGTTATCATTATTAGTTTCTTCCTTTCTGTTCTACTAAACTGTTCTTACCTCAACCCACTAATTTTACCTTCCCCCCCCCCCCCCAATTCTCTCCCCCATCCCACTGGGTGGGGGGCAAGTGAGTGGGTGGCTGCATGGTGCTTAGTTGCTGGCTGGGATTAAACCACACCAGCCCTGTAGGAGTGAGCACTGCTAGTGGAGGTCAGTGCTGGCAGAAAACCCACTAATACAAAGAACAGGATGACAGTTGGTGGACGGTATGAAAAAGATGTGCTTTCTAGAAACAGAATTGATGCATCTTTGACCACGCAGTTCCCAAGACAATGTCAGAAACACATGTTATTACCATCATCTGCTCTCCCCAATACATTTTCAACCTCGTAACCAGTCAAAGGATTTTTCAAGTCAGGCAGAATCTCACCAGGGTTTTGGAGCAAAAGAAAAAAAGAAATCATAGTCTTATTGCATTTTAGACATCTTGGGGATTTTTCTGAGAACATAATTAAGACAAATGAATTTAAACATTCAATCTCCATAATGGACTCAACAGATCCCCATTAAGTGATACGGGCACGCATCCAAATTACCCTGCTGAAGCCAGCAAAATCATCTTTTCATCAAGTTTTGTTCCATTAAAAAGTGTGAGATTAAATGTCCAAACATTGTGTGAGCAGTTAAAAGCACAGGATAAGGAGAAGACAGGCAGATAACATCAAGGGATACCTGAGGATACTGGCTGGCTAACTACTGCCAGATTTTCCTAAACAAGATTAGGAAAGAGCAAGAGGCAACCATGTTGAATCAATCTTTAACAGACAGTTTTGTAGCACACAAGTTAGGGCAGAAAGATCACTGCAGCAAGTGAAAGACAGTAAAAGTAGTATATATACTTTATTAAAATATAACATAGAGAAGCTGCACCTATAGCATTGATTCCCTTCTAGGGGCCAGTCTTACTAATAATGGTGTCTCTGACTAAAATAGGATACAAATAGGAACTGTCATACCCAGGTTTGTATCTTGAAAATAGATGATTTTTCTCCCTTGAAGATAGAAGTGTGTAATGACAATTCAAGAGGAGCAGGGGGCACCTGCACCATACGTGGGACCCACAAACTAGCAGGCTTCCCCTCAACCTGACCTACTTCATCTGCTGAAAGATGCTGCTGTTCCACCACAACACAGAAGTCCAACACATGTTCTGTTCAAAATTCATTCCTCAAGAAGGGCATTGACAGGGGACGGTCTCCAGGCAAGAGGCAAATGAATGTTCATGCACCTTCTCCCCTCTTTCTGATTTTTACATATGCTAAGAATCACAGTACAAAGAGTTCTAAAAACCTGTGTATAAAGATCAAATTGCTATGAAAACGTCTCAGAACTTGTAAAATAGTCTTTGTTGCTGCTGGCCTTTTTAATAATAAAAATAGGGTTTAAAGTCTGGTCTTGCAGCAAGCAGGAATCTCTAGGGTGACACAATAACCATTTTAGTTAATCTGACCTGCAGCACAAATCAAGAGGTAAGGTATGTTTTAAAGTCCTCCCTTATAGTGAAATGGCATTTGCAGCATGGCTGTAATCACACAAAATGAAAGGTTTTAAAATTGACCTCTCTGTTCTTCACTCAATCCTCTACTGAGAAAAATATTTCTTTTCCTGCTCACAGAAATTCTATCTCACTTTTGTCTCATACTCCACATTTCAGAAAATATGCAAAATCTATTTTTACTACTACACCAATGACATTTCTGTGGCATTTTAATATTAAAAATTAAATTTCAAGTTGCGTAAGAAGACACGAAGTACCTCAGCTATGAGATGCCCAGACTTTTTTTTAAAGCAATACTGCAAGTTGGTTTTAAAACCCTTTAAGTTACGAAGTACATGGTATGTGGTTGTTAGCATTATCAGAGCTCCAATAATTCAAGCTATGCAAATCTTGCAAGATTTTCCCTAAACACTGCAAAGAATCCCTTAAACACAACTGAAGAAAGGAAAAAGTATATGCTACTACAAATAAAGTCAACTAGGTCTGAGGTTAAAGAAAAGCCAGACAGGTGGCACTTGTCTGCATGATGCTGGCAGATAACATGCATCTCAAGAAATTCCTACCACTGTCCACTTCTGCAGGAACTTCAATATATAAAGTACTAAGAAATAAATGAAGAGATTTCTTTTCTCTGCTTCTCAGATTGAAGTGCTAGGAACCTATGTTGAAAAAAAACAACCCCAAAATAGTCTTGGCAATGCAATAACAAATAAATACAGCTGTATGGATGTAAATGAGCTCAGAAGAAATGCTGGTAAGACAGATGGGGAAGCTGAACACCACAATTCTGGACTTGGTTATAATTAACGCAAGGGAAAGACTAAAAAGCATATATATAAGATACTGGGTTTAATATCAAGAAAAAAGCGGGGCTGTCTCCATGTATGACATTGTAGGCTGACAGAGTATGGGACAGATTAAATAAATATTTAAAGTAACAGAAGAACTGGCAGGAAAGGAAACCAGGGAAGGCTGAAGACAAGTTAATGTATGCCTAAGGGTTATGTGTGCTATCCAGCAATAAGTACATCAGGAGTAATAAAAGCACTAAGGTAGATGAACACGAATTTGTGTAAGACTTGCAGGGGAAAAAAAGCAAGGAATATAAGCATACAAAAGTGGCAAAAGCCCCTGATTCTTTCAGCTTCCACAATAAAGAAATTAAACAATAAATTAATGAATATTAAAATTCAAAGTAAATCAAAGCAACTGTGACCAAATACCAACATTTATTTTTCTAGCTCGCACCAGTGAAAAAGGAAGCTGAACACTTACATAAGTCCTTACTACTGCCCTTTACTGTACATTTTTAAAGAACTAAATATTGAGGTACCTTTTAAGTGGGGCCAACTTATCCCACTGAACTGACTTCTCTCTCTTCTTTCTATCTTTTTTTTTTTTTTTACTACCTTTTTTAATCAAAGTTTCACTGGGTTTCATTGTGTTCTCCATTTAGTGCTTTGAAAGTTTTCTACTGCTCTCAGTTGCTTCTCCCTTCACTGTCTTTGGAAAAAAAGAACTAACATTTTTTCGCGTTCCCTTTAAGTGTTTCAAGGAACTTGTGACAAAAATGAAAAATAAACCTTAAAAATCTGTTTTCAATCCTGAGCCTCTCACACTGGTTGTCATAAAGCTGACTGAGCATTACCGCCTCCAGCCTCTACCTTTCCTATACAAAATTTTCTGCCCTACAGGTTGAATGCAGCTGAATAGCAGACTTCTCATATGGGGGACATTCTCTGAGGAAAACCGACATTTGAAGGCTGCATATTTAAACATTTACCATCCTCTCCTCTTGCCTGTAATGCAATTTCTCTTCTTGCAATTGCTTCCTTTCAAACTGTTTTAATTAGCCATACAATTAGTTTCCACTGACTCTTCCCTCTGTTGTAATTTAGATTTAACAGCAGAAAGGCAGAATAGCATGCAGTGGTTTGATACGCAGTCCTAACTTATAATAGGGATGAACGTAATACTGTAGACTTCTTTCAGGTTAATATTCTACACACATGCTTCAGTGGCAGAACAGGCCCTACCGTGGCTGTGTCCCCCAAGACCAGGTTCCTTGCCTGTCTAGAACTAAAGGGTGCAATAAGATGTTTTGGAGAACAGAACATTTTTCCAGGATAGCCATGAAGTAACCTACCCATAAGGAAAAAAACAAATTCCTTCAGTTGATATCCAAGATTCCCTAATATATAAATAATTAACTCCCCAAAAGAATTCAAGAAAAAAATCCAGGGTGCAGTGACTTCCTGACTCTTTATTTTGCCCATTCTTGTTAGGAATTTCCCAAGTGTGAAATGTATATTGCCTTTTACCAGTTTTTTGGTTTGTTTTGTTTAACAATTATTGATGCATTTCTGTGTATCCTAGAACACCTGGAGCATGCTTTCCCCTGTGCAGTCCCATCAGCTTGCCTTACTTGGAGGCTCAGCGAAGTTCCTGGGTGTCTGGCATCCAGCATCAAGCTCTCTATGCGCATTTTCAGATGCTGCCTAGGCTACTTTTGTTGGAAGGCCAAGAAAAAGACTACAGCACATCACACCAAAGCAATATATTTGTAGTTTTTGTTAAGACTGCTCAATGACTGTCAGCAGACTTGCATTATCACAACGGGACGGTGTCCAGCCCTTGCAAGACATTACTTTAAAACCAACTGCAGTTCTTCCAAACGCATGATATTTTGAATGTCTGTCAGCTGCTGTAACACTGCATATTCATTCACTCACTCTTGAGGTCTCAAAGCTAGAGAACCTTTAGGACTTACTTACCTTCCACCTGCAAGTTTCTCCATCTCATCATGCAGTCCACCCAACACTTGTTCTTGGCACAGAACTCTCTGGCTCTCCATTATCATCCTTTCGTCACACTTTTAGTCCTAAAATTCCCTCTTATTAGCAAGTTTCTAATTCAAGGTCATACTTTCAGCTTGTTGCATGTCCATTATAGTCTCAGAGAAACTTAGAAAAGGCTATTTGAAAATCCAAAACCAGGCTTAATGGAGTTTTTAGGGGGCTTTTGTTTTTCCACTGGATAAAGATAGTTGCTACCATCTTCCAGCCAGCTGGTTTTAGGGTATCTGACACAGTCAGCTGCTCTTTTCTGATGCTCCTTCAAAACACCAATATGAATGCCACATAAACAGGGACTTGGTTCACTTTTTAGTTTGCTCAATAATCTAACACTTCACAGCATTTCCATCCCTAACTTTCTGCAAGACTTGTAACACAGAATCTCTGATGATAACCCTTTGTTATTTGTAGGGCTACACTGCAGGATAACAAAATTTATGTCTGTTCAATAATCATGCTTTTTTTTCCAAAACATGCAGTAGCAGGTAAGAAACACTACAGAACAATAAAGATAATATAAATCAGATAATTAAGCAGAAGCTCTCAGGATGTCACTGAAGGCTCATAAAAAGCCAATTGATCGCGATGAGATCTTATTTTGCTCGCAGCATCGTTTGCTTTTTGAGAGGTTATGGTTAACTAGGGAGTTTCCTTTTCCCCTGCCACAAGAGTGGTCTTAAAGAATTTGAACGATTAGGTTCAGAAGACTAAATACAGAAGCAGCCCAAGAGGTGTAGGGGAAAAAGGAAACAGCTTGAAAATATGAGTTGGAGACAGCAGGGAGAGCAGCAAAGAATCAGGTTACAGTTAGTTGTTATCTGAGAATGTGAGAGGAAATAAGGGAAAGAGTTAGGATGGACACACATAATAGAAAAAAAAAAAAGAGGATTTTTGAAAAAAGATAATACAGAACAACTAAATTTCCGTCATTACTGTATAACTCCCAGAAACTCACTGGAATCATGCAAACTTTTTGTTCTATGTTTTTGATAGGGTTTGTTTTGTGTCTACAAAAAACCCTAGGGTTTGCTGTTTTCCTCCCAGTCAGTTGATACTAAAGGTATTTCTCAGCATCTCATCTATTGACGTCTTGTGACATGTATGTCAAAATCTTAACAGTTAAATGCGCAAGTACATCAAGCAAGCAGGAACAAGGGACCTGTGCAGTTGTAAGTGAACAGAGCTGCTGCAAGAGCAAGGCATGGGGCAGGCAAGACTGGTGCCCATCAGGTGCTTGCTCCACATGCTCCTTCCCCTAGTTTAAAACTTGGTTGCTCACCTTCATCTACTGATAGATGCTGCAAGGTAAGAGCAGAGACGAAGGTAGCTACTACGGAATAAGCAAAGATGCTATCAGTACGATACCTGTTCACCCGCTCAACCCCAAGCAGCAATCTTGCACACGTACAATCTGAAAGGTTTGCCCAGCCTCTGCCTTATGCTTCCTGAAGCCATACTATAAGCACGCTCACTTTTGAAGATGAGAGACAGAAATACAAAAGATCAGGGTTTATATTTAAATTTACAGTATATACTGTTTAATACTGACATTTTTACAGGTCTTCTGGGATGCACCGTTCATATGGCATACTTGCACATGTGACAGTATCCTACACCTACTCAATTTAAGTAAGCTCATTTCAGAAGAGGGATGAAGCCAGAGATAAACTATAAATACAGCTACAAGAATTGCATCAGCTGAACATTTTCTTCGTAACTGGAAGTATAGTTGAAAGTAGAACAGGAAATAGCAGAAAGCACCTAAAAAAAGTTATGGTTTAAAAGTGCAAGCACTGGGGACAATGCAAGGACTGTATCCCCTCAGCTTGAAGTGGCAGATAAGGCTGAATGAAAAGTGGGGGTAATTCACCCAGACTTTGGGAATGCTGTTGCACAAAGAGCTGGCTCATGAGGTGAGCAAAGACAAAATTCTTGAGTGCACAAAGGAGCAGCTTGGGGCAAGCCTTGCAGCTGTCTCGGAAGGAATGCGCACTTTCCATAGGTATTAAAATCTGCTGAAACAGGTGAAAGGGGGAAGTAAATAAAGATTTAATTCATAGTGAGCTACATAGACTAAGAATATAGGAAAGTAAATGACTTAGCATAGGGGAAGTTTGAGGCAATAGGTCATGCAAAAAGGGATGAAAAGGTCACAGCAATTATGTATAGCCTTTTGGATAAAAGAATCCACTGCTGAGTCTCTGAATGTACTTCCAGCAATGTTAAGATGTTGCCTCCAGCTGCTAGATGACAGCATATCCTGGATTTATGAGAATTCATTGTTAGGATGTACACTCTGCATTTTGGGAAACATTGCTTTAGAACTTGCCCCAGTGCCATTACCCAACACCCTCTCCCTTCTCCCAGGGGTCACCATCAACACATAAAAGACAGCTTTGAGGAAGGAAGGCCCATATTCATTCTTAAAGAACTTTAAGTGGATCAGATCAGGCTTTCCAGTGGATAGTCAACCAGAGTGGCCTGGAAATGATCTGATTCCAGCTGGCAGAGGTATCAAAATTCCCAAGTGTGGTTTCTTAGGAGCATACTACGCTCACAACATGACAAGACAGACAGACAATGGTGAGCCTTTTCAGGCTTTCATCCCAGTATACACAGTGCTTCTGCGTTACCGCTTTCAGCCTTGGGATATTTGTTGATTTTTATTTTGTTCTTATTCCAGCTCTACTCATGTTCGTATTTTTTAATGCAAATGTGTGCTGACCATTTATCTCCAAACTGTCAATAAAGTGCCAACACTGATCAGAGCTGCATTTGGGCTCATTTCTACTCAAGCTTGAGATAGTCTCACAGATAAGAAAGCACCCCCAGCACAGAAGGTGGGTTTCCCATGTGGCATGTGAAGCCTGGAGAAGTTCTGGCTGCCTCATTTTCTGGAGAACAAAGCAGCAGAACAGAGGGCAAGGCAATACCAACAGAGAGATATGCGTTGTCCCAAGAAGCACATCTGCCTCTTCTTTTGGTGAAGCAGTTTGAGACCATCGCTCTGGGAGCAGCACAGCACGGAGAAATAAGCAGGACAAGTGTGATGAAGGCTGTTAGTCTGGCACAACATAAGATGCACTGAAGGATGTGAACTCAAGCACTTAACAGAACATTAAATACTAAACTCAGACACCTTCTCCACTCTGTTGGCTCCTTTTTTGTACATCAATATTCCACTTTTTAACAGAGATCTCATTAACAATACCAACTAATCTAAAAAGTGACCCAAAACACACACATATAACTTCTTTCTGTTCTAAATATCCAAATCACGGAATATTTTTCAAGATCCTACACATTATTGTTCAGAGGAAAAGAGAAAAGAAGTTGGATAAACGAATTGCTTTGCAGTGTTTTATTAAAAGAAAGAACCTCTAGAAATGACCAGATGATGCAGAGGTAAAGCCACCTACAAAACAAGACAAATTAGCATCACCCACTGACTGTTGATCCTGGTGGCACTAGAGGCAAACTGGGAAGGGCTTTAGGGCAACTTTGTACTCACAGACTATAAGCATGAAGGATTGATAAGCAGAAAGAAAGAATTAAAACACAGATACTAAAGCAAGTTCCTTCTCTATCTCCTCTTCTTTTACAAATTTCTTCTACTATGGTGCAAATCCAGAGCATTGATTCTAATACTATTTTACTGGATTTCCATTTGTTTTGCCTGGGCTCCTACATTAATCCAAACAATAAGGGCCTTTAAAGCATTCATAAATAACCTGCTGCTGCTGCTGGCACCTAGGAGCCAAGTGCAGCAATGTTAAGCAACAACAAATTTCATAGTTCAAGAGGCACAGTTAAGGAAAAAGGTTGCTCAGAAAATCACTCTCATTTAGCACAAAGATCCTTAAAAATTGCATGAAATCAGTCAAGTAACTATAGAAACCAATTTCTTCAGCTCTGTATCACACGTCTCACACCTCAATTGTCTTTATTATCATCCGCTGTCAGATCCTTAATCAGAAATGTGAACAGGCTTGATGATTTATTCAGCAGGGAAAAGAATCTGTAGGTCAAGTGAAAAATTTCACACACACATACACACGCACACACATCTTCAACCTTAGGTACTTTCATTTCATTCTGTTCCCAGTAGCTCTGGGGGCAACTCCAGTGAGATCCAATATTAAGGCTCAATTAAAATAAGCTCCAATTAGTGGAGCTTTTTTCTCTCAGGCTAGAAAAGTCAGGAAATGGATATTGGGAAATGTAAAAAGTCAGCTACTGAGAGAAGGCTGCAGACATAAATGAACTTATTTGTTGATTTCTACAGTTGCTATGCAGAGGCCTCTGGGAGTAAAAGCTTAACCAGTCTAAGCTATAAACTAAAACCCCTGCAGCTAAACATGAACTGTGTGAAACAAGGGCTCCATTCCAGAACAGAAAACTGCTGGGCCCAGAAAATTAAAAGCCAGAGGCGTTTTCCATTTAAAACTAAATCCCAGTACCGCCTCCCAGCCAAAGAATTATAAGCAGTATCAGATTTACAAAACGAACAATTACCCTGGAAAAATGTAGCCTATTGTACAGTCCCAGATGCTAAATCTCAAAGTTTCTTTTTTTTTTTTTTTTTTTTTTTTTTCTAATCCCACATTATATTCCTACCAAGTGTACTGCTGCAGTTTACAAAGGACCATTTCTAGACAGGACTGAAACTACGAAAATAAAATGTTAAAAAAGAGAGCTCATAATTCATTGACCTCATTTGAAGCGCTGCCCTTGCCTGTGGCAGTTCCTGTCCTTCCCCAAGGCCTCTGCAAATGGTATGCAGCAGCAAAATAAACCCTGACCTAATTGCCAGGACAGGGCTGCCAACCTTCTCTCAACACACAAAGGCAAGCATGGTAACTGGAAAGTCCTACCTCTTTCGCTTTCTGCTTTAACCGCAGTTGCTCTGGATCTTCTTTATTGGAACGGCTCTACCAAAGGAAGAGGAAAAAGATTGAATAGAAATTACTGGCATCCAAACACCATCATATCCGTTAAATATTTAATAAATGACAATTTTCTCTGATGATTGAAAGATTTAGCCCCAGGGGTGAATGCCTCAATCCAGACTGGCTTCCCTCCCCCTCCACACACATACGTGCACCCCCCTCCTCATCTGGGCCGGCTGCCTCTGCTCTAGCCTGAAGCAAGATTAAGCTGAAAATGATGCTAACGCTGTCAGTCAGGTCCAGTCTAGGCATGATGTTGTTCATGTCAGCAGCAGACACTTACAAAGGACAGGAACTATAAGAAAGAAAGGGAGTCGTACTCATGCAAGTACAACACAATTCTTTCAACTCTAGATTAGGCTTCCACCCAAGGGGCTCCAGAATTCAGCTTGAAACAAAACCAAAAAAACCCCCAACAAACAGAAGATTATCAAGTTACACCTGATGGAGCAACATCTACTGATCTTTATTTTTTCTTGCTCCTGTTCTTGAGGGGAGGGAAGGCAGAAGAAGGGTACTTATTCTGTACTGGCAGTGGCTCCCATCAGGGGTTTGCAGATGCTAGGGTACCACCTCCAAGACTAGCCCTCTGATCTGACTACAGAAAACAAATACATCTGGCAGGCCAGTGGATCTCACCGGGCTCCAGCCTGAACAAGCATAGCGAACCCATATTTTCAAGCAGTGCCATACACAGATATGAAGAAAGACATACCAATTTCAGAGCCAGAAATAGAGCCAGGAAAGACATTCACAGCTATGTGAATACATCTTTTATTTCATTTTGACCAGTAGGAATAATCTCAAAAGAAGAGTTCACCCCACCACACATTTGAAAGAACTCCCGTGATTCTTTTAAAGAATGTAAAAGGCTAAAATCCTCTTCTGTATAGCCTAAGCTATCCTAAACATTATGGATTTCCAGTTACAGGATTAATGGTTACTAAACTTAAAGCAGAAATAGGAGAAACCTGAAGATGTTCACCAGTCTAAAGGATACCACTACTTCCTTGGAGAACAAGAAGTGAAGTTCTTACCTTGGCTGCTCGAAGCAACATTTCACGTTCCTCTTCATCCTTTCTCTGCTTTTCTAGGTGATCAAGCTTTTCAAGAAATCTCAGCTGTGCTCTGGTGTCACTAGATACGATATACCTATCACTCCCCTGGAAAGAGAAGTTTGTTAAAGACAACCAGACTTTTATACACACCACTAGACCTAACAAACCCAATGGGAACAACCTGAAAAGAAGAACATTATTTTTTCAAAGCTGAAAAGTATAGGCTGTTTTGAAAATACTTCAGGTGGGAGGTAGTCATTTACACATCTCCTCTCCACTGAAGCATGTTTCCTGGCATCTGTGACTAGTAAGAGGTTATTGAACAAGTGACACTAACAACATGTAGTCTATATTGACTATAACAAAAATAAAGTCTTTAAGTCTAAAGGCTGAAACTTTGTTTTAAACAGCGACTTCATATCCAGTAAACATAGGTACAAGACTGTCTTCTGGACAGGTTAAGAGTTAAAAACCAAGAATTGTAAAGCAACAGAACATCATATCCTTTCCCCTTTAAAGAGAAAGGGTGAAGAAAAAATAAAATTTGACATTTTAAGTTTCTAGTGTTTGGTGTTCTAGTTTCATCCATTTGATCCAGAACTTGAAATAAGCCTCACCTGGTATTTCCAAAAAGAGCTTTTATGGAGTGGAGGGGTGGTTTAGAACTCGTTATAATGAATCTTGGGGGTGTGGAAAGTGACATAAATTATATATGTTTTATTATAGCTTTAGGAATACTTATTTTTGCCTCAGTGGATGCTCTCAAGTCATAGAATAGTTTATGTTGAAAGGTGACCTGTGGAAGTCATCTGGTCCAGCCCCCTGTGCAAAGCTGGGCCAGTGAATACTAATGAATACTTCCAAAAATAACTGGACACACATGCATTGAAACAAGACTACGGTCCTTTTGGACTAAAAAATAACAATCAGTAATTTATTTTTCAGACTGTTTTTGCCCTCACTGGAAAGCCTGAGTTTAGTTTTACTTCAGATTGGAGAGAAGACAGAGAAAGGAAAGATCTAAAATGTGGTCAACAGGCAATGAAAAGCTAGTTTTTACTGTTCTGCTCTTCCAAAGACACGCTATTTAAGGCATGTGTTGGCCAGAGGGCATTAGGCAAAACAAGGCTGGGAGCCCATTGTAGATGAGGTATGTCTGTGCCACTTGTTTATACCACTCTTTAATGCATGTCCTAGACTCGTCTTCCTTCTGTGTTACCTTGTGAGCTTGCCTTTTCCTGAGAAATTTATCCTTGGGCTTTTACCAGCCAAACACATTATATACTTTCAGCAACCCTTCTTTCTACCCTACCCCAATCTCACACTTTAATGAAGCAACCTTGACACACAACTATTCTGGAATAAGCACAGCATATTTTACAGCTGTATTTTAGGCAAGGGTATATTTTAAGTATACGGACTATCAATGACTTCAGTTGCTAAATTTTTAGTTTTCAAACACACTATACTCAAGATTTCTTCCCATACCCAGTCATATCCTTTTCAGAGCTAGAAGGAAAGTAAAAGTCTTCTTGTGGGGCACTGTTGTCTCCCAATCTGAATTCTCACAACCCAGCCAGAACATGAAATCAATCCCTCTTCCTGTATTAAGTTTGGTCCTTTTCAGTGAGCTACCACACTGTCACGTATCACCAATTGTGGCTCAGACCACACCATGTGTTGCAACCAAGGAAAATTTCTTTCCCAAGCAGAGTCTGTGGCTCTGCAAAAAAGTCCAACAAACCTTTCCCCTCTCTTCTGTTACTGCTTGAGATTTTTTTTTTACTGCTCCCCACAAAATAGACGCTACTTTCAGTCTCAGTCCATTAGTACAATTTGTTTTGAAGCAGCAGTTTATAATAATCCACCACCATGCCACAATCCTTTTAAAGGGACAAAGAAGAAAACCGTATTACCAGAAGATTATTTTTTCCAAAGTTTAGAAATGTTTTGCTTTGGAATGCCCAAAGTCAGAATCAGATACTTAGATTTTTAAAGCCAAATCCAAGACCCTATGCCAATTAGGAATGCAAGCCTCTCAACCAGAAGCACCCCAATGCACTACCATGAGCTTATATGGAACAAGAAATGGGTGGATCCATAATAGTATTTCAGCTCATCAACAACTGTTTTAAGATGCCTTATTTCAGGAATTTTTGGAAGACGAATACCTGCAGTTACATTTTGTCCTGCTCAATAAACTTGTTTTCTGTGATCATTCACCACTGAATTGTTTAGACAGAAAACATCATACTGTATACCTGTTCATAACTTCTGGACATTACTGTTATGATGAAGCAAGTTGGATCCAGTGTTTGTCATGTAACAGTTTAACTTACTCACACAAGGCCAAAACCTGTCCCCTGCTACAACAGTGCAATCCCAACAAAACTAAAGTTACAAGTGTAATCGAGGCCAGAATTTAAGTTACTGATAGATAAAGCACGTAACCACAATACAGAGCAATGGTTAGATATGGATGCGCCAAAGCTGAACTTGTGTATCTGACAGTTAAAAAGTCATTCTTACTTTAACTGAGCTAAATTTAATCTGGAGTTCACCAAAAGCAAAAGGAAGTTTTTCTGCTATCCTGAAAGAAACTATTGCTTTCACACAACAATAGCACATTAGCACATCTATACAATCTTGTTATAAACTCATCCCCCATACTTTTTTTTTTCTTCAAGAGAAATGCATACACTCAAGACTTCTCCACCGATGTGTTCTTAAAGCACAGCCAAGTCCTACCAAAATTCTTATGTTAGGTTTACACATATTTGAAACACACAGCATTAAAGTAAAGCATTCCCAGGTATGTCTTTAATGAGATGATAGCTGGCAACAAATTCAAGAACAGCGATAACGCCTTGTCTGTGATTTGCAACTTCCTTCCTAGATTGTCACATACTTGTAAATGAACCTGAAACCTGACTAAGACACTTGTGGTTTAGCACCAGGAATGTATTGTACGTTCAGGGGCAGAAAGGAAAAACCCACACACAGGGAAGCTGTGGCCCACTTTGGTCCACCAGGAAAGAACTTGGAAGAATCCCACAGAGACCAGTTCTCCCACAGAATCTGAACAGTTTAAGTCATGCTGAACAGCCTTGCTGAGGATGGCAGTTGCAGAGGCTCAGCTACTATGTGGGAACCTATTAAGCTTTGGCTTTTCATAGTCAACTCCTAAACCAAGTTAATAACAGAAAGGCTTCTGATAAGTTAGCTCGGCACTCTGCAGCTTGATGGTGGCATGGGATGGGTAGGAGGAGGCTGGCTATTTTCTCATCTAGGAGCGCTCATTCCTTCACTACATTTAGAGCTTAACCCGTAAACCAATGCAGCGGCCACGCCATATTGCCCTACAGATAGTGCAGTTTAGGGTTGCGGTGTTTTACTGCTGCTGCACATCGGGAAGCTGTTTTCATGGAGCAATGTTTATAGCACAGCACCGTACCATGCCTCTCGAAGCCATGTGCTCATGGGCTCCAAACACAGGAGAGCGGCAGTGAGATCATGCTGTGCTGAATCCACCCGCATCAAAAACATTTTTTAATCATTGTACTGTTTAGTTGTCATTATTAATTCTGGTCTTGGGTATCATATTATGTCACATGCATACTCTTATACCTCTGCAGTTCTCCGGATTATAGGAGGGAAGCAGCCAAGGAACTAAACCAGCTAGCTAATTGCCTTTATGCTCTTACCAAGGCTCTATAAAGGCACTGCAACAAGAGTTGCAGCACAGAGAGCAGCTTACAACAATCTGAAAGGCTATTCCTACTTCACATAGAGACCACCATGATAGTTTTATCCTATTTAAGTTAGGAACTTCCAATTATATACCTTTTTTTTTTTCTTTCTTAAATTTAGCAAAAAAGGGCAAAAGTTGGCAAGTCTACATGGTGGCATGGTATGAAGCTTTTACCTTGCCAACTCTCTCTCTGCAGGGCTACCATCAGTTGTAAGCTGCTAGGCATGAGCTGAGCAAACTGGGAAGAAGAGTTTCCTGAGCACAGTCCCATGAATCATTGGCTTTTTACATCAACTTCTACCCTAACAATAGTTACCTTGGTTTCACCACACCTATCCCTATTCCTGTCCATCTTTTTGTAATTAAGATAGGCCAATACAAAGACTTACAGGGCAACTACCCAATTCTCTTGGAGAGTTTCTGGATAATTCTCGGAAATACATGGAGCCCACATTGCTCACTGGTACCTATCAATAGCCTAGAGGGAAAAGAGGATGGGGCAAGCACTGGGGGAGATAGAATACAGGACTGTGTAAATACATAACAGGGCTCCAAAACCCTGTAGTGTTCTGTTCTTGAACTTAGATTTCTAAAAGCCTGTTAGCATCTCTCACCATAATATTACTCACAAACGCAATCCTGTAGGACACTCCTCTGTAGTGTAATACCATCTTCCTAAAGAAAGAGGGTACCTGTGCCTCCAGAATTATTATGCCCATTACTTTTTTGTTTGTTTGTTTTGTTTTTGATAAAAGACGAAAAGAAAGCAAGCTTATTGTAGTCTTACAATCTTATCATTGCTTCTGGCAATTCAGTCAGACAAAAACCTATCAGTTTTTCTATTGCTTTAGTTCAATGAGAAAGAAACCAGCCCCATCAAGCCCACTGTCCAAAAACATTCCCTTGTGTCCTTGGCGTCTGCAAGACACTTAAGATCTACTGGTTACTCAGGACTTCAGCTTCCACCTCACTTTTGCTCACAAGCAATATTGGATCTCCCACTTTGGAGAGACAACACAGAACATGTGTAGATTTCTAAAGACTTCTCATAAAAAACTCTACTTTTTCTGTAATGATTTTTTTTCTACTGCATCCTCTTCTGGCAAGGAACAGCATACTCCAACTGCTCCAGACATCACTATAAATACTTGGAAGTTTCCACATAGTTCCTGCTCTTTACTATTGCTTCTCCAGTGCTTAAAAGCCTATAAAAAGCGTTCAGTACAAAAATAACTCCTATCCCATCAGTCAGTTGCTCTTGTTAAATTTCATTAAGTATAAAGTTCCTGTAAAAAAACCCAAACAAACAAACAAGAACTTAAGAGTTGACAGATACATCTGCTTCTAACTTCCAATTTTTTTCTAAAACAGCTTGAGGCTGAAAAAAGTAAGGACTTATTATTTAATGAAAAAAAAAAAAGTCTCAAAGCTTCCCATTTGTACTGTACAAGCATCTTAAGGGATACTGGCCCACTGGAACCCAATACACTTTATACTGAATGAAGCTAATACAAGAGGGAGGGGAGGGAATCTTAACTAGCACTGGCAGAAAAAAAGTTCCAGAACCTTTAAGATCAAAGGGGTCTCTGCCTTCACATGTAGCACTTCTAAAAATAAAATACTCAATTCGGTTTCCCAAGGCTTTTTACTAAGCTAGTACTGCAGTTCCACCAACAGTAAATGCATAAAGCAAACACAAGCCCCTAAATCAACCCAACCACCAAGAGCATTCAAAAATAGCTTTACATTTACCATGCAAGACAGATTTTGTAGAAGAGCCACCACTTCTGTGGAAGAGAAGAAATGCATGCATTTACTCTTATGCTGGGTTTTAAGAGCACCTATTCAACAAGTCGAATGGAAAATGTAAAGAATAGTTAGAGGCTATAAACAGTTAAAACAAAACCACCCTTTGGTAGATACTGAAAATGCATGTATTGCATATGATGTACCTATACTCGGAAGAGGTGTACCTGCAAGGCTGCAAAGCAGGAAAACTTAAGTGCAAAACTTGCTTAATGATTTCCTTTACCTTGTGGGTTGATACTCTGTGCTGAGCAATTACAGTTAGTTTTTCTAGGAGCCCTCGTAATCTCTCCTGTGTAGCGTGGGAGATCAAGTTCACAACATCAGAGTTAAGTTCCATAATGTCATGCCTTTTACCTGTGGAAGCAGAGAAAATCCATTACGTGTTTTAGTAGTAGCTGATAATTGAAATAATTAGCACAGCAGGTATTCTGTTCCCCCTGGAAGTCATACCCATTATGAATAAAGGTTTGGAGATTATGATTTTCCTGGTAAAGTCACAACTTCAAAGATCTTAGACATTACATTAATAAAACTTAGCCTGGAGCTTCAGAAAATATAGACATTGTTTCACTTAGCCTCCAGAACCGCTCTCCTTGCAAGGTCATTTATAGGACAAAGTTAATAAGAACACAAATCAAGCTTCATGTTCGGGGAGGGGGAGAAGTGGTAGCTGTAAAAATTAGTGCCATATTCTGTTAATTCCAGTAATTAAAAAAAATAGAGAATTACATTTTGCCCTGTTTGACACCATACTTGTTAACAACTCATGACATTTATTCGATGAGCGGGGATAGTTTTTGCAGCGCACTCCGGGCACACGGGACCCTCTCACCTGCCTCGGCTGCCCGGCACGGGGCGGACAGACCCAGCCATCCCACGGCAGCAGCTCGGACAGCACAGATCAAGTCCAGCTGGGGTCACCGTGCCATCACCTTCAACCTTTCCTCTCGGGCTGCCGCTGCCTCTCTGCGTTTCAGCAGCTGCGACCGAGGCTGCCGACAGCTCTGGGCAGAGCTGTCCCAGCCCCATGCCCAGAGCTGGGCATCACCTCCGCAACCTTCCTGCGGCTGCAGGCTGCCGACAGAGAAGCCTTCCCGTGGTTGACACCATCGATCACTCGACACAACTCCGCCTAGACACCTGGATGTCAGCAACTTTTCCCTGGTAGGCATGGCAGGCAGCAGTTTCACACGCTTCATATGCCATACCCATCAGAAGCGCTCTTCCTTGCCCCTCACTGCATTTACAGCAGCTGTAATACTTTATGGTGCAATATACAGCACGGCTTCAAAACCCATTTCAGTATTTATTGCCAAGTGTAGTGTTAAGAATGGATAAACAGTACACTGTAAAAAACCTAATCACCTATTTCATTTGCCTTTGCTACTCTAACTGAAAATGAATAACAATCTCACAAGACAGGCAGAATCTACAATGTTTTCCCAGATACGATCAAAGTGTTCCCACTATTTGATCTCGGACAGTAAGCATTGACCTGTACCTTAGCTGAGTGCAAACTCATTTTGCTCAAGCACCTTTCAACACTTCCTCAGCAGTATTCCCATCAGAATACTGAAACATCAACTTAAAGAGAAAACAAAATGCCCCCAAACCTCAAGATCTCCCTCCACACACACACACACACACACTTCCTAAACCAAAGTTGGCTCAGTTCAAGAGCAGAAGCATTCATTTTCTGAATCGCTGTACTCCCTGACAGTATTCCTTTCCTTGCAATCAAAGCACTTTTCATTTGTGACATTAATAATAATAAAATATAAGAATAAAATATAAGTTTTTAATAAATAATTAAATAATGATTGAATAAATATTTAAATAAAATAATTATTATTGTTGTTATGATGATGATTGATGGAGCAGCTACCATGCCAGCCATGAAACAGCCAGGCTTGTATTTTCCATCTTTCAATGAACTGTCTTCACTCTCCAAACCAGCCAATTATCTAAAAGTACTTTCTGTTTATGTTTTTGTAGAGGTCTTTATTTTTCCTTATATCTACTTCCCATGGATGACCGGTTAATCCTCTACTGAATTTTGAGAAAAGCTTCTAGGCACCAGTTTCAGTGTATATTTTCCCTTTTCAACTAGTAGCACAGCACTTACTTCACTCAGCTATGCCCCATACAGCTCAGATGGCACATCTGGCTAACCAGTGCAGGATGTACTGAGGTAGCAGATAGCATTTGCAGGTTACATGCTTGTCACAGGCTAGCTGCTTAGTTTAGACTAAGAACAAGTTGCGTGCAGAAAGACTGCAATCATGTAGTTAAACCACTGTGACAGAATTATGACTGCACGTAGGAACTGCAGGCTTTCCTGAATGCTCAGCTGTAAAACTCACTGTTCCAGTATGGCAAGCTACCAGGCAGACAGCAGGAGCAAGGAGTTGAGCAACATTCACCCAGTTTGCTGTAGACAGCAGTGGTACCAGTCAGTGTGGTGCTACACAAATGCCTGCTCCCTGCTCTGACAGAACACAACATTGCCAAGCAACAGTTATTATTTTGCTCAGAAACTAACAGCTGAGATGATACATACACTAAAAAACTTCCTGTTACAGTTGAGTCTCAGCCATTCAACGTACGTTCCACAGTATTATTCACAGATACAAACAGCTTTAACATCTCTTTTGCATAAAATTAATGAAAGATTTTTCCATAGCGGGACTCATAAACAAAGGTCTGCCCCATGCATATTGGCAGTTTGAAACTTATTCCTAATCACATGGGCGGGATCTGTAATGTTTGTCAATAGAGTACATATATCTGAACAGGCTGAGGAATGCAAAAGCTGTTAGGAAAGTCAGCGTAATGCATCAAGTTAGGAGCTGCAGAAATAGGAAAGCACGCTTAAGTGTTTGATTTGACACTAGCATCTATATGGTTGTTATGTGTTCCATTAAGAGTAATATAGTCAATCCATTCTCACATGTAAAAGTGGCACCAATTTCTTTTTTCTGGTTGTGCTTCAGACTACTTCCATGTAAATAACTTAGACAAAAAAAAACCCCAAAAAACTTAGTTGTTTCCTAGAAGAGGAAGTAAAAACTCAGTATAGTTTGGTGGAAACACATGAATTGAGATGGCAGATCTTTATAGTTCCAGCTCCTTCTTCAAAGATTGGAGGCTGGCTGATGAAACAGGCAAGGAAATATTACATCCCTACATCTCTGTTACATATGCTTTGTTCTCACCTATGTTCAAGATCATCTTCTGAAGCGCTTCCGAGGAGAGAAAAGGTTCATCTGCACAAGAACGGATCACTGTACCAATGAGCTCAGAGTTTGTTGCCAAAATGCATGCGTTCTCCTCGTTAAGACTGACCCCAGCCATTGAAGTCACATCATTTATGTCATCTTCATCTCTACTAAAAAGAAAACCAACATTTTATGCTTCGTTCAGAATGCGTACAAAGAAAAAGCCTCTCAACTATCAACAAACAGCCACAGTCCCGTATCTTGGAGGCTACCCCTATACAATAGATGTTTAGTGTGGGCGTGGACAAGGGCAGACAGCTCCTAAAAGCTTTCACATTTCAGTCAAGTGCCTCTCAAACGTTTAATTCACTAACGCCTCAGTTGCTAGGCATGCAAATCCTTTACATGAAACTGAAATCCTGAGCAAGCTCGGAAACCAAGGACTGAGGTAAACCTGGATTAAAAGTCCCTAAAAGCCCCCCACCCTGCACCACTGCTCTTACAGCCTGAAATTTGTTCTAAAACTCCAATTCACCAGGTAGAACCAAGTGTTGAATAAAGCTGAATACTGACTCATTGAACTTATAAACATTTGCCTTATAAACTTATGCCCATTTTCTGAGATGCCTATCCTACAAACTGAAGCTTACAGCACAAGCGTATTAGCACAAACCTGATCTTCACTTTTATTTTAGTGAGTTCCCTTAAAAAATAAGATACAAACTCTCCTTGTCAGTAGTACCTTGCCCTTTGAATCAGTCCTACCATACAGTACTTATGTATGTAGCGGGGAGGATGCTATGCTTCTGAGGAACAGAGGCAGATCTCTAGTTTTTAACATCCCTCTATTAGCTGGATTCTGCTGTAGCAGCTTTGGTCTACATATTCAAAATAAAAACTCAAGTCTGGTGTACCTAGGGCTAACATAACTAAGACTAGCTATAATCATGGCAAAGCTCATGTTAAGCAAATAGCCTGTGTGCCTCAGCTTTGAAAAAAGAAAGATAATTTTGTTAAAATACTGAATGAATTTTATATGGGAAAGGTTTTTGCAAGACTCTAGCAATGAAAATACGCAAGTTATTTTCAATTAAGTTTAGATCATCAAAAGAAAGCCTTTTTTGCTTCACAAAGTGACAAAGGCCCTAATGGTGGCTTCAAGTGTTTAGAACCAGAATGCAAGTCAGCACTAATTAATACAGACAGGTGGAAGCACTCAGCCTGAAGGTCTTTGGATTTGGAAAACAAAAGAAAACAAATATCCCCAAACCAGACACACACCCCTCCTGAAAAGTATTTGCAGGAAGGTTTGATGAAGTTAATCTTCAGAAAATACTGTGTGACCTAAATAACTCTTGAACAAGGGGTTAGTCAAAAACTTGCCATTGTTAGGTGAAATGGGATCTCTTGGAGGCTGTCTTCTGACTGGCAACAGGTAAAAGCTGAAGTTATTAGAATGTGGGTTGGGTTTCAGCAATACTCAAAAAACACAAGAAAGAGTTGGGATTTTTTCTTAAACTATAGATGCATTTTCTCCTTTAGGCTTCAATAGGTTTCTATGGCGCAAGTCTTCTCCCACAAACTTCTAGAGAGAAGCCAGGCTAGGAAAGGAGTCCAGCCTTCCCCTACTCCTCCTGCCATTTGTTTGTGAGCCCTCATGGCTAGGAGTTTCTATATGATTTGTTCAGGAAAAAGGAGACCCAACAGATTCTCAAACCAGCTTCATTCATTAGGTCTAACTAGATGTAGCTTCCTGACTAGGCTTGTGCCCCAAATCCATCGTGCTAAGAAAAGTGTTAATACCCTGGGATTGTCAGAATGGTTAAGTGATCACAGTTAGGATTCAAAGCTGAAGTCACTGCTGCCAGAACAGCTTCCCTCCTCCTACCCCTTCACAACCAGACACTGAGCAGTTCCAAGTGTACACTCATGCTTTATCAGCCTAACAGAGACCCTGATCTTTCAATAAGAGCGTAAATGAAGCTTCACTGCATTCTAATTGAGTGCTAACTCATTTTCACAAGTACACTCCAGTTTCTTCTTCTTAATGACCCCTACAGAGAAGCTGGTGGCAGAGACAAGAATCCCACCGCAAGTGCAGTGACTGTCATGGATCTGCTGATAAAGGAGATCACAAAATCAGCACAGCTACCACCAAGAGTATAGATCACAAGCTATCAGATCTGCAGATGCTGGAACCTGACATCACCCCAACGGAGCTGTTTACAGAATCCAAGTAAGGATGCTTCCATAGCATGAAACCATAGCACGTGGTTTCAGCAAATCATTTTAGCTTTTAATCTGGCCGCATACTCCAAATACTCAAGGAAGGAGGAGTTAAACTTCTGTACTATACATCTATCCACCTTTCTACGTACACAAGTTTCAGTTCTCTAAACCCAGCCTTTATCAGGCTACTATATTCTGTAATATTTCCATGTATGTAGTCTCTCTTGGGGGCTTATATACAAGCAGACATCTCTGCCTGTGCTATTTTTAAGGACCAATTCTAACTTTTTCACTGTGGGACATAAGTTTGCATTAAGTCACCGAGTCACTAGCCTTGATGAAAGATTAATTTGCACCTATGAAAACACTGCTGCACTTATTTTACTTAACCCAAAGAAATTAGTATTACATTTCCTCAGAAGTAGTGCTCACTAAAGATTAATGCAAGTTTCAGAAGCTGTGTTAAGGTTGTACCTTCTCCTACTCTTTTTTTCCTTGCTGTTCAAACAATCCCCAATCATTTTAAGCAAGGTATCATGTACTTCCAGTAGGCTATTCTCATTCTACTAAGGTGATAGATTTAAAATATTCCAGAGTATACATGCAGACATTTGTTGCACACTGACTTGCTTTCATTTTCAGCAATCCCACTGCAATGCCCCTCTTCTACACCACTTCCTTTAATGCTTTTTGCATTTGATCATGTCACACCCAGAAATCAACAAGAAAAACTCTCCCAGCTGTTATAAGTCTCCAGTAATTTAATCTTATCAGGACAAGGGGGAAAACAGAACACAGAATTCTTTCTGAGCATTACCCTGCATGAAGCCAGGTTCGCTATTTATACTGAATATTCTACTGGAAAAAAAGCCCAAGCAATGCAGATGCAGTTCACAGCTATGAATGTGCCTATATTGGCTGAAAAGTGAGTCTGTGGCACCCTCTGGTGTTTGACCAACGAACTTGTCACCTTCTGAATCCATCTTTACTGCATTTTATACAAGTCAAAGGGAGAACTAGAAAGGCATGCATAACCCAAACCTCCATGCATCATCATGGACAACTACATGGGACAGAACAATTCCAGCAGAGTGAGAACCAGCAGCCCCCCCCCTCCATGGGGCCAGAGGAGCAGCTGCCCAGATGTTCTCCACTCTGCTGTTTCACTCCTGTTTGTCTGCTAGTTGAGATTGCTAGTACCTTCCAGACAAAATGCACAAGTCAGAGTTGTATGCGCTTTGGTGAACAACTCCATTAAACAGAATAGATGCAAAACAAATATCTGAAGATGCAAATATGCCTTATTTTTTCCAGAGTGCCCTAGCATATACTTTACAGAAGTATGCAGAGCAGCTTATAAAAATCTTGATGCTTTTAAAACAGACTTCCCTTTACAATACATGCCATGGGGAAATCAAGTGGGCTAGTGATGCCCATGTTTAGCTGAAATAATTTCTAGAAGGTTTTTTTTAACTGGGGGGGGGGGGGGGGGGGGGGGGGAGAGAAATCACCTTTTTTTTTTTACTGTTCATCTCAGGCAACCTAAACCAGCCCATTAAAGAGCAGACAAGGTCAAATTGCAGTTTATTAAGTACAGCTTAGTGAGTATTACGTTCTCGAATCCTACCCTAACCTAGTCGACACAATGGCAGAGAGAGTCAGGCTCAATGACATACTGCAAGGAGAATACACAGCTTGAAGCGTCACATATATAATCACATCAGTTATAAGACACGCTCTCTGCCCATAATGAATCCCATCACAAAACCTGAAAGGGGGCCATGGTGCTTCTCTCTGTCTCACACATGATCAGCAGTTGATGGATCACAGGTCACAAAGAATAGCTGTGCTGGGAATACTGAAAGTCAGGACAGAAGAGAGCAAACCACTTCACAGCTTACTGGGGAACATCTACTGCCCAGGCCAGATTAACACTATGTGGTGCTAGACGTGCTCAGAAAACACAGATACTTGACTGAGGGAAGCCAAAAGTTCAGGTACATGCTGCCCAGGTTCAGGTATATCAGGAATCTCATACGTAGTTTTTAAAATTGGAAAGTTTAGTTATAGCATTGCAAAGAAGCACCAGGGGTGTATCCAAAGACAAATTCTTCAGAAACAAGAGACTTACTAGAAAAATTTAAGGTGAGCTAGAGATTTCAAATCTGAATTCTCATGGACTTAAGCTACTCTGAAAATCATAATCCAAAAGCAAGAACAGAAATCCATCTCAGATCACAGTGTAGAAGCAGAGCTTTTCCTGTGCTAAGAATTTAACGATTCAAAGAAGGAACTTCAAGAATTCAAACTTTTTCATGTAACACAGTTGATACACTCCAATTAGAAGATGACAGAAAAAAAATAATTGTTTCTATTTTTTTTGTAGGAGTTCATTTGTTTGTTGTTTTTTTAAATAAAATTATGTTATTTATGAAGTGATTTTTTTTTCCCCAAACATCACTACCCAAAATTACATCCCAAATTATATTCTGAAGTATATTTCATAAGAGCTTGAGACAGCTGAACAGAGCTATTGCTTTAACATCAGCTTTTCATTTCAACTTCTGGCTACCAGCGTTTTAAGTGTTCGTCGTATACTGTATGTTACTGTAAGCAACAACAGCTCTCTGTCTGTATCAGTGCACACAAAGCTGTAGCTTTCAAGAGATGAGAAGTCAACTGGTCAACAAGACAAAGGTGTCATGTCTGCTTTTATCCCTGCAAGAGCAACTTCAAGCTTGCCTTAAACTCGTAAGACCAGTAATGCTTATGGCAGCCTGTACCTCTGCTCCAAAATTACATTTCAGAGCTACAAAAATAATTTCTGCTTTCAAAAAGTTAATGTTACCAGAACTAAAATCTGTAAGCACTCTTACAATCTAAAGGCCTAGAGAATATGCCAGAAGTCATAATCAGAGGTGTAGTCAAAGACTTTCACCTCTACATACAGGAAGAAGCTTGTCAGAGGAGCTAATAAAAAATTTCAAAATACAGCACAGAGCCTTAAGACAGGTTACCAGCCAGTCCAAGAAACAGTTCAATGCTATCCAGCCATCTGTAAAAAACAGAGGTTATATCTGCTTTAACCCTATGGAGAGCTTTTAGTACAAGGTAACTTTGCTTTACATTAGTTAATAGTACTCACAGGATGGAGAGATCAATATGGCTCCTCTACAAGTGAAAAACTGATACTTACTGATGCACACTGTTTATATCATTACACTCTTGTAATACCGATGAAAATCCAACTTCATCAGGACAGTTTTCTTTCATTAAGAATAATTAACATCTGCTACGAGGTCAAAATTTTTAGGTTCCCCCTTGCCAATTAGTATTATAAAGTGAAAAACACCTATCATAAACAAGTTTCTAAAGAAAGTTGCTTTCATTTGGGCTCCGTTCCCACCTCTATGCTTGCTGTCTGTTCCTTTTGTTCCTTCCTATAGTAAACTTCTGATATTCTTTATTTTTACCTGAAGGATGTTGCTCCATTCTCTTTTATTTTAGCTTTCTGAACAGGAGATGCTTGAAGCGACAAAATTTTATTTCCTGGCAGGGTAATTTGTTTCAGAATGGAACCTAAAACAAAACAAAGAACACGCCATAGTAGAAAGCAAAATGCTAAGACAAATGTTTAACCAGTTCATACTTCTAGCAAAGGCTACTGCAGACTCAATAGCAACTAATTAGGTCCATTGGAAAAACAGACATTCTGGAGTCTTACACTCTACATGTTCTGTATGACCAAAAACCCTACACGCTCTCAGCAAACATCCTCCTCTGTGCTAAGCAGTGAAAGGTTTTAGTGAAAACTGGCTGGCTGAGACAAACTCATCTTATGTGTCAACCTGGATCTGTTGAAGGAAAAAGCAAAGTCTCATGAAACGACTCTCAAAAGCATCATGGTTTAAAGGAAGTTCACTGCAAGGAGCTTACTCGCAGTATTTCAGCAAGTACAAATGTTTGATTGACATGCTTTTAACAGGTGCCAGAAGTAGACATGGCACTGAGTTTCTCATCAGAATTCCAAGCAGACAGTAAAGATGTTCAACTTACTGCACAGCACTGCTTGCTCCCAATAGACAACCACCTTCTTACATTCCTAAAATCTACCAACAGCCTGCACTTATTTCTATACCTCAGCAGTCCTCTCCCTTCCCCATTAGAGAGGTTCCACTTTACCTGCAGGAAACTGGTTAGTTTGAACAAGTGTATTCAGCGGCATCCTTTCCCCAGCAGATGTCTGTAGGGTCAGTGTTGAAGGTTGCGGGAGTGTGGATACTTGCTTTACAATGGTTCCTGATGGTTGTTGGACCACCTGGAAGTGGAATATCCAATATCAAGAGCAAGAAGAGCTAAACATACAGAGAAGTAAATAGTATCAACATGTTCATTTAGCCAGAAGCGCTGCTGGGCATGCACGTGTGTCTAGCTTTCAGTTCAAAGGAAACAGCATGCTCAGAAAAACCTCACTTTTTTTTTTTTTTTTTTTTTACTTCGTGACAAGAAATCTTAACAACTGGTGGTGGGCTTTAAGCTCCAGGTCATTCAGTGAGCTCTAACAGACACTTCACCCCTACTCTCTGTAACCATATTAGATGAGTTTCACTGAGTCTTATACAATCCATTACACTAAGAGGCTTTCCTCTCCGTAAGTCTTGCTTAAGAGACTAACAATTGAATATTGAGTCTGCTTGCCAGTAAGTTCAAAAGGGTAGGTATCACATACACCTAGTTAAAGAGAGAACACCAAAACAGTCATAAGTCTTGCATGAAATCCTTTTCCTGTCAAGAATTAAAGAGTATACACTATAAAGTTACTAATGCATTTTTGGAGATGCAACATCCATGGTAAATTGAGATGCTGAGTTTCAAAATGTTAAGCAAAAGTACACTGAACACATCAGTTAGCAGGAACATGAAGTACCAACTAGCAACACCTATAGTGAGTAGAGCCTCTACACAAAGACATCAGTATACTGCTGAAGGGTAAAAAGGAAGGGGATTGATAGTTTTGTTTAAAGAGGCTCTTGAAAGAAACAAAACCAGACAGCAGGATGTCATCACAACACAGACCTACAGGCACAGCCCATAAATACTAATTCTTCCTCTTCAAGGGCAACTATTAAAATGCAAGAAAGTAATAAAATTGCAGCATCCCTAAAAGCCTCATTTCTAAGCCTCCTAGCTAGCAGAATGTGGTCTGCAGCTTTTGATACATCCTTTGGAAAAGTTCTTGATTACTAGTAGTAGAAAGATGTGCTTTTACCAAAGCATAAAATTATCAACATCTTCAGATTGAATCTAGTTTTTTAGCAGCAAAAGCCTAATACAAAGGAATTTTCAGGGTCACGAAACCACTTTTTCTCCTCTACATCTTTTATTCTAACTACAGAAAGTCTAAAGAGTGCTTGTACAGCAACACTGTACAGGTTTAATTAAAGAATTGACATTTACCATACTTCAGAAATTAGGCTGTCTCCTTCTGTCATCTAACTTCAGATTTATCAGTAAACATCATCAGCATAAGCACCACACATTCACAAAAAGAGGTATTCTCTGTATCAAAGAGTCAAGAAATATCCCACCCATCTCCCATATTCATAGCATCATGGTTTGGCACAGCAGCAGTAACGTAGAATAACTGAGCTGAAGGTGGTGTCTGAAAACCAGTTGTTGAGAAGAAACCTAAGACCCATAAGAGAAAAGAGCCACGGGAATACAGGGACAGACTGTGGACAGAATCAAGGCTCACACATGCAGCACTTCCCCATGAAGTAGTGCGGACACCAACATTTACTTCTGTGTGCTTTTACCAAAATGCAGTTCAATCTTTCTTGAAGATCCAGCTTCCATACACTGGAAGTTGCAAATAATGTCAACAGCATCATTTATGCGTTCAGATAATCACTGAGCCACCGACCAGCCTGGACAAACTACTCACAGGCTCCACCAGCACCCACACAGACACACACCTAGAGATCCTTCCTACCACCAGTGAGAATGATCTTCAGCATGCAAAACACAGCACAGGAGGAAACGTAAGCATTCAAGATTAAGGTATGGCAGACAAAAGAACAGAGATAGGCAATGTTAAATCAATAGTTTAGATGGAGACTGGGAAATAAGTCAAGTAACCGAGGAGACTAGATCAATGAGAAACAGAAAGGATGTGATGGCAGTAAAGCTGATTTTCTCTTTGCCATTCTATCTGCTAGACTAAGAAAAGCTGGAAGTCCTTGGGACTTGCAACAGGAGAGGGCAATAATCCTAGAAATTTCAGCAAAGCTCTAATGCCAGAAAGTAGTATTACAAAAATAGGTAATATCTGCGAGAAAGAGTTACTGTCTCTTTTCTTCAGTTTCGCAGCCAGAAGTAATGAAGAAAAGGGACTGTTCCTTTGTGCCCCGTTAAGTAGCTTGACAGAGACATCAGAATAAAAAGCACCAACACTCTCAAGGAAAAAAAAAAAAAAAAATGCAATGCAACATCCAGCTGACAGCATAGACAGCTGCCTGAGAGAGACTTTGATTAGCCGTACTTGAACCTATTTTACATTCATAAAGCAAAGTTCAGAGATCAGCAGAGACATGTTGAGATACCATCACACACTACAAGCAGTATTGCTTCACGAAGGAAGCCTCACCAGCTGAATGCGAAAGCATACATCCAGGACAAAAAACTCTTGAAAAATAATGGAGAAGACTCTGTTCAAGAAAGATCAGCTCTGAGGGGACTCGACACTAACAACTTACTAAGAACAAGTAGTTGGAACAGCACAAGCACTTCACTACTTTCTTCAACCATTAGCAATGTCCAGGGAGCGTGTCTCACTGGTAATTGCAGGGACTACACCACAAAACTGCTGCTCTTTATGCTTAACATGAAGTTGTAGTCTCACAGCAGCTTTCTCACCATTGGAGGCCAGCAGCTGGTAATGTAAATTCTCATTTATTGTGCTTTAACAAGAGATAAAGCAATACTACAGCAACACAAGCTTTATTTCCGAGATTAAACTTCTTTGTAAGCCACTGCCCTTAAATGAGGCTGTTATAAGAAAGTCACCAGGAGGGAACCCTTCCAAACATACAACTCTCACAGCACAGGCATGCGATCAATCCCAACAGCATCCCAGAAGAACAGGTCCCTCGGTGTCTACCATACAAACCCAGACTTCCAATAATAATGCTACAGAAACAAAAGTTACATGTTGCATCACTCTGGTCACAATGTTGATACTAAAATACTGCAGTGCTGCATTCTTAAGCACCACCAACATTACAACGGAGCTGGCACATGAAAGTTCGCTTTACATTCCTCAAGCACAAGAGACCTAAATTAGAAATGGGCATGCAGAGGGAGTGTGTGGCATCAGACAACCCTGCGGGCTGGAAGGGAAAGAAATTGCTGGCAGCATTGTATGGACAGATTTGCACAGCTGGCGTGTGCTTCCTTTCAGCTGGCAGCAGGACCCTTCTGTTCAGGGAGGGGAGATCCAGATTTGTTTTCTTGTGGGAGGAAACAGACCCTCTGTCCTTTCAAGGAAAGGCATCAGGGAAGCCCTAAAAGATGCAACCGCTTCTACTAACTCGCTCTTTGTGCTAATAGGTTGTCTGAACAAATACAAGCTCCTGATATGGCTAAGCTGCAAAGTGGTCATCTCAGCCCTTCGACTATATCCAAAATACCTATTTAATTTTGGTCTTGAAGAGCAAGTATTTTAATCACCGTGCCTATGATCTACCCAAACGAAGATAAAAACATGTTTTGTATGAAATTCAATGTTTGCAAGGCACAATGAAGAACCGCAATTGCAATAGGCTGCCACACTGCAGTAGCGGAGGCGGCAGAAGTAATTTCTTGAGTTCCCCAATATCATATTCAAGAAGTGTTTCGACTCCCCGGTGTAGAGTTAAGCTTCCTCATCTATTTGTACAGATGGTCAACCTTTCCCCTGGATTACATGACTTGCTGTGTAGCCAACAAACTGCTCTCCAGCCCTTGTACAACCTAAGAAGCCCTCATTTTCTTCTGGCTGGAATTTCAAATTTAGTCCTCAAAGACAGTAAGGGTACCAACTCCTTTTCCAATTTGGCTTTAGCTACTACTATCAAAGACTGTCAGTGCATATGCTTGATAACTGTTTGGGGTTTTGGTTAGTTGGTTGGTTTTGGGGGGGGGGGGGGTGTTTTTTAAAACAAACCCACTCATAAAAAGGATCCCCCATCCCATCCATATAGTTGACTGCTTTGTTCTTTTTAAGCAAGTCTGGAAAGGTGGAAATCTGGTAGCATGAGCTCTTTATTTAGAATGCAGGATTCTTGTTATTACATCCACCTTATGCATTTGAAAGGAAGAAAATTTAAAAAGCAAAACATTTTAGGGGTCTGAATACTGTTAAATCGAGTATACACAATAAACAAACCACAAAGGAAATTCACACACTAGATGCCCTACTATACCTGTGGAAAGTAAATCTAACTTCATAGGAAGTCTAATGTTTTCTCCTCTTTTTAAAGAAAAAAAAAAAATCTTTACAAGGAAGCCCTATGCAAGAATTGAGACTGTTCTCTCAAAA
Organism: Aquila chrysaetos chrysaetos; assembly: GCF_900496995.4. NCBI lineage: Eukaryota > Metazoa > Chordata > Aves > Accipitriformes > Accipitridae > Aquila > Aquila chrysaetos. Next base: position 50,606,994 of record NC_044007.1, read on the forward strand.
CAAATGAGAACATTACTTACAGGTGGACCAGTTAGCACACTACTCAGTATCTCAAACACCCATAAACCAAACCTAATGTCTTTCACAACATTGCTCTTTTGGGTATACCTGTGATCCACAGTTTGTTGGTATTTAGCATTAACATTAGCAAGAAGTTAACCTGTGCCAAGAAAAAAACGTTAACACATTGCTTTTGAGGGTATTGTTTTAATAAGACATTTATTTCTCCTGGAATTTGTTAGCTAATGAGGCCTGATAGAAAAAGCTCACTTTTGGATGACTTCATAATTAACATGTCTTTGTAAATTTGGAGGTCAGAACTCTGCTCTGAGAAGCTCCTTGAGCTAGTATATACATTTCAGTTAACATATCACTAAACATCATCAAGCCACCTGTGCCTGCAAAGTATCCAGGGTAGGAACTACCAAGGTAGAGAGACTGAAATCCCTGGTGGCTAGTTGATGCACAGCCCTAACAGAGCATCTAATAGTAATTAACGTAAGCATCCCATCAGCAATTTCTGACACTAGCATTTCCTGCCTTTTCTTTCAGATGCCAACCTAGCTTGGCTGCACTCATAGCAGGGGTCAGAACTCATATCCCTTGTGTCTCAAGCTGGATGTTCAGTCTGGTGGAATGGTGGTCAGCACATCTTGCAAGAGACCAAGCTTACAGCTTGGCTTTAGATTCACCTTTTCAGCAAGGGCTCGATATCCCTAAACTATGACAAACATAACTAGATAAGATCCAAATTGATATCCTCTTTACAAAACTGTAAGAGTCAAAGTAAAGAAGCCCAGTTAGAGAGAAGCAGAGAAATTCATCTTACCAACTGTTTCACTTTAACCACCTGCTGAGTACCCACTGACTGCGCAACGATGGAGTTCGGCTGTGAGATTTTAATACTGATTGGGGTTCCAATGGCTGGTTTCAGAGAAGGCTGGAGAGGGGCTGTTGCTGAAGATGCTGCTGCAGAGACCAGCACTGGCTTTGCAGACTGGAGAGAGGACGTTGCTACTGCGGAGGTGAAGACCGGCTTGACAGTTTGGACAGCAGTCTGCCCTGATGTTGCTGTCGTTGTGGTGAGGGCTGAAGCTGCGGGCCGAAGAGATGCTGTCACCACTGCAGAGGAAGAAACAGGCTTCACGGTCTGCACAGAACCTGATGTGCTGGCAAGGACCGGTTTTATAATCGGACGGGCTGTGACTGTTACAGAGGCAGACACTGGTTTTATAACTGGAATAGAAGTTGTTGCTCCAGCTGAGGTTGCCACTGCTATCGAAGGAGCTGGTGCTGCAGAGGTACAAGTTGAAACAGCTTCTTGGGTTGGAACTTGCTGCTGCATACACTGCTGGATAAAGCTCTGAGCATTGGGCATTAGCTGCCGTAGGGCAAGCATGCTTTTCTAGAAGAAAAACAAAAAAACACTGGACGTAACATCAGCAGAGTCTTCCACAATACTGATACATTAGCAACTGAGTCCTCTTCCAATTTAATTTTTCATGAGATAATAAATTGTTTATTTCAAACAAGTTTTGCTGGAATTCAGACACCCTTAAATTGATGACAATACTGCTCAGTGAAGACCATAAGAATCACCAGCACAGGCTGAGCAAAGGTCAACAGTCACCACAGCTTCACTGCACATGGCAAATCCCATCTATAGGGAAACTCAACCATAACTTCATTCTTTTGTTTAGATTTTTCAATTTGGAATTTATGTTTCAGAGTAAGACCATTTTAACTGCTTTACTACATCAAAAAACTTTGTTTTGCCAAAAACCCCTGCTATATTGTAACAGCTGTGTTTATTCCACAGAGCCTGTCTGACAGAGAACTACAAATTATCCAATAAAGTCAGAAACAAGCTCTGAAGATAGGAGCACTTCTATACCAATACAGCTGTATCTACACTAGGGGGGGATACCACTTTAAGAATGTCTGTATAGCTGCAGCAGCACAACTTAAGCCAGATAGTTCTCTGCAACAGGAGAACATCAGTAAAGGTACCTGGCAACATCTCATTTTTTACTACAGCTGTGTTTGAGAAGGTTAATGGACAGAATAATCTTCAAGCCCTCTACAGATTTTCCTCCTTGACTATGTACAACCTGTTATGGCTCAGAACCAGGGGAAATCAGTTCTGCAGCTACCTGTATATTCTCAAACCCCTTTTTCCCCCCCTTGACAGTTTTTGAAGTTTTTAAGAGTCTCCAGCATAGAGCTACTGCTCTGGGTTTCATGCAAAAGGAACGTCTCACATGCTAATATACCAAGTGAACAAATTGTTTGCACATCTGGACCTTCCGCAGTACACCTATCTTTAACATTCACTTCCTTTTCTTTTAAAAGGCTGCTCAGCTTTCCTCATGCTCCTAATGCAATTTACCAAAAGCACTCAGCACAGATTTGAAAATCAAGCAGGCTTCACAGCCAAAGTCACTGTACTTTTCCACTTACTGGAACAGACAAAACATGTGCAACAACTTCATCAAAAACCTGCAGCTCAAAGATAAGAGACAACTCCAGAGAGTCCTCCCTACAATTCCACTTCACTAGCTAAAAGTGAATTGGCAACAAGCCGTATCACATTTTTTTCCAGACTCGAGCTGCAAGCATTTCCCCCACAAACAAGGCCTGCACCAGTCCTTGTAGCACCTTAGAGAAGTGCTGCTAAAGTCAGCTTCCATTTGGCACTCAGTCCTGTCACAGCTGCTCAAGAGTTACAGGACAGACCTAACTGGTGTGTGTAACATCCTTACGGTATTTCAGAAAAAAGCAATCAGGGTGCAAAACATTTTAAAGGATGGGTAACACTACAAAGTCAGCTAACTGACCATGACAATGTCTAAAAACAATTCTGAAGTCACAGTATTTCTTTGTTAATATAGTGTGCAACAGGGAGAGAGCACCTTGTCAAGGACTATGGGGTATGGATACTGCCCAAAACAGAAAAACCTAGATGATACCAGTACCTGGCAGCATGCTGCAGGAGAAATGTGCAACAGCTGATGATCCAACTTCACTCCTGACCCATGCTGATGAACCCAACTTAACTCCTGTGGAACTGCGTCAAGGTCTGTGCTCCAAGTGTAGCAGCTCTCCACATTGTGGGATGGCTTATTAACTCAGGTTGAGCACTTCTGCGAGTGCATGAGGACAGCGCTGTGCTTGAGCTAATAAATAATAAACCCTTGGGGGACCCGACAGAGTGGAAGCATTAGCAAGTACAATGCAGCCACCCCATGGCTCCTCTGCATGAGCTAGTCCAGGGCTATCGGGGCTCATCAGCCCTGGACAAGGTCTAGCTGTGCCAGATTTAGGCTGGGTCTGGACAGAGCTACTGAGGTTCACCTGTGCTGTTTTGGGAACACAGCACAGCAGCACTCAAGGTGGCCCCAGGCAAGCACAGCCAGCCCACGTCCAGGGGGTTCATCAGCCAGAGCCCTGCAGAAAGGAGCTACGCCACTTTGGAAGTCAAACTCGCCCTGGGAGTTAGTAGAGCTCTGCCAAGACTCCACACAGCTCACAGGAAACCTCTGCCAGTCACACAGACCCTACACTCACAGCCCGGTCCTTCTGCAGCCAGAGCTGCACTGGACGCAGGAAAGCCCATACTCGAGCTGTTCGTTTTTCTAGCTTTTGCACGGGCATTTAAGAAGACTTAAGGCTTCTTAAGGAATTGACAAGGAATTAAACAGAGAATAAATGACCGATATAAAAATTTTATATCGAGCCCTGCAGAGATGACTGTAGTCTTCTAGACTCATGGCAAACTTGCTAGCAAAGCATTTAAAGGCTGCCATTGTAACAAAAATATTTATCTCACACTTGAACAGATTAACACCAAGCATCTAAAGTAATATCAATATTATCACATGCATTGTTACATGTGCTGTCAAATACTAAGGAAGAGGACAAACTCCAGAAAACCTCTGTCCCAGCTTTACCACTTAACTATTCTTTGATTCTCCACCATGCCTATAATGAATGCCAAGGAAAAGTACAGATCTATCAAGCCTAAGAATATGTGTACATTGCAATTAAGTAAATGTAACCAAGTTTTCCATGTTTTCACTGGGATTTAATGCTTGCTGTACAACAAAGATGTCCATTTTTATTTTGTTAATACCATTCTACCATATGATTAAAAGTGTTAAGAGAGCATTTTTTTTTAATTTATGTGATTATTTGCTTGAATGGAGGTAGAGTTGTCCTGGGTTACTTTTCCTAAGCTGCAGTAGTCCTGTCAGACCCTTTCTGGAGAAAGGGGTGGGTGTTTTTTCTGCCTCCAGTTAAACACAAACCAGCAGACATGACTAGCTTTATGTAGATTCTTTGAGCTTACATATCGCATAAACTGTGCACAGCCACTGTTGTCAGTCTTCTGTATTAGAACTCAGAAGAGCTACAGTTTTGTTGAGAAAGTAAGAGGTCACCTTAGTATAGCTGCTCTACTGTAGATGCACCAGCTTGCAAAACATTAGTCTCCACTAACAACTAGAGGGTCATTATTCTCCAATTTAAGAACACAGCATAACTTACTCCTCTGAAATCCTCCCTCCCCCCAAAATGTCTTTCCAAGAGCAACAGTCACACAGGGCTAGGTTAAGCACCATTTCCTCAACTGATCTGAGCAAGTACCTATCTGAATGCTCTGATTCTTTCCTTTCCTTTCCTGGTCCTCCTCCCTCCCCTCATTAAATACTATAAATCCACAATCGGACACTTACCTTGAGAAAAGGAACTAAATACGGTTGTGGAGATGACTTGAGCTCTATATATAGCTTTTTTGTAAATTCTTCTGGTTCAATTTTTGCTTCCTAAGAGGAAAGTATAATTACAATGGTAAGTTATAACTATGAATCTACCATATTTTTTCGCCAGATGTATCAAAAATTCGTGGAAATTTACATTATCATGTTATTGTTCAATTTCAGTACTCAAATGCTTTTCTCCTGCTGTATTGTTAAACAAAAGGTTTTAAGATAGAATGATGTTATAATTTAGATATAGTATTATCAAATTTAATTACTTTCTTCAACTACAGGCAGTTAACACACTTAAGGATACTTGTTCAAACATCCGTTCACTGAAATGAACTAATAGAAACAAGTTTATAAGTAGCACTGATCCTTTTGAGTACCTCATTGTCATGCAGAGATATGTAAAATCGACTACAAGTACTTTTTTTTTTCTGTAAAGGTAGTTTATCTGCATAAGATCAATTGAAAGGGACCAGAGACAAAAGACAACTCAGTACTTTTTGTAAGACAATTCTAGTCTAATGCATACATAGCACAATAAAGCAGAGCACTTCACATGTCTTTCAGAAGCAGGAGAAGCTGAACATGAGAACATCACTTCCACATACCACTGCTGTAACAGCCCTCTGGCTTGTAGAGTACAGTCTCCTTTCCCAATGCTTTTGGCTCTGCCCCAACACAAGCACCAGACTCAAGGGCTTGGGAGGGTGAGGAAGCTGCAGCAGACTTCCGAGACCCCTCACTCACTACTTCAGTGCCACCACGACAGAGCTAAGGTGGTGGGTAGCCCCAGACACTGCTGCCCTTTCTCACCCTCCAAGGTGAGACACCTGCCACAGAGACACCGAGAACATTGCCTCCTCCAAGAAGGTACAGACACACAAGGAAGAGGGACCCCAGCACCAATCTCTGCCTCTGCAGAGAAACTGCTCGTCTCGCCCATATTATCCTTTGGAACAACCGTTCCAAGGAGCTACATGACCAGTGCAGGGCTTGTAAGGACTGTATATTCACAGACAAACTCTATATAAATGCTCTCCTATTCAGTCATTTGATCTGCTGCCTGTTAGGTCTCACTGAGCTGTGCATACAGGTCACTGAGGTCTCACAGATACAGATGCAGTGATTTGGTATGCTACATCTCAGTGCATACAAGGCACTTGACACCCCACTTCATGAGATGCTGCCTTAAGGGACATTTTACTTCACAGCTGCCATTTACTCATTTTCCTCATACATATGAAACATTCATTTATTTTGCATTTAAATCATGTACACATACTGAATGGCAGAAGAGCAGCATTTTTAAAATACTACAACAAGCAAACAAGTGCACAGTTACTGATGTATTAATGTCTGGTAACCACTGTTCTTAAAATAAATAAATAAATAAAAGTACTGTAAGCACAAGAAGCAACAACTCTAGTATTTTCCTACAGAAGCAAGGTGTATAGTCCAGCAGGGATACAAAGGCAGAGGAATCTATTTTTGCAAGGCTGCATCTTCAAACAATCTGCTCTCTGAAATTACACCTCTGTCTACACCATGCTTTTCTAGACTGAAAAGTCCTTTGGTACCACTAGCAAAGCCATCCCCCTCCACCAGCCCACAGCCTTCTGCTATGGTGGAACAACAAAACAGCAGCAGCGGTCAAATGCCAAGACAAGAAGTGGCAGGAGAAATCGTTACCAAGAAAACCCAGCTGTGCTGGGGCACAGCACAAAGCAGCATACGGAAGCCACCTAAAAGGAGAGGGAGAGATTGGCAGTCCCCACATTATTTTCCCCATCCCACTGTCTAAACACATAGATAATGTCATGCTTCTTCCCCTGGAGCTTCACTGTCAACCTGTAAGTCAGTTCTGTCTTAGAGTAAAGCAGTAGTATGGACTTAGCACTGCACTGCAACCTCCATGGTAATACTCTTGCCATCGAGGACTCAAAACTACACTAACATGGAAAAAAAAGCAGCTCAGACCCAGGAGCTGTGTTAACACTATCAGCTCCTCCTGCTGTCAGTTATCTGTGTGCATAAAATGAAACAGGAATGTGAGGGGCGAAAAAAATACAGCATGGGATCCAGTTAAAATAAGAGTTACAATGTAAGACTCAAAGAGGGTCAGGTGTACTCAGACACAAATCCAACTCTTCAGCTGTTTAAAAAGAAAAAAAAAAGACAAGGAACAAAACTATGATTAAGTCAATGTCAAAAGCGATACACAAATGATGCAGACTTTGTTTAAAAAAAAAAAAAGTCTCACCAAAAGATTTTGCACCAGATTCTTCACATTCTGCCCCATCTCAGGGGCCTGAGGTCCACTAGAAGCCAGTTTTATTAGTGTAGCAAGAAAATTCTTGCATTTCTTCACATTCTCTAACATCTCCTAGTGTGGAAATAAAGAGAAGACTGTTAGATGTTGCGTTGGCTCTCCAACCTCTGATGAATATAGAGAATGTTAATTTTTAATTAAAAACTTTTTTTTTCCCTTACTGTAGAAGCACTGGTCTGTGCTACTGTTGTGCCCTCTGCTTTCACAGAGACTGCCTTTTGGGAGATAGCTTGTGCAGGTGGTCCTGTAACTGGAAGTTTTACAGGTGTTCCAGTACTCGAAGGCTTTACAGCAGTAACTGTAGTAACACTAGCTGTTGCAGCTGCTGGCTGAAAAGAAAAATTAACACTTTTTAACCGAAGACTAACGTGACAAACATACTGTATTTTGCTAGCGTATAAGGTAGCACCCTCCCTCCACACTACTATTTAAAACATAAAGAAACGTTTTTATCTTTGTTTTTAAAGTTTGGATTCATTTGCTTTGAGAGGCTCTATTTAATATAGTAAGTGACAGAACCCGCCCCAACCATAATTCTGTTTTTAAATCAAGGGCGGGGGGGAAGAAATGACAAAGGCTCACCCAGACTGAAGCACTGCCTGCAACTTCAAGTGAAGAGAGAAAGGTAAAGTTGCCTAGAAGAAACCAATATATTAACTTTGCCAGGCTCCTACAGCCTAAGAACTAATGAATTTTGGACAATGCTAAGCCAGGTGATACTACTCTGAAGATAAATACGACCGTAAGTGATTATTTATCTTCCTTTCTTCCCCTGCAGCTCCTCTCCCAACTGCAATATCCCTTACTCTTCCTATCACACAAGCAGTGGGCAAAAGACATCGTCTCCACTTTCAAAGGATGCATGTGCCAGCAGAAGCAGCCAGCTGAGCAAACGCACCTAACAAGTTCTTCCTGCCTTTCCCTTGTGGGCAGCAATTTGGATCTCCCTATTCTCTGCCCAGACACAAACCCTCACAAAATTCAGTTATTTTGAGATGTCTTTTTAAAATCTCATTAGAATTTACCAACAGATTCAGAAGCTCCAGCAACAGGAGAGTAATGAAGGTTTAGCAAAAAGTAAGAACACAACTGCCTCTCTCCTTTGCAAACCAAGCTAAATAGTAGTTTCCAGAGAAAAACCTCCCAAACTGAAGTATTTCTACTACAGATTTTAAAGAGAAAAAAAAACCCACACCGAAAAAACGCAACACAGTTCTTCTGATACAACAGAATACAATATGAGTAAGACTTTGCCTCTACAAAAACCACTACTTCAAATTTCTCAACCTGAAAACTAAAAAGCCAGATTGAACCTGCAGGTTACAGAAAAGCAAGTGTTTCAGGTTAGCATTTGAAACCTGAAGCTGGGTTTGTTTTTCCTCCAAACCTCTCAAGAGAAAGGGAAAGTCTGGTTTTGCAGGCCAAATTCCAGGTTCAAATCTGCACAGCGCAATTGCTTTCACGGACTCTTAGCATTTTAAACACCCCAGTTTAGTCCAACAATCACAAATTAATACTAGCTAATTGCATTAATGATAAAACAGCAACACAAGAGCCTAACTTACCCTACCATGGATAAACAAAAAACTAATCACCGTTGAACAGACTTCATGTAGAATATCAAAGGGCTTTTAAGTCTTTCAGGATAGGGAAAATTAATGAACAAACTTTTAAAGCTATAGTAAACCACTGGCACTTTTCTTATTTATTTATAAATTATTTTCTTCCTGGGTGGGTCCATCCCATGTCGTGTCGTGTGTCCCGTCCCCCACCAAGCTGCTGCCAGCTTGACATGAAAGAAGCAGGCAGCTACCAGAAAGCTTTCCAGCTTAGGCTCCCACTGTTGGTAACACTTTAATAGCTCTCTGCAGGATCTTTGCCACCACCACTGCCTCTTCCAAGGATGAGGCTCAACAGCTCTAAGACCACAGGGACACAAACTGGGCACGGGAATCCCACAAACAGATGGACGGGAGGAAGACGGAAGGGGACAGAGTACAGATCTGTCAAGCTGCAATGCCCTGGGCTTTTAAAAGTCGAAAACATGAGGTTCATGGGAGCTGATCTCTTGCAAATTCCAGCATGTTTACACATCAAGACCAGAACGGCATTTTATCAGCTAAGGGAGGGAACAACAGGAAGTCTGCTGGACCCTTTTCCCAGGAAGATGAATATATGGGAATTAACTTCTGTCATCTGCCCTCAACCTTTTTCACTACTGACAATTCTCATTCTCACTTCGAACAACAGAGAAACAGTAGCAAAAAAAAAAAAAAAAAATGGCATTAATCCTGCATATTTTGAAGTAATTTCAAGAGAAGAAGTGCTCTGCATCTAAATGAAAGTGCCCCAGCATGATGCTAATTAGATACTTTGCAGCTTCGTTACCCCAGCTGGGAAGAAGGTAAAAAATAAAAATGTGCAGGTATTTTGTCTAACTTCAGAGCTTAAAACATTCAGGAATGTTAAAAAATGGAAATGTTTTTGTAGATGAGGAGAATAATCCTGGAGTCAGTAACTAGAGAGAGTTTTGCAGACAGTGTTCCAAGCTGTACTTCGCACAGGACAGGAGATAATCCTTGGCTTGGTTGCGTATTTCCTCTCCACTGTCTCCTACTTTTTGTGATGCCATCATTTCCTAGAGTCATTGTTCCTGCTGTTTAAATCCAGCCCTATGGCTTATTAGAAGTGTTCAAGTTTCTACAACGGAAAAAAATACAGCTTACAAAAAATATTGCATGTCTACCTCTTTAAATATCTCAGAAGAGCACAAGTTAAATTGATTACATCAAAACTGAACTAAGAAAGTACAGAAGAACCAAGTCAAAGGCAGATGTAAGTTAAAAAAGGGAAAGTTAATAGCATGATGAGTCTCAATGTTTACCCACATGAGAGTGTGAGGATGCAAGCAGACTCATCCATCAGATGGAAGAAATCTTTACCTTCATCTCTTCTCCCCAGTGCAAGGGTAGTAGAGTAGATGACTATTGCTTTTATATCCTAAAGATCTCTATGCAGAGATCACAAGCACAAGGTTTGCAAGCTACTATTCAAAAATAAAAGTGGGTAAGGAATACCAGTTACTGTTCTTAGACACAAAGCGTATGTTGTTTCCATTCTAAGCAAAATAGAAAATGTATTGAGAGGCCTCTGGGTTTTCCCCTTTAGCCCCAACATTACCCATATGTAGTGAGAAGGACGAGAAAAAAAGATGACAGAGCTGTGAGTAGTTTTCAGCTGCTGATACAGAAGAACAGCAGGAGGACGAATTTGTAAGTCAGACTGTTAGTTACCACTGTCAGTGAACATATCCCCCAATCCTTCAAACACCCTCAAGGTCAAGAACATACATTCAGCATGTTTTTTTGAATGATTGATAGTGCTCATTTAGTAGAGCGCATGGTCAACTGCTACAGCCTAGTCTCCTTCAAGCTCTTGTTCACAAAAAAGTATGTACAAGCCAGACTTCCTCCCAATTTATCCTCCAGATTATGAGGAGAACAGAAAATTTTAGCTGCAGATAGAAGCAGTTTTCTTTACATCACACGTGCTTATCAAGAACTCTGGTCCCCAAGAATAGAGGATGAACTGTATCTAGAAGTATCATACTCCACAGGTGGCAAGAGCCTCCTCAGAACAGTCCTACAACATTTTTTCTCTGAAAAAAGAGAAATAAGACCTAGGAAGTAAGACAAAAAACACTACCTAAAAATAACGAGGCATTTCCAACCACTGTCTATTTACAGTCGTATCTGTGGAACCCGTCTGCCAAACTCAATTAGAAGACAGGAGGTCTTCAGCTATGACATTCCTTCAGTTTTTAATGAGGGAAAGAAATGTACACCTGAGAAACAGCTTGACTGGCAGAGACAGCTCATTTTCACCTCAAGATCATCTCAGGTATACTTTTTTTCCCCCCTAAGGAATCAGGGAACCCCAACAGAAGAGAGCATTAGGAAATCTCCATCTCCCAGAAAAGCTTCAGCTAGAGCTTGAAAGAGCTCTGTCACAGAGTACAAAAGCACTGGAAACGGCTCTCTGAACTATTTACTTTATCCATTGTTCATGCGCTTTCTCCTGTAGTGAGATAAGATGATTTGACACACTGGCGGAAGCATAATTAAAATTACGCATTTAAAAAAAGACATTCAGGAGAGAATTTATTGTGAGGACAAAAGTTACCAACCTTACTGAAAACCAGATTAGAGTTAGAAATAACAAGAATGCATCCATATTTTCTTCAGTTCTCTCTGTCACTTATTCTTATTCCACTGCACTATAAAGCTTCCCACCTACCTGTATTACAGTAGGTGACTGAACAGTAGAAGCCACAGCATTTGTTGTTTGAGATGTTTTCACAGGAGTAGCTGCTACTTTCTTTAGTAACTGGGTGCCAGAGTTCTTAAAAAAAAAAAATTAAATAATTATACATGTGCAGAGAACAGCTATCAGACAAGTCAAATGACAAAACAGACACTAAAGTTAGTACCTGCTCTTATCCAACATAAACCAAGACACCCACTCTTACAGTAACAATACAGGCATCATTCACGTAATCCATATAGTTTAAACACTGTTCAAAGCTATTTGTCTATCAGTTTAATACTCAAGAACAGATTTGGAGATATTTAGGCACAATGCCTAATCAGAATAAAACGGTTAAAGGACAAGCATGTTGGCAAGAAATATGCAGATGGTTACTTTTTTTTGTACTCACTCTTACTCTTGCGTGCTGACCACATTACAAGAGATGGAAGCAAAAAGTCAGCAGAGCTCAGACAAGGATGAACATCCTGGGGACATGGGAAAGGTCCTCAGCTTCACTCAACTTCAGAGAAGTATTCTCCTCCACAGGATTGCAAGGTTGCAGTTACTAGCAGTAACCATTCAGGTAGATTTTTTTGTTTTGGGTTGTTTGGTTTGTTTGTGGGTTTTAGTTTTTTTTTCTCCTTAAAACCCTTTACATCATCATCAGAGAGGAATTCCTAATTTGAACTATATCATATGTAACAGCTAGCAGTTTTTTCAAACCGAGAAAGCAAAGCACGTAGTGAAGTTTGTGGGCAAAACCAAACACCATCATGCTGTTCAGAAAGCGTTCAAATGCTTATTTAACCCTCCACAACTTATTTGAAAACCCTGTTATAACTACATAACATACAGCTACATCAAATCAAAGCTATGAGAGAAGTTACCTGTACAGCACATATTCTGATTGCAGGTGTGCTGGTAGGTACAGATGGTCTCACACTTGTGTTATTTTGCAGCTGGTTCTGTGCTCGTGCTATTGCTTGTTGAGATACCAGCATTAGCTGGCCATTACTGCTTCTGATAAGAACAGCTCCTGGTGGAGAAAAACATCCAGACTGTTAGAAATTAAGTGATGTTATGGCTTTCCTATGCTTCTGTGGAAGAAATAACTAAACCACACTGATAAGATAATTTAGTATTTAGTTTCTTACTCCAAGGAACAGCGGCCAAGAACTGTAAGAGCTAAGCATACATCAACTTTACTCTGCATTTTATGACAGAAAACAATTCCCAAAGTCAAGAGAAAAACTTAACTAGACAGTCACGTTGAAACACTACGTGCATACAAGGTGGAAATAGTGAAGCAGTTCATCATTTGAGTCAAAATGGTATTTTGGACATTAAAAAGACAGACACCCTACACACACACTCTGGGACTACTTTAACAGTAACTTCCTGAAGCAGTTCTTCAACCTGCAGAATTCATCACCACTGTCACACTTGGCTGCCTCTATACATTTTCACTTTCTGAACATTTAGGCACATACTTACAGGTGAAGATATAGTTTAGAGAAAACCTGCAATGGGAACTGAAGCCTGATTAATACCAGTTCACCTTCAAGACCATCTCCCTCGGTCAGAGGGCAGTGATCTCCAATGAAAGCCAAGGCCACTCTGTACAAAAGCATGAAGATGCATGGTTTTAATCAAAGTGGCTTACAGCCAAATAGGAGATATTAAGGGAGGGGGGGTGGTGGAAAGAAAGGGGGGCGGAGGAAAGAAAGACTTTTCTGTGTTGTTTCCTTGCTTTTTAATGTTTTCCTTTCAAACCTACAGCAATGTCAGACCATCACGATTCAATTCATGCCACCTTTCTCCCACCCCATCAGCTATAACGACAAACAATTAAACAGTTAACAAACAATGAGTATTTTTACTACAGCTTTCAAATGAAAATCACCCTAAGGAGAATCAGTCAGATGCCAGAGCACAGTCCCATTTTCGCTGCATTTGGAAACCACTCAGCTAGGGATGCCGCCGGCGCTGCCCCCTCCCCAGCCCCTGAGGGCTAAGGCTCTGGAAAATCCAGACGTTTCATCAGGGTCATAGATACAAAGTGCCAGCTGGAACCCTGATCTGAACAGCTTCAGATCCTTCAAGGGAGCTGCAGAGCACCCTACTTTTGCCGGTGCCTCACCTCCTTTACCTTCAACAGCAGCTGCTGCAGAGCCCACCACCAAAACCACCATCCTCGCTTCACAAAGACTTCTCGCAGAGAAGAAAAGGGGAAGGTACAGGAGAATGTCAGATACGTAAATAAGAGTACCGCAACATTTTTGGAGGACTGTGTTAAACTTTCTTGCAAGTTACCCAATATCTGAAGAATCCCAGATCTTCCATGCACACTTATGATCATTCCTAGTATAAAACAAGACTGCATCAACGAAATAGTCTTTTTACTACCTGGTTAGTCTGGAAGCTGTCAAAATATTGCTGTACAATACAGCCTAAAACACTGCTTCCATCTTGAGTTTAAATTAACACAACAGGAAGAGCCACAAGCTCCATGAGTTGGGTCTTGGTTATTTAAAAAAAAAAAAAAAAAAAAATCAAGCTATAACCACATGCTTAGAAACAGCTTTTCATCCTTCACATCTAAAAGCATAAGAGGATATTGCAAGACAACACAAAACTTGGTGTAAAATTCCGTAACACCAACATATTGCCATTTACATAGCACAGACAAAGTGAGACTGCAAGCATAGCATCTTGATGTTTCCCTCCTTTCTCAAGCAGTCTTTACGAGATGGGGCAGATGCACAAGACAGTTGCATACCCAGAAAAATACTGTTACTCCATCTGACAACTCAGCTTTCTCCTCCTCCACTGAAGACTTTAATTATATTTAGGTACAGATGGATCCTTTAATTTAATCAATGAATACCTGGAATCATAGAAAACATATCAGATTTCTAATTTTTTTTCATGCCTTTTTATTTAGACAGCGGTTCATGGTGTACAGTTTATCATCAGTCAGAAAAAGGGCATTTTTTAGCTTGTTCACATCATACGCTTATGCAGATTCTAGGGGAGGAGAGAAAGCTGACAATACCACACATTTTGATAGCAATAGCATTTCTCTCTGCTCTAGGTCTACATTCAGGATGACAGAAGTGTTGCTACCAGAGGTTTTAGGTTTTTCTTTTCTAAGCTTGCTTAAAAATGTCATTGCTAGCTCTACTCTTTGAGAAGGCACATATAAATTTATCATTTAATTCCTTTAGAGATTTGGAATGCATTAAGTGTTTTGTTTTCATGTATTTGGATATTTTGTCACTACTCATTACATTTGTTTTTTAAGCCAAACTGTCAAAAGCACAATTTCTACCTCTCTGAATCATACTGCATACCAGAAACAGCATCACTACAAGTCAACTCGATTATAGGTTTGGGGTGTTTTTTGCACTACTGTTCTGAAGTTTCAGTTAGCGTTTGCCAGAGGTGGAGACCCTGCCTGAAGAGTATCCCGTCCTCCAGTCACTTGAATGGGGAGAGTTTCCAGCAGACTCCACTTGATGGGAAATTACCTCCAGCAACACAGCTAGCAAGCTCATGCAAATACAATACACTTCATATGCATCTCAAAACAAAAAGTAAACAAAAAACAACTACCACAAATATTAACAAGTCCCAGTAGCCCCTTTCCATTTGACCATGACTGCAGTGATCCCCAACAGCACTGTACCCTGAAACATAAATCAACTTTCCTCCTAGTAACAGGACATCCATACTTCATCAGAATACCGTAAAATAACTTTAGGCTTACTCTTGGTGAGAGCATCCACAGAAGTAGTTACCTAAGGCCACTCCAGTGGTCATAGCCTTGACTGGAATATACGACTAAGATGATGTCTGTTAACTTCCATATAAGTTATGGCAAGAACCTGCTCCATTTGGAACAAACATTAATTTCCCTATATTTGTTCCATTTGGCAGAACTTTTAATATGGTGGTAGTCTTTCCATGGCAGTAGCTTTTCGTGATGGCTAGCAAAATTAGAACTCCAAAACCAACAACACCAATATTATGGCAATGTACTAACTACAGCTTTTGTCGGCTTAATACTGTAAACCCCTTATGCTAGCACAAATAAAGCTGAAGGCAAATTTGAAACAACCATCATAGCTACAGATCCATACAGTGAGTGAAGAGCCACAAGACATCACTTCAAGCATGAAACACACAGTTCTGGGCAGTTACAACCTAATGTCGCAGAGTGACAGTAAACTGACATGTGGATTGTCTGACACAGTTTGAAAGCTGTTGAGAACAGCATTTATTTTTACTTCTTTGCCACAATTTACTTACACTTTTTCGCAACTTAAAAATACCCCCAATCTTTTGATACTCCCCCTCTGCCTTGTAACAAAAGCAATGACCCAAGACTAAAGTCAATAGTGCAGACTCCAAGGGGAGACACAGGAGGTGACTTCTGCCAGAAGAAAGGGTTCCACAGCACTTAAAACCAATGCCTAAAGTCTCATATACCACGTACAGCTGCACAAGTGTGAAATGGGGGAACAGCAGGTGATGGTAACCTTGAGGTTCTCAACAGAAAGAAGTAAACAGACTTGTGCAGCTACCAAGATGCTACTATTAGAAATGAAGGGCAAGAATCCACATTCTTCACTTGAAGAAAAAAAAAAGATACTATTTCTTATCACGAGCTGTTTTCACATTCACTAGAAGGCAATTTTTGCCAAACTAAATGTGAAAACAGATCAGGTCTTGCAGTCATTGCAACTTCACAGGAAAATGGGGGGGGGGGGGGGGGGCGACGCGACACACGACACCTCTGAACAACTGAAACAGTGATGTTTCAGTTGGGCAGCAGTTCCAAGAAAGCACTGTTCACAGGATACAGTTTGATAGTTTTACTGAAGTTGTTTCAGAGAACAAGAAAGACTTTCTCGAGGAAGGCACAATCCCTTTGGGGCTACAAGGCTGTTCCTATTTTCAGATCATAAACAAAAAACCTAAGTGACCGGTTACCAGCAGGGATTAGTTCTTAACATACTTCGCTGGAGGACTCAGGTGTCTCTTGCAGATTAACAAACAGTCCTTTTTACAATGAATTGAGACTTCTGTCTCTAGATATTCTGCCTGTCCTGCCAAAAAAAGTTTGGAAAGTTATTCATTTTTCTTGACTGCCAAAGAAGGCAGTTAAAATAAAATCAGCTATTTCAGCCCTTTGTTCCCTGCGCACCTTCCTTCGGCTGCAATCCCGCAGGAAGGCTGGAGGAGAAGGAACTGACAACCGAAACCCAGCTCAGCTTCCTCCAAAGCTACACAGAAGGAGCCATGCTATAGCTTCTCACCTTGAAGAGGTCTCATTGGGATCTATACCCTTTCTCCCCAGTGACCTGCCTTCTCCTGAACGGGGGGCTCCAGGAACCATGCCTCCAGAAAGAGCGCCTGGTGTCACTCCTGCAAAGCTCAGGCAGCCACCACCCAGAACAGCCCCTACCTTGGCATGCCAGGAGTGCCTGCCATGGAAAACCAGAGGCCTTCTATTAAAATTCCATTTGCTGCTTAAACCTGAGATACCTCTGCTGTAAATTTTTGCTCTCCCAGCACCACCATCCAAGGAAACCCAGCTTTTTCTGAACTTGGTTATAATGCACTTCAAATTTTCTAAGCTGCAGCTGTGTTTAGCATCCAACCCAGGAATCACAAAATACAGATTAGCAGGAGGAGCAGCTCCCAGATACCTATTCATTGTAACTACAGACAGAGAACCAAAAACGCACCAGAAACGCGAACAAGATGCTGTGGGATCATGGCAGAGATCTGTTTATGCCACTGTACGTAAGGCCACCTGCATGGGCTTCATGGTGTTTCAAGGAAGAGTGTTAAAGAAACCACACTGCTGTTAACGTAAACTGTGCTGCCAACCGAAGCTCAGGGTTTCATCCAGCAGCACTGAACACCAATGCATGCTAACTAAAACCATCCCAACATAAGGGCAACTTTCACCATTAAACTTCTACCATGTAAGACAAGCCTGAAGCTATTTCTGAAGGGGAACATCCAGAAGGAATTTCCTGAGATGAACCAGCCAGCGAGTGTGCTCCAGTGGAGATACACCATATGCTGCTACACATGAAGCTGAAGTTGTCAAGTTAAGCCACCACTTTGATTACATGTTTTCCAGCACAACTGCTCAACACAACAGCTCTTCAGAACTGCTGGGTGGGGAGCAACACGAGGAAACGAAAAGAAGTCTTCTTGCTCCTAAAATAAAATACAAGCAAGAACCAACTGCATTAGACCCAACTCATTTAAGAGAACACAAGTTACAAAAGCCACTTTCAAAGAAGGGTTAATTTCGCTTATTTCAAAACAAGGGGTGCCTGCATCAGGTATATTGCCAACCTTAGTAAAGTTTACTTTAACACCAGTTACAAATACAGGGCTAAATGAGACTTTCAGGTCCCGAATCAGTAAGTGACCAGTTTAACAACAAAAATGTTCTAAAACAACAGTAATGTTTTGGTGCTCTCTGTTCCTAAACAAATCTCGTTCTTTCACTGAACTATTCAAAACAAAGGGATAGCTTTTAATGGCAACCAGAAAGGAATATTGTTTTTAAGTTTCTTAGCCTGACTATTTAGGATGACTCGAAATTCAGAAAGTAAAGGGCCAAATACTACTAATCCATGCAACAGCTTTGAAAAGTTTTTCTCTCTAAAGGCATCAGTTAAAAAAAAAAAAAAGGATTTTTTCTTCTTTAACCGCATTTATTGAGCCCCACAGAAGAGGTCTTAAAAGTTACAAAAACACATCACAGGACTGAATAAGAGACCCAGAACAGACATTATTAGAAACATAGACTGTTTAGGCAGTGATCATATCAAGGTGCGTTATGTTGTAGACTGGCTGTAAAAGACTGCTAAAGAGGCAGAAAGTGTTAATGTAATACCGTGAAAGACATGATATGTAAGTCTGATACTGAACTGACTTCACTTTTACATGACTTCCATAACCCTTCTAATATGTTGGGGCTGTATCTTTTCAGATGAAGTACGGACTGTACTGCATGCAGGTGAACTACTTATTCCCCGTGACCCTCACTTGGTACCTGAGTTTTCCTAGATGTCTACTGCAGATTTCTGCACTGAAGATGAAGAAACAAAGACAACAGCCCAATCCAGAGGCAACATCTAGCTGTGCTTCTCACTGTCTTAGGAATGAAGCTTCAGTGAAGATCTGGTGGTCACCCCAGGTTACCTCACCACAGGCTCCCAATGATGGAATCTAACTTCTATTTTTAAATCAAATACAACTGACTTTGGACAACTGATCTTCTGGGAAGTCACAAAGATTGCCTGCTTGTGGCTCTTCTTGTGAAAACATCTCCGACTGCTCATAGATTTCCCAGACAAGCAGGGTAGAGAGCTCACCTACACTGTATGGGTCCAGCTGGGTTGTTCATCTTGTACACTACGCCCACAAAGCATTTCACTCCGCATGAGAAATCATTCCAACCTTTGGAAGTCAATTTTAGTTGATGCGAGAGGAATTCAGCAATGATCAACCCATAATCAACACTCTTATGGCAGCAACCAGAATCACTCACCACATACCCAGGCCCTCAACCAATTCATTCCATTCACGTATCGTTTCACTAACCAAATAATTACGTATCTCAGAAAACACCCTCTGCACCCCTTCCCTCTTGTTCCAGGGAAATTTCTATACTAACAGGTCTTTGTAGCAATGGCTCAGGACCAGTGACTAGCATGTAGATACTGAAGTGTCACAGTGAGATGCCTGATTTTGAGTTCCAATGAAAGACACCTTGTTTTGCCCACAGATACGGAATTTATTGATTTCCAGGTCAGGAGAAAAGTTCAAAGGTCATAATAATCCCAATATGCTTTCATGCTACAACAGAACACAGACAGCCTAAATAAAATACAATATCATGTTATACCCACAAATTCTTTAAAGAAGTTGATTGCATCTTTGCCAACTGCACAAACACTGCACTGCAGATTCTTGTAGACTCTGGCCTACAACTTTTAACGTTACACCAGCCTCAGATGTCTGACCACATCTCACCTTTTCCAAGCCAGGGACTAGCCTTACTCGCAGACATCACCGCCCTGTTGATAGCACTGTTTCGCTAGCATTCACGTTTCCCAGCCTGCCTGGGTTGCTGTGAGCAGCTTTTTAAACTACCACGCACCCGCAACTCTGTCACACTAACAGCTCGAGGGGTGTACAGTCCCAGCAAAGGCTGCTGCCTCCAGCAACTCCAACCTTTCTCTAGCAAGGTTTGGTGCTAAAAGTGGGCAACAGCTCCCGAGATGCACAGTACAGGCACAGCCTTTTCAAGCATAGGGAGCCAGGAAAGGGATGAAGGTATCTCTTATAGGCAGGACAGAGCAGAGCCTGATAACCTATTGTTTCAAATAGTCTGGAATAATGGACACCACGCATCTTTCTGAAGAGTCAAAACAACAACCCCTCTCCCGCCCTTCCTCCAGGAACCAGACACAAAGTGCTAAAAATGCAAAACTCTGAAGCAAAGTTTCACACGCTGCTTAATCAGTCAGTCTTATCCAAGCTGTTGGAGTCTAGCTGCTCATCAATGCATTTTGGTGCCCAGATGGATATCTCTATTTAACAGACTAGCAATTGGGCCCCCATAGTGCTGATGCCTTTTCAGAGAATACAGGCCCATGTTTTAGAGCTAAGAGTTCTCCTCGACTGCACGCGCAGTTGAGCTTCATTACTTGAGAATACATTTATATCCAAGCAATTTTACAGTTATAGTAGAAATCCTGTGCAAAAATAAAACTGTCCCAGTTGCAAGGTAGTACACCATTTGTTTATAGCAAACAACAGATGTCCATACCAACCATCTAAAGAAAATCTGGACATTGCACTGATTCTTGGAGGAACTGTAAATAACCAACAGGTCATAGATATTTTCTGGGCATAGTTCCAAGATGGCACTACTGTTTCTGTTTGAATTCAAAGTGTATTTATTACACTTGAATCCCAAGAGTTTTTGTTTTTATTGTGGGTAGGCATACAGGATTCCTGGCCAACACTGCGTTCCACAAGGCAGAGTCTTATTTGATATCGTGAGAACATCTAGCTCCTGTCCTTGGGCCACGTCTTTCAGCAACTGGGATCATCTCCCATCAGCATTTCCCCATCTCATCTTTGTGGTTTGCAACTTTGCTACTTGAGGCTTGGTTGCTTTCCTACCCAAGTAATCAGACAGTTTCAAGATTGTCTACAGATAAGATGATCTGACTTAAGAGCTCTCCAGGACCCAAGTTACTGCACGAAGAAGCTTCAAGTATTTGCAGAGGACTCAGCTGACAGCAGTGAAATAGTACATCCAAGGAGCCAAAGTGACACTTCCTTACTTTCAAGACAACTCCTACTGCACTGAAAAAGGCACTGAATCTATACACCACACCCTCTTCTAGTTTGCTGTGTACTCCCTACTATTCACTGGAGTCAAATCCTTTAAATAGCAAGTTACATGCTTGGCACATTACAGCCATATATATACAGTGCACAGCTTTATAAGGACCAGAAGGTATGCCAATACCCTGCACTTACCATTTCTAGAACACTTTGAGCTATCAAACTGTTACAGAGGAATCTGAAACTTACAGAGTGTTGAACTATAAATCTTAATTTTAAACCAAGAGATGCTAAAAACATAACTGGTGTCTTGCTGGAGTTCTAATTAAGGACAAGATAAGCCCCCTTTAAATTTCTGTCTCCTTTAAATAAGAGGAGAATCAAGTCGATTAATCCATATTAATTTTGCAATGAGACACTTGTTTCTTTGGTGTTCACATGGGGACCAGCAGAGGGTTGAACTCCACTTAATTTCCTCTAAAAGTACACATTCACCCCTCTGTTGGATGGATTTTCACTTCTTTCAGAGGGGCAGGCAAGGGCTTAACACTGATTACCACCTTGCTCTAAGTGGGATGGAGCAAACAAAAATTCTTGTAGAAGACAGCAAAACCTTCATGGAAGTATTAAACCTCTGCCTACATGGATACTGTGGAAACTGTCACAACTGTGTGACATTTGTCAAGCATCCTACCCCCTCCAACACACACCATCGGCTGCCCCAAGCAGACTGCCTAGTAATACACCACCAAGCAGTCAGCTGGACCCAGCTTTGAGGGCTCCACTTGAACTAGACAGCAACTGCCACTTGGCAAGCTGCAAGTGAAAGTCTTCAAGTGTTGTGCCACCCAGGGTATGCTGTTTCACCCACTTGTTAATCT
This sequence comes from Aquila chrysaetos chrysaetos, assembly GCF_900496995.4. Lineage (NCBI taxonomy): Eukaryota > Metazoa > Chordata > Aves > Accipitriformes > Accipitridae > Aquila > Aquila chrysaetos. The sequence continues at coordinate 50,628,671 of NC_044007.1, forward strand.
AGCCTGGACACCCACACAAGGAACTCTGATCTCCCAGGCAACTCCTAGGAGCAGCCAGTACTAACAAAGCCATCTCCTCTGCCTCCACCAAACTGGAAGTGTGCGCTAGAAGAGGTCTGCAAACATGAGCTATGAAAACCAAGGGTCATCATAACATCTGACTCTTCTTAGTTCACCAAATCACCCCAGTAAGATCACAAGTTCTCAGCCTTAACAGACCCTAGATTTGCTCATTAACAACAAGGATCTTCCATCTGCTGCCCTTTTTACCCTGCTTCTGTTGTGATCAGAGACTACTTCCTCAAGACACTGTTGGAAAAGATCCATTAGTGGACTCTGTTCTAAACGTGACCCAGATGGCAGAACAGACGTTAATCCTGACAATTTGAATAGCAAGCCACTTAGAAACACCTATTGTGATCATTTCCACTTTGCAAATTATATTTTCTTCTTAATTTTTCTTCTGAAATCATCATACTTTTCAGAGAAGTAGCTTCATGCAAAAAGAATTAAAAAAAAAAGTATTTGCCTTTGGGTTTTTGTCTAAGTGGTTAGGGCAGTACTAATTATTCATCTTTGGTAACTATCAGAAGCTTTGCAACTTACAGCAAAACTCGCACATACAACTGTAACATAGAATCCTACCCACTAAGCACAGCACAGATTTCCACCGCATGGCATGACAAATACTTGGTTCTCTAAGATAACTTAAAAAAATCTGATATTGCAAACTACTCAAAATAACAACTCGTGAGCTTACCTACTTTATCAGCATCTTTGGGAAAAGAATACTGAAATATAATTAGTATTTCTTCCAGCTGTCACTTCTGTCTGGATGATGCTATTTTTACTGCTACAAGCTGAAGGGTCCTTTAAATACTGCATAAGCAACAGAAGTCAGGCTCACATTCTCTCTAAGGATTAAAAAAGTTTACTGTTCACCAATCTGTAGCTGTAATTCTTTGCAATACACTCCAATTGATTGTAAAATCTGAACAGCATTTAACATTAATTTTACTGAGCATCATATTTCAGTGCTTCGGTATTCAGAATGCATCTGCGTTTTTTTGTGAAAACCATAAATCTAGAAGTAAGCTTTGTATCTTCTGCCAAGATTTAAATCTTAACTCCCACAGGGCTGTGCATTTAATGATATGAAGGCATTGTTTGCTAGACACATTCAGTCCTGAAAGCAAAATCAAGTTCTACAGAGCTGCTGAAATTTCTACTGGTTACAGCGGAAGACATGTACTCACTATTTTTTAAGTTTGACTTAGTTCCCCAAGCCTGCCAAAGCTTTGCTGACCCCGCCTCAGAAAAAAAAAAAAAAGTTGACCGGTGTCACCTAATGTAGAGAAGTTTGCGAAGGAACCATCCTGGTAAACCTGCTAAACAGAGGGCACTATTGGGATATAAAAGGTTGCAACTATGTCTTATTTAGCCCCTACTGGCCATCCTACAGCACAAGTATTATGCTCAGACTTCATGAGATTATCAACATCCAGAAATGGCAGACTTTGAAGGCTTTTCTAGGTATTTTTGTCTTGTTGAAACAAGAAATCTTTAGGTAGCCTCCTCCTACCCAAACATAATAAAAACTAAGAAGTATTTTAAAATCGGCGCCTCCTCCTATTCCAAAGTGAAGGACCAGATGCAAATATGAAAATATCAAATTCCTCATGCCGTCTTACAACCGAGAAATAACAACTAGAACATGAAGAGGAAGATTCAGAGTACTATACCTGAGAGGTATTAGGCCAACTTCAAAAGCAGAAGGTGGCAGCATCCAGATGTTTACTAGCCCTTACCTGCTCAGGTTACCATAGTTTCTATATCCAATTAAGAGAAACCACCCCATAGCAGTTTTGGGATACCTGCATCAGCTTTCTCCCTCCCTCCCACCCACAGGTGTCCACACACTGCCTGCCCGCCTCTTGCCACCTGCCATGAACAGTGGTTGTGCTTTCTGAACAGTTACCCACTATCAGCCCAGATAAGCTGTAGGCAGTGGAAAACCTGCCAGGGACAAGCCAAAACATCCAAGCGAAGACAACCAAGCTGCAAACAGAAACCAAGGACCTATACCTGCTGTCATTCCCCTCCAAGTCAGGTGCAAAGGAAAATTTATACGGCAGCCATGCCTAGCACCAGCTTACTAGTGCAAATTAAGGCAGACTCGGGGCAACTTCTCTTTGCTGACACCATACTTGTTCAGCCCATTGGTGTCAGCAATAAAACAGAAATACACACACCAGAGGCAGCTGATGCTACAGTGAAGAGCGCTGGCAGCTGCTGTCACAGCCCTGTAACCAGCAGCAGCGGCATCAGATGAGCTTTTTGAAGAGCTTCCTGCTGTAAGCAGATCCTAAGGTTAACAACAGAGGATCCCTAGCATCCGGTTGAGTTCTGTATTTTTTCATCCCTCCACAAGAGAAGCAGCTACATCTGCTAATTGTCCTTTCAATGCTTGCCTGTAATGAGCATTCAAGGGCTATGGATAGAATGAAAGCCATAAGAACAGACACAGAAGTGACAAAAAAACATAAGTTCAAGAAAAGTAAAGAAGAAAGGAAACCAAGGAACAACATTCTCCTTGTTATTTTTATGTTCTTTTTCTATGCTGCTGTCCTGGTTTCAGCTGGGATAGAGTTAATTTTCTTTCTAGTAGCTGGTACAGGGTTATGTTTTGGATTCAGTAGAAGAATGTTGATAACACACTGATGTTTTCAGTTGTTGCTAAGTCGTGGTTAGACTAAGTCAAGGATTTTTCAGCTTCTCATGCCCAGCCAGCAAGAAGGCTGGAGGGGCACAAGAAGTTGGGAGGGGACACAGCCAGGGCAGCTGACCCAAACTGGCCAAAGGGGTATTCCATACCATGTGACTTCATGCCCAGTATATAAACCAGGGGGAGTTGGTTGGGGGGATTGCTCCTCGGGAACTAACTGGGCATCAGTCAGCAAGTGGTGAGCAATTGCATTGTGCATCGCTTGTTTTGTATATTCCCATCCTTTTATTATTATTATTTTCATTTTATTATTATTATTATTATTTTCTTCCTTTCTGTCCTATTAAACTGTTCTTACGTCAAACCATGAGTTTTATCCTTTTTTTTTTTTCCAGTTCTCCTCCCCATCCCACTGGGAGGGGGGGAGGAGTAAGCAAGCAGCTGCATGGAGCTTAGTTGCTGGCTGGGGTTAAACCACGACGCCTCCATTTCTCCAAAGTGGTGCAGGACCCAAAGACATTAAAGTGAGCTATAGACATTTGTCATGGCCCATGGAAGCCTTGGCACTCCTTCCCCTTCCCAAGCCTTTAACTATTTCCTCCTGTTAATAGCACAGCCCAACCATTCTTCCCCCCAACACTAAGCTCAAGTTAACCAAGGACACAATTTCTTGTTAAGCAGATGGTCCATGACACGAGACGTTTGCAGTTTTGTGAGCATCAGCACAGACCACAGGACCAGCAGAGCTCAGGACTGAGGCAGTACTGCACTCGCCATGCTAGTCTGCTCTCTGCCAGTCCCACAGACTGCTACATGCCAAGCCTCCTGAAATGCTGCTAACGTGTTCTTGTCAACAAAGAGGGCAACTGAGGAAGGGTCCCTTTGGCTGATCATACAAATTCCCTCCATTTAGGAAGACACAGCCCAACCATTCAGTCTAAGAGCTGATGGTATGTAAGGTCAAAGCGCCACAACCAAACCTTCAAGGCAGAATCCGTCCAGCTGAAGGTGTACAAAGGACCCAGCCCCCAGCTGGAATCCTACCGCGTCCTAAAACCCCCAGTGGTGGCCAGCCATAAGCCGGGGGTGGGCTCACATCTCCTGACTGCTAGTGCAGGAGACACCAGGAGAGTGAAGGAGGAAGGAGCCTAGTACCAGCACTGCTCTAACAACTGGCTAGTCAGCTGAAAACCGGCACTTTGTAGAGGAAAACGTAGGAAGGGGATGAAAAACCCTTGTTACTCACGAGCAAGTCTGGGTCCTGCAAGACCTGGAGAACTTGTGAGGCTCGGTGATCTTTCCTGGGTAACTGCGTAAAGTGGCACTTGGTAGAGGGACAATCAGAGAGGTGGGGAGTCATACCTGGTCATCTGCCTTTCCCCCCTCCTGGCTTTGTTCTGGGCAAGAGGGAGGGGGAGGTTGAGATCGAAGAGAGAGAACAGCCTAAATCCGTGACTTCCATGAACCTCCACTGCCCTCCAAGCCGTGGGGGCAGACGCAGGTCCCCTGGTGCCCTTCCTTCCCCAGACTGCAGCCCCACAGAAGCACAGGAGCAATGCCTGCTCCAGGCCACAAGCAGTTCGCCAGTGCTTCAGGATGACCAGGAAGGGCAGTGCTGTGCAGCCTTCCTCAGAACAAGCCAGTTCAAATACCTCCCTTTGAAACTCAGGGGAGGATGCTTTCTGTATGCATTTTTCTTAGCAGGTGCCACAGGTTGAATGCTGTGATTTTAAAGCCAAGTCCATTCTTCCTTCTGTATTTTATCCTGCATGGCTAGATTTTGCAATTTATTTGAAATACAAACTTTTCAAGCCTAAGAATTGGGTGATTTATTCCACCTTCTTTTTTAAGGATGCTAACACTCGTAGCTTTGATGCTATTCATCTTGCATTTATGTTTCTGAATGATTTTACTATTCATTAAAAATTGAATCCACATAGAAGACAGAGGTAGAATGCTAACTCTTACTCAAGCCAGAATGCATTTTTTAAATCGTCCTTAGGACAATTATTTACACGAGTTTCCCCGAAACAGTTACCCATTTGAAATCTGACAACTTCTGTGCTCCTTCTGAAGCATTAAACTCCATAGAGTTACTTTTAATTTACAATGCTGCAAAGCACCAGCACCTCTGAACTTCCAATACAGAGTCTGCTTGCTTTGTTTCTTGCCCCAGGAGCAAGGAAAACAAGCTGATGCAACTGAAGGGTAACACTACTTTTGTTAAACCTGCTTACTGCCAGGATACAAGTCAGATGACATTCAGCAGTAGACCTTGATGTAATCAAACCCAAGCTACCAGGAAAAACAAAAGTTTTGCTAACTTGTGGTTCCCAAACTACAAGCAACTCACATGACCATTCCCGTTCACAGAAAGATGTTTAACTGAATGCCAATACATTCCAGAAAGCCAAAATATTAGGTAGAAAACCTGAAGATCTGGGGGGCCCTACTACAAAAAAATTAACATATTTCCATCATGGTTCATTTCAGCGGAATGTTGGCAAGGATTTAGACTCAACCTTGACTGCTGACTACCCAGACATTATAGCATCACGTGAGTGCTGGGAAATCTACAGTGAAACTTACCGATTAAAGACAATTTTTTTTTTAAATTACATTAGCATTACATACTTCCTTGAAAGGTACACGTCTTTGATAAAGACATGGGGGGAAAAAAAAGAGGAAAGAAAAAGAAAAAAAGGAAAAAATGCAAATATGCACCAGCAGCACAGGAATTAACGTAAACCCAGCCATCCTTTTAGGCAACATCCTACCTGAAAGTAATTGCAACAGATGCTCCAACAAAGGAACTGTCCTGGCAGGAAATAATTACAGCAACAATAGCAATAAAGTGATTACGTATCTTGGGGTCTCAAATATTGTGAGACCAAGACCAGCAGAATCAAAGTAACTTTCTTTTTTAAAAAGCATTTAAATACAGCCTGACAGGGAAGAACGGGAAATTTAGAACCAACAGCACCTTCTTCCTCTTGTGAGAAAGTGCACGTCAGAGCCCTGGCTAACCCTCTGCTGCTACCCAAAGCATTAAGCCACCGTTATCACCACCCCGTAATTCCTAACGTTAATACCTTCTTTGCCGCTATAGGAAGTACCTCCGTAAGCGTGGTACCTCTCTTCGTTTCCCCACACACGCTTTATAGAAAAAAGCGTTTCAAAGGGCAACACATAACGAAATTTCAACGTTACGCTCCTTATGCAGGGTAGTATTTTGTTTCCGTAACGGTTCTCACCGGCCTGGCAGTAAGAGCGAAGACAGTTCCCCCAGAGCAGCTTGCTCGGAGGGGGAGTACGAGCAGTATGACTTGCGCTGTAAGTGGGAGTCCCTTTGCAGTCGCTCACCCACGTTCACACTTCCCCGCGTTACTCGCTCCCCCAAGTTCCACGAAAGCCTCAGTTAGTCCTTTTCAAGTCACAAACGAAGGTGACTTGGCCACCGAGTTTGTGGTTAGTCCTCCCGCTCCTCGTGCTATCCAGCAAAGTAAAAAGTTGCCTTAATCCAGAGACTTCCAGATCCCTCCTCCCGATACGCTACGAGCATCTCGGATGCTATCAGCATCCCCGGTGCTGACTGACTTCACCCGTTTACGTGTCCAACGCCCCGCAGGGCAGACGAACACCCCAGTTCCCAGAAGTCTGGGGCAGAACAGCAACTCGCCCCAAACTTTCGGCGCACCCGCGAAACACCCCCTCCCGTAGCGGCAGCTGCCCCCCCCCCTCCCGCCGCCCTGCCCGTCCTCCGCTACGGCTCGTCGCCCGCTACGGCTGGTCCCCCCGCAGCAAGGACCCCGTCCTCCCGACCCGCTCCCAGGCAGCAGGCAGCCGCGACATGCCAGGTAAGTCGCGACACGGGACCCGGGGAGGGGGGGGGGGGGCGCCCACTCACCTGGGGGCAGCTGGAAGTTGGCCGGTAACTGGAGGGTGGCCGCGGGCGGCCCCTTGGGCGCCACCGGCCGCGGGCCCCCGGGGGCGGCCACCCGCGCCCCCGCGGCCCCCGCGGGGGCGGCCGGCAGGCGCGGCGGTTGCGGGGCGGCGGAGGGCGCCGGGCCGCCGGGCACCTTGGCGGCGGGGCTGCTCCGGTCGGGCGCCGGGCCCGCGGCGGGGACGCAGAGGAGCTTCGCTGGCGGCGCGGCGGCCGCCTGCTCCGGCTGCCCGCCGGGCATCAGCCTGACGGGGGCCGCCGCCGAGGTGCTCATGGAGGAGGAGGAGGAGGAGACGGAGGCGAGGGGACGGGGGGCGGCCGCGTCGCGTAGAGCCCCGCGCCGCCCCGCAGCATCGCGGGCGGGGGACGCTCAAGCGCTGCCCCGGCCGCCGGCTCGCTCGCGGAAACACATGGTGGCCCCGCTCTGCCGGCTCCCGAGCGCCGCGCACGTGGGCCCGGCCGGCCCGGCCTCCCCTGCCGGCGGCGGGAGGGGCGGGGGGGGGGCGGGCCCACGCCGCCGGCGCGCCCTACTGCGGCGGCGCCCGGCCCAGCCCGGCCCCGCCGCCCCTCAGAGCCCGCCCGGCCGCAGCGCGCCGCCGCCCGCCGTGTTTATAGAAGCCATGCGGACCCCCGCGCAGGCGCCGAGGCCCCGCTCCCCCGCCCCGCAGCGGGTGGGGCCCGCCCGGCGCCCAGCAGAAAGTTGGCGGCGCCCCGGGAGGCCCCCGCGGCCGCCGGCGTCCGGCTGGGGAGGAGTGGGGAGGGTCTCGCCCCGGGGGGACGCTGCGCGGCCCCGGCGGAGCCCCGGTTGTAGTCAGCCGAGTAGGTGAAGCGCGGGGGACGGCAGCCGAGCCGCGTAAGGGGAAAGGAAACGGGCCGTGCGCCGCTCCTGGCGCCCGATCTGTCGTGCCCCCCGGCCCGCCCACCTGCGGCGGCACCCGGGCGCTGCCGGGGTCCTCGGGCTTCCCTTACAAAGAAAAGGGGCTGCAGCAAGGTGTGGGAAGTTGCCCGCGTCGCCATCAGCTCAGGACCGGAGCTGAAGTCGCTGACAGGCCGAAGCGGCGCTTACCTACAGGGATGAAGGGGGCGAAGCCGTCCCGTTTGACCTTCACGGCCAGGGCTCGGCGTGGAGAAAGGCTGAGGAGCAGCCTCGTAGAGCAAGCGTCATCGTTGCGGGATACATACAACACAGCTTTAAAAAAACAACTCTGAGAGCGTAACTGAAAGAAAGTTTTTGCTCGTTTGATAGGGATGTCAGCATGACCTTCAGTCATGCCTGTTGGGAGGCTTTTGCCTATCATAGCTAAGTTTGGGCTAAATTTCAGTAGGTTTTGAAGGGTGCTTATGCAGGTGCTTCTCTTTGCCCCTAAAACTTAAGGGGCGTTGCTCATGGGCCCAAGTTGAGCACGGCCTAATTGCAAAAAGCAAAGCCTGATGCACAGTTCATTAAAGCGGTACAAAAAGCACAAAATCCAACAAAATGTTAGGGGAGCAAAAAATGACTTTCACTTTAATTACTCTTGTATTAAACATCCTTTGCAACTATGTTTTTCAGGTGGAAACGCTGACAAGAAATACTAATACTTGAGGATACACTGAAAATCATGTAAAATGCGAACAGAATGCAAAAAGTTACACAACTCTTTTTCCACGCCCTGATAGATAGTTCCATGCACTGCTGCTTACAGGTTTGTCAGACGGCAGGAGCAAAGGAAACACTCCTCCTTTTGACCATTTCCTTGCAATCAACCTTGCTTGATTTCAACAGTGGTACTGCTTTAAAACGCTGTCGGCAGCAACTGAAACAGCTACAGAACAGGAATCGCTTGAGATGAGAACTGAAAGCACATGGCCACGGCTTGATTTCCAGTGTGGTCATAACACAGGTAACTGTACCCTCCCAAACTCTACTAGTACAGGTCACAACAGGCATGAAGATAAATCGCATGGACTAGCTGGATAAGCGTCTTAATCTTTTACATGCATGTCAAGTTCATTCTACCATGCTTTCACCACTATTGTTACACTGGTAGCTTTAACAGATTACAGAAAGTGCAGCTATTGCACCTGCATTTGCAACACGCCAGGTAGGAAACACAGTGCTACAGAAGCCTATATTCAGGAACACAAAAAAACCTCAACCCTATTTAGGATCCAAACACAGCATTTGCTCTCTCTCACACAGCATCCCCTCTCCCTTATAGCCACAGCTCTCAGTGCCTACCATTCCGGAACAAACTTGGCACAAAATCCCAAACAGGCAGCAGCAGCAATGGTTTCAGTTTCCAAGTACAAGAGCAGGCTAGGAAGATGGTGGAAGAGGAGGTGATGGGATAACACAGCAGGGCGGCAGTCTCTGTACCCCTTACAGTAAGCTCTGCCAAGTGCAAGCAAATTGCATCACCTCTTACGCATATGAAGCTGTGTTACACACACAGAGTAACAACCAGGGTAAGGTGAGTTACCTCCCACATGCCGAAGGATGCTCAGAGACGAGGAGACAGGGAAACTTCAGTTCCAGCAAAGACCAAGAGTCATTGATGGCAGAAGGAGGAGGATGCAAGGAAAGGCACATTGTCCACTTTTCTTGGACTTCAGGAAGAACAGCATCAGCTTACTGCTTAAGGCCAAGTTTTTCTCTTCTTGAGGCCATTCAACTATGCAAATGCTCAGGAGTGAAAGAGTATTTGGAAGAGACAAAACCAGCTGAAGACAGAATTGTATGCACTAAAGCTGCGAGGCACAGCAGAGCATGAAAAGAGGAAATAGAAAATACAGCATAGCGAGAGAAAAACATACGGAGGCTGCAAAAGGAGCAAAGGAAGCAATACAAAAGACAACACAGGTATAGCAGAATGATAATGAAGAGAGGAAAAAAAAAAAAAAACCCAAAATCAAAAACGCTGAACAAAGCCCTGAAGATTTAGAAATGTGCATACATGTAAAAAAAATACATATATGTAAAAAAAAAAAAAAAGGGCTACGTTAATGTGCCATAAGTGTCCTTTCCAAACAAAGCAGAGGCACCCATCATTCTATGAAACTGCACAGGAAATAAAAGGAAGAGTCCTTTTTTCACACTGGAAAAATGTGCTGTAATATATTACCAGTATGCAGTTTTCATTACCCAGAGTAAACGAAATGCAAAAAGTCAGTCAGAATAACAAGGAACAAAGCATCTGGAACTGTAAAGCTATTTTCATAACTGAACAGGTTACAGCACATGTAAAGAAATTTACTTTTATCACTACCTGGAGTTTGGATTTTTTTTTTTAAATCTTTATTTTCTTGGGTGACTGCTACCACCAAAAAAACCCCATGCATTGAAAAAACTTTGAATTAAGTCACCATTCTTGTGTACAGCTTTTTTCCACCCCAAGACCTTGTCCAGGACATACTGATAAAAACGGTAACTGCTTTTCGAAGTCAGATATCTAGCTTTTCATTCCATGAATGCCCAGCCTTAGCAAATTGACCTGCTTCACCACTTCAAATAACCTATGAATGGACTCATCAGACATTCGTGTAGAAATATCTTCTTTAGCTTCTGGGCATAGGAAAGCACTACTGTAAACAAAAGTTCACAGAACTCTTAGGTTATACACTGCCCATAGTTTCGTCTGCATAACCCCTTTCTAACAGCTGAAACTTACACAGTGCACATTGAATCGGTCTCTGCTGTTCTAAGCTTTCTTGAGGCTTTCAAATAGCATATTTAAAATACAAACCAACTACCCATGCTCCAAAATTTCTGTCCAGACAGCAGGCCTTAACTCTTCCAAAGACAGACCTTTAAAAGTCCTTAGAACTTAAGTCAGTTTTACATCCAACACTTCGGTTTTAGTTTCCTACAACCCTACAAAATCCATCTAATATGCTTCAGGCTTTTTAATCTGTCAGTGGTCCTTTTTACAAAAGTTTTATTTTCTCTCCGATTGATAAATCGTCAATTAAATACAACCAGCAAATTAGCTGGAATGAGAAACTTGTAATATTTGCCTTAAGCTTTTCTTAAATGACAGAGTTGGCAGCACTATGGAATTAACTTAAGCATGTAACAGCAACATGAAGGGAAGAAATGCGTCTGAAGATTTAATCTCATTAGTTAAAATAGTTAATTTTAATGGGAAAAATTAAAAGCTTACCGTGAAACAAGTTAAATAGTAACAAAGAACACTAGCTCTTCAGGAAAAGATGCTGAAAGAAATGAGATACTCTAGATAAGACCAGTAAAAATCAGGGAATAGAAAATTTCATTTAAGAAAAAAAGAGAGGATGCGTTAGCTGGAAATGCAGGAATAGAAGACATGACCAAAAATATTAAGTAATGGGAACACAGTTGCAAATATGAATTTATTTACTAATGAAAACAACCAAGTGAAATCACAACTGGCTATTTAATATCCTCAGTAACCACACCTCTACATTAAGTTTTCAATTGGAGTAGATTTCTTCTTTTTTTTAATGTTTAGTCAGCGTTACAGTCTGCCCTGGTTTGCCTGTCTTGACTTTTTGGACATCCGGGTCACAAATGCCAAACCAAACATTACACTTACATAAATAAGTCAGACTCTGTTCCATGAGGTACAATACACTGCAGCTTTAAAACCTTATAAAACATTTAAAAGTACAACAGGAAGGTACAAGAAAAGAATTAGGCATATACTTTTATATTGTTCTAAGCTATAAAGCTTGGTTGACTACACTGAGCAGCAAGAGAGCGAACTGAACATGGAGCGTAGCCACATGGTGGGGCACGTTCAGTCCCAGCAGAGGAAAGCCTGTCCGGCTGTGCACCTGCAGTTCCTGCTGGTTTGGGGAACCCAAAGCTACATCACAAAGCTGCAGAAGAGGGAAGGTCAGGGAAGCCCACACACCTCACAAGCTAGGCTTCAAGTGAGGAAGAAATATCAGAAGGCTTAAGTGCACAGAGGGAGAAAGAAGGCTACCCAGGGAAGTGGTTGAGTCACCATCCCTGGAGATATTCAAAAAGCGAGTGGACAGTGTACTTCAGGACATGGTTTAGTGGGCATGGTTAATGGTTGGGCTCGATGATCTTGAAGGTCTTTTCCAACCTAAATGATTCTATGATTCTAAGGGAGGAATTGGCACAAGCAATAGAAATGGGTAGCTGAAAATACACAGTAACAGGAAATAGGTACAGTTAAAGTGCCTCTGCAAAAAAAAAAAAAAAAAAAAAAAAGATTCACAGCATTAAAGGCTTAGCCATTGGGCACAAATATGTTCTCAATGGAACACAGAGTAAAAAAAAAAAAATTGATCTAAGACTTAACATTTTAAGAATTACATAACTGTATTAAGAAGTCATACTGAATACCACTTGCTATATGGTAAAATGCCTTAAAAGAAAGCAGTTTTATCATTGAAGCTGCAGGGCCTATAATAATACAGCATTATGAAAAGTGACATTGCTAATCTATTTTTCATTAATAACGTACAGCATTGCAACACTTAGTAAATGAAACAGAATACAAATCAGAACTTTACTGGACTCGTAATACCACTGAGCAGTAATTATCCCATATTAAAAGTTACAGTAGAAAAGGGAAAAAAATAGGGGTTCTAACAGATTTTTCATCTCTTGTACCAACACTAACTGGGGGCAATCATCAGCTTCTGGAAAACATGTTAGTAACTTTTTGTGGCAAATACATGTGCAAGAAAAAAAGAATAATATGTGAATATATGCCTCTCTGCACAGTGCAGGATGAATGAGCATATTGGGTGTAGCACAACTGTAGCTTCATCAAGTTTCAAGAAAACTACAGAACTCAGCTTAGGAAGAAACAAGTTCATTTAGCAACTCTGTGCACTGTAGACAATTCCTGCCTCTTAGAACTTCAAAAACAAAACAGCTATCATAGTTGTTCTGCGAGTTAGGTATTTTTCTCTGTTTCTTTTAAGATTCTTTTTCCCTTCTCTGTTTCTGCAACTTGCATTTCAATATCTTTTGCACCAAAAATCTAAGACAAAATGATTAATACTACTGATTTCCAGTTGTGACACTCTAATCTACTTAGTTACATTCCATAGCAAAACTTGTGCTGCTAAATATTTGTAAAGCATTTCAAAGCGATGCAAACAGTCAGAATCAGATTTATGAATCAGATGATGGTGAATTAAGAGACCGCCAGCAACAAACAGTGGAGTTACCAAAGGGTCTAAAGAGGGCTGCATCCCCCTCCTGCTACTTAACACCAGCCACGATAAGGCTGAGCGAAAGCTGTAACACAAACTACACCCATAAAATCTGAAATCCAACTGCAGACAAATTGAAACTGGTGTTGGTGTTCACCTACGACCTTAAACAGAAACTGGAATTGTTGTAGCATATAGGATATCTTCCTGTTCTTTCATGCTGTGACCTAGTATTAAACAAGCTCAGATGTTAGTCAGAGCTATACTCCACTAGGTGCCTTCCAAAATTTAAAAATATGTACTATATTTAATTGTTTATCAGTATTTAATAAACATGTAGGTAGTTATGCCAGCTATTAGAAATTTTTATTTCCAAAAGAAAACAGAACACTCAAGAATTAACACTCTGGTGAGTATTCCAACTTTTTTGGGAAAATAGTTATTTTTTCCTCTGTGAAAAAAAAAACAAAAACCAACAACAAAACAAAACCAGAAAACCCACTACTGACTGGGAAAAGGCCATAGCAAATCAGTTTCATCAGGGCAAATCACGAATCCTCCTTCAAATGACAAGGTTGTGTCTTTGTTTTCCTTTGTCCTCGTAAGTATCACCTTGTAGGAAACTATTGCTGGAGGAGTGGTGCATTTAATTTCCACCTCGCTGTGCTTGCATATCATCTTGGATTAAGCAGGTGCATGTTTTTTAGCTGAACTGCTGGCCTTCCACTGGGAATTCATAATCTGATTCACCCTAAACACACACAAAGCATAAAAGCATGGAAATACATGATTTCTGAATCTGGAACTGCAATCTTGCTTCCTTCTTTTAGTTCCATGGGTGTTTCAAACAAGCTGATTCACTTGATCAAAAATAAAAAGTGCCTGCAAAGAATATCTGGATTTATCTTTTTACTTCTCTTGGTGAATAATAAAAAGATCAAGATTGTTTTTTTTCCTTCTCTTCCCTCCCCTCACACTGTTCTCATATTTGAAGGGGCAGCGAGGTATTTTAAACTTTGAACAAATGTTAAAACTAAAAAGTTAGTCTAATTAATGTCAAAAACATTAATGCGAAGCAAATTAATTGCTTCTTTATATATTTGGGAAAGTGTGTTTACATATTGTTCCCTCCCCCGTTTTCTCTGTGCTGTTTTCCTAAACATCCAAGTCACAGTCACTGTACTATTGTGTTGGAGAGATGAAATGCACACTGAATTTCAAAGCACACAGTCATTAAAATTTGTTATTCAAGCTGAAGGCCTAGAGACAGTCAATAGGAAACCCGAGGTACCTGTAGTTAAGCCAGGTAAATTTGAGTCCACCCCTTTTCTCCATCCACACCTGAGAGTTACTGGAAGAAAACAACAAACAAAACACCAAAACATAATGAGCTGGAACAATGAACACAGTTTTGAAGATGGTGTCTTTATTTTTTCCACCAACTATCACAGAACCACAGAATGGTTGAGGTCGGAAGGGATCTCTGGGGGTCCTCTGGTCCAACCCTTCCTGCCCAAGCAGGGCCACCTAGACCCAGTAGACCCAGCTGCCCAGGACCATGTCCAGACAGCTTTTGAATATCCGTAAGCATGGCGACTCCACAACCTCTCTGGGCAACCTGTGCCAGTGCTCGGTCACCCTCATAGTAAAATAAAAAAAAAAAAAATAAAATAATAAAAAAAAAAAGTATTTCCTGATGTTCAGAGGGCACCTCCTGTGTTTCAGTTTGTGCCCGTTACCTCCAGTCCTGCCACTGGGCACCACTGAGAAGAGCCTGGCTCTGTTGTCTTTGCACCCTCTCTTCAGGTATTTACATACATTAACAACATCCCCCTGAGCCTTTTCTTCTCCAGGTTGAGTAGTCCTAGCTCTCTCAGCCTCTCCTCATAGGAGAGATGCTCCAGTCCCTTCTTCATCTTTGTGGCCCTTTGTTGGACTCTCTCCAGTATGTCCATGTCTCCCTTGTACTGGGGAGCCCACAATTGGACACAGCACTCCCGGTGTGGCCTCATCAGTGCCGAGTTGAAAGGAAGGATCGCCTCCCTTGACCTGCTGGCAATACTTCGTAGTATGTAGTGAGTATTCAAGTAACTGTTCCAAAAATAGAAGATCCTGTATTCCGATAATATTTTTAATGTAAATTTTTGTACATACTCTAAAGCCCGTATTTTCCACTTGTGATAGAAACAGACGCTATTAAGCTATGAAGGGACCACAGCACGTCAGAAATACTGTGATAAGGATCACTACAGGATAAAACACTCCTATCATTTTCAAAAGACAATGATAATGTCTTATACAACCCACACAAGTAGCATGTTGCCATACACCTTCCTACACTGCTTGCTGCATGAGATGTTCCCAACAGCATCTTACACTGTTATAAATTAGCAGCAATCGCTATAGCTCCCAGCACTATCAATCTACAGAGACACTACAGAAGTCACCTAACATTGTACCACCAGATGTTAGGGGAGATTTCATACATCAACTTGAATGCACAGGTGTCACCTGGAATAATTTTTGTGAGAAGATTTTGTATACCAGTTATATACTTGTTTCCTGTAAAGTCATTAACACATACCTGTGGTGGCTGGTTTCTCCTTATAGGAAATTTAATGTTTTTTCCACCAGATTTCACAGTGTAGCATACAAAAATCATTAAAACAAGTATATTTACCACGCATTTCACATTTTCATGAAGGAAAGAAGCCCAAGCTTTTCTTGAAGCATTTATCACCCCCTTTGTACTGGATTACTTCTTAGCAAAGCTGATGGCTAATTCAAAGGTGTCCTTTTGAGCTCCTGTAGCTTCTTCTCGGTAATGCTTTCCCAAAAACTCTTACGCAGTTTTAGCATTGGCCTGTGGAGGACAGAAAGGAAGTTACAGATCTCACCACAACATACATTAACATACCTGCCGTAATCAATCTTATAAAGGCTTGTGTACATTTCATACTGGAACTCCCTCATTATCACTATGCAATATGTAGCGCACAACTTGCCTGTCTGCCGGGTCAACGACTTCCCCTTGCAGCTTCTACTTAGACTCTGCTAATGTTTCAATACTTGATCTTAGGGTATCTGGGAACATAAATATGTGAGAACAGCAGTTCTCAAATTTTTCATGCCACACATGTCTTTTTCTTTATGTAAGCTATTCTAGCAACTCTATGTTTGCCAAAACCTCTTCTGATATAGAAGCAGGACAGAAATTTCAATCCCCTTTAACACAGTCCTGAGAGCAATAGTTGAAGAAACTGAAATTAAATTCTGTCCATGGGAGAAGCATTCTGAGTAAGCCAGGATGTAGAATATTTCACTAACCAATGTGGATCTATATTCAGCATTTTACACATGCCATGGTTTGGTGATTTTGTTTTGTTTGTTTGTTTTTCAAAAAAGCCAAGAAGTTCTGTTTGGAGGAACTGCCAAAGTTTGATACCTATTTCTTTACATCAGAGAAGAAAAAAAGGCATGCGCAGGGTTTCTCTCAAATGGAATTCAAAACTTTTTTCAGTTTCACTGGTATCTAAATTGCTATCAGAGCTTCCTGGTGAATTGAAGAGTGTCCACGTGGTCTGGTGTGCAAGACTGGCTTCTAGTGCTGCGGCTATTGCCTTTTCTTGCAATATCTAGTGAACAAATATTTGTAGTGATTCAAGGATTATCTTCCCCTCTCTGAAGTTTAATAATAAAAAGAATTATTCTAATGTAATAATAATAATAATAATAAAAATTCACATTTGTTCATTTAAAAGGGAAGTAGAAGGTGGGCAGAAGTTTTGTCTGGGTTTACTGAAGAGCTGATTATGACCATGTCCACCTGAGCCATGACTTTGTCACCTAACCATATCCCTGGTAGCCCAACTGCCAAGATGCCCCTGCCAACCCTGCAGACAAGGTTCCACCAGCATTTTCTCAGATTAAAAAGAGAATGGCACAAATGGTGTCTTGCACTGTTTACAGTGAAAAAAGTACATTCAGAAAGTTGTTTTTCTTTTCACATTTACAATACTGTCATTAATAAACCAGTTGCTGGATTGTGTAAATCCTCAGTTTTTCACGGGCTCATTGCTTGATCTATCCAACGTCTGTCTGTGTGCCTCAGAACTCTTTTCCAGCCAGCTCAAAAACACCTTTGAAATATTATGATAGCTCATGAGCACAGTGGTCTGTGTTTTGGTCTGAGTTCATTAGAGATGAAAGAAATCCACAGGACGGGGGAAAAGCAGATGGTGGCTAGGACTTCCCTGCTTTCTAGCTCTTGGGAATCAAGCAGAGAACATGAACTGTAATTCAATTAACTACACCCTTGAGGCAAAAAACTAGGGAATAAGAGGCAACTACAGGCATGTCCCAGGAGGACAGGGAATGAAGAAGGTGTGATGGGCACATCACAGTATAGAACAATAGAAGACAGCAAAGCAAAAACACTACTACATGCATTGGTAAGTAACTCTGCTACTCTAGGCTCACCTTGGGAAAAATAAAAACAAACAAATAAACAAATATGTGATAATTAAGAAAGGAGGAAAGAAGGAATTAGGACTTCTCCTGGCCTTTTGTCCATAACCTCCAAGTTAAGAACTCAAATCTCAGAGCAAAAGGGAATTGGGAAGGAGATAATGCTAACAGCAAGAATGGCTATTACCTGACATATATCTAAAAGGCAACTTTCCCCACAAAGTTTCTTAAATAGAGACAACACAAAGTGTTTACTTACTTGCCAGTTCTAGCAGCTACGTTAAAGCCATCAATAGTGTTAAGAGGCCTAAGAAAAATGGCAAAAATATTAAACTGATAAAACTAGCGCATTTTACAGTATTAACATAGTAATGAGAAATACTTACATAATAAAACTATCTACTTGGAAACAAAGATAGGTCAATACAGAAGTGATATTCGCTATTAAACTTTCTCTTTGTTTTTTTTATTTCACTGGTGGACAAAGACAGAGAGAAATTCATAAAATGTGCAGAACATACATAAAACTAGGGTAAGACTTTTCAGGATCCTTATGCCCTTCAGTCCTTTGCCTCAAAGCAAAAGTGACCTTTGTATGTGCCTTGGAGAAGGCAAATCACTTACAGATCTGGGGGAGTTTTAATCCATGCTACAGAAAAATTGTTCCAATTTACACATAACTAAAGTATGGAAGCTATTACAACATGTTGGTGTGCTATCTTCCTCCCTCCTCTTACTACTAAGTTCGGAAGATACTTATTCAAAGAGAATTAATCCAAAGCCTTCTGAGCAGTAAATGTGGACACCGCGCCCATCCACACTGGAGAGACGAATCCACTGCAGCAGCTTTCAGCTGCCTTAGCTATACCTGTGCCAGAACAGAAAAGTCATCAGTGCACAGGTCCAGACACTGGAGCTTGGTTATCTCTATTGCTACAATGGCCTCTGGCACACATTGGGAGCAGGCAGGCAGGACACAGCTGGTCCATTTTGGAGGCAAGGACAGTCTGGTACGAACATGGTCTCAGGGATGAAAAGTGGGCTTTGGCACTTTTGTTCACTAATGAAGAGGTACCCCATCAGCTCATGCACTGTAAGAGCTTTCTGCAACCACTAGGCACAAACGCAGCAATGAAATTACTCCAGTAAATAAAAGTGGTAAATATCTGATTGACTGAGTACAAAGTATGGACAACACCAGCTGCAGTCAGGTGTGACCTTTCCTTTAGCCAAAGGACTTCCTCAACCCTGCCTCTACCTGTCTTCATTTAATAATACTACTGCTACTACTCTTGGTCATTGCCTCCATGACCAACCATCATATTCAACCATTTCCCTGCAATTGGAATGGAAACCTAAATATAATCATCCAGCTTGCTCTCTTGCTACTGCTTCCAGCAGCACAGCTGCATGCCGATAGGAAGAGTTTCTAGTGTGAACAGACCGTATGCTGAAGGGTTCACCATATTTCTTCCAGTCCTGCTTCAGTCAATTACAAAAAACGGTGATCAAGAGCAAGGTACGACTCAAAATTCTCTGGTACAAAAACTCTAATAATGGCCTAGTTGCTGTTTATGTTCTTTCAAATACAGCTGATATGTGAGTTTTAAGTACCTATACAGAAAAGTTTCTATAAAAAGCGACAAGTGAACAAAAGAATCACAAAAAAACACAAGACACATTTCGGATGGATTTTTTTTTTCTGTATGAACAGACTACCATTTCTTGCAGTAAGTATTAAGCCTCTGTAAAACTTTTACATCTATTTATGTATTTTTGCTATCGCTTATTATAACTTTATTTCCAAACCCAAGTACGCTTCAGTGACTTTGTCAGCTTGACCCTTCTTCCTGATCCTACTGATGTTTGGTTCAGAATTCAATATCCAATGTCAGAGACACACACCAACTATGCAAAAACTTTTAATGCATAAAATTAATTCTTCATACAGTCCCTATATGCAGTACTTAGATACTTACAGACTATATATATATATATATATATAAAAAAGTTGACACTTACCTTCCAAGGCTGGTAGGTACCAGACAGATGTCTGGTGCAGTTCAGGACTCCTGCTGCTATCAAAGCCCACAGTCAAGGCAGACATACCAAAAAGTCTACAGCCATTGCTTTGCGTCTAGCACTTTGGGAAAGCTGACCAGTTTTGGCATCCCAGAAAATTAAGAAATTTACTGGCCCGATACACAAGCAAAGCACAAGACTGAAAGGCTGAATACAGGTATTCACCATAAAACTCTTGATTTCCAATGTATCAACAGCTCACTTCTGATCTTCAGAAGGTAGCTTGTGATCAATGTTCTAGTTGCACAACTCCATTCAAGTCACACAAATAACTGAAGCAAAACAGGCCTCACTGTAAAGAAACTAGTCCCTGTTAAAACCACACAGACTACAGGAATTAAGGCTTAATTAGATTATGCTTTAACATGATCTCAGGCACAGTTGTGAACAGATTTGAAGCAACATCTCAGATGGTTGCAATCAATCAGCCTGCTCACAGGTGTTCTGCTAGTCTTTAGTATTTGAAAATTAAGAATCTGTATCCGTGAGTTTTACATTAAATTTGGTCTTTCACATTGCTCTCTTCTGTAAGGGATTTTGTTGTTTTCTTTTTAAGTTTATGTTTTCATCTCAACTCTTTTATACAGTAATATTGTTTGGTCTCTCTGCATTGTTATTTCCAAATTATACAATAAAGTTCTTCACAGTTCTATACATATAAGGAACAGTTATGTTTGCATAACTGCAAAGGTGCTCCTTAAAATAAAAGAGGTACAATGGTGATTATTTTCTTGTGAAAACCAGTTATTTTTCTCAAGTGATATTAACTTTTTTAAGAAGTCGTGTAAAGGAAACTTAACCTGACTTCCTTTTTTTACAGATAATAATAGAAACAACCGGTTTGTTTTCAAGACTCAGGATCATCTGACGCTTTTAAGTGGAAACCTAAAAGTGTCAGACTGCTTACCTGCTAAATTTGCAGCGTGTGGTATATTCTACTGTGACTGGACCCTCAAGAGTCAGTTTATGGCGCTCTTAATCACTGTTCTGGCACCAGCAGCCAGGTGTGCATAATCATAATGATAAAGTCATCACAAAGATTCTTTCATTAACTAGCAACAAATTATTATTCAAGAAGGAGCAAACCATTGCAACTTTTTTTTAAGTCAGAAACTGCTGAAAAAGCAAGGTAGGTGAAGACAGAAACAAATTCAAAATGGCACACAATTAACTTTATTCTAACTAAGAAACAGCAATTTTAAGTAAATCTTAAGCCATAACATTTTTTAAGTTTACAGAAAGATAACTTACAGAATTAAATATGCGTTTAGCTCCTCCAAAAACACATATGAAAAGTGCCCTGCTCCCTACCATGCCACATGTCATGGTTTTGGTATTGTACCACTCCCTCCACCCCACAGTACCAAGAAATTGGGGTTACATCACCATAATAGTATGTAAGAAGAGAGGGTTGCTGAGGTACATCCTTCTTCTTCCTTACAAGCTACTGTAGAAAATCCAAGGCACAGTTTCACATTATAACTTTCCTGATGGTAAAGCCAGCTGAGTAGGCTCCTGATTTCCCAATTTCCTAGTCAATTATTCACTCACTGGTGTAGTTCTTCATACTCCTATTCTCCCACAAATTCACCTGCTTGTGAGGCCAGTGAAAACATTCAGCTTCCAAAATTAAAGAGATAATTTTAAAATTTTTTTAAAGTTGGATCATTTTGGTGAGCCATTTACTACAACAAGCTGAAAATTTCTTCTATCACTTGGAATCCCCTTCTTGGGGAGCAGGTCCATGTTCAACATCAGCCAATCTAAGAGCACACTGCTAGCAAAAGAGGAGATTCCCCCATCTCCTGTCCCTCACTGCATCTTCTCATTCTCTCCCTGTGTTAGGATGAGCTGTTCTGCAGCTGTTAAGTCAGATCAGTGTGTGGACCCAACTCAAAACTAAATTTTTTTTGACAAGCTGAGTTTTGTTTTCATCCCTTCTGAAAGCATGGACAGTTTCACATCCTGATAGCATGACCTAAATGGAGATTGCCAAAAAAAAGAGCAGCAGTTCTACTCTTCCCAGTCACTTCCACATAGATGTTCCTGCAGCTTCCCCTGAACCAGATTTAACAATCACACAACTTTGTGGCAACTCACCAAAAAAAGAATTCACTTTGCATCAGATCAGTGAGTTTAGGACCATTTTCTTCAGTAGCAGCTTGCATGCACAGTTCGTTAGGTGTAACATCAAATTGCACGCTTAGTGAGTAGTAATAATGGTTTGGCCACCAAAAAAGGACAGTTCCATCTCCTCCCCCCCGCCCCCCAACTTCTTCCTTCACTCCCCCTTTCCCTCACAGAGTTATGGGATTCATACAGTTGCACATTGAATCAATTCAACAATCAAATGAAGAGGTTTTTTTCTGTGAGGTTAGTGAGTTGAGTCAACTCCCAAGGGGTCAAAGAAGGATGAGAAAGGGCAGCAGGGAGGAGATGACAGTGCCTAGGGTGGAGCAGAGAGGAGGAAGAAGTGCCACCACCCTAGAGCTCACACTCGTATGAGAGTTCAGACTGACCTAAGTCAGTGCTACTGTGGTTTTCCTCTGTGAATTGCTCCCCTTTCCCCTGAGCCTCTGCTGGCTCTCACCTGGCCTGGGTGAGACACTGCAAGAAAACTTCTCTTCCCAGCTTATCTTTCTGCCGGGCAGGCTTCCAGCCTGGCTTACCAGGCCCCAGCCAGGCAGCAAAGCCAGCACAGAAGTGACAATGGAAGAGCACAGCCCAGAGTAAGACCTTTGTCTTGCTGCTAGCCATGACCAGTCAGTTTAGTGGTCACGTGGAACTGTACGTTGAGACGAGACGTATGCTCTAGGCAGTTTTGCTAACCAGTTTGCTGAGTTTCCATGCAGTTTTGCCATCATTCAGTCCTCATCTGAAGGAAAATATTCCTTGTGGAGGCAAATGTTCAGAAGTGTTAGTTCATATATGGAACAGGGGTCTCATAAATGAGATGGGCATGTCAAGAGGTAGCTTCTAGGGCAGAGGAGGAGGACAGCAGCACAGATTCAAGCCGCAAACTGTCTTCCAGCTCTCCAGGAATACTTGCAGTATCACCCTGGTTTGTTCTGCTGAATTTGATCTCTAGGTTTGCCTTTCTTGTCCCTTTCAGTCTGCCTATTACCATTGCAACCAGTACAGAGCAGCTTCTGCTATCCAAGCGGCTTGTCCCTGATGATGAGATGCAAACAGACCTGCGTAAGATGATTTAAAAAAAAAAAAGAGGGACCAATTAAGTTTGAAAAATCAAAATAATTCCCACTGGCCCTAAGAATCCTTCAGCTATATTCAAATCAGTTATGTAGGAACCAAAGCCGTCAGATCCTAGTATTAATATCCCAAACCACAGTGTCCACCTTCACAATGTTTTCCATAAACCCAGTCTTTAAAGGTCTTTTACGTACCACATACCTGCAACGGAATGTATTTGGAGCAATAATGCTAGGAACAATACCTGCAAAAGCCAAACAGACATGATCAACCAGTGCATACATTTTCCTCACAGTTCTTTCCTCTTGAAGCTTGGTGACAGATTTTTTTGCGTACCCAACACAGCTGTATCTAACCCTCAAATACCAGCCTGTTAGATGAGAATAAAGAAATTGTTCTTAGCTCCAATATTAACTTTATTTATGTTATGCAGAGGAAATGTTATAATACTAAGTCTTTTCACAAGGACATTGGCAAACAGCTATGTGGATGCTGTGTCATCCTCCCCGAACAATAAATAACGTCTGACGTCTGTTAGGAAGAAAAAATGATAAGGTGCGGTAAACATCACAGCAAAAAGTTTCAAAGTTGCAAAAGTTGTGGTTTACAAATACAGTACAGGGAGGCAGCCCCTGAACAAAAGGCTTACAACCAAAGTAGAAAACAAAGGAAATAAGGTGGTTACAGACACAAGAGCCCAGGGAGATAGCAAGACAACACAGATTAATGTGATAAGCAGTATTCTCAGTATACTCATTGTTTATAGGTGCAGTCATGGCAAAGGTGATCTAAAAGCTAACTGCTGACAAAGAAGGGTAACACTGCTCCACTCTTCTGCCCAGGAATCATCTTCCCTTGCTTTGACATTGAAACGTCTGCTCCCAATCTGTGAAACTCAACAGGCAGAAAAGTGCTTTTAAAGAAAAGCAATTGTTTTTCTGCTAATTTAGTTTCCTTAAACATCTCACTACAACATCAGATGAGTAAAAGTGATGGTACAGGAGACAGAGTGGGAACACGTGGCCACAAGTAAGTGTAGAGGGGGCTGAAGGAAAAACATGGCCTTTGGTAATGGCATAGCTAGCTGTGAGGTTTACTTAGCTATAAGATAATGCCAGGCTGCAACTTAAATGCTGTCACTGGTTTCATAGATGTTTTGGTGGGGAAGAGTTTTGATGGTGGACATTTATTAAAAGCTCCTTTCAGAGCCAGAGGTAAAAAGAAAGAAACATGAAGACTGCTGCTTTGAAAACTTCTAAGACAGACTAATGGAAAGGATGTTAGGGTCAACATCTCAAGAGTAGGTAAGAACTTTGTTTCTTTCTCAGTTGGTAAGACGCAAAGCAACGAATGCCAAAAAGGAAAGAAAAACTGACCAGCACTGTGTCAGGTTTGACAATGGGCTGAAGAAAATATATGAACAATACGATGAATGATAAAGAAACCAGGATTTTGAGTAGAGACTTAGGAGTCTCAAGTGTGACTGAAATAGCACATAAGCATCCCCTCCTTTGCTTTCTCAGTCTTCCTCAAAGTTGCTCTCCTACCAACACTAACAAATTGATGCAAAAGAGGGCTTACAGGAACACACAAGTAGTTCTTTCCTTGCAGAAATTTATCTTTTTATCCAGCAGTCAAGAAAGAAAAGCTCTTTAGTACACTATATACAAAACTCATCCCTTTTTTACATGACTTTCTTGTGATAAATATTCTCCTTATCACTTACCTAAGACCAAAGCTTTGCTACATCACAACCAACATCAAACTTTTCAGTTTCTGTGACTATTTTGTGTAAAGTACACACAGAGTAAAATATTACATGCATGAATGTAGAAAACTGTATATTATTTTAAAAGACATAAGCTGATATATTTGGGGATTTAGGAAGAATAACAGACTATGGTTTCATACTTCTACTGTAAAATGTTTGGTCTTTAAAAAAGTCCAAACCAACAGGTACATGCAATCTAGCCATCAATTCTACTTATTTTAGAGCTCATAAAACTTCCGTTTTTAAATAGGCCAGCAAAAGTTTTCATAGGCAATTTCTTGTTACATTTTCAATCCATTATAAGTTTTGTCCTCTGTTCTAGCGCTACAATTTATTACTTTGCTTACAAAATTTAGATTTGAACCAATAAATAGCAATAAACATAGGAGGTTTCATCTGCTTCTCTTCACCAGATTTGACCACTATCTCTTCCACTTGGCTCTCCTCGTCATAATTTCTGATGAATTTAATTTTTTGGTTTCCTATCCCCAAAGGGCAAAATTACCTCTATTCTTGATTCATGGGTTATAATTTCTTGTGCATGCCAGTGTCTAATCAACTCTGCAAGTTGATGCTGACCAAACACTATGAGGAAGTCTGGGAAAGACAAACACCAATGAAAAATAAAATCTATACTTAATATTTTCAACAAATACATAAACCCTGAATCCTACAAAACAGAATTATTCCAAAATGAATTATTCCCAATAGATAAATCAGCAGGGTAAAATGATACATCACATAAGGCAGAATCAAAGGCCCACTTGGAATGACTAGGAAAGAATGTAGCATTTAGAAAATGGTATAATGAATTTATTTGACCAACAGTACCTTATTCCTGCAAAAATATATGCATATTAATAGCTAATCTGTGAATGTATTTAGAAAGTTGTGCAAAATCACATTTTATCAATATCAGAAGACTAGTAGTATTTAATAATAAAGTGTAGATTACATTACTGAACAAAAGACTCCTTTTTTATTCCTACAGAATCAACACAAGAGAGGCATAGGTATTATTATGGCCCACATTCCCATCAGCAAGGCTTCTAATTAGTCTTTTAACTTAGAATTTTTCTTACTGATACCCAGAGCAAACTCAACTTGATTTTCAGACTGACTTAATAGTAAGATACATTGCTGTTTTACTTGCAAAAGAATATATAGCAATTATGGGGTAACACTGTGATACTTCTCTAGAGTATCTTTTTAGACGAGAGTCATACTTTAAAATTTCTTGCTGAATAAAAGGAAAAGATGGGGAGTGGTAAAAAGCATTGCTACATCCTTAAAGCAAAATAAATACTAGAAATTAACACAGTTACTATTTTTTTCTGTTTTTCTATGTTGCTTAGAGACAATTACAGTCAATTCCTCTTTGTAGGGTAGTTCAAATGCAGTTTACCTATTTCTAGCATGCATCCCTTGTTGCCCTCATTTTAAGACAAGGGAAGACCCAGGCTTATAGTTCCTACCTTGCAAATACCAACTACGGACATTGTAATTAAAGTGAATTTGTGTGTGCTCCCTGCTTCTCCTGGAGCTCAACCTTCCCACCACCTTTTGGTGTGCCTAGTCCGGCGAGCATGCAGGGAGGTCCTCCCAGGAAGGCAGGAGGACACCTCGCATGCCAGGGGAATACTCAAACTTTTTGTCATCATTACACCTGCCTTTATCAGTTGCGTGCCTGCTTTCCTCAGTGGCATAACAGGAAAAGAGCAGCGCTCCAGCAGCCATCATCCCTACAGGCCAGACTTCTCCCCAGGGATGCAGTCTCCTGTTTTGCACAGCAGACCTCCTCTACCTTGGGACCCTCTTCTCACGGACTGCACTCCCAAGAAGCATCTTCCTTCTCCTCCTTTTTGCTCCTGCTTGAAAAGAAACACACATGCATAGATGCAAGGAGACCTGCATGGATGAACCAGGAGCTCCTGACAAAAACCCAAACATAAAAAGGAAGCATACCAGAGGTGGAAGCAGGGACAGGTGATCTGGAGGAATACAGGGACACTGACTGAGCATGCAGAGAGGGGAAAGCAGTGGATTTTTTAAAATCTCAACCTTAGTAAGGCTTTAGGCAGTGTCTCCTATAACATTCTCATAGGCAAACTGATGAAGTACAGACTAAATAAGTGTACAGTGAGGTGTACTGAAAATTAGCTGAACTGCCAGGCTCATAGGGTTGTGGTCAGCAGCACGGAGTCCAGCTGGGGGCCAGTCCATAGTGATATATCTCAGGGGTCAATACTGGGGCCAATACTGTTTAACTTCTTCATTAATGACCTGGATGATAGCAGAGAGTGGACGCTCAGCAAGTTTGCAGATGTTACAAGATGGGGAGGAGTGGCTGAACACCAAGTGGTTGTGCTGCCATTCAGAGGACATCAATAGGTTGAAGAAATAGGCAGACATGAACCTCATGAAGTTCAACAAAGGCAGGTGCAAGGTCCTGCACCTGGGGAGGAACAACCCCATGTACCAGTACATGCTGGGGGACGACCGCTGGAAAGCAGCTTTGCAGAAAAGGACCTGGGGGTCCTGATGGACAAGGTGAATGTGAGCCAGCAATGTGCCCTTGCAGCAAAGGCCAACACCATCCTGGGCAGCATTGGAAAGAGCACTGCCAGCAGAATGAGGGAGGTCTTTAGGTCATGGATCAGGCTCTCTGAAAGAAAATTGCACTTGATATAATTTGCACTTTTTATATTCCCTCAGCACGTTGTTGATTAGAGCTGTGACAACAAGGTAGAAGTACTCCCCTGTAGTCGTTCAGTCATATCCTCTGTCCTTCATGGTCATGAGTCTTCAGAAGGCAGAAAGAAGTTGAAGATGAAGCAGAAGTGAGAGTCCCCAGAAGCATCTCCAGAAGAATAGTCTCTATTGCAAATGTGTTGCCTTTTAACAGAACTGAATGTTCAGCGGTCGCCAAGATCATTGCTACCTTTTCTTCAGCACTGCTTGGCAGTGCCTTCTCATGCTTATCTTTTCTGCTTTGCTTTCAACATTCAAAAAATGAGGAAGTTAGTGAACTACAGTGCCTTGCTTCTGTGTCCTAAAATACAATATTAACCTCTAAGAACTCTTGAAGAATTTTCAGCTCTAAGGAGGCTTAGATTAGATGTTCTGCTATTCTTTATTTATAGCATATGTTCCTAGTAGCTGGAGATCCTGTTTTTTCTCCTGTTTTTTGGAGAACAAAATCAGGACACAGAAAGATTTTCCCACCACAGCTGTTGCACTTACTCCCATTAGTGCAAACTGCTGAACCTGCTGTGAGTTTCTTTATTCTAAATATTTATATTTGCAGACTAAAATGACAGATATTAGAATAAAAATTTAGCATCCCAATGATTTTTTTCTGGGTTTGTTATTGCCCGTCTGGAATATGGCAGAGCCACCAATATCCTTGTAGTGTACAGTGCTGTTTGGGTACTTCACTTTATAACAGAGCATATAGGCTTGCATTTCAGGTGTTACTTCTGATTAATATTCCATATAATAGCCAATGCAGAATATAAAGGACAAAACTGGAAAAAAAAACCAGACAAGAAGCTGACAGAATAAATTCAAGACAAATTTATCCTGTTAGTGTGATCCCTTTTAGGAAGCAAAAAGCACCATTTACCCTAAAACCACTCTGATATTGTTGTGTATTTTGATAACAAGTTACTGTTTTTTAAAAAAAAAAGAATCAGAACCATTTTCAAGACTCAACCATTTACATAGGCAGACCTTCAGGTGCAAGCTCCATTTTGCAACAAGAGGAATTAACAAGGAGACTGGGTGTGTAGGAAATCCCACAAAAGTTATGAGATCACACCAAGTTCAGTTGGTGAAGAAACACTACACCAAAAATAGTATTTCTTCCTTTTGCTATCTTCCTTTTTCATCTACCAAAATACGCTCCTTCCTTGGGATCTGCTCTGTTACCTGATTGTATTGCTGATGTTCCAAAACACATGCGTAAACATCCCCCCCCCCGCCATTTTTTTAAATTGCAAGTTGAAAAAGTAGTCTACCCTGAAAAAGAGGCTCAAATTCACCCTGTCATCCTATTAGCAGTAGATCCCGAGCTATCATACTTACTCTAGTAAAGAAAGTGTGGGGGTTTTTTTGTCAATTTGAAGTGAATGCACAAAATGAGGTGCTGTCACCAACATGTTGAAGGCTTTGTCTGAGGAGCATCTAACTCTCGGGAATCATTCTCCACTTTCATACTGAGACCTTTAGTCAAGCAGGTTTAAGCAGATGGTGCCACCATAAAATTCTTTGCTGTCCTCTTTCTTGTATATATAGCTTCGTAAATGCTAAGTTTGAAATTTTAATTTTAAATGCAAATTTGATAATGTTAATGAATCAGCATTCTGTATTTTCCTGTTTCTGGATGGCAACGTCTGTGGGTTCCTTCTCTTACTTACCTATCCTATTCCAGAGAATTTATGGAAACTCAAATAATAAAAATGGCAGAAAAATAAAGACAGAAACTGAAAATCACTTACTATTTTTTCTCAGAATTGTTGGAAGACTGGATCACTGCAAATATTATAGGTTTCTCCAAAACAAAGTGAATTCCTCTGCAATGAGGAATTTTGACACAATCCTGAGAAGACTCAAATCGCTCTACTGCTAGCACTTCATTTCAAATGATAGCTTTTTCTCGGAACTAAATGTTAATGCTTTCCAGACCCTCGTCTCAGAAACTACATCTTTACCTACTACTTGTTACTGAGAAACATGAGTTGGAAACAGGGGGGAAAAGTCTTTCAGAAAAGGAGTTCTACCTCTGCCTGCATTCTTTTCTCTCCAAAAAATATGACATGCACATCAAGAAAAAAGACACTACACTGACAAAAGCTAGAACAGAGGTGGAAGAAGATCTGATTGAAATATATTTGAATTTGGAATTCTAGATGATGGTCTAGATTTATGCATCTAAATTACAATTAAATAATGCTAAGGTTGTGAGTAACTCACAAGAGCAAAGAAATGTGCAATTAAAGAGAAAATATACCATATGTCCTTTGATATCTAGGCATATTGCAGTGCATTAAGAAAGTCATAAAAGAGACACCCTGTTGTGGTTATGTGTTCTGAGACATGTGGCACATTTCCATTGTAGCTCTCTATTTCCCTGCTTGTATGCATCTGTGCCATTATTTAAATGTTGATTTTGAGTGTGAATTGCGATTTGCATGGTAAAAAAAGTGGATCCGTGGACTCTTTTTTCAATGTTTCTTTAGATCTGTTGCTATTTATGAATGCAGAAGTCCAAAATGTTAAACATATGAATGAAAAATCATCACAAAGGGGAATAAATGGATTTAATTTACTCGTCAGACAAAATTATCAAAGGAGATGGTTTTAGTTACTATGAATGA
Organism: Aquila chrysaetos chrysaetos; assembly: GCF_900496995.4. Classification (NCBI taxonomy): domain Eukaryota; kingdom Metazoa; phylum Chordata; class Aves; order Accipitriformes; family Accipitridae; genus Aquila; species Aquila chrysaetos. The sequence continues at coordinate 50,658,403 of NC_044007.1, forward strand.
ATGATCTTACATCTTCCTCTAAAAACTGATACAGTTGAACTACAAACACTGTTCTCCCGTATTTTGCGTGGAAGTAGGAATATACTAAAAAATTTCACATATTTGATTTGGACCATTTTCGGAAATAGAATAGGAAATTACTCCTTTAATTTTAAGGTCCCTCACCTGTGGCATCCCACAAGCCTATTTTTTTTTCCTCTACTGAAAAACCAACCTGAAAATGTGGGAGAACATGATGGAACATTCAGATCTTAAAAGCAGTATTTATGTGGCTGACATCTAACCCACATTGTCTCAAATGCTGTGATCACCGAGACACCCCAATGTGAAATATTTTATAAGCAGTGGTTGGGTAACCAGAAGATGAGAGCAAGTTATACTTGTGGGAAGAGAAAAACATTTTGTGGAATTCCCAGTGTTCAGAGTATTTCATCAGAACTTGTTTGCCCTCCAGTTGCTGAAGATGCCTGCAGCATTGGGGCACTTTCAGACAGCTCACCAGTTCGCCAGAGCCAAGTATATACTTCTGGTAAAGAAGTCCTTGTAATTCTATTTGCAACCAGCTAGGAGATAGCACCTTCTGATTACATGCTGATTTGGCCATGGCTGTCTTGCATTCTTCATTCCTAGGATTCTTTGTTGTCTTTTGTAGTAACTAGAAATAGTATCAATTTGGGCATACAGCTATTATGACAGTTATCCTGTGAGTTCACTCCAAGGTAATACAGTAACAACCATGACTTACCATGAAGCATATCATCTTTAGAAAAAACAGGTTTCTTCAACTCTTTCTTTTTTTGCTTTTGGTTTCCTACAAGTATGATAGTGAAGATGATGATAAAGTGTGTGTGAGAGAAAAAAACCCCCAACCTACTAGTCCAGAAAATGGACCCAGATACCATGGTGTATGAGTGAAATAATGGTTAGAAACACAAACAGCCTAATGGATATGCTGGCATCGCTCCTCCTTCCTCAGCATGACCTACAGTGCAAGGACTGGGCCAGAGACATTTTCTGGAGAGGAGAGCAAGCCAAATTAACATCACATCAACTCAGGGTCCTGTATAATCTGAAGAGACAGGGCAGAAGCAGTGCCATTCTGGTAACAGAGAGCATCAGGCCCAGGTGGCGGACCCTTGGAGAGGGGGATGCTGTAGGAATGCAAGAACAGCTTGGAGCCAGCAGCCTGGGAACTGGTTGTCAAGGGAAAAAAGCAGGGGGTGATGGGCAGTCACAGTAAATCCTAGGACAGCAGAGCCAGGAAGGGTAATCTCCATGGGGTTGGGGAAAGGAGCCAGCCTAAAAAGTCTGAGGAGCGAGCATGCCAGTTGGGAAGCAGCTGTACAGCCATGGGGTGGCCACGGATGCCACTGACAAATGTGTGCTGTAACCAAAAGGGTTAGGGCTTCAGGGAAGAGGCAGGGACGTCAGCCAGCAACAGCTGAGAAGCAGAGCAAGCAATGCACCGAGTAAGGAACAAGATTCACGTATTGTGGTGTGGTGTCATGTCACCGAGTAGCGTCCCGTTAGCCACAGCAACACACACTTCTGCCAACCACAAGAGCAGACATCAGTTTACGAAAGGCCACAGCTTGGAACGGAGGCAGTACTGACAGCCTGTAGTGCGGCACTGAAAAGCACACAGGCTGAGCAGGGGATGTGCCCGGGAAAGATCACATTTAAAATGCTTTAGTTGGAGAATTTCAACTTTACTGTACCATTACCCTTCGAAACTCTCATCCTTGTAAAGAACAGTCTTAGACTTTGCAAACTTGTACCTGGCGAAACCGAGATCCCCTCCAGCGGCCGCACTGAAAAAAATCACGGCTGTTTTTAACACTTTCAGCGTCTAAAATTTATTTAAAGTTGCAGCAGTAACTGCTTCTCCTTGCTCCGTTTTGTTCTCACGACAGGGAAGCTGCGGCCGCCGAGGTCGGTAGGAAAAGCCGCCCCGACCCAACCAGCTGGGGGTCGCACAGCTGCTCCCCTCCAACTTTTTCTTCACGGTTTGTTTCTCCCCCCACCTCTCAGCGCTGGCAGCGGCGGCGGCGGCACAGGCCCTGCTGAAGGAGCGGCACCGCAAACGGCAGAAGTGTCACGGCGGCAGCGGCACCTCCCCCGGCGGTTAGCACCGGGCCCGCGACTGCCAGCTCCCCTCGCGGGCGAGCCCGACGGTGCCACGCCGAAACCGCGGCGGCCCCGCCAGCGGAGCGCAGGACCGGCCCCCGCGGCCGCCTCTCGGCGCCTCCCTGAGGTGCCTGCCGCCCCGCCCCGCGCGGCCGCCAGAAGCGGGCTGCCCGGGTGCAACCAACTGTCGCGGCGGATAGAGGGGGGAGGAGAGCGCGCCGCTCGGCACAGCCGGAGCGCGTCCCCTGTAACGTGCGCACCACAGCGCTCCCATCCCCCCCGCCGGCCGTACCACTTCGCTGCCTGTCCGGCGCTGAGGCGCGTTGGGCAGGAACGTACCAACGCCGCGGAGGGAAAGGGGTAGCCAGGAAGGTCGCGTGAGAAGGGGAGGTCACGTTCAAACGGCGCAGCGCCGACTCTCGGTCCCGTCGTTTTGGCCGAGCGGCGCGGGGCGGCCGCGGCCTCACGCGGCTCCCCCTCGCAGCGGGAAAGGGGGAGGAGCAGCCGGTCCTCCTTAACCCTTCCCCGGCGGGACGGGGATGGGCCGTCCCGCTGGGCAGCCGCCCCCGCCCCCCCGCGCGCAGCGTTCTTCCCGGATCGCTGCCGCCTCCCGCCGCTGGCTGGTTCCGCGGGGCGCGTGAGCTGGGCGGCGGGGGCGGACCCTCCCGGTAGCGGCCCGACATGTCGGTGGCGTTCGCGGCCCCGAGGCAGCGGGGGAAGGGCGAGATCACGCCGGCCGCTATCCAGAAGGTGAAGGGCGAGGGGCCAGGAGGGGCCGGGCCCGGCGCCGGGGGCTGCAGCTGCTTCCTGCCGCCGGGCCGCGCGGGGAAAGGGGTGGCGGCGCCCCGGAGCGCCCAGGCCCCGGCGGGGGGGCGGCGGCCGGGCCGCGCTGGCGGCGCTCGGGGCACGGCCCGGCGGGGGCGGTGGTGGTGGGCAGGGCGCTGCCTCTCTGCACTTGGGTAGTTCTTCGGGGGTCCCGGCGCCGGGGGGAGGCGCCGAGCGGGCGGGCCGCGCCGTCTGCGGCGGGGCGCGGAGGCCGCGCGGGGGTGGAGGGCGGGGGGGGGGCGGCCGATGGCCCTAGGTCTCCCCCCCCCCCCCCTCCGTTAACTGCCCCCAGCGCTCCCGGGGCGGCGGGCCTGAGTTCACCCGTAAGGACTCGGCCTGGCTCCGCGGGGAGGCGGCGGAGTCGAGCAAGCCCTTCCTGCGAGGGCTGCCTGTGAGTCGGACTCGAGTCGGGTCGTTCCTAAACCCTGCCTGGCTTTGGGCTCTGCCTCCGCGGGGCAAGCGGCGGCTGCAGCTCCCAAACTTGGTCGGCCTAGTAGTAGGGCTCCCCCATAAACCTTAAGTGTTATTAAAGAAGAACGTTATGGTCGGAGCCAATGACAGCGACTCCGGCCGACTCCATTTAAGCTTTCGTGGGAGGGAGCAAGTTAACTCGCTGAAGCAATCGAAGAAAAGCCTGTCTAGGGTTTGTAATAATCTGTATCGGCAGAAGCAAAGGAGCATGTTCAAGTTCGCTGGTAACTTGGTGGTGTTTAGAGACTTAACTGAAGACTCGCACTGTTATTAGTGTAAATAGCCATGAATCAAACAGATTTCAGATTACTACAAGCTCCTTGTATAGGAGTCTTTCGGGTAGATATAGCTAAGCTCTGATTTAGTAAAGAATGAGAGCATCAATAAGATAGGTGTTGCAGGGATCGGGACCTCAAAGAGGACCCCCAAGTTATAGTGGAATCTCCAGGGTACTGTAGCAGAAGTGCGTGCTTCGGAAGTGTAAATGAAAAATACATACCCAGTGGGTGAAAAGCTGCCTCAAGGTAGTCAGTAGCAACTTCAGCGTGCTTATGGATAGCGCACACAATTAAGTTTTTCTTGTGCTGTAGTCAAACCATTAATTTGATGGTGGTGCCCTGGCAAAACCCTAGGATAGTTAAAGCTGAAGAATCTTTGTAATGTACATAAGCTGTCAGAAGCCCTGGAGGTGTCTTCATCCAGCTGGAAACTAAATTCTCGTTTGATGGTAGGTGTTTATAACTCTTTCAAAGAACTATTTCAATTTTCTATCAACAACTGCTCAATCAAACGTGTATAGAACAGTGCCTGCAGCCCCATCTTGGCTACAGTTGTATTCTTTCTTGTTTGCTTTCCTCTTAGCCCTAGCATTCCTTTCCTCTTGTCCCCCTGCACCACAGCTCCCCCCCCCCCCCCCCCCCCCCCCCCCCCCCAGGTCCAGCTTACATGGCATCAGTGAAGAATGCAGCCATCTAACTGGCAGTCTCAAGGTCTACATGTCTGCTAAGCCTTAAGTATCTGCTGCCTTGCTCTGGAAGGTGGGAGACATTCTGAGGAGAGCCTTGATTCAAGGCTTCCTTTGCAAGTGCTCTATTAGACTTTGGTATGAAAGGTATTAGCTTCTTTTTCCTTATTTTTTCTGGTGAAAATAGCCACTCTGTTTCTTATAGAAATTGATGTTAGTACCTGTGAAATGCATTTGTGTGGCAGTGTGTTTGTGATCCTCTTCAGAGTGTGCAACTACAGTTCTGCCTAGTTTCTGAGGCTCAGACGGTAACTCAAAATACTACAGTTCTGTCTGTGTTTAGTGCTTAATGACAGTGTTTCCAGATCCAGCAGTTTCAGGCAAAATAATTGCCCAGGGATTGTTCTAGTGTTCTGGAGAATTACTGGTTTGAATTTAGGAAGACTCGGCTGGTTGGCTCATTCTTACGTGGATATAAGTCCTGAGCGGACTGCATGAGGTTTCTGACCCTGTACCCTTTTCATAGTAGAGATGGATTAGTCGGAAGAAAAAAAAGTGTAGGTACTTATTTCCTATTCCCCCCCCCCCGCCCCCTCCTATAGTATTTGTTTAGGTTGGATTCCTAGGGAAATAAAGGTGATGTAATAACACTGTGCTTTCCTTGTAGAGGCATGAGCCTTCTGACTAGTCTCAACCGTGTCTGGAAGAAGGAAAGTCTTGCAGATGGTTAAGATCCTATTAGTTTTGTGAAATTCAACAGCTGGGTAGAGTAAAGGGATCTAAACTACCCTTCCACTAAGAGGAAGCAAAGGGAGAAACCAATGCAAAATTTTTCACTTGGCAGTAAACTTTCCATTTAGTTCAGTTGACTTGGGTAACTTGGCTGGTAGCTCAGATTAGCCATGGTTCTGCTGACTCTTGTCTCATCAGAGTGCGGGAGAGTGGTTAAAAAGGCATGACTGTAGGAACGTGCAGCTCTAGGAAACCAGGCTATATTTTTTTCCTATTTATGGAGCTTGGAACACCTTGAATTCGTGAGCTTTTTGTAGAAAGTCAGGAGGTCTGAAATTTCCCATGATATTAGAACTACCTTTTTTTTTTCTTTTTTTGTCAGAAAATTAATTCATATAAGTTCATATTCGTGAACACTTCTGAAGTATTATAAAACTATTGTGCCCATTATACAGAATATTTATAAAGTGCAGTTTAATTAGAGATCCTTCATATAAATATGGCCAAGCTTTCCAGTGCATTTCCTTGAAACAAACCTGTTTGGTAGGCTCAGTTTCTATCAATAACAATTTCAATGCCTTTCATTATTAAATTTATGAACAGTTGCAGGCTTTAGAAGGAGAAGGGAAACTCAGGGCTTAAATTTTTAAGTAAATTTCTTGGTAGAGATCAAATGAAGAAATGCAAAACTCTGAAGACTTCAGAAGAACTTGGTGCAGAACAAGCATAGGTGTTTGAATGGGAAGCTTCACAAATGTAGCTATAATAGTGATATGAAACCCTTAAACTGAAAGCTGTAAAACTAATTGGAGGGGGAAAATGGGAGCAAAAGAGTGTTCTATAAATAATTGGTTAAAGTAGAACTTTCTGGAATACTACTTTTTCCGTTGTTTTTAAAACCTCTGAGAAGAGGAGCAAGACTCAAACTTATCTTTGGTTTCTTTCCACAAAGAACGTGAAACTTACTCCGAACTTCTTCTTTATCGTTTCAGATGTTGGATGAAAATAATCATCTTATTCAGTGTATAATGGACTATCAGAACAAAGGAAAGACGTCTGAATGCTCACAGTAAGACATTAATCCAAATCTACTGTGGACTGGGTGAATTTCCATCTAGATCACCATTCTTAATTTGTTTAGCTCACCCTGTGGGAGAACTGTGCTGTGAAGAACAGAAAAGTATTGCTACAGATACTACACTTAAAATTTATGGGGTTTTGATTTGCCATATGACTACCACTTCTGTCACTGAAAAGTTGCAGCTTGCCTACTGCAAGTTGATGTCATGATGATGACAGTCATGAAAATGGGGACTGTATAACCGAGATCTTTTTCCTCTGCATCATAATTACACTTTGGGAAAGAGGTAGTTTTCTTCTTAAACCTTTCAATCTTGTAGGAATGGACCTTTCTTCTTCCTGACAGCATGCTTGAAAACTACCTGCTTACCACTTGCCCAAGATCAAACAGGCTTGTCTTAAAAGTTTGGCTTGCCAGAATATCCCATGTGGACTTGCTGTCTAGTGGGGTCTCTGGAGAGTGGTCTGAGAGAACTGTGGAAGGAGTGAATTATTAAGGAATATTATTTTCCCATTACTCTTTTCTGGCGTGGGATGATCATGGCACCCTTGTAATCGGACAAATACAGAGTCATGTGACAGATGGGGCATCACACTATGGCTTGAGTCCCTTACTGAGAACTGGTAGTCTGGGAGTAGAAGGGGGGTCATAAATAGTAGATATTTTTGCTTTAAGGGAATGCTTTCATTGTAGTATAGTTACTGTATTAAGCTGTTTACAAGCCTATAGTTATGTATTTGTAATCTGTTCCTGCTTTCAAGGTTATTTTTGTGACTGTGAGCTAGATGTTGAGACTGGAATGTGTTTCTGTAGCAGAAAAAATCATTCCATAGCAATCTTCCAAAGTTAAGGGTCGTGATGAAATGTTTGCACTGTTCTTGGTCACAATTCACATAAATCTATGGTATCTTGTATCTGGGGGCGTAATAGAAGGAGCTTTCTTTCCCTAGTGTTTGTGATGAAAATTACACCAAACAGCCACACACGCTCTATATGTCTCCTGGTGACTGGGACAGAAAGTGAAATAGGTGAGAACAGTGTCACCCAGCTTTAGATTTTTCATAGCAAGACAAAAGTTGTAGAGAAGATAAAAGCACAGATTTGATGGGGACATTGGGAAAGATTGGGTAATAGGTAAGCGTGAGGGGAAAGGCTCAGGATTCCTAATAATGATACTCTTGTAAGCCTCTTGAATCTTGTTTTACATATGTGTACATGTGTAGAATGAAAGTAAATTCTGATGTTATTTGTGACTTAAGATCTGTTTTGCTTTTGTTTATTTTGATAGATACCAGCAGATGCTGCATACAAACTTGGTTTACCTAGCCACTATAGCTGACTCCAACCAGAACATGCAGTCTCTACTACCAGCAGTAAGTACAAAATAGTGTAAAAGTAGGGAATAGATTTCATTTGGGTTACTGGAGGATAAAAAAAACAAAACCAAAGAGAAGTGTTTGAGGTAATGACCAAACATTTAGCCTCTGATTTACTGTACAGTGAATATATGATGCAGTGTCTCTTCACGCTCTATTTGGAATAATCTTACTGCTTAGGTCTTGCTCAAAATCTGACTTGTTTAATTGAAGACTGTTATTCTGAATTAAATGTGCAGTGCACAGATTATTTGGCCTGCCTCATAGTCTTAGATTTCTTTTTTTTCTCAACTGAGAACTCTAGTGGTGTGGCTCCTACAGCAGTACTCTGGTTTTTTCTCTTACATTAGAGAAATGTGGTGGTGGGGATGGTATTTCGCTGGAATATCATCCATTGTTTTGCCTCAGTGGAATGAGGTTGGGTAGATCTTTGTCTGCTTTTCTGTACTCTAGGTGAGTCTCTTAAATTCTTTGCCTCTCTCCTGTATCAGAAAGCAACCTTTTTTTAAGGTGGATAATGATAATATGCAAGAAATATGATCACACAGGCTTAACTTGAAACACCGCATTGCTTTAAAAATGAAGCATTTCTTGGATAATACTTGCTTTTTTTTTTTTTTTTTTTTTTTTTTTTTAATCTGGAGTTTTCTGAATCTGTGTTCCTGAATTCTTTATTTTATAAGATACCTCAGATTTTTCCCCCGTTCTGTTACAGAGCAGTAAGGAAGGACACAACAAACATGAAAATAGCTTGCTATCTGTTTGCTTTTTGTGTTAATTTGAAAGCTTGGAGAGTTCTTTGTGAGTAACACAAGGAAGTTCTTTATTTTTTGGTAATGAGACTTTTCTTAAATTAATATAGTCTTGATTCATTTCTGTAATATGAAGCTAAAAAGGATGTCTATAAAACAGCCATTCCTAGATACTAGCTTTCACCAACTGAAATTGAATTACTTTTCCTTTGGTCTCTGGAGAAGTGTTCTCCAATCATTGCTACTAGTGAGGCATCCTTTCAAGTTGGTACCTAGAGGACTATAGAAACAGTGCTTCATTATGTCCAACCTGTTCTGCCTGTAGAGGCTTCTCTTTTCATAAATCCATGCTTGTAGTTGAGGGGGAGGGAAAGAAACCTTTAAGAGGGCAGTGTGTATTACTCAGCTAATATGTTTTTGGAGGCTTAATTCATATCCTGGTTCTGATGACAACTGGAAATGAATTTGACCTTATCCTAGTCACTGGTGAACAGCCCTGTTCTTAAAGTTGAATGTGATGACATTCTCTTCTTAAAAGAAAATGAAGATAGGGCCAGGAAAGACTTTTGCAGATCAGGACGGAAGTGCATTTCTGATCTTGAATGTAAGGAATATTTGACAGTAGTGAGAAAATAGTGTAGTGTGTTTTTGTTGGGGGTGCGGGGAGGAGTCCCCTTTGGACAACTGAGGGGGGAATAAAAAGCTAGCTTCTTGTTTTTTCTGTCAAACTAAAATACAAAATGAAATTTAGATGTTAGGTCTTACCTAAGTGTAAACGATCTGACCTACCAAATCAAATCTTTGAAGATTTGCCTGAAATGTGGTAACATAATAGGATAAAATGACTTTTTATAGGGGTTTTTAGAAAAATATTCTTTAAGTGCTTTCTGTCTTCCCAACAAATTTTAATCGGAAGAATTTGGGAAGATGCGAGCTACTGCTTTTTTCAATGCAAGATAAACTACGTCAGACTCTTTTTCCTTTATTGGCTTTCTGTTTAAGAACTGATGAGGCTCAAGTTGACTTGGAAGTATTATGTTTCTGTTCACCATGCTTCTGTGTCAGCTGTTGAACAGTCTTACTAAATTCAAGGGTTGTGGGTGGCAACAGTTAAATATGGAGCAAGATACTGTGTGTGTAAACATCTACTATTTTTAATAGTAAAATACTTCAACCTTGTGATACTACCATTGCAGTAGTTCCCCACGTAACTTAGGAAGGCTTGAGTCTGGATAGCTTCTGAAGTTGTATTTCATCTGATCTATTCCTATCTGGAAGATTGTTCCCCTAGTAAACTATGCTTTCTTTTTTGTTTAAATTTTACTGTTTTTGTTTTAATCGGGTAAATACACTCTCAAGAAATTTCAAAACTTAACTATTACTTTTTATAAAATGCTTTATGTGATAAAATGAGGTTGAAAAGAGACTACTGCTAAGATAGCATTCACACTGAACAAAAGAGCTAAGTGATCAGGTTCATTGAAGTTTTTAATGTAAGCTAAAATGACTTGAACCTGATGATAACCTCGTTGTATCCTCTCACGATGCTCCTTAGACTTAATGCTTCATGTTGTTGGGAAAAATGCTTGTAGTCAGCTTCTGTGCCTCTGTCCGCATCTTTTAGAATGCACTATTCTAATCAAATGACTGTACATCCTTTCTGAAAGTGTGGTGTTGCCTGTAGAGAACAAGATAAATCTTACACTAAACAAAAGTATAGTGAACCAACTGTGTTGTGCAGAGAAATGCTTCTGTAAAGGGGGCCTGGAAGTGAGGAAAAGGTGAAACAGGTGAAGCAAGCATTGCAAGGCGTGATTGAAGGGAACTGGAAGGACTTTGAAACGCCAGTGTCATAAGAAAGCTCCTGTTGTCGTTGTATGCATGATAAATTTAGAGTATTAAATAATGACTTCTGGGGTAAGAGACCTTCCTTCACATCAGAAGACAAAAGAAGTGTGAGGTTAATCTCCTTCAGTCAACCAGTCTTTTCTCAGCCGTGTGAACAGCAGCATTATTAAGGGCAGGGCTGTTTTGGAGTGTCTTCACAGCTAGACCAGAGTGGTGGCTAAGTCCACGTGTGAAGTTGATGCAACTTTTTGCTGTCTCTTTCTGAGTTATGGCAGGTATTCTCTTTCTTGGACAGCAGTCGAAAGTCTGTTTACCACCACCATATGGGATAAGCTAGCTTCCCAAAAAGGGCTTGAACAGTGAGGAATGCAACACTGCTGTGTTCTTTTGATTTTCATTGGTGCTACTTTTGAGGGAGGCAACAGCAAAGTATTAGTTTCCTTGATCTGTAGAGAGCAAAGATGCAATTAAAGTTTGTTACTGCGACTTTCAAGAGAACCTCCAAAGAATAGTAGTGAAGTATTGTGTGCATGTGTTTCTGAATACATTAGGTCTCAAACTGCAGAACAGGCAGGCATCTTATCCTCCCCGACTTTTAGTTATTTTTTGTTTTCTTGATAAAGAGTGTTTTAGTGCCATTAAAAAGTCATTGCAAACTGTTGAAAAAAAACCACAGAACAACAAACCACCCCAAACTTTTCCACTTGGACATTTTCCCTCCCCCGTATGTCTTCATTTTGCCAAATATTTATAAGAATACAACCCATGACTGTCACTATCGGAAAAAGTACAGGGGAATTTTTGTCCTGCACTCCAGCCTTTTCACTTTGGCATTATTTTTGCAACAGGCAAATATTGAGGTCTGCAGGAATTATTTGATTGAGAACAGTTGTTTTGTTTTTTTTAAACACAGAAAAAATGATTTTATTTTTCAGAGGTTTTTTTACATAATGCAACTTGCCTTCTGTCAGCATGCAAAGCACTTGATTTCAGTGTGTATTTCAAGAAGGTGATGAAAATAAATGCTTATGATTATTACTCACTTCTATAAGGTACCAGTTTTCTTTTGTATTGAAAGTGCCAATTTCTTCCAGTAGCAAGCTAAACTCTGTATGTGAAGTGGTTTCCAAGAAAACTTATTGTCTGAATTGTAGGAAAATGTGCACGTTGCATTAAATTGTTTTTCTTAATTTCATAATATTGAAAAGGTTATTAATAAACTTAGTAATAAAAAAGGAATTTTTTTTCTTGCTTGAAATACTTCTCTCAAATCTAATGCTTTTTGTAGGACTTGTAAAATCCCTTAATGTATGCTGTTTCCAAACTTGTCACACAGATTAGGATGGAAGTCCATGGCATTTCAGTTACAAAGCACTAATATATAAAATGGTTATTGCTTTTTACAAACACTCAACATCAACAAACACTGAAATGATAGTTACTTCCAAAGAAACTGCTTCAAGAGGTAGAACCATTAAACATCATTATTAGCACCTAACTAAAACTTTTCTTCAAGTTCCTTATTGGAAGATGGGGTTTGTTTGTTTTGTGGTGTGTGGTTTTTTTGGGTTTTTTTGGTTTGTGTTTTTTTTAAAAGCTGTGGAGTTCGGGTGGCTAAATAGGAGTCTTCAATGTAAGAATGGTTTCACTCAATCAGTGGAAAGTCTCATATGATCTTAAATGCACTTTAGTATTTTTCAAAGGGGCAATGTTCAATCTGTGGCTTTAATGTACTTGTGATTAGTTTGTTGAAACAATTCAGAGTCTTAGGAACCCAACAGTGCACTCTGCTTTTTTTAGTAGCTTTCATTTTGAACGTAAAAGTTGTCTAAAATACATATGTTAATTGAATTATCTTGATACTGTTTTTCTTGAAAAAAGAAAGATGGCATCCAGAAAAGAAAAATACGGCTCAGTTTTAACAGCTTAAAATAAAATTTTCAGATAAAACTCCTGTTACTGAAGATGAGAGGAATCCTAAATTAATAAAATTCATGTCCACTTCTGTACCAAATGCCTGGGAGAGTCTGATATCTGTGGTAATATAGCAGAAAGTCTGTTCTTGGTATCTGCATTCCTGCTCATCACAGCTGGCATCAGTCTTTAAACCTCTGGCTTAATTCTGTATATGTGTGTTGGTTGAATTAGTTTTAAAGCAGATACACTATACTGCTTTGTTTATTCTGCATTAGCCTTTCAGAACACAAGTCCATGCCAAATTCAAGTTGCACTGTTTGTAAACTGAATTAATAGAGAACAGAGCAAAAGAAAAGGTAGCAAGTTTCCTGTCAAGAGACAAGTGAGCTGTTAGTCAGAAGTGGAGCTTGGATTTTGAAGAATAATTGCTCTGATTAAATGTTTGTTAAACAGTTTTCAAAAATCATAATAATTTCTGAAGACTTTTAAAAAGAGAAACATTAGGTGGCAGATTTTTTGAGAAAGGGAGGAAAGATGTTACATTCGTACCTACCATATTATGCAAGTACACTCCAAGGAACTTTCCTGCTGCTCTTCAAATGAGAGGCAAGTAGAGCCACTGTGGTTGGGATGGGTAAAAGAAATTAAGCTTCGCATTCCCGTACTGTTACTAGAAACTGTGAAACTAGTGCAAATCCATAATTGATAAAAGCTAATGTATTTGTGCTTGCATCCTCCTTGAAGAACATAATTTCTTAAATTATTCCTTCCTCAATCCCTTTGTAGTCTACATTTTTGTTTGCTCTGTTGGTTTTGCATAGCAAAAAATACTTCCTGTGTTTTGTGAGAAAGAAACACATGAGGTAAGCCTCCTTTGGTAATAGTGTCTAGCCCCCAGTTAGTTAGGCTTTGTCACTAAAGAATGGAAATGTGGGACATTTAGATTCATGCTGTAGTACCACAGTACTCTTAAGAATTAAGGGTTACCACTATGTTAGTGATCTCAGAGACTCAGCACTAAACAAAATGGTAAATAAGACTTTTCCTGAAGTTGTACAGTATTACGGGTCTGTTACAGATGTAATTTAGTCCATTATTGCTGTCAGTAGCCTAGTTCTTAGGTATGACTGCAATAACCAGTCATAAAAGCAATGCATTATGATCTAGCTGTATAAGTGCTTACAGAGAGGTCTAGTGTGTATCACTTAATTGTCTTTGCTCCAAGGCCAGCAAGTGATCATCTGTATCCATTTTCTGCCTTTGAGGCTTTACATGCTATTTGACTTCTGACCTCTCAGTGAATACTCTTGATTGCCTACATGTTCATTGTATGTAAAAATGTGGTTGTGGGATACTAACCAAAAGAGAACTAGTTTTACAAATAGCTACTCAGATTTTTTTTTTTTTTTCTTTTTTTGTTGGGTGGAGCATGAAAGAACAAATCCATCACTTATACCAGGAAACTGAAAAACTACTCACCGTAAAATTGTCAGTAGTACAAGCTTTTTAGAAGACTTACAGGCAAAACAACCAAATTTACTATGATTTAAGTTTATGGGTTGTTTCTCCCCTAGCCTGTTTGTTGAATCTCTGTAACACCACCCACCAGTCCATGTGTTGATGTGCGTCTTTTGGGGCTAATAGTGTCATCCTGCTTTAGCAAAAGAGAATTGGGTATGCTGCATTTTAAAAAGAATTTTCAGATTGTGGATCCTCAGTTTATCTGTGTACACCATGGTCTTATAGTAAAAATTGCTTTTCCAGGTTGTTTGTTTTGCTCCAGAGAAGCTTTTAAATGTTGGAAAGAAGTTTGGGTGTTGTTTGATGAGATTTCCTTTTGATAGTGATGGTTTTGCTGACATAACCAGAACTGTAGTCTCATCAGCTGCAGTTCTGCTGTGTGATGTTTTAAAGGTGTTGTATGATGAACCAATCTGGAGAATCAGTCTAGATTAATTAGGTGGAAAGGGGGATATTTTCATTCTGGATTAGTTCAGATTAACCACAGGGCTATGTTAATAATGGCTGTGTTGGCACAACTGAAAGGGTACTCCTGGGAAGTGGAGAGCCGCTGGAGGGAGCTTCTTAAGCCAGCAATTTCACTAAAAATAAAAAAATCGGAATATGGGAATTTAAGTTGATAGCGTGTTAGGAGTGAATTCATAGACCACTAGTGTACTCCAAGAGGATCACTAACTTCTGTAAGCTACTTTGTGTGTATTGCTAATCAGGTGTGTCCACATGGGGAGCTAGTGCACTGTACACAAAAACTTACTTACATTGCCTACTAACTTCTGTGGCTGATTCAGAAATCAGTAAAAATAGCAGCCAATTTGAATTGGGAGTATGCTCTAAAGTGTAATTAATTCATACTTAAATATGTGATTCGCCTCTCTAGTACAGCATCTGCACAATAAATACCTATTTCAACCCTAGGCAGTTTGCTCAGAGCTGTACCAGGCGGTCTGGTAACATAGATGCCAAGTCCTTTAGCCTGTATGGTTTTGCTGTTTCCCAACAAAATGCTCTGAGGGTTCTGCAGGATTCTTTCTGCTTTGAGTTTATATAAGGCCGCCTAGCTGGAATAGAGATGGAATTTTTCTCTTAGGTTACTAAATACAAGCAAAACCTGTAAATATTGGACCAGACATTAAACCCCCTTAAAAGCCAAAGAGGCAGGAGGTAAACAGCTGTGGAACAGAAAGCTCCTGCTTTTGAGGACAGATATGAACTGTGTTTTATGGGGGAATTATAGAGTACCTCTGAAGTCATCTAGTTTCTATAGCTCAGTGCTCCCCAAGTTAATGTCCACAATTAACTTACTCGTAGTCACTTAAAATAAAACCATCTGAATTCATACCAGATTATTCAACTTTTGATTTAAATAATTTGTAGTTATATCAAGAGTTAAGAATTTCATGTGATTATTTTTTAAGTATCAGAAGAACTATTGCTATGTGGACATTAAGTATTTAAAGGTTAAATTTTTGGGTTGTTAAAATGGTGAAAAAGAATATTTGTACAGTGAAATATTTTTATACAGTGATATATGCAATTTGAAACAACTAAAGATTCCAATTTCCTTTTTGAACAAAGTGTTTAAGTATTACTTTGTGCACTGTTTTAACAGAGTTTCTCTGATTTTTGAAGATACTGATCTAAATCGAGATTTAGAAACCGGTTGTCATTGTAAATTTAGAATTCCTTACTGCTAATGTCACAACTGGTACTCCAACAGTGAAAGCATAAATTATATTTGTAATTAACTTCACTATTTAGACATGATTGTAAATGCTTTTCATGTAGAAACCCTCCCTACTCCTGAATATTACACTTGCTGAGAATTGATACAGGTTCTTTAATTTTTTTCAGTTGAGATACTGTCAGTACTAGAATACCCTGCACCTTGTCGAAGAAGAGTTGTAACCCAATTAAATAAATTTAGCCCCTTTCAAATCTCAAAAATGTATTCCTTTATGATCTTATTTCCCAGTCTGACACCTCAGTAAGTACTCTGCAGGTGACATCACCACTGATCAACAGAGTACTGCTCTCTGAGACTGGGACAGCTGCTGTGATACTAGCAATGTGATACTAGCAGGGCAGGGTACCTCCTGGGAGGGGATATTTTGCTTTGCAGAAAATGGTATTTGAGAGCTGAAAACAAAGATGATTGATTTTAACTCTAAATCCTGAGTTAGAGCTTCTCTTGGAAAGATCAGAAGGCTTTTATGTTTGTGTTCCATGTAGCTTTTAATTTTTATTCTGAAACAATTTCAAGAAAATTGTATTTTTGATGGTGCACTTTAAATATCTATTGCTATTTGTATTGATTAACAATACCGTGTTTTAATGTGCTTAACAGCATTTCCTGTCTTTTACATTTTATTGATAACTGAGTTGGTATTCCACCTCAGTTTTTATAACAATAAATGTTCCATAAACAAATCTTTCAACCTGCTATTGATGGTAAGAAAAATCTGATATGGCAGAGAAGAGATGATAGATGAAAGTTCCAGGTGTACAATTCCACCATGGCAGCTTTTATTGTTTGCTGTCTTGCATGTGATCTAATTTATTATTTAAGAGAAAATAGTCTAAAAAAAAAATGCAGTTTGGTTATTGTTTTAAGTGTATGCTTTCAAATAACTTTTGGGTTTAGTAGGATTTTGTTTGCTGAAAGTTGTCAGTTAAAATCTAATGGGTTTTATTCTTGTCTCTTTTTTTGGTTACAACTGCAGGTCAGTTCCAGTTTTTTTCCAGTTCAGATTTCCAAAGTTGGACAAAACAGCTTATAATTTTTTTTTTTCATGCTCTGATAAATTTTAAATGCTCATAGCAGCTATAAATTGTAATCTGTGTTTTTGGGGAAGTAAGCCAAAAATTAGTGTTTAGCAAGTGAAGCTATGTCCAACATCTTGCATCTAATTCTTCAATTTACTTTTTACTGATAGTAAAATATTTAACATTTTCTACTTCATAATTCGAATAAAATTGGCAGTGATTTTAATTTCCATTCCTTTCTGTCACTCATCCAGCAGAAATAGGAAAGTAGCCTTGCCTTTGGTTCTGTTAACCTAACTACATTTGGATGCGATTTCACCCTTCATACCTAGACTGAATGGGTAGGGTTCATGTTGGGTAACTTTCCTTTCATAAAGGGTGTGGAGGGGTTCTTTTTCTTTTTTCTTTTCTTAGTATTTGGCTTTTGAATACTCTCTGGTCATTCTGTATTTTTATCATGCATAGTGCATGTTACTGGGGTTAGTCAATTTCCTTAACTTCTGTAAAGAACAAAAAAGGTTAAATGACCCAGGTTTTGTGGGGTTTTGGTGTTGAGTTTTTGTTTTGGGTGTTTTTTATTTCTTTTTTTTAAATTAAAGCTGATTTAAAAGAAGTTTATCACCCATAAAAGCCTGGATCAACTCTTGATAGAAATAGGGAAGTTGCCATTTTAAAACAATTTTTTCTTGTTTTCTTCTGTCTGTGGCCAGTAGAAAAATAATCTGGAGGAATTTCACTGGAAAATAATTTTATCTGCAGGAGGCATTTGTTTCTAATTACTCTCAGGTAGTGATTCATTTATGACCCTGACATGAAGGCCTGTAACACACTTTTAAAATATCCTATGTAATATACTATATAACATAACTGTTTCAATTGCATGTATGTATGTGTAATTATCTCTGAATCTTATTTAAACTTTGTTCAGTGTCTTGTGTTGATTAATTACTCAGGTTTATGTGATTTATGTGGTGTCTTGTATGTTTAATGTTATTCCTCAATTTATTGACTATTCTCCTGGGGTTTTCTTTGTTGTTAAAGCATAAATTGGATGATCTACTTTTTGTATGTATCGTACATTAAATTGTATTTCTGTCATAGCCTCTTATGTTCGTTTCCTTTTGATGGGGGGGAGGGGGGGGGGGAATCTGTCCTTTTCGACTTGGTTCAGGTGATAACTTTCAAAGTCTTTAATCACTAGTTGCCTGTCTTTTGGAATCCTTCTGCTTTTACAGGATCTTTTTGTGATTGCTTTCCTCAAAGCGAACATACATCATGATCACAAATACCATGGCATTTTTTCCTTGCATATTATACCTCACTTTTGATATATCAAGTACTCCAGAAAGTAAACAGAGGTATTATGAATAGTTTTTATGGATTATTTTTTTATTATTTTTTCACACCAAACTCTCTGGGTAGTGCTCAGTTTTTTGTTGTTTGTTTGTTTGTTTTTTTTTTCTCTCTGGACTAGTTACAATAGGAGTTTCTTTTTTCTGAAGAAAGAGTGGTTCAAAATTCAGTGTAATTGCTGTATATTTATTCATGTTGAACTTCATGTAGCACCATTCTGCTTATTCTTTCTTCCACAGTTTTCGGTAATTAATGTTGCAACATCTTCAGATGTTGACATATACTAACATATTTTCAGGTGACCTCCCTGTGTTCCTGTATTCTTTGAACTTCATGTAAGATTATTTCTTATTTCCTCCCTTTGGGCAGTTTCTGATCAGTGAAAGTGTGTACCCCTGGGAAACATACTTTTCCAAAAAGCTTTGTCAAAAAACTTGCATTAAGAAGTTTCTGTTAAATATGCAGCTAAGTGGTTTAATTTATATTTTTGAAAATTTCTAATAGATTAGAAAGATACGACTTCCCTCTATTGATGCTTTACTAACCCATCTTTATTTTTGTCATCCTTGGAGTTTTATAATACTCTAATTATTTTCATCAATTTACTTGTAGCTTGGGGAACAAGACTCACAGACTTACAATTCCTAGAATTGGTCCCACTACTTTTTTATAACAAGAGGTACAGTGTTCACCTACCTTCTGGTCATCTTATGGGGTAGTTTATTTTAATGGAAGATTGCATTTTTTAGCAGCTTGGACCTTTTTCTTGCATTATTTTCAAGATCTGAAATGGGTTCACACAGGTCTTTGGGCTGTGTCCATATTCAGAAGCTCCTCTTGCTAAATTATTTTCTGGTAGTACCTTTTTGTGTGTTTTTAATTACTCCCTCAGTTCTCTCAATTCCCTGTGGTTTGTGAAGTCTCTTGCAGGTTTTTGTATCTAATGGGATTTTTAAAATCCTCAATACTTTTTTTTTCCCTGTCCTTGAATTTTTGTGCCCTCAACACTGTCTGATCACTGCAGTGTTTGTCTTAGTGTTAAACAATAATTGTTTTGAAAACTTTGAGAATAAATTTCAGAGTTGGAATATAGTTTTGTCTCAAATAACCTTTGGAGGTTTTTTTGTCCCTCTTTCCATGCATAAGGGCATGCCTGTGTTTGTGCAATAACACCTGCAGGATAGCTAAAACCTAGGTGTGATCTAATGTTTTTTAGTACTTTATAGTATTTTTCATTATCAGCATGTTGTGTGAGCGTTGGATTTACTAATCATTTATACTTGGAATCTAAGAAGTTCATTTTAATTCTGAAAACATTTCAGCTTGAATGGTTTTTGGCTTTGCTCTCTGGTGACGTGGTGGGGTTGTCAGGCTCTGAGCTCTAGCTGCTTGTGTGGAGGTACCAAGTGTGTTGGTTTTGCTGGTATTCCAAAACATACTTTCTAAATAAAAATTAAAAATATTCTCGTTTTATTGTTTTTTGTTTGTTTCTCTGTATATCAGTTTTACATAATATCTGTTAGATGCAAAAGTAGGATGATTGTGAGCTTTTGAAGGTGAAGGGAGGGAAGGCTTAACTGAAGCAGCCTTGCTTTGGTTGCTGACTGGTAGAGGAAGATCGAGCAAAATGGAGCAGCATTTCACTCCCACTGTTCAGATTAGAGCTGCCTTTCACTTTTACCTTTTCTGCCTTCTGCCAGTTCTGCTATAGGATGAGGGAAAAACTTGCTTATAAAAGGTCATTCTCTTAATTGTGGAGGAATGAAAGGAATTCAGTAAGAGAAGTCATCTACTTGCTTGTATTTTCCTTCATCTCCTTCCTTCCTCCTGCTGAAAAAAAGCCTTTCACTAATTTCTGGAGGAATTTTTAAAAACATTGCAGGGAAAATAATACCTGCTTGAGGTATTTGAAGAAATGTTGAGAAAATAAATTAATACCATTACCCCCTTCCCCTGGGAAGTCAATACATCTGTGTGTGTCTGTATTACCCAGATATTGCTATCTCCAAGGCCAAAAAGGGGTCCTGCCTTACACTCATTTGGAAAGTGTTACTCTTTTCCACTGTATTACATCTTGTCTTTGTGAATGTCCTGATGAATAGGTGTAGGTATAAGGGGGGCTGGGCTAGATGGGTAGTTAGGGATCACCTCCTTGGCTCTTTCTATGAAGAGAAATGTTGAAAAATACACAAACGTTTGTCTCGCGGGAAGGGTTTTGCATGAATAGTTACGGCCTTTTAGAGAGGGTCCTCAAAAGCCAGAGATCCAGGGATTTGCTCTCTCAGAGCTGATTTTCATTCCCCTGAAAGCATTTGGCTAAGGTATGTGAAGAGGATCATACAGTCACAGGTGTTTTTAATAGGAAAATGAAGCTGGCTACTAGCAGTCTCTGCATCTCCTTACGCTGCCGTGAGTAGAACCTACTAGTGAATTCCCCCTTGTATTTACTGTTTTTCTTGCTCTCCCTCTTTGAACTCTCAAGGTTATTCAGTTATTTTCCTCACAATTTCATTAGGAAATTTGCCAAAAACATCCTTTCTAGGCAGCTGTCTCTGGACCTTTGGAGGCCAGCACTAATGTGCTTCCAGTCTGTAGGGGGTGTTTGGCACAAAATTATGAACTAGGCCTTCAGCGCTTCGGGGGAGAGAGGGGAAGAGATCGCAAACATTTTACCACACCCAGGTGCAAATTTTTTGCTAGTCTATGAGTATTCAGAGGCTTTCATCTCCTGTTGTACCTGTTTTGTCCTGGTGCAAGGTCTGTTAACAGTAACAAATTGTTGATGTGAGAGAATTATAATGGAAGAGTTATTTTTCTGTTCACCAAATGTTGCTTCGAAGGCAAGCTTGTGCGCATGTGGGAGGGAGCGACTCCAGCAATCTTAAACTGTTCAGATATAATTTTTTAATGAGGCATTGATTTGGTTTTTTTGTTTGTTTTTTATTTTATTATAAAGCGGTGCTTGAAGGTGCTGTGGTGTTGTCTGCATGTAATACTTCACGTAAAATTGATTGAAATGTTAAATGTTTTGCCAAAATTAATATTGGGAGGAGTTAAATGTATCAGAAAGAGCAAGAAATGCATTTCAGTGCTTTCTTTCATACCCCGCTGAACAATATAGGCAACTGCTGTACCATATGTACATATAATATATTTGTCAGACTAACTGCTTCTCGTGTTTGACTAAACTGTCTCCTTTCAGCCACCCACACAGAATATGCCTATGGGTCCGGGAGGGATGAGTCAGAGCGGCCCTCCCCCACCTCCGCGCTCGCACAACATGTCTTCAGATGGTATGGTAGGTGGGGGCCCTCCTGCGCCACACATGCAGAACCAGATGAACGGCCAGATGCCTGGTAAGTTTTTCTCCTCTAAGACATTAACACCAGCGTTGCCTGGCAACTGAAACGACATGGGGGCTCAAGGGATACTAGATTGTTGATGACAAAACTGCTTTGAATGCCCCCGAGTACAAGCTCTCTTAGAGTTTGTTAGCTACAGAGCTACGTGACCTGTATTCAGTGTTTATCAGGCTGCCCTTGGGCTTTGATGTAGCTGACACACAGCATTCCTCTGATGAACAGAACTGGCTAAATTTAGTCTGTTTGAAACCGTGCAGTACAGCTGGCTTTAGAAGGCTTATTGGGGAAAGGTATTGGCCTGTGGCTGAGTGAACACAAATCCTTCCATCAAAAGATAATGTGAAATCATTGTAGCTAAATAATTAGATAATAATAAAATAGATACATCTTAAAGAGGGTGTTTCAAATGTGGGTAAATGTTTTTTTTTTTAAAAAAAAAATTGCTTTTATACAGAAAGTCATCCAGCTTCCACTAATCCTCTGTGTTCTTTATTATTGAAGATGTGTTGAATCGTAAGGGATTTGTAAAGAAATAGCCTCCAGATTATTGTTCTAGGTGTAAATTTTAAGTCAGTTTTTATGCCATCCTGTTTTGTAATAAAAAGAAAAGTGCTTGGGAAGTCAGAAACAAAGCAGTGAAACAAGATGATAAAATTCCACATTGTACCTACCAGTACTGGCTTTGGGGTAACTATTCCCTTTAGCAGTCAGATCAGAATGGAGTAGGCCCTGGAAAAGCTTGCCTCTTTATATAGAGGCAGTTTTCCAGAATTTCCACTCATAAAGTCATACTGCCTATTTCATGTGAATTGGCTTTCAGCTTAAAATTGCAGTCCCAGGATTGCTTTTGTTCCGGACCCCTTCTTTTTTTTTGTATGGAGCAACTTTTCATACAAAAGCTCTTCAAGGTATTGATTCTTTCAGGAAAGGTAACTGCTGTCAAAGGATCTTTGAAAATTCGTCGCTCAGTTGTCACAAGGATAAGCTCCATGACAGCAAACACAGTAAATAACTATGCAAAACTTACTATGAAGTAAAAAGATATGATTGCTGTAGTCTCTAATTCTGTGCAAATCTTGATAAAACAGACCTGGTAGTGACAGCTTTTCTGAGAAGAGTGGCTGAATAGCCTCCAGAGGCCACGTGTAAGAACTGTAATAAAAGATCTAGAGAAGAAGTTAGTTTCATCATGCATATTGGTCATGGTCTGCATTTGGATTTGGAAAGAGCAATATATGCTGCTCCCTAAGTAGGGCAGAGATATTCTGGTTGTGGAGTCCTCTATCCATCTAAGATCCATCAGCTCCCATGGAGAATAGCATTGCCTCTCACAAATCAGTCTCTTTGACCCTCTAGTGTAATCATATTATTGTTATTATAATGATCTTTTCCAAGGAGAAGGATTACTGAGTCGCAATGTGAGCATAATGACTTCACTGCAGAGCCACGGGGGAGAAAAGTCACTCCTTAAACATACATATTTTGTAATTAGATAGAATAAGAAAAGAGCTCTTAGAAAAATATGTGCAAGGTAAATAGGTTTGTTTTGGTATTCACCTAGACAGATACTTAAATACAGTTTCCAACTAAGCTTTAATTTAGCCTTTCTTCCAACATATTCCCTCTTTTTGAATGTCTGTTCCTTCCCTTCTCTGTTTAAGGTTGTCTCTGAGGATGCGAAGATAAACAGCTTAGGATGAGGGCATCTCTAATGTCAGAAAGGCATGCTAAAATAATTTCATAGTTAGGAATTGGAAAAGGAGAAACACAATCATCTTGTTAAGTGGATAGCTGAATGATTTTTTTTTAAGTGTTTGCTAGTTTGCCTGTATGTACACCTTTCTGTATTTCATAGACATGTATTTGTAATAATTTCTGCAGTGTATTCATTTCCTTTCTGTTTATAGGGCACTTACTCTAAAGTTATGTAGACACTTTGTAATAGAAGCCAGATACAAAACCTTAAATATCTGATGAGATGATCTGTCCAAAAGGAATAAAGTCACTAATGTGCAAACCAAGAGAATCCACGATTGACAACTATGAGTTGACCAGCCAGGAAGAAATAAAATGCAGGCTCTTAAAAATATCAGATTTCTGGAGGGCTTATCTGAGTAGGGGCTTCCACAGGCCTGAGTATGCATGGAAGGGTTGATGGGAGGATTAAAAAAACTGCCTAGTGATGGTCAGGGCATGAGTTGAGTTAAAGTTCTGCTGTAGACCTGTCCCATTACCTAAAGGGAAAAGGATGATTTTTCTCATACCCGTGTTCTGGTTAATGAAGGACCTGAAGTGGTGCTGAGGCCCTTAATTGCATCCCCTGACAAATAAGTGTCTGTATCCTCTTACCAGGAAAGACAGTCATGACGAACCTGTTTCAGCCTGTGGTGGAATTGAGTGTTATCTGTACCTGTGACAGATTATGGCTTTTACCTGAAAAAATTCCTATCTGAAGAGTTACATTGACTGAGAGTTTGTGTGATGCAACGTAAGGGTGGTCTGGATTTGGAAGGAGATGAAGAACTGGGTTGTGCTGGTGACAAGTTATCTTTCCGGGTTTTTGAGCTTGTTTTATCATATGTAGAAAGTTTAAAGGTAAGACTAGCTGTAGGGTTCTCTGACCTTTGTCCTGGTACTGGTAGGTGACCTTCCTGAATAACAGGTGCTTGTGTATTACCAAGAAGTTCTCTCAAAGTCATCTTTCCTTCCTGCAAATGTAGTCTCAAATGCACTTAGGCTGGCTTACAGCTTCTCAGAGCCAAGATACTGTCCATAAGTGGTTAAGAGGAAAAAGAACTTCTGTTCATAGTCAAGATAGATACTTATTCCACTAACTTTAATTAGATTCTGTGTTATAATAGAATAGCATTTAAAGCAGTTACTTTAATGGCAGATACGCACTTCATATCTCGTTCATTCATATTCCGTTCTTCCTATTTCGTGTATTCATATGAAGAAAAAAAAAAAAATCAACTCTTGCGTCCTTATGTGCAGGAGAACCCCGTGAAGTATTTTGGCAAAATATAAAAAAAATGTATTTGTAAAGTGTGTTCTTACTATTTTTCATTTGCAAGGTTTTTTGATAATATGGTCTTAGCTTTTCCTCTGTCCTTGCCTTCTAGCTTCTCCCTAACAAACTACCTGATTGTGACCCCAGAACATATGCATGCCTGACATTTCATGTGCCAGCTTTTTGTTATGAGTGCTTTCTCCTATTTTGGTGCTAACAGAGATGTGAAGTATAAACTAGCCATTTAGAGAAGGTGTTTTATTTTTTCAACTTCTCTCTTGCAATGATTTTTGCCTTCCCCCATTTTGCTTCCTACATTACCAGTTTTTAAAAACTTACTCCACTGTGTGTTTGGCTAGCTCTCTGAAATTTGTTATTGACAATTTCTTCCTTTAAACAAAAAGGAACAAAACCACTCCCAGGCCCTGACTTTCTGGCACTAACCCTGTGTATTCCTTCCTTTTATTCAGAAAGAAATTAAGAAAGTAGTCTTCTAGCAGTCCTCCAATAGTTGCTTGGCTCTACAGTCTGGAGCTTTTTTCACCTTATCTTTACTTTAACACATTGATTGATCTCGTGGTTAGAGACAATCTCACTTTTTCAGAATTAAACTGTCTCCACTATTACAGAGTTAGGCAGTGCTGAATTGAAGAGGGGACAGTATAGGCATCTGTAGTTCTCTGTCATGGTCATAATGCTATTCACTGAGTTATTTTTTCTGCATTTGTGTTGGATCCGCCTTTGTACAATTCAGCAATCTCGGCTTGCCTTGTTTGCAGGAACAGTGAACTGCATATATGATACCTTTTTCAGCTTTTTCACTTTCCTTGATAAAATAAGCTTATGTGTTCATTTCAGTAAGGTGTCTTGAAAAGGACAAGAGGATAAACATATTCTTAAACTTACTCTCTGTTTCTTCATATTGGCTTTTAGTAGATGTGTTCCTTGATAATTGTTATCTTTTTCTTCTGCATCTTTTTGTTTGCAGGTCAGTTGGTGTAGTGGGTTGACCGTGGCTGGATGCCAGGTGCCCACCAAAGCCACTCTATCACTCCCTTCCTCAGCTGGACAGGGGAGAGAAAATATAACAAAAGGCTTGGGGGTCAAGATAAGGAGAGGGAGAGATTGCTCAACCAATTACCATCAAGGGCAAAACAGACTCGACTTGGGGAAAATTAACTTAATTTGTTACCAATCAAACCAGAGCAGGGGAATGAGAAGTAAAACCAAATCTTAAAACACCTTCCCCCCACCCCTCCCTTCTTCCCAGGTACAGCTTCACTCCCAAATTCTCTACCTACCCCCCCCAGCAGTGCATGGGGACAGGGAATGGGGGTTGGAGTCAGTTCATCACACACTGTCTCTGCCACTCCTTCCTCCTCAGGGGCAGGACTCCTCACACTCTTCCCCTGCTCCAGTGTGGGGTCCCTCCCACAGGAGACAGTCCTCCATGAACTGCTCCAGTGTGGGTCCCCTGCAGGGTCACAAGTCCTGCCAGAAAACCTGCTCCAGCGTGGGCTCCTCTCTCTATGGGTCCCACAGGTCCTGCCAGGAGCCTGCTCCAGCGTGGGCTTCCCACGGGGTCACAGCCTCCTTTGGCACCCACCTGTTCTGGCGTGGGGTCCTCCACAGACTGCAGGTGGATATCTGCTCCACCGTGGACCTCCGTGGGCTGCAGGGGGACAGCCTGCTTCACCACAGGCTGCAGGGGAATCTCTGCTCCAGCGCCTGGAGCACCTCCTCCCCCTCCTTCTTCACTGACCTGGGTGTCTGCAGGGCTGTTTCTCGTACATGTTCTCACTCCTCTCTCCGGCTGCAGTTTCTGTGCTGCTGCAGCTTTTTTTTTCCCCTTCTTAAATATCTTATCACAGAGGTGCTGCCACCTTTGCTGATGGGCTCATCCTTGGCCAGTGGTGGGTCCGTCTTGGAGCGGGCTGGCATTGGCTCTGTCAGACATGGGGGAAGCTTCTAGCAACTTCTCACAGAAGCCACTCCTGTAACCTCCCCGCTACCAAAACCTTGCCACACAAATCCAATACAGTTAGTATTGCCTCTATGACCTTGCATACAACTCTCTATGTCCTTATTTTTCACCTTCATTCTGTCCTAGATAGTGCAGTTATTTCTTTAGCCAAGACAGGACTCGGGAGGTGTTTACATTTGAAGGCAGATATGTGTTTTGTTTTGTTTCTTTGTTTGTTTTTATTTCACAGAGAGATATGTAACCAAATCACTATCTTCCTACAACTCCACTGGCATAGTTTCTTTAGGTTTCTCTGAGTTCTCTGTATTTCTTAGGGTTTTGTAGCTTAACAAAAAACCTGTGGCATGTTTGGCAACAATGGCATCTTCTTGGTGAACTCTGTGTATATCAACACTTGACTTGTTTACAGTTGACTTACTCTGGTGGTACATATGTTCGTGTTGTGCTTTAACCCCAGCCAGCAACTAAACACCACGCAGCTGCTTATTCACTCCCCCCCACCCAGTGGGATGGGGGAGAAAATCGGGAAAAGAAGCAAAACCTGCGGGTTGAGATAAGAACGGCTTAATAGAACAGAAAAGAAGAAACTAATAATGATAACACTAATAAAATGACAACAGCAATAATAAAAGAATTGGAATGTACAAATGATGCGCAGTGCAATTGCTCACCACCTGCTGATCGACACCCAGTTAGTCCCTGAGTGGCAATCCCCCTGCGCCTACTCCCCCCAGTTTATATACTAGATGTGACATCACATGGTATGGAATACCCCGTTGGCCACGTTGGGTCAGGTGCCCTGGCTGTGTCCTGTGCCAACTTCTTGTGCCCCTCCAGCTTTCTCGCTGGCTGGGCATGAGAAGCTGAAAAATCCTTGACTTTAGTCTAAACACTACTTAGCAACAGCTGAAAACATCAGTGTTATCAACATTCTTCACATACTGAACTCAAAACATAGCACTGTACCAGCTACTAGGAAGACAGTTAACTCTATCCAAGCTGAAACCAGGACAGTATCCACCCCTTATTCTATACCATTGACGTCATGCTCAGTTCCCATACCTTTAGTTACATCCTGTTCAATCATAATCACCTTTCCATCCCTTTAAGACATATGAACAATGAGATATATATATGTATACACACACAGAGATGTCATTCCTTTAGTTTATGGGTTATGTTCATAAAATGTTCATTGAGTTCATTTAGTTTCCGACTCTGGGCTCCATCTGTCATACCAGTCTTTCTGGGCAGGAGGGATGGTGCAAAGTCCTCTCAGTCGGTAGAGCAGAATTGGGCTTCAGTGCGGTGTGATGAGCAGGTGACATTTGGCGCAGCAGGAGGATGGTGTGCACTGTTGGATTGTTGCATGCTGGAGTCAGTTCTGGTTCCATCACTACTGAGCTTTGCTCAGTTTTATCACAGTTCTTTCTTGCTTGATCTAAGTAATTCTTACTATAGTACTATGCATATAGCATATAACAATTATAGTAATGATAACATACAGTAGCAGGGTTATATAGCAACTAATATAATACAGTTTAATTCTGGCTATTCTCACCTAAAATCAAATCCCCTTGAGGCATACATCGGACTTCCCCATCTTTTCACATCACCCACCAAGTGCACCCAGGCCCTTGAGCAAAAGCAATCCCACGAACGGGTTTACCTTTGTCTGAGGCAGGAATAACCCAGACTGTCTTCCCTAACATATTTTTTATGTGCACTAGAGGGACTTTATCCCCTTCTACAGTACGTAAAAATTCTGACTGGGCAGGGCCACCCCGATTGGCAGATCCTCTGGTGTTGACTAACCAGGTGGCTTTTGCTAAATGTGTATCCCAATGTTTGAAAGTTCCACCCCCCGTTGCTTTCAATGTAGTCTTTAACAGTCCATTGTATTGCTCAATTTTCCTGGAGGCTGGTGCATGATAGGGGATATGATACACTCACTCAATGCCATGCTCTTTGGCCCAGGTGTCTATGAGGTTGTTTTGGAAATGAGTCCCGTTGTCTGACTCAGTTCTTTCTGGGGTGCCATGTCGGCACAAGACCTGCTTTTCAAGGCCCAGGATAGTGTTCCTGGCAGTGGCATGGGGTACAGAATATGTTTCCAGCCATCCGGTGGTTGCTTCCACCATTGTAAGCACATAGCGCTTGCCTTGGCGAGTTTGTGGGAGTGTGATATAGTCAATCTGCCAGGCTTCCCCATATTTATATTTCAGCCATTGCCCTCCATACCACAGGGGCTTTAACTGCTTGGCTTGCTTAATTGCAGCACATGTTTCACATTCATGGATAACCTGTGCAATAGTGTCCATGGTCAAGTCCACCCCTTGATCACGAGCCCACCTATATGTTGCATCTCTTCCCTGATGGCCTGAGGTATCATGGGCCCACCGAGCCATAAATACCTCACCCTTATGTTGCCAGTCCAGGTCCACCTGAGCCACTTCAATCTTGGCAGCCTGATCCACCTGTTGCTTGTTTTGATGTTCTTCAGTGGCCCAACTCTTGGGTACGTGAGCATCTACATGACGTACTTTTACAACCAGATTCTCTAGCTGGGACGCAATATCTTGCCACAGTGTGGCAGCCCAAATGGGTTTACCTCTGCGCTGCCAGTTGCTCTGCTTCCATTGCTGTAACCACCCCCACAGCGCATTTGCCACCATCCATGAGTCAGTATAGAGATAGAGCACTGGCCACTTTTCTCTTTCAGCAATATCTAATGCTAGCTGGGTGGCTTTCACCTGTGCAAACTGACTTGATTCACCTTCTCCTTCAGCAGTTTCTGCAACTTGTCGTGTAGGACTCCATACAGCAGCCTTCCACCTCCGATGCTTTCCCACAATGCGGCTGGATCCGTCAGTGAACAGGGCATATTGCCTCTCATTTGCTGGCAGTTTATTATACAGCGGGGCCTCTTCAGCACATGCCACCTCCTCCTCTGGCGACATTCCAAAATCTTTGCCTTCTGGCCAGTCTGTGATCACTTCTAAAATTCCTGGGCGACTGGGGTTTCCTATGCGAGCCCGTTGTGTGATCAGTGCAATCCACTTACTCCATGTGGCATCAGTCGCGTGATGTGTAGAGGAGACCCTCCCTTTGAACATCCAGCCCAGCACTGGCAGTCGGGGTGCTAAGAGGAGCTGCGTTTTGGTACCAACCACTTCTGAGGCAGCTCGAACTCCTTCATATGCTGCCAGTATCTCTTTTTCAGTTGGAGTATAGCGAGCCTCGGATCCTCGATATCCTCGACTCCAAAACCCCAGGGGTTGGCCTCGGGTCTCCCCAGGTGCTTTCTGCCAGAGGCTCCAGGTAGGGCCATTCTCTCCAGCTGCAGTATAGAGCACATTTTTAACATCTTGTCCTGTCCGGACTGGTCCAAGGGCTACTGCATGAACAATCTCCCATTTAATTTGTTCAAAGGCTTGTTGTTGCTCAGGGCCCCATTTAAAATCATTCTTCTTCCGGGTCACTTGATAGAGAGGGCTTACAATCAGACTGTAGTTTGGAATATGCATTCTCCAAAACCCCACGACACCTAAGAAGGCCTGTGTTTCCTTTTTATTAGTTGGTGGAGACATAGCTGCTATTTTGTTAATCACATCCATTGGGATCTGATGATGTCCATCTTGCCATTTTATTCCTAAAAACTGGATCTCCCGTGCAGGTCCCTTGACCTTACTTTCTTTTATGGCAAAACCGGCTTTCAGAAGGATTTGGATTATTTTCTTCCCTTTCTCAAAGACTTCTTCTGCTGTGTTGCCCCATACGATGATGTTGTCAATGTATTGCAGGTGTTCCGGAGCTTCACCTTTTTCCAGTGCAGTCTGGATTAGTCCGTGGCAAATGGTGGGGCTGTGTTTCCACCCCTGGGGCAATCGATTCCAAGTGTACTGGACACCCCTCCAAGTAAAGGCAAATTGTGGACGACACTCTGCTGCCAGAGGGATTGAGAAAAACGCATTAGCAATGTCAATTGTGGCATACTACTTGGCTGCCTTTGACTCTAGTTCGTATTGAAGTTCTAGCATATCTGGAACGGCAGCACTCAGCAGTGGCGTAACTTCATTCAGGCCGCGATAGTCAACTGTTAGTCTCCACTCCCCATTAGACTTTCGCACTGGCCATATGGGACTATTAAAGGGTGAGCGAGTATTGCTGATCACTCCTTGGATCTCCAGTTGGCAAATCAACTTGTGGATGGGAATCAGAGAGTCTCGGTACGATATTGCCGCCGGTGCACCGTCGTGGTAGCAATTGGCACTTGTTGTTCTTCAACCTTCAGCAACCCCACAATCAAAGGATCTTCAGAGAGACCAGGCAGGGTAGACAGCTGTTCAGTGCCCTCCGTCTCCAAGGCAGCTATACCAAAAGCCATCGATACCCCTTTGGGTCCTTAAAATACCCTCTCCTGAGATAGTCTATGCCAAGGATACATGGAGCCTCTGGACCAGTCACAATGGGGTGTTTCTACTATTCATTCCCAGTTAGGCTTACTTCAGCTTCCAATACAGTTAACTCTTGGGATCCCCCTGTCACA
This sequence comes from Aquila chrysaetos chrysaetos, assembly GCF_900496995.4. Lineage (NCBI taxonomy): Eukaryota > Metazoa > Chordata > Aves > Accipitriformes > Accipitridae > Aquila > Aquila chrysaetos. Next base: position 50,689,038 of record NC_044007.1, read on the forward strand.
CCAGAAATACAAATGGGTTCTGCCCCTTTCTAACTTGATGGCATTAGAGTGCACTGTGTGCTGGTGTCTACTAGAGCCTTATACTCCTGTGGGTCTAACGTGCCAGGCCATTGAATCCATACAGTCCAATAGACCCACCTGGCTGGAGGCAGGGCCCCTCTAATTCTGGTCAGAGTATCCAGTATTCACTTCTCGTAAAATTGGCTCAGAATTCCCTTCAAGAGGATCAGAAATAAGATCAGCCCTTCTACTCTGTTTGGAAACTGGAGCGGCATTTTTCCTAGTAGAATCCCCTTTTGTGGTGTTTTTTCCTCGCAGCTCACGTACCCGGGCATTTAGGACCGAGGTAGGTTTTCCATCCCATTTCCTCATGTCCTCTCCATGATCACATAGGTAAAACCACAGGGCACCTCGCAGTGTGTACCTTCTATATTCTCTCTCTTGGGCAGAGGAGCGCTCACTCCTAATAGCTGAGACATTGGTCCTTACAGGTGGGGAATAGGACATATCCTCTTTGAATTGCTGGAAATCCTCGCACAGCTTCTCCACAGCCAAAATGCAGGCTTGTAGGGAGGAGGAGAGATTTTCTTCGTATTGATGGAGTTGGCGAGCCACTTCATCCACTGTCGGTGCCTCTTTGTCTTTCTAGAACATTATTGCCAGTGAGTTGGCATAGGCCGATGGTACGCTCCATCGCACCAAACTTCCGCCACATGGGTCATGTGCATTGGACTTCGTCTGGATCTTTGGGTAATTCTGGGTTGTCCGGGTCATGATGAATCGTCTCTAGCACAGCTAATTCCCTCAGATACTGGATACCTCTTTCCATGGTTGTCCACTTGCTTGATTGACATACAACATCTTCCTTAAAGGGGTACCTTTCCTTCACACTTGACAGGAGTCGCCTCCAGAGGCTGATGGCTTGTGTCCCTTTTCCAATTGCCTTGTCAATGCCACCTTCCCTGGCAAGCGATCCCAGCTGCTTGGCTTCCCTACCTTCTAATTCCAAGCTATTAGCCCCATTGTCCCAGCATCGGAGGAGCCAGGTGATAATATGCTCACCTATACGGCGGCCAAAATCTTTTTGCATATCCCGCAGCTCAATCGAGGATAGGGACCGGGTTATTACCTCTGGTTCTGCCTCTTCCTCCTGTTCCCGTGATGACCCTGGTTTGCCTTCATCCTTCGCTAAGTGAACTGATTTTTTGGTATGTTTCTTTTTATGTACAGGGGCAACTGATACTGGTGCAGGTTGGTCTGCTCGTTCAGTTGCAGTACCGCTCGCCAGGTCTTGGATGACCGCAGTGTCTGTTGCCAAGGTTTGGGTAGCTGCTGTGCTCGTTGCTGGGACTGGAGGGACCTCAGTGCCTGTTGCCGAGGTTTGGGTAGCTGCCGTGCTCATTGCCAAGGCTGGAGGGGCTGCAGTGCCTGTCGCTGAGGTTTGGGTAGCCACAGTGGTCGTCGCCGGGGCTGGAGGGGCCACAGTGCCTGTTGCTGAGGTTTGAGTGACTGCAGTGCTCATCGTTTTGTTGTTAGGTCCAGAGACCTTCTCTTCCCCTTGAGGGTACTGAGTGGTGTCGAACAGGGCTCGATAGGCATGGGCCAGGCCCCAGCACGTTGCAGTGATTTGTACCTCTCTGGAGCTGCTGGGGTGACAGCATACCTTTTCTAAATATTTTACTAGTTCTTCTGGATTCTGCACTTGTTCAGGGGTGAATTTCCAAAACATTGGAGGTGTCCACTTTTCTAGGTACTTGCCCATACTACCACACACACCCTGCCACTCATAATTATCCAGCCTTGGGGCAGATCTCTGGGTGATCTTCTTAAATAGTTGTTTAACCTTAAACAACAGCTGAACCACATTCAGAAGCATGCTAATTCCTAGCAGTAGGGCTAGGACCGTGCTGGTCCCAACATCCCAAGAGTGTTCAAATTTTTCAAAATTCTCAAACACCGTTGTAACTGGACTGAAGGAGAAAGGAGAGGGGAAGAAAGGTACCCCACCCATAGACTGGTTTTCCAAGGAGGAAAGGTAAATGGTGTAATTATTAATAGTTTCCCACACATGGCTCCCGGAGTATAAAGGTGACAGTGCTGAGTGCAAGTACCAAATTAATCCCACAGCCGACGACTTTATCATACCATAAACCAGTGTTATACAATACATCAAAGCGAAAACCTTAATCCACCTCCCACGGATGATAAGCAGCAGAAGAGGGACTACATACAGCAAGCGAGGTGATACATAACAGAACTTTAAAAACCAGAGCAACAACTCTAAGAACACATAAATCAACATAATGACCAGCGACTATTAGACCAATATAATGAATGCTTATAACAAATTTGTTTTAACAAGCTCTGGTCAGGTTTGTCGTTATCTCCCTTTGGGCCCCATGTTGGGCGCTAAAATGGACTGTCATGGTTTAACCCCAGCCAGCAACTAAACACCACGCAGCTGCTCACTCACTCCCCCCCACCCAGTGGGATGGGGGAGAAAATCGGGAAAAGAAGCAAAACCTGCGGGTTGAGATAAGAACGGTTTAATAGAACAGAAAAGAAGAAACTAATAATGATAATGATAACACTAATAAAATGACAACAGTAATAATGAAAGGATTGGAATGTACAAATGATGCGCAGTGCAATTGCTCACCACCCGCCAACCGGCACCCAGCTAGTCCCCGAGCGGCAATTCCCCGCCCCCACTTCCCAGTTCCTATACTGGATGTGATGTCACATGGTATGGAATACCCCATTGGCCACTTTGGGTCAGGTGCCCTGGCTGTGTCCTGTGCCATCTTCTTGTGCCCCTCCAGCTTTCTCGCTGGCTGGGCATGAGAAGCTGAAAAATCCTTGACTTTAGTCTAAACACTACTTAGCAACAACTGAAAACATCAGTGTTATCAACATTCTTCTCATACTGAACTCAAAACATAGCACCGTACCAGCTACTAGGAAGACAGTTAACTCTATCCCAGCTGAAACCAGGACACTTTGTAAACTCTTCATGTGGCGCTTGTCAAATGCATAATTCTTGCATTTCATTTACTTTTTTCACTTGTCATATTTATATCCAGTCATACCTCTTACTAATTTTACTCCTAGTAGCTGCTCACTTAACCCAGCTAAAGTAGTAAGTAAACTGATCAGATGGTATTGTAACATTTATACTTTTAAAATACCCATTGAGGGTAGATTTAATTCAGAGAACAATCCAATTCCAACCTGTGTTGTCAGGAAGAGGGGAAGTAAAGGGTGAAGAGATGTAGTTGGCCTCATGGGTATATGAACAGGTTGCTCTTCCTTTGCATCTTTGCAGGCATGAGAGGTGAGGTGATAACTTGATGGCTGTCCTTCCAGTCATCATCTCCCACCCTAATAACCTGTAAACACAGTTGCAGAATATTGGCTGTAGATTATACGTTCAAACAATGTTAAATATGCCTTCAGCCATTTTTATTCTACATGTATTTGTACCATGTTAATGTTAATACTGCCTGACTTTTGGAAAAAAAAAAGTATTAACTGTTACTTTCAGAAAAGTGTATAGTATGGTTTGTTTGAATAAATGGGAATGTTACAGTTATTGTAACAATTATATAGCTGTGATAGAGCCACCAAGTTGGCTGTTAAACTGATCTTGTGCAATTCAGGTTGAAATTCAGGGTATGTTGTGCAAGTACTAAAAAGGATAGTTTTGCATATGATAATGGATATAAAATGAGCTATATGATAATTTACACCTTTGTTGTAGTAGCTTCGGCTGCTCAACAAAAGAAAATGTGTTGCATAGTAGAGCTGAACTTCGTTAACTTTTTTTTAATTTAAATTGGGAAAACATGAGCAAACTCTGGTTTAGCCTTGTTTTAATGTAATTGTATTTAATTAGTTTCATTAAGTTTTGTGACTTAGTATGACTATATTTGCTTGTTTTATGATACTTAATGTAGAACCTTTTTCCCTGTCTCGTTCTGAAGGACCTAACCATATGCCTATGCAAGGACCTGGACCTAACCAACTCAATATGACGAACAGTTCCATGAACATGCCTTCAAGTAGCCATGGGTCAATGGGTGGCTATAATCACTCAGTGCCATCCTCGCAGAGTATGCCAGTGCAGAATCAGATGACTATGAGCCAGGGACAGCCAATGGGCAACTATGGTCCCAGACCAAACATGAACATGCAACCAAACCAAGGTAAGTGAGGTGCCAGTTAGCTTCTGTGCAAAGGAAACCTCTCAGCTACAGGCCTTTTTTAAAGGTCTTTCCTTGTAGCTTCCCTTCTCTAAATGCATTTGTACCTGTGTTTGGAGGACTCTACATCTCCTTTCTCCCATGTGTCAGTGACTTTTTATTTACTTGCACTCATTGAACTGTTTTCAGGGATTGTGTGACAATCTGGGAATGGATCTGCTTTCATCAGTTATAAGTTTGAACTACAGTTTATCTTTCTCAGACTTTACACTTCTATCTAAGTGTTATTATTGCTCAAGTTGATAAAATACATCTCTACTCTTCAGTCTCTTGGGTAAATTGAAAAATTAAAGTCAGGTAGCCCTCAGATTTTTATACCCAATTAATCTGTGTTCTCTGCTGCATGCTGTTTTAGCATGGAATGTCTGTTAATCTTAGAGAAATAAAATTCAGTTCCAGGAACAAATCTGCTACTCCCTACTGTTTTCAAGAGATGTCCTTGTGTATATAGTAAAATTCAAAACTAATTTTGTATCTAGGATATTTGCGTAGCATAAACAGATGATGTATCCTGTTGACGTCCTTGTTGAAGTGCAAGGACATTGTAGAATTAAAATATTGCATTAGAGTCACAACAGACCAAATTATTAAATTGTATATATACTGTATTTTCTTTTAAATGTGCTTTACAAGTCAGCAAGCAGTATTTTCAGCTTACCTGTGAAGTCCGTTACTACATTGGATCTGGACATACCACCTGCTAAAAGACATACTGTAGAATTTTAGGAAGAAAAAAAAAGCTGCTGCCATGTTTACAGCAAGTATGGTTTTTTTTCCCCAATATGTATGAACTCTTATAGATATATTAGCTGAAGGATATGACTTGAGGATTTTGTCTCTTTTCTAGTGCTGTAGGAGAATATGTTTTTTTCTTTTTCTAAGGCTCCCTCCCTGGTCATTGTAGAAAAAATAATCCTCCAGTGGCATAGGTGGTTCTTCTTGCAGTATACTCTAATTGGAGACCAAAGCTCCACTTTGTTACATAGATGCCATTTGTTCGTGAGGTGTACAATCAATCAGTTTGATTATTATATCACAGAAAGGTTCAAAACAGACAAAAGACAGAGTTAATGAGACACCAAAAATAAGTCAAGATGAAACAAATGATTCTGACGTTTTCTTGCCAGTAGTGAAAGTGGGAAGTCCTTCATTGTCCACATTGCTAATGGCATTTTTCTTAAAATTTAACAGCAGAGGAAACAAAAGATGGGCACACAGCAGAGGAAACCATCACAAGTGGGAATATTTTTTACTCTTTCTCTGAACTGGCAAGTTATCTGTGTATTCTGGGCAATACACAATGGAGTAATTTTGTAAATGCTGTAAGATGCTTTTGGAAAGTCCTGTGCATGCTCAGTTTAAATGTCTTAGTTGCAGAGAGTTAGCAGTAAATATGTAGCAGAATGTGTGAGGGAGTCATCTAAGTTGCGCTACAGAAAACAACTTTGTATGACTGGCTTACAATTTAGGACTAGTGATTATTTCATCTCTAAGTAGTGTTCTTTACTCTTTCTCATAATATTCCCCTGCTGTATTTTCAGTATTCTGTCAAACTTGAAAATTGCTCATTAGGAATTAGACAGAAAGATACTTAAAAGGTTTCTGTTCTGAACAAATAATAGTACTGAAGTGGCTTTGGGGAATAAAGAATAAAGCAGTATCTAGCCGATTTACAGGTTCAAGAACAAGAGCAAATTCTCTAGTTAAAACAAGAGCTAGTACCATTGCCTGCACTTAGGGCCACAGTAAACTTTCACATTGGGTAACTCTAATTTTGCCAAATTTTGACCCTTAAGGCTGAGACTTTTTCCATTCCAAATGTCTGCTTCAAGGCTGATTTTTTTTTTAATTTTTTTTTGTGGAACTTTCACAGAAGTGGAGAGTGATTTCTGACAGGGGGGTGATAAATTATGTTCTTTAAAATATTTTAATGTCTCGAAAAAACATTAGTAAATAGAGCACTTCGTATGTAAATGTAGGCGTGCAGGCGCCCCTTGCTTTAGAGCAAGGCTTTGAAACTTGGCTGTTATGTCAGCAAGGTGCTATTTGCTGTTTCAATGAAAATATTGTCCTAAATTAGTCAAACTTTAAATACCTAGGGGGGGAGAAAGTCTTTAAGTCTGAAGATGCGCATGTTTGTTATGTATTGGTAGCTAAGGTTTTTGACCTAAGAATATTCCCAGTCAGGTCTACTTAATACATTTCCTCCATTTTCGACTCTTAGTTGTTGCATTTGTATTGAGATTTGGTGACAAATTAGAGGAAATACTTTAGTATCTTCACTCTCTTGTGACTCCAAGACAGCACAGGGGAGAATAGCAGAGGAATCTGTGAGACCATGAGGGATTTAGATAGGTAGCCAAGATCCAGTCTGTCTGGGCAGAGGTCTCAGCCAAGCATGGACACTGCAGGTGTCTCATCAAAGTGAAGAAACAAGAATGAGCTGCTAGGAAATGCATTGAGATGCAGTTTAACAAAAAAGGAATAAACAGATTGTGACTTGAAGATTTCTTAACTGGTAGCATGTGCTGCCATTCAGAGACGAACCAAAATTTCTGAACCTCAGTATTATTGTCAAGAGATGTTTGTGAACCCCTAAGCACGCTTTGCTGCTTTGCCTTATAAAGAGGTAGTCCGTATTGAGAATGAGATATCCTACAATAGCTGTCAGTTAATAGCAGCACTAGCTAAATATAATGCTAAATATTCTGCAAGATAAGGTCTTGGCATCTCAAGTTGGCTGTTAAAAATTACTAGATGTTTTTGACCTTAATCTTTCCCTGCATGGGTTCCCCATCTGTAGAGGAATGAATCTGATGGTAAGATTATGACACCATCTGATTTCACCAGAGTGTTGTGAAAGTATATTCATTATGAAGATTTGGACATTTTTATGAGTTACGAGTGCCATAAGAAAACCCATGAGTAAATTAATAATTCTGTCTTCAGTGTTTGACTACACATGGCATCTCACACAAACAATTAGGAGGAAACAAAATATTGAAATAGCTTTTCAGTGAGTAATAGCTACCGTGTACTGAATGAGGCCAGTACTTGTAGAAAAAAAGCATGCTATCGTATAATAGATAAAGACACCATAACACGCAGAAAGGTTTGATCTAACTTTTGTGTGGTTTTAGCATAACTTTTTATGTGCAAAACTTTCTCTAGCAAAACATCTTGCTGTATATACACGTTTTGAGGCAGATGGTGTTAGTAAGAAAAAATGAGAAAGTGCTAGTTAAGAAATAAAATGCATAGTAACAGAACCCATTGTTGGATTTACTTTCTGTCTCCACTTTGTACTCATCACTGATTTGCACTAGTTAATAAAAATGCTAGCCAGAGAAATATCTTAAATGACAAGCAAAATTTTCACGGTATTGTTTTTATATAGTCAGTCCAGTTAAAAAAAGAAGTTTAGTCATTTTGGACATAGGAAGCAGAATGTTTTAAGTGGAAGATTCTGTAGATGACTCTTGATTAAAAAGCTACTGTAGCAGCCTGGGACATCCGCAAGGAGTATTGGCTACCTTTTTGGAAAAGATAGGAAGCAGCAGGAGCTGAGTGAATGTGGAAGAAACTCCTTATGGGTGCATTTCTTCTTTTGTATGAGAAGCTACTTATATTGAATGAAATATTTCAAGTCTTGCCAGTTTTTGATTTTTCAGAGGGGAGGTGTAAGCATGATTTTCTGGAACCTGAAACTTACATGGAAATTCCTCTTATTTATGTTGAACAGATCTTTCACAGTCAGAGAATAATAATAAGCAGTAGAATTCAAATACTTCAAGGACCAAGAAATTATAGTTTGTCCATCTCAGAAACTTTGTTTCTCAGATAGTTTTATTAAGCTTGGCCGTCTCAGAAACTCTTTCTCAGATCCTTTTGCTAGGATTCTGTTCCCTTGCCAGAAGCACTTGAAGCAAAGTTGCCAAACTCCCCAGTCTGTATTTAATGAGCATTATATGTTGCTTGGGATGAGAGAGAGGAACTAGTTTACTTTTAACAGGTGAACTCTACATGAAAATATCATGTTGACTCAATTATTTGCAGAAGACCAATTGTTGCATCTGGTGCCGAGATTGTTTTAATGACAGTTTCATTTATATAAGCTTACAAAAATTCCATTAATGTTTGAGAGCTATTTCAATTACAAGCAAATATGAAGAGATCACAGAGACAGCAGAGGTGAGGCAGGTGCAGAATTCCTGTTCTTTTGTTGTCCATACAAAGAAAGGAACATAAAGATAGGAACATCCAGTGTTATCTGAAATATAAACATATTCATGTATGACAGATCAGGATAAAATGATTCCCGAGGTTGAGTACCTTTTGTGAATGTCTTGCCATCTGTTCATTCCCATGTAAGCAGAGTCTGTTATGTTTAAATACCTCAAATGCTTACAGGAGTCATGATGTCATGGACACAGCAGGACAGTCTCAATTTTTTGCACACCTAACCTGTTAAAGAAAAATAAAATTGCTTCCACCTTCTGAAGTGCCATCATGCTAAAGCTGGATTTGTAGCACGTCTAGCTGTAGAAGACACTGCAGTTCTCCTATCGTGGAAAAAAAAAAGATATAAACAGGTGCCATAGTGCTTGTTCTTTCATCTTCCTTCCCTAGTGCAAGATGTGATAGGTGATGTTGGTACTAAGGAATTTTCTTGTATGACTTATTTTTATGTATTTTTTTTTCTTAAACGACACTTGAAATTATGGTTCAGTTTGAGATGAGAACTTTGTGGAATAAGCAAGTGTGAAGAAATTTCTACTACCTTTAATTTGCAACCTAAATCATACATTAGGAGTAGTAAAAAATTTTGTATCCTCATAGTCTTTTGAGATGGTGTTTAAACTGCCCCTCATGTTAAAACACCTTTAAGATTTCGGTTCATTTGACCGAGTACATCTGAATTGTAGCTTTTGTCAAGAATCTTGAGAAAATGGCAAGTTAAATTTACCCTACAGTAGAGTTCCTAAGCTAGCTCTTGCAAGAATTACCACCATCACTTATGTTTAAAAACAAGCATTTTTGTAAACAAAGAAAAACAACAAGAAAGTTTTGCTGAGAGCTGCTGCATTGCTAGGTATAGATTTTGTTATTTATGTAACAGTGGACACAATGACAAGATTTACCATGGTAATCTGGCACGGTGTACTTTTCTAATACTCTAGATGTGCATATTCAATTGCATTACTGATACGAGTGCATGTTGAGAAATGCCTAAAGAATAGACCTCTTCTTAGGAGCAAAACTAAAATATTTTTGAAGACTGAAGAGACAATAGCTTGTACCATTGCTTTTTGGTTACACCCAGCTGCTTCCATAGCTCTTTAATCAGAACAGCAGAGCCACCAGTTCACTTATGCGTGTGGTTGTTCACTTTTCTGCTTCTTCAGAAGTTTCAACTATGTCAGCAGTTATTCTTGTCCTCTGATAGCATTTACCACCAGTATCTGAGTTTCAGTAGAAGAGATAAAGCTAAGGAGACCTTTTTAAACCACTAAGTTTTTCTGCAGCTCTTTCATCCTCCTCTGGACCTGCTTGAGCAGGTCCAGAGGAGGGCCATGAGGATGATGAGAGGGCTGGAGCACCTCTCCTATGAAGACAGGCTGAGAGAGTTGGGGTTGTTTAGCCCAGAGAAGAGAAGGCTCCAGGGAGACCTTATGGCAGCCTTCCAGTTCCTAAAGGGGGCCTACAAGAAAGCTGGAGACAGACTTTTTACAAGGACATGTAGTGATGGGACAAGGGGTAATGGCTTTAAACTGAAAGAGGGTAGATTTGGATTAGATGTAAGAAAGAAGCTCTTCACTGTGAGGGTGGTGGGACACTGAAACAGGTTGCCCAGAGAGGTTGTGGATGCCGCATCCCTGGAAGTGTTCCAGGCTAGGTTGGATGAGCAGCCTGGTCTAGTGGAAGGTGTCCCTGCCTGTGGCAGAGGGCTTGGAACTAGATGATCTTTAAGGTCCCTTCGAACCCAAACCATTCTATGATTCATCCTCAGTGCACTTCTGGTCTCAGATTTGAAATGAGCAGTTGAGGAAAATGTTGTGTATTCTTGATAATGTACACTATTTTTAATAAAATTGAACAATGAGCAGTTCAGTTAGGACCTATTGTCCTGGCTTGCTTTATACATTCACTTACTTCATAAGACTGATTTGGGTCTACACTGTGCATTTCAAATGCCTGTTTTATGACTACCAAAATTGCCTGTACTACTCACAGGACCTACAGTATTACTTCTTAGCATCTTTTTCTTTAGACTTCTATTCCAGGAATGCTTCCAGTCTATTGATGTGTGAAGGCTGCCTTCTGAATATACAGAAACATTTATAGGGCTTTTGTACTACCAAATTTAAAATAGTTTCTTGGAAAGACAACAGTCTGCTTGTGTACTTGCATATTTACAGGGATAGTCCTACACAATATTTTCTTGGACACATTTTGGACTGTAGACTCATTTTGGACTCTGTACAAATATGATATTTTGTCCTCTCTGGAATAAATAGTTGTAGAAATTCACCAAAAGAGAATTTCTAAGGAGAATTTTTGAAAACAGCGAGCATTCTCTTGCAGTGCACAGTTTGGTGAACTTCTGTGTGTGAAGTCTTACCTCCAAGTCAGGAAGAGGTCATGACTTTCACTGAGTGTAGTTTGTGGTAACCTGATTGGACATTCAAGAGCTGTATTTTAAGGGGGCTGTAAAAATATGTACTACAAGTATGAGAAAGTCTTAGATCATGAACTAATGGTCTTAAGTTTTTGACTTAAGTTTTGTGAAGGGGTTTTCTAGGTTAGTTTTACGTTATATTGAGTATTATACGATGAATAAATGTAGCTTTAATGTAGGCTTGATTTTTCAAAAGAAAAAACAAATTCAAAGTTCTCTTACCCCTCAAAACTACCCCATAAAATGGTTCTGTTGCATGAGACGATAGAGACCATGGTTCTTCTTTTAGGTATCTTCTTAATAAGAGAGAGATGTGAACCAAACTGGAAGGAAGCCAGGCATTCTGTTATTAACACAATACACAGTCTGATACAGGGTAGTGAATTCTCATTGTGGCTCTACAAAGCGTTAATGAAGTTCTAATTTAAAAAGCAAACAGAAAACCTCTACATTGCACCATGGGGACCCAACACATTTTATCACATTGTATTGTGACTAATATTAATATTGTTAATTAACAAGCTTTCTTGAGATCTAGGAATATTATGGCAACAAGTTTTTATTTTTTTTCGAGGCTGCCTAATGTTTCTCAGTACCTCCGAAGAGAGGAGCAGTGAAGTAGAATGATCTAAATTACCTACTCGTTCAGAAGATCAAAAAATGAAATATATTTTTGCTAAGTGAAAAATAATTACAGTATCTCAATTTAAACCACTTTTTTTCTTCAAAATCAGGACACAGAAACTGCCGTGCTAAAGGGTGGAAGCATAACTGGATCATTTTAAGAGTGGCCAATATTTACCTTCAGAGGAAAATGAAGCTTAGCAGAACTAAGGCCACTTTGCTTCTCACTGAGACATTCCGCACAGGGGTTTAATGGGATTTAACTAACGCACTTTGAATTCATACCATTAATTAATTTGGCTTAACTTTCTCTCGTAACCCCACATAAACAGGATCTAAGTGACTGTGTATTCCTTTCCTTATGTAAATCCATTGTCAGTATTGACTGTGTCTAGGTAATTTTCCAGTACTGTTGTTTCACATAGGACTTTCTGCTTGTGCTCCAGCACCTAGTTATTTAAAAATAATAAATGCAATGGCAAAATCTAGCATACAGAAAACTAGATGATAACCTTCCTTTTTCTCCTGGGATGGGCTGAGGAGTGGCTGTGCTAGTTTGATGGTTTGATTTGTGAGGTTGGTTAGTTGTTGTCTTAGTAGTTTATAAAATAAATTTTTTAAAAAGGCAAAAAAAGCTTAGGGTTTCACCATTAGAAAGTGTGCAATATGTGTTAAGTGGTTTGAATTAATGTATTATAAAAATATGTTGTTCAAGAAGTTTAACTCCTTGTCACAACTCTTTCCTCCTCATATTTTTATACTGGAATAACTTTTCTGAAGTGGTACTACAGAGGAAGTGAAGAAGCTGTTCTTTGTTAAATCAATGTAACCTGCAATCTCATATAACGAAATGGTGTAACCATAGTTTTCATTGCTGTATGGTGTCAATAGGGTGCTCTTTTAACTGTGTTTTCATTACTGAAGTTTGCATTTCTCCAAGTTCAGCCTTAATCAGATTTTCTCAGTTGATAAAACATGGACAGTACTTGATCTCTCCTGGTCTTTTCCTGTGATTCACAGAAACTTGGTGCAGCTTGGTATGAAAGAAACTTTTTGTTATAGGCTGCTTGGGACTGTTCAGTGGAGGGCAGAGCGTATATTCCTGTGGGCCTTTCTGCATACGGCCTGTTGTGTGATTGCCTGACTCACTGGTACACATGGTTTGTCTTTATAGGCTAAATAAAATTGCTTATTTTGTGATAAGAGCTTGTTGATGGACTACAACAACAACTACATGTGTATTAAAATTATGCCATGAAGAGTTTACAATGTTGACTGATTTTTCTATGACTTACCAAGGTTTCACTATCAGGTCTTCATGTACACTTTGCAGGAGCTTTTTAAAACAAACAAAAAATGGCGAAAGTGTTTCAGTTATCTTTGTGCATGAATAAACTGATGTCTGTGTAGTTTGAAGAAAAATCATCTAGAAAGCAGCCTTATTTAGGCAGAGTTCTATTTTGTAATTTGGTTACTGAATTGATCGCCTGTGTTTATATAGGTCCAGAAACAACGAATCCTTATGAGAGCACTAGAAATACAGAGCCTTTTTTGGTTCCTTTTTAAAGGTTGGGTTTTCAATGTTCTTCTTGAAAGATTTAATCACAAATCATGTGTTACAGACGACATATTTGCTACTTTTCCTTTTGCAGGTCCAATGATGCACCAGCAGCCTCCCTCCCAGCAATACAACATGCCACAAGCAGGTGGCCAGCATTACCAGGGGCAGCAGCCACCTATGGGAATGATGGGCCAAGTTAACCAAGGAAATCACATGATGGGTCAGAGACAGATTCCTCCATACAGGCCGCCACAGCAAGGTAGGACTTAAATTCAGTGTTTTTACATTGATTTTAAATAACCGTCTTTAAAACTATTTTAAATCACTTCCTTGCTTACACCAAATTCTGATCAAGTCATTGGGTGTCACAGACTTTGTTTGCAGACTCTTTTTGTTATCCTTTTAAGGGTGGTTCTTGCAGCAACAGATTACTGGTATCACCATGAAACGTGAAGACAAGTATTTCTTTTGTTTTGAGTTCTTTCTGACAAAAAGTATATAAAAATACACATCTCAGATACGCTGGTGCAGAATTCTGTTTCGATATTTAAATGATAGGTACAGAAAATGAACAGAGTACCTGCTTTGTTCTGAATTTGCTCAATTACAAAAAAGGAACAATGTTGCACAATCTTGCTTCTTTCTTTTTTTTTCTTTCCAGTCCTTTTAGAAAAGGAATAACTTTATTTTTAACACCTTAGTCTGTTATACACATGTTCCTAAAATGAGCTCAAAACTGAAGTTTAATATATTACGTGCTCAATCTAGTGCAGCCAAACAACTCTGTGTGTGTGTGTGTATATAGAGATCTTTTTTCTTTCTTTTCTTCTTTTTCTTTTTTTTTTTTTTTTTTTTTTTTAAGTAAACCAGATTACATATGTTGTCTGAAATGCAACGATATGGGTGGGGAGTACATTTGAGAAATATTTCTCATACTAGAATCAGAAATTAGCAGGCTTTATAACAGAGAAAACAAGTTATTTACGTATTGACTGGTTGTGGTTTTTCAGGCCCACCACAGCAGTACTCAGGCCAGGAAGACTATTATGGGGACCAATACAGTCATGGTGGACAAGGTCCTCCAGAAGGCATGAACCAGCAATATTACCCTGATGGTAATCTCTCATAAATGTTAACTTTCCCATTTTCTATACCTGCCCAATACTAATGTAGTCATATGCCCAAAATTAGGGAATAAGGCAAGAATAGTAATTGGATATCATACCTCACGTTTACAAAACTTTCCAAATTCAGAATTGTTAACTACAGTTTAAGTTACTATGACTAGTTAATTATACAACTGACTCAAAGCATGTAATTTCTAATACTCCCATTTGAATCTCTAACAACAGTTTTAGTATTTCAAAATGAAGTTCTGCAATTGGTTTATCTAAAAGCATGGAGGGTTCCTTAGCATATCTAGTATAATTGAGATGAATTAAAACAGTCATAACTTTCTTATAAATAAGAGATGGGGCGATATCCTTTTATTAAAGATATTATTGAAGTGGAAAAACTTGCTACAAAGATGTGGTTTTTCTGTAAATATTCTATTTTTTAACTTAGTGTTTAGTTTTCATATAAGTCGCACAAATGTGTTATTGCTGCTATGGTATGGGCCTTTAGTTTAATTTTTACAAAGGAATAAAATGGTCCCTGCCCTGAGGAGATTGTAATTGTGAATCCTCTTTAGAAGTCCCCCTAGTATTTTCAAGACAAGACCAGAACTTTGAATTTCATATATCTGTCCTCCTACCTCTTGAAATTTAGAGTGCTGAAGGCTATTGGATTGCGTTATAAGTTAGAAAAGTTGTAATTAACCTGTTTTTAGGCTGAGCAGAGACTGGGAGAACAAAGATGCTGACTCATGACTACTGTGATAACCGTGTGTGCAACTTAATGGTATCTTATGAAGTTCAAGGAATGTGGTAGATGTTAACATTTTAAAAATGTATACAAAGCAAAGCTGTGTAATTGCCAAAGCAACTACTCATTGTAAATAAAAGGATACAAGTTAGTTGTTTGAGTTTTAATTTCTATTAAATTGACTTTAAGTTACATCAAGCCATGTCTATATAAGCTTACATGTGTTATTTTTGGAGATACACGTGCAGAGTTAATTTCCAAGTTGCATTAACTCTTAATTATTAAGCTTTCATTTTGGAACTTTTACGTTATACTCATGAACTTTAAATGGTTACAGGCAATTTAATTTAGTAAGGGCAATTCAATGTTACCATCAACAGCTCTGTGGCAGCACAGATTACTTTTCTTAGACCCGTTCCTTCTAAAGATTCATTCTTGGTCATTACCTCATTATTACTCTTACATAGAACTTAAAAAGAACATAAGACTTGTTTTAATGGTTATGTATTTATATTAGATTCAGTCAATGACATATGGTACAGTTGCAGAACTAATTACAAAGACCACTTAGTTTTAGAACTATTTTCTCATTTCTTTATTTTTATTCCAAAATTTTTTCCAAATGTATATAATTTTTATAATTTAATTTCAAATTAAAACACAATTTTGACTTGTTTTCTTGACCAAGTTAGCAAAAAGATATATTTTGGCCATCTGTAAGACAAAATATATTTGTTCTAAAAACAACAACAGGTGGGGTGCTTACTGCATATATTGGTTTCTTAATCAGAGATGCCTGTAGTCTCTGAAAAGAAAGGTTTGTTTGTAATGATCCTACTCAGGACTGGAATGTAAGAGGAATAGTTTTCTTAAGACTTGTAGGAATTCTGTTTGTAGGGAAAACCTTGAGAATGTTGTTTTTCTGTCACTTAAAAGCAAAATTTAATGTAGACTGTGGTTCATAACTTCATTGAGCTTTATTTGTTATATTTCACACTGCTTTTAGCATATGCTTTTGAATTGGAGATCAGCAGAACAGGTGTTAGACAAAGTATGATAATTGCTTTCTTTGTTCATTCTAATTTAATTCAGGTTATTTACATGTGAAAGGCCTAAATGCCTTTTTTTTTTTTTTTTGAGTGAAAGATAAAGTACTTCTCCCCCCTGCCCCCCCAACAAGGATTATCAGAAGGTTAAGACCATCCCTTGCTGTGATGTTGCTAAAACTACTGCACTAAGCTTTTTTTTTTTTTTCCTGTCACATGTTAATTCAATATGAAAGGAAATCATATTAATAAGTCTTTGGCTAATACAATTGAAAATTCTTTTTCATGTATATCCAGTTGAAATTTTTTTCATTTTTCTGAGAAATGAAATATTTTTAGCGTTTTCACTCAGAGGCCATTAACGTTTCTTCCTGTCTCTTGTCGAATTGATGTAGGTCATAATGATTACGGTTATCAGCAACCGTCGTATCCTGAACAAGGCTACGATAGGCCTTATGAGGATTCCTCACAACATTACTACGAAGGAGGTATCTATATACCTTCACACACATACGCACATACATTCCCTTTCCTCCCCCACCTGCAACGGGAACAAAAATTCTTACACAACACGACTTAAACCCATGCAAAGCTCTTGTAGAATACTAGTTGCTGCCTGTCTTGGAAATTGCAGGGAACTTGAAGCATTCAGAATAATTTCTTGCAAACACCTAAAATATATAACCACAATTTGCCATTTCTAACAACAGTAAAATGACTAAAACACTCTAGATATTTTTTTTTTTTACCTCAATGGAAATTTTTATTTAAACATAAATTTGTTGGTTCAGTTGTATATCTTTTTGTGTGTGTATATATTTTGTATAATTATAGTGCCGTTAGGAAACAGCTTGCTGATCTTGTGTAGCTAGTCTGTGCTCTTGTAGCTGTCCTTAATTTTGTCTTTTTTTATTTTATTTAGCATAGTCATGATCTTATGACTGTGATGTTCCAGTAAATGTAATGCTCGTTTGGCAGAGATGCTGAAAATGCTGCAGTTCAACTTTGCAAAATTGGCTTTAACTGCAGTTTGTTTGGCCGAATTCCTTCTGTTTGGTTTGAGTTTTCTTTGTTTTGTTCAGTTTTTGAAATCAATATTGCATTTTCATTTTGTTCTTGTGTTGTTGGCTGTGCATCTTAGAAGGAAAAAATTAATAAAGTAGGTATCTTTATAAGTTTTTGCTTTCTTGCAATGATTTTACAGGAAACTCACAATATGGTCAGCAGCAAGATGCATATCAAGGACCACCCCAACAGCAGGGTTATCCACCACAACAGCAGCAATATCCAGGCCAACAGGGCTATCCAGGACAACAGCAGGGTTATGGTAAGAACCTGAAGACACAGAGAGCAATGACAGAAAAGACTAAGAGAGATCCTCATATGCTATTCTGTCCCTGTTTTTACTGGGTTAAAAGGCCAGGCTTGTCCAAAAAAGCTGTATGCCTGCAGTTTCACTGGGCCAAACAAGAAAGCGTAGAAGACAGCATCTTTTGGGAGGTAGATCTACTGGCAATCTAGGACGGTGTGGTAGCACAGAAAAAACCGAAGGTGACTGACTAGACAATGTTATAACAGGTGTCTGTAATTTAGAAAGACCCAGAAAGACTCTGCTCTTTTCTGTCCTCTGTAGGTGAACACAGTCAGGAGGGCATAAAGATGGCAAAGAGCCATTTATACCGTTTCGTCCTTGGACTTGCCATTTAGGGCAAAATCTTTTAAAAATTTAAAATTTCATCCAACATACATGAATCATTCTTTTTAAATTCTTGTACTGATCAGTAAGGAAATGAATATAAGCATTGCCAATGCAGCTTTCAAGAGAGTTTGTCATATAAATTTGTACTAGTAGTGCAAACCTTCTGATGTATGGCAGGAATGAGAAATCCTCTGCCACAGGTGAGATAATGTTGTCCTTGGATTCAGGGCAAACCTCCCAAACAGGAAACTTGTAGCATGTAATTTTTGTGCATTACTTCTGAAAACTTGAGGTCAGAAGAGCATGCTGAAAATACTGCTCTTTTAAGTTTTACTTGCTTGCATATTGTAAAGCTGAACATACTTATCTCAGAAGAAGGAATCTGAAATCTAATTCCATATATTTTAACTTTTAGTTTTGTTGCATGTTTAAGTGCTAAAACTTTCAGCATTGTGGGTATGCAAGGAAGTGCATGGATGACTTGTTTGCCATGTAGATAAATGCCAGATTTGCATTAAATACAGTATTAATGAGACAGAGTTAAGTTTCAAGAGCATCTTTAGCAGGTTTTCTCCTTTTGGAGGTTATGGATGAATTGATAGTTCTAAAATAATATTCATGTACTTATATTCTGCTAAACATAACATACTAACAGAATGAAGTTCAGAGTGGAGGTCCATCTAGCTCACTATTCTAAATTTTGTAAGTAAAGAAATAAAATCTGACTTACTCTGAAAATTCGGGTTAAGAAGTACTAGAGGAAAGGAATGAAGAAATCTGTCGGAGCGACTTACCCACCATAATTTGTAAACCCAAATAGCATACTTCTCAATTTCTATATTGAAGTTCCATTTTTATTTAATAAAACCTGTCACTGAATATTTAGAATTCAACTATAAAAAATCACCATGAATAAATAAAACCAAGTTTCATTTGTCAGATGAGCACAGCACTTTTTAGGATGTAGTGTCCTTGCTCGATTTAATATTTAATTGCTTTCTAATTTGCAAAAATAAATCAGCATCCCAGTCATTATTATCAATCTTTAAGGTTTTGTTCCACTGTAGAAAGCTGAAACTGCATAGTTCAAGGGGATTTGAGGCCTGAGGAGAATGGTAATAGCATATGGAGCTTTTCTTCTCCAGGTCAGCTTCTTGACTGTCTTACAGATCCAGAATTACTGGAAGAGTTACCGGCTGATGTCATCTTAATGTAGCTAAAACTAGCCTTCTGTAGCACTGAATTACATTATTGCTAAAACTCATCTGTTTTTTCTGAGGGGAAAAAAAATGGTGTTGGTTTGTTTAAAAGAAAGTAATTCTGAAAAGTTGCAAATCTTGCTGACTGTGCCAGTTTTTAAGGGGTGGTGTTGAAAAAGGCTAACTTCGATCCATTGCAAAAGATTCATACAGAGTGTCACTGAAATACACAGTACACTACCTCTCCCAAGGCAGGGGATGAGGTTAATTTTGTTCAGAACACAGCTGCACTGCCTGATGGTAGTAATGTGCAGCTTCCAATGGTAGACAGGCTGAGTCCCTGTGAGTAGTAACAGAAAGAATTTGTATTGACAAAAGAACAGCTTCCTTTTACAGCCAAAAAAGGCTGGAGCCAAAGGGGTTTTTTCTACCCTTTTCCTGGAAAGTTAAGATGACCAGATGAGTATGGAGTAGAGGGTGTTTTTTTCCATCCCACAATAGTGTTTACTGTTGTTACATCTCACATTTTATGCATGTAACTTGCTCGTCTGACATCCCATTTATGATTGCCTGCTGTACTGTGAGAACTGACTTTAGAGCAGTGCAGCACTGCTAGTCTCTTCAAAAGGTCCAAATGCTAAACGCCGCCGATCATCTGGCTGCTCCTGGCATTACAAATTTCTGGAACCGGAGCAGCATACAGCAGGAGAAGAGTGTGCCTCCCTAAATCCTGGAAGTGCTCGTCTTTGTGATTTGTCATTTCTTGCCTTGTTCTTCCCTGTCCTATGACCTCGTGTGTGGAACTACATGCATTGATAATAACTAATTAGTATATCAATAAAGGTAAAGGTTTCTGTGGTTGGAGCACAGGCCCTGTCAGCTAAGGTGCTTTTCCAGGGTGAGGGGAACACCACTGATCCCTGTTATGTTTTTAAGTAGGAAGAGACCTAATTACACAGTAGTGATACTTGCAGCCCTGCTCAATTGTAAAATTCAATGGTTTTACTGTTCTTTTTCCTAACATCCTAAGCAATCTTTCTTTTGTTTGTTTGTTTGTTTCCATTTTAATGATCTCCAGGCCCCTCCCAGAGTGGTCCAGGACCTCAGTATCCCAGTTATCCACAAGGACAAGGCCAGCAGTATGGGGGATACAGACCCACACAGCCTGGGCCACCACAGCCACCACAACAGAGGCCTTATGGATATGACCAGGTATTCTTTCATTTGATGAGAAAGTTGTGATTCTTACACACTCATTTGATAATCTTAGTTTCTTGTGGACGTTTAAACTAACGAACCTGAGGATCTGGTTTGTCAGGTGTGTATATACAATTCTCAGGGATTTTATTTCCAGGCAAGTTACCCAGAATCATTTGTCTGGAGGTGTGATTAGTCATTCTCTTCTGAGTTTGCAAAGTTTTAATGCAATTTGGCAAAGTGAGGCCCTCCAGGCAATATTTTTGGACCTTAAAAATTAAGGTGATCTGTTTCATAGCCTCATGGTGAATGACTAATATGAAAGATGAGGTTCCTAAATCTCATGGTAGATCATTCTTCATTACTGCTTTGCAATAAAAATGGTTGAATTGATTTTCCACAAACACAAATCCTCTCCAGTTGCAGAATCACTTCAGGTGTGCAACAGAGGTCCTTCTACTGTAGAGCTGTGTGGGGAGACATGAAGCCTATTTTTGCACAGATTTTCTCCAGGCAATATAAAGGAACACTAAACATGGGAAAGAGGTGACCTGCAAATCAACTGCTGCTTTCCTGTCACTGCTAAGATAAGTTTAAAACAAACAAGAACCACCACAACTTTAGGCTGGAATTGTAGTGGAGGACTCCTGTAAAAAAACTGTCTTCTAATTAAAGGATGAAGTGGAGGTTTTATTCCTGTAGAAGGTACTAAACTGTAAAAATTAATCTTTGCAATATGAATCCAGAAATATCGTTAAAACATACGCTATTACTTTCTCAGCATAAATAAAATGGAGATTAACTAAATATACCTTATAATCAAGTTGAGGTTCTAGTGTTTAAATAAAATCCTGATATGTCAGTAGATCAGTTGAACTTTCAAGAAGAACTTTCCCTTGGAAATAAGAATAACCACAATTGCCCACATTTTTAAAGGAGAACAGTTGGCTTCCTTTCTATAGAAATTAGAAAATACAAGGAAGAAGGAACAAACTCTTTCAGTGTGGTAGTTTAGAGATGCAATTACTTCTAATTATTTAACAGATAAACAAAATGCTTATGCACTGAACTAATAGCTTCCTCCTGCAAATAATAAGCTACAGGAAAATGCTTTGCTTGTGGCAAATGTAGGGTCAAGGAAACTTAATCTCAATTTGCTGAGTTTCTTCCAGCTTTCTTTGCAGTAGAAGTGGATGGCCCTCTCTGTAGATAGACTGCATAAACTGGAGGAGTAGAGCCTAAGTTCCACTGGGAAACTCAATTATAGAAGACCTCTCTTTCATACTAGCCGTTCCCATAGGAATTGCGCTGCTTAAATTCTCATCTGGCAGCTGTTCTGAAACTCTTCTTCCTGACTGATTGCCATATTACAATGGAAAAAACTGACATTGTAACATAAAACTGGAATTTAAAATACTGCCTTATCATGATGGTACTTAATGTGGAATGGTGGCAGGACTGTGGTTTGGAGAATGTTCGCTTCCTAGCACACTACTTGTTTCTGCAAGCCTTGAACCCTGTGGTGAAGGATCATGGTAAGCGTGTAGCATTGATGCTTTCACCTCTGCCCTCCTCTGCAGTACATGACATTCTGTCAAAAGAAATAGAGAATATCAATAAGGGTAATAATTCTATGTGTCGGATGTATGGAGTAATTGATTCCCATAGGATATGTTGACTAGTTCTTTATGTTCACTGGGATGTGCCTTGGTTTTTGAGATACATGTATCAGTCCATTCTGTGATGCTTGATATGTGAATATTTTTAGGTATCTCTGAAGGCAGGTTAGTTTCCTAAATTACTTTGAATTTAGGTGACCTTGTCTTTTTGAAATAATTTTCAAAGTTAGGTGAGAAGTAATTCCCATCTTTTATTTCTGATGGTGTTCTGCAAATTTCACAGTAGTCTGTTGAATTCAAAGGTATACTTTTCTGGTCAAATTAGGTTCCTGGCTTTAAATCCATATCATCAGTCTTACTTTTTACATTAAAACACAAAGGTTTTTTAGTGAGATGAAACTGTACCACTTATTCATATTGGTTTATCATTTATTGTTATTTGTTTCTACCTTTTAACATCATAGTTTATTTGGATGGTCTTCTGATTTCAGCTTTTAATACAGGAAAATATGCCTTGTGGTCTAATGATGTCTTTTGATGTGGTTTGTTTTTTTGTTTTTGTTTTTTTTTAGGGTCAGTATGGGAATTATCAACAGTGAAAAAGTACTCACATTCCAGTAGGCAATATCTATTAGCAGCCATATTGTCTCCTCAGCACTGTGGACATGTTCCTGAGATGAGAACCTCCCATTCCATCTAGCTTTTGGAAAAATCTTGTGGCTGTTTTATGGTATACAGTCTTTATGGGTTAATTGTTAAAGACTGTAGATTCTCAGAAACTGATTTCACATCTCTACTCTAGATGGCAATATTGGACAGAAAATATGTGACATAACAATTTGCAGTGAGTTGAGAACTGTATGTCAAATAGACTGTTACAGACTGAAAGGTGCGAACAGCTTTGTATGTTTATGAAGGTTATGGGAATTTAATATTTTTTCCACAGATTTTTTTTGTAGGGGGAACGGGGAAATGCACACTTTTTACAGCAGCAATATTTTGTATATTATGTTTTTCATGTGGTGAATATGCAAGACAGTACACTACTCGCTGGGCAGGATAAGAAATCTACTGTTAAAAATGGGTAGGGGCATGATAAGTGCTTGATTGTATAAGTCTCGAAATGGTGTACAATAAAGATAACAGTGAAAAAAGATGGAGAGCATCATACATCACTGATAGGTCCATGTACAAAGAATGAGAATCCCAGTTATCTAAATGGGAACATAATTAAGGACAGTATAATATAGTCTTGTGCAAAGATTAATTTTTTAAGCTTTCCAATTTTTCTGAGTGAAGCATTTTTGTAAAAATTGTTTCTAACATAGTTTGACAATTTTCTGCAACATTTTTTGGGTAACAAGATAAACGTTTGGGTTTTATTTCTCAAGTGTTTTGTCACAGCTTTGCATAAGCAAGCTGTAATCCCTCTTAATAATTGCAATAACAAAGAAAATGACAAGTGTTAATTTTACTTGGCTTGAATATGCAAAGAACTTGAAAAATAATATGGAGGTCAGGACTGTATTGTATAAGTGTATTTTAACCTTTAGTTGAATAATTTGTATGTATCAAAATAGCCTAGACAACTTTGTAAAACCTATCTAAATTTTCCTAATTGGGAGTTAATATCTTTAGAAAGGGGGCATTTTTTGTGTGTGTCCATTTTTCTTATTGGTTAACATGAGACCAAGGGATGTTTTATGACATCAAATATAAAACCTGTTGGTGAGGTAAATGCCAAATTTTGTTTTGAACTACATTAATGCTTATAGTGTTGCATGTGAGATAGAGGCAGCACCTTGATAATAGCATAGTACACAAAAAATTGGTTTTGAGACTGTCCTGCAACTGTGTATCAGATAAATAAATGGATATTCTGTTGTGCAGGAATATATGCATTCAAGAATTCCTGGCAACTTTTATAAATGACAAAACTTAAAATTAGCCCAGGAGTAAAATGGTAATTTTTTTTTTTTTTTTTTTCAGTTGGTGATCATGTTGGGGGGGGGGGGGAGGGGGGGGGAGAGGAAAACAACTGGGGTTCATAGTAAGTATGACATTATACATGGAAGACAAGATTTTCAATTTGTTCATTTTTAAAGGGAAAACAATTTTCTTAAAGTCAGTAGAAAATAAACGTCAAGGTTTGAACAGATATGGCATGAGGAACATTATTATGAATGAAATGCTTGTAGGTTCTGTGCCAATTTTCCACCACTGTGTACTTCATTGCTATTTAAAACTGTACTCCATCAATTCTAACGGAAGAATAAATTATTTGTGATTTTAATTTTCTCATTTGTTTCTTTAAATTAGATCCCTATCACTCTGATGTCTCATCTGGAGACTCTGCTGTGGGTTTTTATTTTATAGAAGTTTGGCCAGAATAACCAAACTGTATTTGCATTCTAGGACTTTATCAAAATTCTCTTGCCATAGCCAAGTTAATTAGAATTAACTGTTCAGTAATCAGCGTGTTGTGTAGGTTGTTTGTTGCAAAATTCTTCCTCTGAAAATGAAGGTCCATGAGGCTATAATCAAGATGACTGAATTAGATAAATGAGTTGAGGACGCAAAAATGTGTTGAACCCAACCTGGTGTAGATATGTTATCTCATTTGAAATAAGCTCAACTGACATTAAGAAATAATTTGTCTTGCCAGCCCATCTTCTGTTGTCTTATTCTCCTTTTTAATGGAAACTAAAATTGCAATTTTAATAAGCAGAATTTCCTCCAGGGTTTCCCTCCTAGAGACTACTGCATTTGCAAGGTTTAATTGTTTTATAACGGTCCTGTTTCGTAAAACTTTTTAATTGGTGGTGACAAAAATTACCTTATTCCTCTGATACTATGCCAGAAGAACAACTTGAGAGGAGATAGCTCCACGCAAAAGTATTTCTACTAAAATTATGTATTAAAAAAGAACTAGTTTTCCCTATACAAAAAAGAAGCAGGAATGCACGACAGGACCAGGGTGAAATAGCAAGATACAAGGTTCATTTTAGTAAGTAATCTTTACGAAATAAAAATCCAACCAATAGGAAACTAGTAAAAAAGGTGTTACGCTTGGCATTCTATATGTGGAATGTAGAAAATAAGACCTAAGAGGGGGACTGACACAGCAAATCAAATATGTGAACAGAAATGATACAAATGTTCAAAGAGTAAAGAGGAGGAGTTAATGAATTCAGTGACTTTTAGTTATCATAGCACTGTCATTTTTGCCATCATATATTGCTCTTCCTTTTCAGATGTTTTTATTTCCTTTTCTGCTCTGTAAATGACTTGCAGAAGGGAGAAGCTGGCTCACTGTTTCAAGTGAAATTGACTTCACAATGTTGTAACATAAGTAAGCAAACATGCCACTTTATAGAGCAGGATAATTGTATCTTTTTGAAAATAGTCCTGCTTTCATTTTCATATCTAAAATTACATTTATATGTTTAAAGTAATTGATTTTTTTTTTTTTTTAGAAAATACTCCTGATTAAAGAGGGGCAAGGACTTCAGTGCAAGAATCATTGTACTTCTACAGTTCTCACTACAGAGGATGCTGAAACACTTTAGTGTGATTTAAAAAAAAAACAAACACCCAGATTTTATATTCCAAAAAAGGAGAGAATACTTAAATTTACCAAATGAAGACATATTGTTAGATCAGCAAGTCCGGGTGGAATTCAGCCAGAAGCCCTGGAGAAGTTTAGAGAGAAAGTAGCTGATTTTCCTACATGGGCAACAGTTGCTGTATCATAAAGTAGAAGCATAAGGGTGAAATCCTGTGAAATGAACCCAGACAAACCTTGTGAAGTGAATAGATAACTGGATAAAGTCGTAAGTTAAATTAAAAAAAAATATATATTTTCAGTAGTATATTAAATATGTTTTTAAAAAAATAAATAAAGACCAAAATGTGCCCCTTAATTTACTAGAATTGTTGTAAAAGATGGTAGCACAATCTGATAGAATTGGTTTTTATTTGTATGTTCACAAAGCTTGAAGTTCTTCGAGAAGGTGCTACCATAAAAATACAGCATGCAGTAACATGGACTGTGAAGCACTGGAAATTAGATAAGATGGGGGGAGAATAGGAGTAAGTGCTATATATAAAAACATCATGGAGATGGATAACAAATCATGCCAGAGCTCTTGGGACCACTGATTAACACTTACTTACCAAATAAATTGGAGAAAAGAATACATGTTCCAGTAGCAAAATGAGGTGGAAATGGTGCTACTTAGATTATGCAGGATGTAAAACTTAGTGGAAATGCAGTGGACCATAGCAGAACTTAAGAAATGGCTGATGTTTACAAATACAACAAAGCAGGTACTGGGTGGGATAATACCAATTTACTTACACGCAGTTAGTCAACTGTCAGGAGAAATTCTGCAGCTAGTGCACTAGAACTTCTGTTCAGTGGGTATTGGAAGTCACAGTGCCACCAAAATGTTCAAAAAGCGGTGGCATGGAACGCTTAACAAAATACTGTAACACTGATCAGAGTTTTATCAATACTCTGAATTACTGTGTTAATCCTTGTCTCTCCCATATCAAAAAAAGATAGCTCAGATAAGATAAGTCGGTAATGAGTGGTCAAGAGCGAATGAAGTATGTTTGGGATTCTCTGTTTCAGCAGTCGGTATGTATAAGCCAGTGGTACTTAACAGTGTAATTTTTGCAAGGATACGGACGACATGGTGAAAATTAAAGGCAACACCTTTAAAATCAATATCAGGAAATGCTTTTTACGACATGCACAACTGCAAACTCAGTCCTCAAGATACTATTGAAGCCAGGGGCTTAGTAGGAATAAAAAAATGAATTGGATGTATATATGAGAACATGCACAGTTACATTAGATCAGATGAAACAGTTTATTTTGAAAGACTATAAAACCTCATGCTTCACAGCTTTATGCAACAAGCAGCATGCTAGAGTTTGGAAGGTATTTCTGTTGGTGCCTTGACAGTAAATATTGGGAGTGTATTTAGATTTCTTTTTACCATAACTTTTAGAACCTTACTCTGCAAAACCTGGAAGTAGGCATTATTAGCAGGAGGCTGTTGGTTTAGGTTGCAGAATTAAACTGAAATGTAATTCTGAACTGGAGTGGCAATGTTCTATTCACAATTTTTTTTTTTTTCCACTATGGTGAAATACATCATTCACTAAAAATAGTGAAATACTTATGTTTCAAGCTAGCGTGATGCTGGATGCATTCACTCAATTCTTATAAGCTTCCCGTGACACAGTTTTTCAAGAAAAATTCTTGACTAACCCAGCAGAATGTATGATTTTCCTATACCTGAGATCTGATAATTTTACAAGAGGAGGGTTTTTTCAGGTTTTTTATACATAATGTTTTCTAATTCTCCCTTACTATTATTCACTTGGTCTTTAAGAAACAAAGGTAGTTCAGTATGGCAGTGACTGCATATTGACTCGTCAGGTTTCTGCTGGGGAAGAGCTGTGAGGCTGGGAAGGAAGCTGCTGGAATAGCTAGAGCTAATAGTCTGTGAACTCTTCAGAGCACTGCGTTATATTCGCTTGCCGTGACACTTTTTAAACAAATGGCGTAGGTGAATTGCCATATAAATGCTTTTGCATTTTGGTTCATAATTTTCATTTAATCTAAAAGTTAATTTTACACAGCATAAATTCTAATCACCTACTGCAGTTGGTGTTGCCAGAAGTGTGCTGGCATCTTAACACAAGTCCATTACAGATACTTTTGTAGAAAAATGCCATTTGCTAGGGCAGGCTTGGTAGAAATACACGTTTTGTTTTTATGAAATTAAGTTAGATCAGTTATACCTCCTGACTGTTTTTTAGCAAACTTTAAGTGAATAATTTTTAATCTCCAATATTAAGTTGCCTTCTTTACATTTTTCCAGTAATAGCTTTTCTCATCCCAGAACCTTTAGACTTCTTTTCCACAGGGCTACAATATAAACAAGTGCCACAGTTCTTAAGTTTCTATCTAAATACTGATTATGGCTTTACTTGTTAAGATAGTTTCTTGCCAAGTTGATACGGTGTCAGTCTCAAAGGTTAATGATCTGTATATCTCTCTCTCTTTTTTTTCCCCCAGCAATGATACAGATGATTTTAGAGCTAGCTCTTCTTATTTCAGCACTTAGATAACTACATCTATCTGTTTCCTCCCAAGGCTGTTTCCAGCTTGGATAAAATGTTTGCATTCTATCATGAAATCCCTTATTTAGAAACTTACTGTTGGGGAAAAGGGTTCTGGCTATAAACACCAGAGTTTTTAATTTTTTTAAGCCCAGAGAGCCTGCCCACCTGAGTATGACAAGGTATTTGCTAGCTTCATACTGGTTTCAGATGTATCACCTGTTTCAGCATCTGCGTAGGCTCAGGAAAGGTAAGAACATAGCAAAACTGACGCAGGCATGAAGGTTTCTGTTGCATCCACCAAAGTTTTTGGCTGATGACAAGTGGTTGATTTCAGGACCATAAATAGATGCTTGGTGGGTAGTAGGATATCTGTAACTGCTATGAGAACCCTGTGCGCAGGCTAACATGTCTAATGGAGCCTGGTGTTCATTGGTGCTTGTTGTGACTGTTGCTATGCCCTTGCTGTAAAGACAGCACTGATACTTCATTACCTCAGAAGCTTCCTTCTAGATGGCCTGTATTATATGCCCTTCAATTTCACATTGCTTCTGGTTTTCCTGGTCTCTGGCAGCAAACAAGGAAGGCAGAAACCCAGCAATCTTACGTGAGACCCACTCTGCTGGGGAAGGAGCAAGGAGCAAAATTAATTTGACTGCTTCAGTAGTTCTTTTGCCTGTTTAGAAATTTGTTTAAAATGTGGTAGACCTGAGGTGTATGGGCCAAGCACGATAGAGGTGACCTGCTGACTAAGTTTTCTTGATAGTCTGCCCTATTACCGTTATTTAAGTGACACTGACAGCTGGTCACCATTTGAATGAACGCTTGGCAGTATGTCTGCACGACCGATTTGTATCAGTTTTTGAAATGAGTTAGTGGGCCAAAGCACCTTTTGTTGAGCTGCCTACCTTTCCATTCAGAGTTGTTGCAGGAGAATGCTGCAGGGTGTCATGATGGCTGGTATGCATTTGTCTTTGCAACATGTTGGTCCAATGACTCAGTAACTTGTAGGCTCTCTTTTGTTGCTGTTTCTCTTCATGGGACTGTGTTGGTATCTGTTCTGGTTTTGTAAGCCATGACAGCTCACCTTTTGACCATGCTCATCTTCTAGAAGGGTAGCAGGCAAGACTGACCTTGAAGCCTGACAAAGATACAAAGGTAGCATTGCTGCTCGAGATAACTGCAAGATGACTGTGACAAAGAACAGATAGCAATTATTTATGGAACTGCTCACGTGGATGATAAGATCATCATAGTTCCTCCTTTGGTATGTGTTTGAGACCACCTTCTCCACTGCTATGAGGAGGCTCTGAGCCCAAGAGACAGCTATCAATTAGTGGATAGACATCATACTTATCATTTGGAAGCAGGGCTTTTGGGTGAAGATCTCTATAGGGAGCTGCTCCCTGAGTTTCTAAACACCTTCCAAGCACCAGTACATGTGAGGCAGAGAGTGCCCAACAGACTTCCTTCTATTGCTCAGTGGCTGATGACTTTGGAGTGGGAAAATCTACTGCAAGGAAGATGGACAACAAAATCTGCCCTCTCCTGGCAAAATCCATAAGGTAATGTGGAACCTCACCCAGTGCTGAGTCCTCAATTTCTAGCACTGTGGGCACCTGTGACTACATCAACAAGAAGAGTTTACTACTCCTTTTATATGAGGCTTCATGGATATCCATGATGTACTGATTGGTGTCACTGGCCCAGCCTGGGACACCCCTAGAATCATACAGTCATAGAATCGTTTAGGCTGGAAAAGACCTTTAAGATCGAGTCTAACCGTCAACCCAACACCATGCCCACTAAACCATGTCCTGAAATGCCTCGTCTACGCGCTTTTTGAACACCTCCAGGGATGGTGACTCCACCACTTCCCTGGGCAGCCTGTTCCAATGCCTGACAACCCTTTCAGTAAAGAAATTTTTTCTAATACTGAGTCTAAACCTCCCCTGGCACAACTTGAGGCTATTTCTTCTTGTCCTATCACTAGTTACTTGACAGAAGAGACCAGTACCCACCTCACTACAACCTCCTTTCAGGTAGTTGTAGAGAGTGATAAGGTCTCCTGTCAGCCTCCTTTTCTCCAGACTAAACAATCCCAGTCCCTTCAGCTGCTTCTGATAAGACTTGCTCTCTAGACCCTTCACCAGCTTCATTGCCCTTCTCTGGACACGCTCCAGCACCTCAATGTCTTTCCTGTAGTGAGGGGCCCAAAACTGAACACAGTACTCGAGGTGTGGCCTCACCAGTGCCGAGTATAGGGGGAAGATCACTTCCCTGCTCCTGCTGGCCACACTATTTCTGATACAGGCCAGGATGCTATTGGCCGCCTGGGCCCACTGCTGGCAGGCTGTTGAACCAACACCCCCAGGTTCTTTTCCGCTCGGCAGCTTTCCAGCCCCTCTTCCCCAAGCCTGTAGCGCTGCATGGGGTTGTTGTGACCCAAGTGCAGGACCTGGCACTTGGCCTTCTTGAGCCTCATGCAGTTGGCCTCGGCCCATCGATCCCCATCTTCCCCACCATCTCCTGCAGATGTAGATCTTGAGAGCAGGAGAGACTGGTATTCCTTTTTCTCCAGATAAATGAATATCCAAGGAGAGTAGATCCCTAAGTGCACTCTGGGCTGTGATGCCAACAGTCTGTGGCATAGAGTCATGAGAGCATAGAGGGTCCATTTATCCACGATACTGTACACTGATGAATCTGAGAGCTGTGTAGCCTCTGAAAGCAAAAAAATCATGTTTGAGTAAAGGGAGGTGTAGAAAGCTAGGCGGAGGAAGAGATGGTGAGACTAAGAAACATCCACAAGCATAAAGGCTTCCTTAATGTAACCCGGGAGACTTGCAAGGACAAGGAAGGGAGGGTCTCTAGCACCAGTGCCAACATGGGGGAGAGTGGAGAACTTGATGTTTTACAATGACTTTGATGGCTGACAGCATTCTTGGAAGGCAGAAAGATCATAAACTAATACACATTGGAAGGGACCTAAGGAGGTCTCTAGTCCAACCTCCTGCTCAAAGCTGGGTCAATTATGAAATCAGATCAGGTTGCTTAGGTCTTCATCCATTCAGGTCTTGAAAATCTCCAAGGATGGAGACTGCACAGCCTCTCTGGGCACTACATTCCCCTGCCTGACTTTCCTCCGTGTGAAAAAGTTTCTTCTTTTAGCAAGTGTGAACCCCTTTTGCTTCAGCTCATGCATGTTGTCTCTTGTCCTCCAACCATGCACTGCTACGAAGTACCTGGCTTGGTCGTCTTACTAACCTCCTTTTAGGTGCTTGGAGGCTGCTGTTGTGTCCCCTCCAAAACGATCTCATCTCGGCTGAACAAGCCCTGTGCCCACAACCTCTTCTCAAAGGGCAAGTGCTCCATCCTGGTGGCCCTCCACTGAATTTGTTCCACTTCATCCATTTATTTGCAGGGGTGGGACAAGGCTGGACACAGTACTGCAGGTCCATGCAGCTCCCAATACACAGTCAGTCCCTAGCAGTCAAAGATGTCAGTGCCAGAAACTGAAAGTGTCAGGAACCAAAGCTTATATAGAGGGAGGTGTTAATTTGTAAGACCAGAGGAGGAACAAGAGTGAGGGTAGTGAATCAATATGCTTAAAAGTCCAGATGTCTGTATGTAAATGCAGTAAGTACAGGAATATAAAGAAAGATTCTTAAGTGTATGATCAAAGTTATGACCGCATTGGCATAACAGAAACGTGGTTCTATTTATTTATTTACAGGGCTTGAACATTAACACATACAGAACTTTTTTCAAGAAGGACAACAAATTGAAGAGAAGATACTTTGTCAGTGAATAAGGCAGTATGTCTTCTCTGAGGTATGGAAGATAGGCCAATTGAGAATTCATGGCAGCAACAAATGGGAAGAGAGCAAATGCTGTCCTTGTGGTGGGTGTTTACTATAGACTTTAAATTAAATCTGCCAAAGGTGCACGGGGCCATTCTGCAATTGACCAGGACAAGCCAAGTCATCTGAAACACAGGAGCTGATGGTAATGGGGAATGGTAACTGTGCAAACATGTCTTGGGAAGGGGATGCAGCAGAATACAGGCAGGTTCCTAGGGGAGTTTTGATACAGAAGGGATGGGGAAAGCAGCCAAATGGAAGAGGTCTTCTGTGTTCATTCTCACCAGTGAAGAGGAATCACCTCTCAATGCAGGGCTTAAAGGCAGCTCGAGTAAGAGATCATGAGGTGGTAAGAGTTTACTCTTAGAAAAGGGAGGAAGGAGAGGAGCAAATAGTACTTTGAACAGCAGAACCAATGTTGCCCATTTTTGCATTGTATTATCAAGAATAACTTATGGTTGGATGCTCCGATGCCTAACAAGTTGAGCTCTAACAGCAGCCTTTGCTGAACTGAGGTATTTATCAAATCTCTTTTCTTTCCTAGTTGGGTTGTTTCATGACCCTTGTAGGAATGTAATGTCTTGAAACATCTCTTTCAGAGTTGAGTGAAATTTGTCAAACTTGGTTGAAATTTGTCAAGGAGTTCACTTTTCCTCAGGAAGCCTAACAAACAGCAAACTTCCACAAAGAAGACGTCTGTAATCTCAGAGAATGAAAAGGAAACATGTTATGGGGAAAAGAGTCTAAAGAAAAAGGAGTTTGGGAGAGGTGGCAGTCCTTAAAGAAATTATACTATGGATAGACGTACAAATTATCCCGATGTGAAGGATCAAGAGCTTATCAGTGCCTTCAAACAAAAGAGGAAGTGCACAGAAAGCTCTCATTGTTAGGATTAAGCTTAAAAGAATAGTAGAATACATTGAAATAAAATCAAGGCAAGCCACAAAATGAACTACAACTATTCAGAGATACTGGTAGAAAAGGAAGAGGTGCTCCATTACTTCACAGAGAACAAAAGCTGTAGACAGTGTTGCTGACGAGTATTCAAGCTTAGGATATTCCTCCTAGACTCTAGGCAGGAATAATCAGTTACACAAATACCTGATGAGGAACAATTCATTAGGTACATATAACTTTACTATAGTTACAGCAAATGATTAGATTGCTACCCCTATTTTAGGATCAAGTAACTAGTAAAATAACAGCAATAATAATGATACAGTCTAGATTTGTTATCTTAGTGCCCGTATCAGACCAATTTATGGCAGGAGGAAAGACAGTGGGCACATTAGAGGTAGGCTTTTGGTGGAGATAATTATCCCCAAATGACTACTGGCAAGAGGTGTGCATGGAGAGATGATGGTGGGTGGATCTCAGAGGGGAATAACATGTATTGATTGTATTTATCAAACATAGTGAGCTGACCACAAGATCCATAATAGTATATTGGCTCATTATAGTACAAAACCTATATTAGCTCTAACATAGATTACACCTTTAGTTTTAATCCCCACCACCGCTGAGGGAGCCATGAACTTCCAGCAAAGGATCTGATGGGGAGGGAGTAAATAAATGGTCTTGCAGAGAACCTGCCAGCTGCCACATCCCATGGAAATGGATGCTGGGAAACCAGTAGGTAAAACTCTCATTTTGAACATCAGTTGCAGCTGCTATTCAGTTGTTGTTACTCCTTTTTAACTTCAGAAAACATCCTTTAAGTTTAAACTTTGCCTACACAAATTCATGACGTTGTGATTCAGTGGGTCCGGACTCCTCAGTGATTTTCAACCTTATTAAGCATCAGTGCAAGTTTCCCAGTTGGTACTGAGAAACTGTGGCTTTTGGGAAGGTGAGAATCCAAGTTCTCTGCTAAATAGGCTGTTCTGAAGCACCAGCATCTTCTATGGTTTGTTTCTCTTTTTGATGCTGAGAACCTACTGATGTTCAGGATATCCTTCCACTGTCATCTTCAGCTGAGCTGGAGATGTCCCAGCTGGAGATGCAGACAGTGCCTGTGCTAGGGAAGGAGACTATATCACCATCACAAAAGGAGTTCCCATCCCTAGACACCCTTACTTGACCCAGGAGGAAGAGGAGGTAAAGAAGAGAAGAGTCAGTATTCTTCCTCTTTCTCTGGAGGAAGAAGCAGGTCTGCTGAGCAGCTGGGTGCCAAGCGCAGGGGGAACTGCACTTCCTAGGGTGGGGAGCACTGGGGTGGCACAGCAGAGTCCCTGCTAGACACAAAGCTCAGCAGAATCTTTTTCAGAGTTATTTAATTGACCTGCACCTACTGCTTTGGACCGCGCTAGCTGGTGCGTACACGAAAGCAAGTACTTCTGAGGTGTGCTGAGAAAATATTTTTTGCACCATCTGTGGATATTTCCCAGCTAGTAAGCACAGGGACTTGGGAGCAGTATGTGTGTGTGGCGGGGATATACTGGGGGCCGACAAGCATATTATGCATAATTTGGCACTTCCTGGAACATCTGAGACCACAGGAGCAAAACAACTCCAATGTTATCTCCAATCCCCTCACATTTTTAAGAAAAACCATTCAGACTCTCTGTAAAGTTTTCTGAACAGAATCCTAAAGACTGCAGACCTCGTACTTTAATTTCAGCATCCCACTCTCTAGCAAGTTGTTGAAGCTCTGTAGCAAAGTTGAGTACTTCAAATCCTGCCAGTTAGACCTCAGCCCTCATTCCCACATAAACACAACCATTTTGCAAACATGATCTGATATTAATTACCCCCCTGGCACCAAAAGTCAGGATTTCCTGATGCAGCCCGCTAATGTAAAATGCATTAGTGAAAATGCTGGCTCCAAGGGGTTAGGTTCTCTAAATAAACATAGCAAAGTTCTTTTTTATTCACAACTCCCAGGCTATTCTGAAAGACTG
This sequence comes from Aquila chrysaetos chrysaetos, assembly GCF_900496995.4. Taxonomy (NCBI): domain Eukaryota; kingdom Metazoa; phylum Chordata; class Aves; order Accipitriformes; family Accipitridae; genus Aquila; species Aquila chrysaetos. Next base: position 50,723,691 of record NC_044007.1, read on the forward strand.
ATTTCTCCAACAAGGAAGAAAAAAAAAGACTAAAATCATCCTTGGGTTTTTAATAGGTTATAAATGCCTTTTTTCTATTCAGTTGCAGGAACTGAATGTCAAGTTGTAGATCAATGAAATCTGACTCTTTCTTGCCTTAGAATGAAGTTTGTCCAAGCTCCTTTCTGTGGCTGTGTGCTTTGTGTTTTGTCTCTAACGGCAGCTGGCTGAGGATCAACAGGACAGGATTGCAATTCTGACTTCTGGGCTGAGGTGGCAATACTAAAATTCGTGGGTAAAAAAGGAAAAGTTTGTAAGAGCTAGGGAAGATTATTATATTAAAAAAAAATATCTTAATTTCTAAGGCGCTGACTTAGAATTATTTTTCTTCCACTAAAAATGGGAAGGAGGACTCAAACAAAGCCAGCTTGCAATGAATGAGAAAGGTTCAGCTCTGTTAACAAAATATGGCTGTGAGGCCAGTGATTTCCATCTGAGAAATTGCCCGTGTCCTCATTGGCAATACCAGCTTAAGGCATTGCCACCTTCTGCCAGTACCACAGTGCCTTGCCTTCGCGTTTGCGCCAAGACTTGGACACGATCTGAAATTTGATCTGGCTTGCGCAGAAAAAGAAGGAAACATTTTTTTAAAAAAACCAAGATACATCCCCTGAGCCATTCCCAGCACTGCCCCAGGCAGTGTTGTCCTGGGACACCTGACAGGCACAGTGAACGAGAGCCAGAATAAGAGACAGCAGGAGCTAACCCAGACGCGGTTGCCCAAAGCTACCTATTGCTGAGCTGCTGCTGCACCCCGAGTGCCAGCAGCAAACAGCTGGGGCTGTAACCCCCGGTTTGTGCCGGCAGCGAGCGCAGGGAGAGCCGCCTGCCCTGCCTGCGCAGGGACCGGCATGCTGGGGTCATCTGGGGAGGGTCCCAGTGTGGGTCAGGACTGCAGAGCATCGGGGAGGGGTGAGCTCCACTTCCAGATGGTCTCCTGTCTCTCGCTGGCCACGTCACCAGATTCATGAGCTCCTCCAAAGTCCCATGCTGTAAAATTTCCACACTGGCTAATAAAAGGCAGCCTTAAAATGCCTGTGGGAGATGCCACAGAAGTCATAGACCAACAAGTTGTAAGCCAACTTGGACTCCCCTGCCTCGCTGACGGCTCCCCATCCTGTTTGTGCCCAGAGTTTTAGAAGGTCTTTGGAAATGAGACCCAAAGTATGCATCCTTGTTCTGCCTCTTCTATTGTTTGCATTTCCCTATCTTTCCCTCCTTAGGGATCAGGGAAAGGGAGTATGTTAAAGCCCTAGTCTAGCCCTTTTGTACGGTATAATGAGGCTGAAACAGTAGCGAGGATTTCAATCCATAAATGGCAAGTACTATATAACTAGATTGTCAAAATAATGTGTACTCAGTCCTCTTCCCATTTCAGAGCAGCTAAAAATATATGCACTGGTATGATAAGATCAGGTACCAATACAAACATCTCATCCCCACCTGATTTGAAACACAAATGCCTGTTTAATATTACTCCACTGCAAATAAACAAATTTCTATCTGCAATGCTGTCCAGCACGTATAATAAAATGTATTCAGCTAATGGTCACGTCACATTTATAAGAAGGGCTGAAACCTGCAATAGGTTGAAAGAAAATTCAATTACAATTTGAACAGAATACTTGTCCAGATCAAATTTTGTTTGAATCATCTAATGAGGCACACTTAATCGCTGGAAAACTGTAGCATATTTCAGAGCAGTTTTCAAATGTTAATTCTGAGGGTAAATGCATCTTTTTATTTCAACAGCATATGTATGCCAATTTAACTTTCTTGATTCCAGCTAAAATGAAAACCCTTTCTGTCTTGGTATTCTAGCCTTGCATATTCTATTCTTTATTTGAATCACATCCTAGAAAATGTTTTACTTTTGCCTTGCACACTTGTGGAGGGACGAGTGAAATGGCAGCTTCAGTCTACCTCAAAATTTTTTCCTAATTTGAAAAAAAAGTTTGCTGTACAAGTTTTCTACCAGGGTCAAGATCTAAGGGAGGGGGTAGAGGATTCTAAAATTTCAAAACTAAATACCTCTTTTCTACCCAGAGTTTTCAGAATTCATTCTTTGTCGCGCAGGTCTGAAAGGTTAAAAATAACTGTACCTCCTGAGACTTCTCCCTGGGCTGTGCTCTTCCCTGGGATTCTGTAAGCTTTTTCCACCCAAACTGGGTCAGCCTCCGTGCCTAATTTTAAAATCTCTGGGATCCAATGCTTTATAAAAATCAATGAGAACTTTCCCATTATATAATCCCAGCAGTCATATATGATATGCTGTGGCCTGATTCTGCTGAAGCTTGATTTTATATATTGAAATGGTGATTATTAAAGAGCTGCGAGCTCCTTGTGGAAAATTATGGGGAAAATTCTTCATATGTGGAGTCTTTTCTCTGTCTCTTTATGCAGACTTTTTCCTTTTCAGGCAGGAAGACTACAGTTAAAATGAGAATTTTTCCTGATTGAACTTAGGACATTGTCTTTTAAACTAAAGGTCGAGAAAGTACATTTTCTTACGTTTGCTCTGATTGTGTTTGTGACCTCTTTTACTCTGTGAAAATGTAATTACAAGAAATGGTAATGGAGATCACAAATATCTCTACAAATATTGTTTTTCTAGATGTTTTGATACCAGAGCTGTTCATGCAGCTAGCCTGCAAGGTCTGGGAAGAACTCAAGCAACATTAAGTAATATAGGGGACAATAACTATCAGATTAATGAATAAACCCCAATGACGTAGGTATTTATGTAGAATACCTCATTGTTTTTCCAGTCTCTGCTTAGAGAGACTCTTCTTTGCTATGATACCTACAAAATATTTGACAACCGTTTGACGGCTCACGTGGTAAAACAGTGTCCATCATACTCGCCTTTTTCTGTGCTCTGGCTTTTCTGGTGATATCCAGCTGTTTCTAGACTTAGACTGTGTATTGCAGTAAGAATTTTTTTGATCTGCGTTTGTGCAGCACCTAGCACAGTGTCATCCTGATGCATGGCAGGGACTAGAAGATGCTCCTGCAAAGCAAATTAACAGTTTCTTTGGGATTTGGAAATGACATGAAGAATTATTCAAGATTTAGCCCCAGAAAGTAAATCACTAAGTCAAATTGTTAATGATAGCTGTGACAGGCCGCTTGGTAGCAATGCATGGTTTGGAATATTATTGTAAACAATTTGACAAATACTTTAGATAATGAACAAAGTAATAAAAAATCAATGTCTGTTCCCAGATAATTTGTGAAAAGGAAAAAGGAGTATATTTATCAAATATATTGTTTCTGCAAATAGTTCACCTCATGATTTCAGAGGGGAAATAGGTAGGAAGAGAAAATGAGCTCAACAAAACAAACATCGGTTTATATGTCAATATCTTTGTAAATGGCAATGACAGAAGGGAAATACAGCTAATACGATATGGGAACAAAATTGTTTCTAAACTGAATATTTTGTTGCAGCTCTCCCAAACCTCACCAGCTTGGTAACAAGGACAAATCCGAGGGGTCACACACTCTCGCTCAGGAGAGCCCTGGCTGTGCTGCTCCAGTAGCGCTTCCCAGCTCTCCCACTCTTTGAATTGCCATCCGGCGCCATATATTTCCTTTTGCTCTCTGTTTGTCTGCGGCAAATGGCTGTTTGGGAAACAAACAGGCACGTTTCTGAATTCCAGGGGAACAGCAGCCTGGCTCACAGCAGATTTCCTTATGACTTTTTAAGGACAGCATTAATATAATTTATAGTCATCTTAATCATTCCCTTTGACAGAAACAACCACAGAAGAGGGAAGCTTCTTCCAAGAGATTGACTCTGCCTTGCTTGTGGCTTCCCCCTTAATTAGGAAGCCAGAGGCATATGTCTGAAACCTACCTAGGATGGAGCTGGGCAGGTTTAGAAGTCCCAGGACATGTATCATTTCAAAACTCCGCTACCCCAGACCGTAACCAAGGTGCAGATATGTCTGCATGACCTGCTGTCACATCCTTTCCTCGTGTCGTGGTTTAACCCCAGCCGGCAGCTAAGCACCACGCAGCCACTCACTCACACAGTGGGATGGGGGGGAGAATTGGAAAAAAAGTAAAACTCGTGGGTTGAGATAAGAACAGTTTAATAGAACAGAAAGGAAGAAACCAATAATGATAATAATGACGATAATAAAATGACAATAATAATAATAAAAGGATTGGAATATACAAAACAAGTGATGCACAATGCAATTGCTCACCACTCGCCGACCAATGCCCAGTTAGTTCCCAAGCGACTATCCCTCCCAGCCCCACTCCCCCCAGTTTATATACTGGGGATGACGTGACATGGTATGGAACATCCCTTTGGCCAGTTTGGGTCAGCTGTCCTGGCTGTGTCCCCTCCCAAGTTCTTGTGCCCCTCCAGCCTTCTTGCTGGCTGGGCATGAGAAGCTGAAAAATCCTTGACTTAATCTAAACACTACTTAGCAACAACTGAAAACATCAATGTGTTATCAACATTCTTCTCCTACTGAATCCAAAACATAACCCTATACCAGCTACTAGGAAGAAAATAAACTCTATCCCAGCCAAAACCAGGAGACCTCGGTGGCATTGAGTTTCATGGCAGCTCCCCTCCCACCTCCCAAGGTTTTCATTTCAGTTTGGTGAATCATGCTTCTCCTGTCGTCAGGGTTCACAGGTGGAGGGGAACAGCTGCTCCAGAGAGGTACAATAACTTATTTTCTTTCCGATTGGAGTTGTTGTGATTTTTTATGGTTTATTTTTAGTCTGATCAGATGTAGGAGCAGAAATGGGTAATGCCATAGCTGAGATCAGGATGGAAAGCAAAGCCAGAGGAGCACAGAAAACCCGCCTGTGCTCAGGACCCTCTTGCCTGCAAAAACAACAGCTTACGACCTGGGACAGCAAAGCAGTCAAGTGTGTGTATGTGTGGGTGGGTGGGTGGCGGGGTCCTCCCAGTGCCCATTTGCTCTCCCCTCAGTGCAGACACTCCTCGCTCCTGTGGGAAAAAGAAGAACATGATGTTTGAGGTTTGCGTTCTCAGCTCCCATGTCCTCCCCCAAGGAAGGCGGCTGGCGTTGCTCTCTCGGTGATGACAGCCACCGAGCACAGCGTGCCAGCGTCAGCCGTGCTCTGCGCCTGGAGAAATCCCGCCACGCAATCCACTCCTGAAGAGCAAAGCGGGTCAGTGGTCTTCTGCTGATGGAATAGTGCACAGGAAAGTGGAGCCCTCAAGCTGCTCGTGGGTCCTGGGGACCTGGTAGGGTGGAAGGAGGCCCTGGTCAGGGCTGGCTGCTGCTCGCTGTGCTGTCCTCGCACCCTGGCTGTTCAGCTGCGGGCTTCAACACTGCTTGCTGCTCCCCTGGGTGGCTGAGGAGCAATCTCCAGAGCTGGCCTCTGGAGATCTGCGGCCACCCCTGAGATCTCTGTGGTTTGTTCCCCAAAACAGAATCTTATTAGATTCTAGTGGGGGAGATTCTTTCTGGAAAAAGGATTTTCTCTACCAAATTCCAGCACCCTGAATAAAAATGAGACTGCAACTGGAGCATAGGCTGAGTATGACGAAGCCCTCAGGAGGTCTCTTCTTTCCCATTAAAGCCCTAAAACCAGGCAACATGTATCCAGGAGTTTTATCCTCCTCCTTTCCACAGTATTATCTTCCATTAGTAGTAGTAATCTTTTGGGGGTGTGTTTTCATTTTGTGAGTATCCTACTATGCAGAGAGACAGGTAAGCGTGGTCTCCACCTAAGATCCTGTTTGCAATGAGGGGAAAATGACATCTAGAGAAGGTAGGTGGCACTGAGCTCTCCAGTCTCAGCTCTACATTTGCTCACACCTCAGCAATTTTTTTTTCTAGGATCTTGCAGGGGACATTCACGTAGCTTAGGAATAAATGCCCGCAACATTCAACTCATTTTGGGGTGTCAGATGTTCTTCTGCCATTATGCCCACGCAAAGTCAAGATACCCTGCAGCAGGGAGTTGAATAACTGTTTGGCAGCAGACAGTAGGCACTGAACGCTGCTATAATCAATGAAGGTCTCTGCAATAAGTGGCTTGTTGTAGCATTTACATCTCAGATGTCTGTGGAAAACATCAACTTGAAGAACTTTCTGTCCTGATTACTTTACAGTGTGTTCATTCAAACTGAACACAGAGCATCGAGGACTCTAAGTTCAATTAAAGCCTATGCAAAGTTACTACGTCAAATTCACATTTAAAGCACCAAAGAAAAGGAAATGTGATTTTAAAAAAAATGACTGTAAGCTCTAGTTTTAAAGGTGGTAAGGACATGGAAGGGAACTGTGTATCATATCCTCTTTCATTGGTTTCAGACATACTCCTTGGCATGGAGAAAAACAAAAGCAAAGAGTTGGGAAAGCCATGACAGGAGGGATTGATTTCAGTTTGTTGAGGTTACACAAGTCTCGCCCTGACTGCTCTTGCTCTCCAGGAGGCTAAGTGGTTATCTTAAATGTGAGGGAGTCTCTCCAGGTGCAGCAGCCAGTCAGGCAATAGCAAGGATCCAGTAAGGATCTTAAACCACAAACAAACAAACAAAAACCAAAGAAAACCAGTCCTGGTCTGCCCAGAAATAAGATTTTTCTTTTACCTTCCTGACCTGATTTGTGGAAACGATATTTGCAATACTAGCATTTTTCCTTCAGAGAAGAATGAATGCCCTTCTACAGACTCTAGCTCGCCATCTGCACTTTGCTTTCCCTTGCACAGTCTGAATTTACTTTTCCTGAGGACCAATGAGCACAAAAACTAAATAGCATAGTGCAGGGGAAATCTGGCAAGCCTCATCCTCCTGATGGGTGAAGTATTATGTCTCACTGTACTTGATGGCAAACTCTATGTTTTGATAGATTTAGATGTTTATCTGCCAGTTTAAAAGGTGGCACAGGGATTCAAGCATCTATAACCTATTGGAAATCAGTGAGTGCCAAAGTCTCTTTATGCTAAATCTCAGGCTCCTAGCCAGCGAAGTCTGGCCTTTCCATACAATTTTCATGCTTGTAATTCTTTGGGCATTTTTAGGATTGTTTCTTAAGTGTTTGTTTTGCCAGCAGCTGATGTGGAAGACCAGCCTAAAGCGGTTTAAACTCGCAGCAGTCCTTCAGCTGAGCTTCACAGCCTTCCAGAAGGTCCATAATGTCTGGTGCCTGGCTGGTATGATGGTTTGATACAGTCTATCATGCAGTGTGGATGACTTTCCCCTCTGCGTCTGAGTGCCTGGACCACTCCTCGGTCTGATTCCCTGGGTGTGAGTGACCCACAGCATCCACGCTTCGTGGGCTCCCTGCAACACATCCTGGCATCGGGTCCCCAAAGGGACTTTGCAGCTAAACTGCAGTAGATGCCTTGGGGACTGATGTTAACTACCTGCAGCACGAGTTGGCCCTTGCCAGAGCACCACCTCCTCCACATCCCAGTGTTGCTTTCCACTTTGGGTATGCTGGAGCTTCAACACACAGGTCAACTTGGCAAAGGGTCTGAAAACCAAACATTTTTTACAATGGCAGGTAAGAGCATATGCAGAACCAAACCAAACTCACCTATTTGCAGGAAGACTTTTGCCGTCTTGCTTGGACCTGCCATTAAATTGGCCCCCTTCTCGATAAAGGATGCCTCCCTGTCTCTAGGGCTGTAAACCTTGAGTGATCAAAAATCCTGAGCTAGATTCTCGCAGGAGAATCAAAGTGAAAAGGCTGCTCTCCCAGTCATTAGATTATAAAAAAACCTTCTAAATAGTGTGCTTTTAAAAAAACCATCTGTGCCTTTATTTTTTTAAACTCTTCTCTACTTCCTTTGTACTGTTTGTGCATCAACTTTATTTGAAAAACCAACATTTAACATGTCCAGAAATGAACACCTCACCTTGCCTGCTCAAGTAGGGATGCTGCACGTGCGAAAGACAAGGGAAATCCATGTCACGCAGCAGTTTGGACTTTCTTCTCTACCATAGCCTCATCTCTCCCCTATACTTGCTCACATATAAGGGTTCTAAAATGAAGATGGAGGTATGTTCTTTATGCACCCACTGTGAAATTATTTTTCAATACATATTTATGTGAAATGCAAACATCTTTAAATGTAAAGTTGTCATTACAGTGTCAACCATCTTGTTAACTGCTGGGAAACCCCTAACCTAAGCAGTGCTTTTTATAACTCAGCAGATTAATTATATTTAGAATCCTTAATTATCTCTTTTCCATAGTCAACTCTAATAAATTCTAAACATTTAAAAATCATTTTAAATAATGCTGCTTTCTTTGCATATTTTCAATCAACCACACAAATATCTAAATTAGCTGGTGATTATATGACATTTGGTTTACTTTAAAAACTGGTAATTAATTGTCCAAAGCAACAATTTCTTTTTTAGTCTCCGTTGTCCCTCCCCCTCACTGCCCTGGGGCCTGCTCCCAGGTGCTGGGATGGGGTCCCCCCTTTCCTTTACCCCCCTCTCCCTGCTCCGGCTGCCGCGGTGTGTCCCTCCTTGTCCCCGAGCCCAGGTGGAGGTCTCAGCCCCATCGAACGGCAGAGGCAGTGGCTGTTGCTGTGGTGGCCGTCCTGCTGCAGCTGGGGGGGGGCACCACCCCCACCGTCCCTCCGCACCTTATTATTCTGGGTGGCTCCACTAGTTGCAAGGTAAGTAAGTACTCATCATTTTAGGAGCAGCTACAGTGGGTAGTAGCTACAAGCAGTTTGGTAGCAGTAGGCTCTGAGTCTCAGCATGTGAGCTACTCCAAGTGGGCATCTTCTTCTTGGGAACATTTGACTGTATTAAATCCTTGCACACTCCAAGCAGCCATAGATAAAAGGTGAACACAAATAAACTACAAATGGCAATATAAAAGGTGAGCAGCAATATGTTTAAGACTCAGTCGTACACATATACTAACCCTTTCACTTACGCACACTGTCATCAGTCATGCTAATTGACTAATTGACCAAAAAGATGTCTTTTTAATTAAGAATTTTCACTACAAGCATTTTCAAAATTTTGCAAACTTCTGTTGTAAAATCGTCTTTAGACAGATTTTAATTTGCCATACTTTCTGTTTGGAGAGTAAATATTAAAAAGGAATGTCTTTGTTTTTCTTTTTTTTTTTTTTTTTTAAGATATACCCCCCACGCACATATTTTAACTTAAAAATATGTTACCCCAACAGATCAATATATGTTTTATTAACAGTTCTTGTCATGCTCAAAAATTTTCAGTGACATAAAATTCCATCCAGTAGAAAACTTTTGGGAAGAAGCATCACATCACACTTACATTAAATAAATAAATAAATTTATATGTCTGACCTTTTTTGGTACTCAATAATTTTCATTTGGTTTTAAGCTGTTTTTTGTTGTGGGTTTTTTGGTGGGAGGGAGACAGAGGATTGAGGGAGGCAGATGAAAAGAGGACTAGGAGTGTGCAGGGAAACTTTTCAAAGAGAAGGGGAGAGAACATAAAAAGAAATGATAACATTTCCATTGATCACTTAATTTCTCCTTTTGCTTTCCTGGTGCACATAGCATAGTGTAGCTGTATAAAGTACCCACAAATAAAGACTCCCCATACAGAAAACAGATGATGCTACTAAGATGTCTTCAGAGAAACAGAATGATGGCATGAAGGGGGAAAAAATCAATGTAATCTCTTTCTAAAAATCAGAATGAACAGCTCATTCTGTACAGTTTCACATTCGTTAGTGAGAACTTCTCCTTCTGAAGAACACTGGATTTTTTTCTAGGGGACTTTCGGAAGTGTTCTGCCCAGGGAGGGTCCACCTCCCTACCTAGCTATCCTGTTTGCACTTGCTTAATGTACAGATTTAATAGTGTTTCCTGATGAGACAGAGATGAGGAGTCACAAGGTGAGTGTGAGCTCTGCTATGTCCCATTGTGTGGCCTCGGGCAGGTCACTTAGCCTCACTGGGCAGATGGGACCCTCATTGCCTGCTCACCTTTGTAAAGCACTTTTGGACAACTTTGGATGAAAAAGCAGTGCTTTTATTTGGAGATTGCTCTATGCTGGCTCTTTGGCAAAAAAAAAAAGGCGATAATAAACCAGGAACTGAGTTTGCCCTTGGGGTAGTCAAAAAGAAGATGAACATTTGAAGATAGTTGAAGAAATATTTTCTGGCAGATCATCTCATGTGAAAGAAGGAAAGTGGAAACAAAGGGGAAATACGCCTAACAGGAACAGAAAAGAGATTTGTGTCTTGGGGCTTCCTTTTCTGTGCCAGGACTTCTGTGATGCAGGCCTCCACCCTCTTACCATCCTTTAAATTGCTCCGTACTGGGGATTTCTTACTGTTATTGGAGTGAAGACTCTCCCAAGGATATGTCTGAGCAAACTCTCTCACAAACTGACAGGTCAGAAAGCCTCTACGGCTCCTGTGAGTGGTGAGCCTGGAGCAACGCTGAAGAGAGCCAAAAACCGGAGAACGGAGGAAATTGAGCCATGCATGTAGGCAGATGAGGAGAAAACAAAGCTTCTCAAATATTGTCTCAGCATCTGTCTCCTGCGGTGTAAAAGAGGCAACAAACAGCTAGGAAAAATCATGACACGCTGGAAAATTCAGGATAGATCCTTTAATGGAAGAGTATTAGGAAAGCTGGTGGTCAGAAAAAAACCACCAAGCCTGACATCATGATGACGCAAAGATATTTTTCTACTGAAAGGACTGAGAATAAAAGTAAAGGACAAAGTACCTACTCTAGATATAAAAGTTATTTGATCTCTGTCAGCAGAAAGGAAAGGTACTATGTGTCAAGAACTCCTTAGGCTTCTTCATTACCAACTACGAGAAAAATAGTAGCACCATTTTACAGATGGGTAAACTAATTGCCAAGGGAGTCAAGTTTCTTGCTGTCATCACACAATATATCTAACTCATACTTAGGCATGGATCCCCTACACATCAGGTCATTTACCTGTCAATTTGTATGTCAGCTATTAAGAAAACACTTTGATATACAATTTGATTATACAATTCACCCAGCCTAAGATGATTGCAAGGCACCCAAACCATCTTTCTCTAGCCAGTCCATGGCACCATTAGTCTGTCCAGGTGAGGAGTTCCCAAAGCCTGGCACATAAAATCTTCATTCACAGCCTGCAAAAGAGATTTTTAGAATTCTGACTGTATCCCAGAGTTATCTTGTTATGTAGCCCCCCTCATGAACAATACTGTGGGTACACAATTTGTTTTTGCTTTTCATATTGTGTGGCTACAAATATTTGCACAAAGTGGGCAATGGTGTGAATATTACTTTCTGGGTCTTTCACTGTTTTCCTCGTGTTTTGAACTCATTCTGCACTCTGTTAATAGCAAGATACAAGGCAGTAGAGACTTAGACCAACTGACTACCTGTTCACATAAGTGCATCTCTGCATGTTGTTTTTTCTGCCTCTGATTCTATAAAGTGTTTTTCCCTGTGGGGTTATATTTTAAGTTGTGTTATAAAGCTAATGAACATTTCCCCTATCCCAGGGTTATTTGCGCTGGATTGCAGCTATAGAGAAAACTCAAAGGATAGATGTGCAACTAAACAACTCAGACGAGATACAGACTGCTATGAAATACATTATTAAGTAAAATGACATTTGATTTGTAGCTGTGAGACCAGGCCCTTTTGACATTCAAGGGAGCACAGCTATGGGCTGCCTTGAAAGCCTCCACACATCGATAGTTTTTCTGTTGCTAGGAGGAAGGGTTTTGAAGTGGGAGGAGAAGCAGAGACCCTCTAGTCAACAGAAGGATCCTCATGTAAGGGTCAAGAGGGAGCAGAACTCAGAGAGAGGAAAAAATTCAGCTGACCATACTGTGCTATTCTCTATTCACTTTAATACCTACACTTAATGATATGCTTTAAAGCTAAACCTCAGGAATGTCAGGAGTTTTTTTCTTATGGTGACATCCCATGTAGGAGGAATCTCCTGAGTTCTCCCTTTAAAACAGAAAGATGAAAAAAAAAACTTGCCTTGGAGAAATTTCCTCTGGATTTGAGCTTGTTGGTGTGTTGTTTACTCAAATGATTTATGGACTGGAGATTAGTGAAGTCATAGCAACACAGAAATTGCCAAGTGAAAATAAAACCAGCCCTGTATACTCTTATTGAACATAATCAAGGAAGCAGCTGACAAACAGGATTTTTTTTCCCCGTTATGCAGAGACTTTGTATGAGACAAAGCTGATTCTCGCCTTTCAAAACTCTTTGAGCAGTGTCTGGCATTCCAATAACTGGCGTGATTAATTTGACTTCACGAAATAACGGGGTATTTTGTATGCTGCCATACCCTATGTGTAACCCACAAAGACTTATTCCCTTCTGGAGAAATGAACATGCCCTTCTAGGAGATGAGGGCTGGGAAAAGACTCGTTCCCAGCACTGCCACAGACCTGCTGTCAACTCGCAGAGGGCGAGACTTGTCTTTCTTAAAGCTAGTGAAGAGCCACGGGTCTAAGCTGAGCTCAGCCCCTGGCACCTCCAAAGACCACGGAGGAGGCTGTGCATCTCTGCACAGGGGCAGCATCTTTTAGGGCAAGATGAACGGCATCTGGGTGACTGCAGAGGGAGCCCGTAGGACTACCTTTTGGAGATAGGTTCAGGTCCTCTCCCTCCCACTCTGAAGCCTCTCCTTACTTTTCTATCCACAAAAGTGGCGTGGTTAGTATGACTGAGTGTGTTGTTATGCCAGTCTAGCACATCAAAATGGCAGTGCGACTGCCCACTGAGGAAAAACAGGGCAGAATAAACTTTACCTGATTACTTTAAATGTTTGTGCATTCAACCACCGTATAAAACTTCTTTGTCAGGCCCCGAAGAAGAGGACTCTCTCTTATTTTACTTTTTTGCACAGCAGTGTACACAATAGGATGATGATGGTAGTGGCTGGAAGTTGCTGTTGCATGCCATTAATAACTCACTCCAGAAAGACCAAGCTTGAAATCTGACCTTGGGAGTGAAGTGACAAGGAGGTGGCACCCTGATGGCTTCTTTTGGCACTTTCATTAGTGGCCTTGTGAGAGCACAGAAGGGCTTTGGGGTCACTTAGATTATGGTGGAATTATTTATTCGCTTGTATGCAAACAGAGCTTCCCTTTATGTAAATCCTATTCCATCAAGGTACGTAAGTAGAGAGGAATGAAGAGTGTCTCTGGGCCTGGAAACCAGAGGAAGAATGGATAACTGCATCTACAAAAGCTGCCAAACTCTAGCCTAGCGCAAGATCAGGGGAGACGTATGTCTAGACCAGTGAGAAGAGCAATTTGTTGAAGTGGCAATTTAGAGGCAGAAGGATCAGTCCAAAAAAATAAATTGAAAATGTACATCAATATCTTGCTGGTCTTTCTACATGTAGTGGAGTAAAAGCACATCATCTGAAAAGGGGAGAAGAAGGACAATACTTTTTGACAAGTTCAGGGCCTAACAAAGACTTCTTGGAGTCAGGTAAATCCTGTGGTTCTTTCGGGGACAGTCACAGCTTCAAATCAAGGATCCAGTCGAGAAGTTGTGTGGAGGCTCTCAAAGACAAAACAAAAGTCCTTGTGGGGATGCAGATAGTGGATAACCAAGAAGATGGTCTTGTCACAGAGATGCAAATCTGCTGGTAGGAAGCAGAGGCGAGTGCCCAAATGGAGCTGTATGAAGATGGGCCACCTTGCGTGTCTTAAAATCAACGTCAAAGAAAGCAATCAGAAGAGCATTCCTCTGCTTTGTACATCTCCATATGAGCTAGCAGGTCCTCTGATGTGAGGCTCTTGTGATGGTGGATTATCCAAGCTCTAATCCTGTGGTGTTGTCTGGGAGACAGTTGTCTCCTGCATTAGATGTGACACTCCTGACCCCGTTGGGCTATTTGCCGCAGAAGACGAAGTGTATAAGCAGTGTTAGTGTCATTGTCCCAGACAGGTTACTGGGAGTTCATATCCTACCACGTAGCATTTCCCTGTCTCACACTGTGGTTGTTTTGGTCTAACTGCCTCTCTGTAGATGGAGCTCTGCCAGGACGGCTCAGAGTAGTGACATTACCTTTACCCAGTTCTTACTGTAACAAGAAGGAATAACATCTTTTTTACTCAGCGCTGACGCAGTGGAATACTGCCAAACCCCTGGAAAGCCTCCAAATCGGCACATTTCTCCTGCCCATTAAAAACTAATACAGTACTACCAAAACAGAAAGCAGTGTTGACAAAAACATATTTTTCCCACAATTTAAGATCCCAATTTACATGTAAAATAAACATTGAATACAGATTTAATTCGCTTTTTACATCTTCTGATGGTGTATAATAGGAATAACACCTCTTTTAAAGTAAACTAGAAAAAGGCAGACTTTCATGCACTGAATAAAGATCTCAGCTCACAATTTTGGCTTCCTCGGCACACAGCGCTAGTTTAGTTCCTAATTTCCTCTCGAGTGACTTAATGGTACTGTATTGCTTAATTATAGCAGTTGCAAACTCCATCCTCTAAGAAATATCACTGGGACCCAAACATCTGCAAGATTTTGAAGGAGGAAGATACCACATAAAATACCCATTTTTGTATTAGTTTGTGTTTATTAGTCCGTCACACGTAGCATAGCTACTAAGCAGATGGAACAAGGCAGCATTTAAATAAGAACCAATGGTAATGAAATATAAGATATTAAGTTACACAAACTCTCTCTCCTTCAAAGACTCAGGCTGCAGTAGGGTGCACTTGCACGTAACATGAGTTTTTTAAAAGCAAAATACAGGTGGACCAGAGATCCTAAAGGTGGCATATATCTACGAGTCATCTTAGTCCATCCCTCCCCTAGCCAGTGAACATTGTTCTCAGCTGCTTATTTATTGCTGTTGTGCCACATTGCCTTTTAAATGCCCCAAGCAGAATTCCTCTCAACACAAAACAGGTTTTGATGAGAGTAGGGCAGAGATCGCTATAAAAGAAATAGCATTTGCCTGTTCAGAGTCTCTATGATATTTGAAACCTTAAAGCCTGATGAGTAGGAAGAAAGTTCAAAATGCTTTCATGTAGTTGCTGTTGCTATAGAAACTGTTTCCTGGGCATCTGTACACCCCACGCATTTGTCTCACTTGGTCCCTGGCTACCCGAAAGAGGGCCTGTGGGGCTGTGAACGGAGAAGGTGGGGGAACACGTCAGAGGTACTGCGAGACCATATTGTTTCATATTGCCTTCTCTGGAAAAGATGTTTAGAAATAGACAGTTGGGGAGCACCGGTCTATTACTAATGGAAGAGAGGAAAAGAAGTATCAAGATCCAGAGAATTAAATTCATCCTGACAGAGCTCCGGTGAACAAAGGATCTCCAAAGGAATTTGTCTTTTGCTTCAAGAGCTTGGTCCGTGTGGCCCACCTGCCCAGATGTTTTCTAAAGGCATCTGATTTTTCAAACTTCGTTATGAAAACTGTTAAATACTGTTCTTAAGATGTTCCACTATACTTTCTGAAAGTGATCAAATGGACAACAGCTAAAGAAGTCTCCAGTTTCCTTGGGTTTGATCTCACTTTTGGAATAGCAGGATGAGAAACTGATGGAAGAGCAATAGAAAGGGTGTTGGCAGTGGAGAGGAAACTTAGCCCAAGACATTCCCAGAACTTTGTCTCTCCTCTCTGTGTGTTTTGTCGAGTTATTAAAATGTTAAAACCGAACAGGTAGTGCTTCCCTTCCCCATCATCTTCCCCAAGCACAGTGTTTAAGTGGGTCTATTTTGAAAGGTGGCTTTGTTTTTCTAAGCAGTGGGTATGCAATTGCAGCGAGGTCAATGAGAGGTCAGGCAATGCCAGTCAACTGGGAGGTCAGGCAATTTTTTTTCTCTTCTCTGGAAAGAAAATACTTACCTCTCAGCAATCACATTTCTTGTGGGAAAGGAGTGGAATCTGAATGGGGAATGGGAGTGAGAATTTATGCATGCAGCTCCTATTAATTGTTGGCTTGGGTTGTGGGTATTAAAATTTGCCTATACTTTTTAGAAAGTGCATTCTGCAGTCAATAGAGAAGCAGTGCGGTTCTCTCCCTTCAAAATGCAAAAATGAAATAAATAAATACACAAATCCCCATAAATAGCCGATGACATCTAACCCCAGTCAGTCTTCTGCTTTGCCAAAACTGTCAGCTAGACATAGGGAGCCTGTTGCTGCTGGTACCTCTGCTGTTGGTCTTTTTGCCTCCACTCTTCTCTCCAAAGACTTCCTCTGGAACAGCAAACTGTTAGCAGAAGACATATTGAATAACTGTCTTCTGAAAACCAGTTTCAATTCCCTTTCACTTCTTAATAAAACCCACTATGATGAGGAACTTACATACTGTCCTTCGCATTTTTTAACAAAGACACCTAAATGTTCTCAACGTTCTTCAGAACTGTGGTCCTCCTGGAAGGAATTTAAGATTAATCCACCTCCACAAGAAAATATTCTAATATATCAATTATTAATGAACTCTTTAATAGAATTTTCCTAGCTCCCTGTTGCATGCCTCCTTCAGACATCTTGGCTGTTTTTCCTGGTGGCTTTGAAAAGACAAGGGGAAAACTTTGTTTTATAGACTTCCAATTGAATATTGAGAACCACAAGAAGAGCTAAGAGAGATTTTTGGTTGAATCCACTTCATTCACTGAATAATGCTATTTCCGTTTGACCAAAGCTGTTCCATAATGAAGGTGAGATTCAATGAATGAATTGAGCTGAACAAGACTTGAAGAAAGAAGACAAGTTTCACACAGGTGTTTCCAAAGGGAAGCGGACTGATCTTCATATCGCCTCTCCTCTTCCAGGGAAGAAGAGCAAAACCTGAGCAATTTTTACGAGCTGGTGAATCAGGGAGGGAAACAAGTAGCTCCATGGGCAGTGAAACCTGCCTTCCTACTGCTTTGCAGCTACCTCTGCTTGCTGCCCTGCATTGCTGCCTGCCAGACGGGAGGCAGACCTGGGGGAAGCCTGACCCTCGGAGCTGGGGCTGCGGCTGGACCGAGGTGCCCGGGCAGGAGGCTGGGGACAGGCAGCAGAGCTAGCACAGGCAGTCTGCCTCTCTTCCCCTCCACCGAGGCACTAATCAGGGTTTTTCTCCTCTATCCAGCTGTTCATTTTTATGAAACTTGTAGGAACTTAATATCTTTGAGACTTCTATTGCTCTTTTCAAATTTGTCTGAAAGTTGCTAATGGGTTGGAGAATTATTAGGGGAGGACTGACTGACAGACAGCCTGATTGCGGACACCTCGTTTCCTCCTGAAAGCGGGCTGAAAGCAGTGAACTGGTGGGAAAGCTTGTGCCACCTTCTTTGATACAGACTTTTTTTGTAAGTCATTTGGATCCCTGCCCTATTTAATATACACCTTTTGAACATGGACATTTATTACACAGTTAGATTAGCTGTACATAAATCTGCAGCCTGTTCAGCTTGTCATCCAGCTTCTGGGAAGACATTATCACTGATAAAAAGTGCATTTTTTAAAGACCCTTAAGTCAAATTTCTACCAACTTTCAGCAGTGTTCTTTCACAAATCCTTAAGGTGAGCATGGCATCCTCTGTTTCTTACAATGGGTGTTTCTGCTGGAGAGTTGTTCCAAATTATTATTATTATTATTATTATTATTATTATTATTCATTATTAATACGATTAAAATGAGGGGAAGAGTGTGTTGTTTGCCTCTAGGTGTTTTGCAAAAGTGGTCTGACTAATTTTTATGTGCCCTCTCCTAAAAGCGCTGCAAGTGGCATCCTAGAATATGCCCTGGAATACAGGAAAAAAAGTATAGGCATAATGAAATAATAAATATGAATTTCTGGTTTTTCACACTTTTCTTTCATTCCACTTGATTCATAAGGACAAGAATAAATATCTTCCTCATTTTTGCTGGAGATCACCTTGGCTGACTAAAGGAGAACACTTCAGAACAACCAGATTTATCAGCCTTTAATTTAGATGCTGAATAACAGAGATCTTTTCTCGTAACCAATTTGGGGTATGGTAAAGAGATACTATGAAAAAATAACAAATAGCTTTAAATAGTCTGACTAGAAGTATGTTACCCTCATTTTTTCAGGTTTAGTTTCTGTCATGTGTCTGACAGTAATACTGGCTCTGCAGTCAGCTACAAACAGTCCTGAAAAGTCAAGACAGACAGGGAAACATTAGAACAAAAAGCAAGAACCTTTTGCTCAGCCCACCTTAATAACAGTTTATAGAGATAACAGATTTTGCATAATGAAAAAAAAAAAAGGATTAAAAACCCCCACATTGTTCCCTTCTGTTTTCAGGTCAATTTTCACTCTGCCTATTGCTAGCTCCCACTATAAATATACAAAAAGTGCTCAGTACGTGCAGTCAGTGTTTTTTCCCCTCTCCCATTCAGTCTCTCACAGCTGACTTTGCTTGGCTTCCAGGTTATATTAAGGCTTTTGGCTTCATGGCTGTAGGGAGAAATCTCAGCGCAGACGTTGAGCTTAGCAAGGGAGGGCTGTGAATAGAGTCAGCCAGAAATACTGACAGTAAGTCAGAGGTGGGCAGCAAGGGACAGAAGAAGCAACTGACTACCGGCGAAGTCGAGGATTAAAAACATATCATTGGGAAAAAACCCCAGCAGAATATGAGATTCTCTGAAATGCTCTCCAACTTAAAATCAGAGGCCCAATAAAAACCGAAAAAAAAGTTCTGACTTGCTCTGTTTTATATAAAATTCCCTCTTTAGCTTTCAGATGCAGATCAGGTATGGGGTGTTTCCTTTCCTTCTGTTCTTTAAAAGCCAAATTAAATCCGTGGTTGTTTTATAGAGAAAATTGTAAGCTAGGGGGGTTTATAAAAAGATCTATAGAATGAAAGGTTTAGTCTTTTGACAGGAGCTAACAGGAGTGCTGCACATACTCAGTTATCACAGCCTTTCTCCTGCAATAATTTTTACTGACCTCAGCTCCAATTTTATGCTCATTACTCAGGCAAATGGCTCATTGTTTTCACTGGCAGGTTTGCCCGAGTATGAAATTCAAGAGGAAGCTTTGAAACTGCAAAAACATTGTAGAAATTCGTAACCGTTGGATTGATTTAAAGTGAAAGCGAGTAGCAATACTGCAAGGTGTCTGAGAGCCAGAGACAGCAAAGACCTCCGTGGCCAGGCACCCTCTTGCCTGGCCAAACATCCACAGGTCTGATCTGGACGTCCTGCCTAAAATGCTAGTGCATGCCTGTGACATTGAGCCACATGTTAAATGAATTTGCAACATGAATACAGTCTGTGCACAGGTGAAATCTGCAATAAATGAGTGCCGTTGCGTTTTTGAATGTAAAACAACGCGTTGGGGCATAAGTGATTTGCATCTGCGAAGATGTGTCTGGCATAGAAAATGAATGTATTAAAGGATTGTTCAACAGCTCCACTCGAGTTCAGGAACCCATCAGAGGGGAAATGGCCAGGGCCAGTGTGTGCTCCAGAGGTGTAACCCCTGGGTGAACAACCTTCCCAGGGCTTACCAATTTTGCAGGATTTTAAGGAGCAGCTGTTAGTAGAGATACATTTTGCTTCTTTAGCGGACACTCATGTTAGCTCTTTTGAAGAAAAAAAAGGAACTGGAGGGAGAGAGTGGGAGCTGCAGTGAGGCTCGAAGAGCCCACTGAGCATCGTCCAGCCGGCACAGGCTGCGGGGAAAGTTGAGGTAGGGAAGGGAAGCTGCAACAGCAGAAGAGGCACCACTATTTTTTTTTTTTTTTTGGAGGGTGGAGTGGGGTGGGTGGCTGAGTCAAGAATTTCATCACTGATCAGGCTTATGCATGAAACTGTGAAGCATGTCCCAGCTGTTTGGTTGTACAAGGACCACCTCAGTGTATCCACACACTGAACCAGGGGTCATGGAAAGCACGGATACAGCTGGGACGGGGGCACAGGCTGGTCCCGTGGCACAGTTAGGTTCATTCATGGGGTGGGACTCAGTGCCCATGGCTGCCCAAAAGGCAGGAGCAGTAGAAGTAAGACCAGGGCTGGAGCTTGCCGTCGTGCACCTTCTCCAGCAATGCCACAGATGTTAGGTGGTAGGATCAGGCTCCTTTTTGCCTGCTTTCAGCTCCATGCATTTGGCATCACAGATTCCCTGTCCCAAGAGTTTCAGGGTGGTGCAGGGGAAGACTGGCAGGGAGATGGGGTGACAGAAAACCCGGTGCTTTTGAGAAACTTGCCCAGTTCTACCAAGGAAATTTCACAAAAATCTTGGGTTCTGCAGGAATGTGTCAAGGTTGTAGAACTGGCATTCTCCCATGGGGGGAGAGCACTTCCACATTTCTGAATAGTTTTACCCAAGAGCAAGGAGTAAGACCTGCCTCAAGTGTCCTGCCCCATCTCTTCAACTGCAACAGCTTCTCCCTTTATCTCCAGCAGCTTTCCATGCAATGCTAGTAACAGCAGCATGTCACCTACAGACATTAATTTAAGGAACTGTATTATAAAATCCTTTAGATGAGGGAGAACCTTCTCTCTGTGCCACAGACACTATAATTCTGTATGATTCATGCATTCACCTGCAGCGTGTTGTGTGAGGGACCTGCCGTGGCACTGGGTCCTCCTGCTATCCAGCGCCACCTGACTTCTTTAGCTCTGCATGTCCTTTGGGGTAATGCAGAGAAGAGTGTGAGTGGGCTGAGGGAGCCAGCTCTGGGAGCTCTGCCGAGCCAACAAACACCGACCAGAAGGGTGGGTTTGGGAATGGGGCAATGCATCTCCTCCATGGGCTGGGCATGGGGAGTGGCTGTTAACACTCGTGTGAAGATGGGAAGACAGCAGATGTATACAGAGATACCAGCTGCAGGTAGGCACTCCACTTCTGCAGCTGTTGTGGATATACGAATTTTCTTGTATTTTCAAATGTTTTAAAAAAAAAATGATAGGAGTTTAAAAAAAGGCCACAAATACTGTTCCCTGTGTTGAGTGAACTCATACTTGCTTTTACTCCTTCCCCTGTCTGCTGAGCTTACCATCAAGCCAAACAAGCCTCTAAGCACTGCCAACTGTAGCAGCAGGTAAGTGATTTGGGGTGTATCATCTCAAAAAAGCTATCAGTTACCAGACCACATTGCCCTAAGTAGGACAGCGATTTCCTATTTCATCCTAGGGCAATTGTTTTTTGTTATTGGTGACTGCTGCTATTTATTCCATAATAATCTCTTTACAAGCTGCTGGACAACTGAGAAGGATGTAGAAACCTGCAAAATGTGTAAGTGTTTAAGAAGGCCCACAACACTGTCTTCTACAAAACTTCTACTTAAAAGTTTGTGATGTTTGTTTGTTCTTTCTGTCCTTCCTAGACATCAATTTTCTCCCACAAGCTCTTGATTTTATTTTCTGTAAGCTTTGATGTACTTTTGCAAGCTCCTACTACTGCTTCTTAGACCTTAGCTTCTCAACTAAAGCCATTTATTGATATACTACATCTCTCAGTGAAGAAGTACATCAATAAATTAAAGATTAGTTCAGTGTGTCAGCTCTCCCAGAGCATTCTGGGAAATGTTTGCCACTTCGGATGACTGTGGAGGCCACGCAACAGCCTCGCACAGGAAAGATAACAACTCTGGAAGATTTAAGCCTTCTTTCCACAACATCTCCTCCTGCTAAATATTTTTGAAAGTCACCTTTTAAACTAATTCATGGATTCTGCTTACTACTAACCAAACAGGTGGCAGCAAGTTTATATACTATAAAGAAAGGTGCCCAAACCAATTTTCAGTTGGCTGTTACTGCATTTCATTTTTCCTGCTCTCTGATCTGATTTTATGCAGGCTGTGATAAACAGTTTTGCCCTGTATTCAGATGCATCATGTTCCCTGTGTGACTCAGGCTCCTATTGCACTAGTGATAAATGTGACTGCAAACTTTCATTGTACCTAATTGTTTGCAATGGCATGGACTGAGGTGCATTGCTGCTGAAAAGGATGCCATCAGACTTATCTTAACCATTCGTGTGAGTTACTTAAATTTATTGCTATTTTTACATTGGTGCTCCTGCATTCCTCAGTGTTTAGTTCAGTATTTTGTACTATTTACTTGATAGATTTTATGCCTTGACCTTGCAGTCAATTTCTAGGATTTTACTTTGGACAAGATTTCAAAATGGGAGCTGAAAATTAGAGTTCAAAGCCAATATTTGCATTCCTAAACAGATGCTTTATGTACAAATGTTCTGATGGCAGAGCAGATCCCATTAATTTGATTTCAGAGATGCAGGGTAGTCTGCACTAGTGCAGATGAAGTCTTCCATTCTGGTGCCCCGTTGAAGCCTTGACTTCAGTCCTTCCCTTATGAAAATGTTCCAGTCCTTCCATTATGAAAATGGCACCTCATTCTTCAAATACTCATCCATTTCTTTGTGCATCCCTGTATGAAGATGGACATGGCATGGCAAATGAGAAGTGTTTCTGGCACACAAAAAGCCCCGGTTAGAAGGAAAATGGTGCCAATCAGTTCCTTCTGGTATTTTGAATCAGTTGCTTGGGGAACATGACTTTTTCTCTGTTTTCCGCTTGTTGGTGAGACAATTCAGATGATTGCTGTGACTGCACTAGGATGGTTTTTGGAAACCACTATGAGGGACCAGGGCTTAGCTGTGTTAGGTGTTATTATAAGGGAGTGTTTGTGATTTGGGGGGTGGTCTTTGCAAGTTGTTCACTTCTACTATTTGCTATTGCTGCTGAGCAAGG
This sequence comes from Aquila chrysaetos chrysaetos, assembly GCF_900496995.4. Lineage (NCBI taxonomy): Eukaryota > Metazoa > Chordata > Aves > Accipitriformes > Accipitridae > Aquila > Aquila chrysaetos. Next base: position 50,746,400 of record NC_044007.1, read on the forward strand.
GAGCGGTCACTGAAGTCTCTTGACTGGGTATGGGGAAACATTTGAAATGGAAAAATAGTGAATGATACATAGCAGATGATGTCTTGTAATGAATATTTTGTTGTGCACAGACACCCACGTTAACATATGAATGTGGCCATTTGTATGAAGAGCAGTCGTTCTCCAAATCTTCACAAGGAACAAAATCCTGTTTGCACAAAGGTTCGTGAATAATGAATATAAACAGAGACATGAAGAGGGCACTTAGATACCATGGTGATGGGTATAGGATAATGATACATACATAGCCAGATGGCTTTACACAGCCAATTGAATTGAATTGAAATGAATGAATGATTCCTGATAAACCCTTCCCAGGTGCTTAACCCAGGTTATAGAAGAGACAACCTGTAAGGTCATCTTAGAAAAAACTTTGTATCTATTTAAATATTTTGTGGCAAAATCCTTAGCGGAAATATATCACTCCGGCTTGGAGCCTTTGGGAGCTGTACGTTTTGGTGAAGCTTTGCACTGTAAGGGGTTATTATTGTCCATATTGCTTCTAAAATGCAAGCTGACGGTGGCCAGAGTGCCTGAGAGGACGGACGCCCTAGATGCCCAAGCTTAACAGACACACAATTTTTTTGAGTCAGTCACAGTGCCTGATGTTGTTGTACTAACCCTTATCTGCTGAGGAGAGCTGGAGTCTTGAGAAGCAGCAATGAAGAAGAAATTATTGTATTAATTGCCTACCTGGCATTCAGCAATGGGCAGGTTTCCTCCCATTACTAACAGACAAAATAGCAGAAAATTACTTAAAAAGGATGAGGCTCCTGCAAATTATGTCTCTGTCATCACTGCACACAGAAAAGAAATACCTGATGCCATCCTACCTGTTCCAGGAGGTAGAGTAACTTGTGCATTAAATTGTGGTGGTGGGATGAGAAAAATTCATCTCAGCTCCAGTGGGGAGCTTGCTCTGTGAAATTACCTCCATTTGTAGATAATCTTCATCTGGTTGAAAATTCTCTGAGCTAGATTTGAATTTCTCAGCTAGAAATGAGTATACTCACATTGAGAGTGTACTAGATACTTTGGGCTAAGTCTCCAGGGATATGTTCTTCGTGTGCCCTGAGCGCCATCCCAAGGAATAAGTGAAACCCCCTATATGTGACCCCAGCATAATGTGCTGTACATTCCCTGCGTAGGCAAGAAAGGTATCTGGGAACTGCTAATATCTGCCTCTCAGAGAATTACACACACTAGCCCTGGTGTTTAACTCTGTAATGTTTCTCAAGAAATTCTATGAAGACAGTACTTTGGCCTGTGTTTCAGCAAAGCTGGGGTGCAGGAAAAATGAACAGTAATAGCCACATGCAGTGCTGATTCCTCTGTCACTGTACAACTGTTTGCTGTAGACATTCGTGGAGGTATTTGCACCCCTAGTTACAGAATTAGGATGTAGGCACTTACAGGTGAGGCTTTGGACATTTATCCAAATAGATACTTCTGCTATCTAGTTCAATATGTAGTAGTTACCTGTTATTAGGAACCTTCCCACATACAGGCCATTGGTGAGCTTTTGTTAAAGCAAAGAGTAAAATGTCAAGCAACCATCTCTGACTGACACTTGGGAAACTGAGCTGCTGATGATTAGTATCCCATTTACAATTAAAATCTGGCATCCTTTTCTAATTTTTGTTGACGTGCTGTTGGTCTGTGGACTCCTAGTAGACAACCTGGATTTTTAAATAGACCTTGCTTTGACTTCCAATTATCATACAATTAACAATGCTAAAAATGCTGCCTTTTAATTTCACTGCTTGTATTCATTTTTCTGTGCACTCTTAATTTGCTATCCTGGCATGTCTCTTGTAGACTCTGGTTTAGTACATCAGACATCTGTATTTCTATTTAAGACACAGAAGTAGCTAGTCTATATATCTATATTGGCTCTATTCTTGCTTCTGAACAAAGGAAAGCTCTACATAGCTCCACAAGCTACGCTTCCCCTTAATCCGCTGCATTTACTTGGAAATACCATGCTGCGATTTAATCACGGTGGTTTTGAGGCAGAAACCCCCAGCTGCGGGATTCTGTGCCAAAGGGCCCATGGTCCCCAGCTGGGCCACACATGCAGAGCTGTGCCTGCATGTGTGAAGCTGCTCAGGTATTTCAGTATGTGGTGTGCAGCTCTCGACTGTCCCCTTCAGCATCTCTGGGAACAAAAGGTTTAAAAATGCTCATAAACCCACTTGCCTTTTGCTCCAAGAAGTGCAACAAGAAGGAAATGGTCCATTGCATTGGAAGCCAGCAAATTTTTCAGGACTTGCCCTTATAAGATGCTGGCCCCTCATATTTGTTCCTCTTCTAATAACCACAAGACTTCGAAAATGGCCAGGGTCCCAGGAAGGATGTAGGGACACGGTGCTAAGTCAGAAGGAGCAGTGCCTCGTGGAGAGCTGCGCTACCTCCGGTGCCTGCCCAGCAGCACCCTGTCTCTGCAAGGGAGACAGGTAGCTCCGTTCAGGGCTTGCGTGGGGCAAACAACCAGCAGAATATTTTAGGGACAGATGTCTGGCAGAAAAAAAAATGGGGCAGGACCCTGAAAAGTTTTACGATGCCACTTCCTCATTTTAAGAAAAGAATTATGTAAAGTTGTTGCCTGCTATCATCACCCAGCTTTGCACTAAATGATCCAAGGGGTCCCTTCAGCCCTGTGTTTCCATGAGCTGCAGGAACAGTCAAAAACCACTGTGGAGAGTGTTCCAACTTACCATTCATTTGGGTTTGTTTATTGCCGTATTTTCCCAGGTTGATGCTATATTACTTTTTTCCCTAACACTGTTCTTGCTTCATACAAATACTCAGAGCTTTCAAGAAGAGAAGTATTACCTATTAGTGTGCTCAAGAAAGGTATTTAGTAATCCTAGGTGCTTAAACCGGTAATTTAACTGGTATTTAATGGGTGGATGCTTAGACTGGTAATGTTTGTTTATTTTACAAGTCTTCCCCAGTAAACCTATCCTTCTTGCTGCTAATCCCTAGCAGAAGGGATATGGGAAGATTACAAAAGCTGCCAGTAATTTTCAGGACCAAAATTCAGTCTCCTGGTACCTCCCTGATCTCTTCATTGCTTTGTTCCAGCAAAAGGCCCTTGGTAGCCAGAAGGACACAGGTTCCTGAAAGGAATTTCAAAAAGTGCATAAAGTTGGTATCTGCTTAGAAGTAATACAAAACAGGAGCATCTGCCAGAGACAGGAGCATGTTGCTGGCTTAGTAAAACAGCAGGGGAACCTGCTGTTGACCAGATTTGTCCATATCAGTGCAGGTGTCTCTGCAGTTAATAAGAATTACTATTTACACTTGTTTTCAGAGATTTGGAGACATGGGGATAATATAGATAGCCCGTAAGTCATAAAGAGCAAGTAGATATGACACATGTTCCCATTAATGTATAGTGTTACTCCTTGGAGTTTGTGATATTGAGACATTACGAAGTATGGTATGAAATACAGATGGCTCTGAATCTTGACTATGTTTGTTTAATTAAAGCAGAATATATTCTGAGACAGATTTTTATCCTGAATTCAAGATGAGAAAAAGGATGAGTGAAGTTATATGTAAACTGAGTGTGTTCAGAATTACCAGGAACATGGCAGCTGGGAGTATGTGGGATTAGCTGTTTATCTTCAGAAAAAGCAAAGTGAATGTTTAAGTGTAAGCAATCATCTTCCTTTGACAAAGTGTGTTCTGATCAGTCAATAGATGCATTACGGCCATTTTTTAGTCGGTATAAATGAGTCTCTCTCCATGCATGTTGGAACTGCTGCAGAGGCAGATGCAAGCCTCCCAGATGTGCCTGCCTGGCCCTGAAGGGAGAAACCAGACCAAGGGTTTGGGCTGGACAAAGGGGAAAACCCTCAGCAATGGGGCTTATTGTCTTGCCACTTCTTGGAGCCCAGAGAAGTCAGGCAACAGCTGCAGTGTCTAGGAGGGGCTATTCTGTCTTTTTTTCCTTTTGGCTCTTGCCAGCGGGAGCTGCACCCTGTATGTCCTCACCAACCCGGCTTTGCTGGTCTCTGACACAGGCAAAGTAGCCATGCAGCAAGGTGGCAGTGGCTGTTTCGATGCCTCTAATGCTGCTTTTAGGGTCACATCGTGGTTTAAGCCTAGCTGACAACAAAGCACCACGAGGCCGCTCACTCACTCCTCCCTCCTGGTGGGATGGAGAGGAGAAAATACAATGAAAAACTCATGGGTCAAGACAAAGACAGGGAGGGATCACTCACTAGTTATGGTCACAGGCAAAAAACAGACTCAACTTGGGGAAAAGGAGCAAAATCAATTTAATGTGTTACCAATCAAATCAAAACAGGATAATAGGAAGGAAAACCAAATCTTAAAACACCTTCGCCCCACCCCTCCCACCTTCCCAGCTCAACTCCACTCCTGATTTTCTCTACCTCCTCCCCTCCAGCAGCACAGGGAGACGGGGAATGGGGGTTGGGGTCAGTTCGTCACACATTGTCTCTGCTGCTCCTTCCTCCTCAGGGGCAGGACTCCTCACACTCTTCCCCTGCTCCATGGTGGGGTCCCTCTCACAGGCTGCAGTCCTCCACGAACTTCTCCAGTGTGAGTTCTTCCCATGGGCTGCAGTTCTTTATGAACTGCTCCAGCATGAGTCTCTTCCACAGGCTGCATTCCTTCAGGCACACACTGCTCCAGTGCAGGCTTTCCCATGGAGTCACGACCATCTTCGGGGGCATCCACCTGCTCCGGCATGGGGTCCTCCACGAGCTGCAGGTGGATATCTGCTCCACTGTAGACCTCCATGGGCTGCAGGGGGACAGCCTGCCTCACCATGGTCTTCCCCACGGGCTGCAGGGGAATCTCTGCTCCAGTGCCTGGAGCACCTCCTCCTTCACTGACCTCGGTGTCTGCAGAGGGGTTCCTCTCACGTTCCAACCTCCTCCCCCACTGCAGGTTCCCCTTCTTAAATCTGTTCTCCCAGAGGCACTACGACTGTCGCTGATGGGCTTGGGCTTGGCCTTGGCCTTGGCCAGCAGCGGGTCTGACTTGGAGCCAGGGAAGCTTCTACCAGCTTCTCACAGGAGCCACCCCTGCAGCCCCTCCCCCGCTACCAAAAAGCCCGCCACACAAACCCAATACAGGTCAAGACTTGCTTCAGAGTCAATACCAAGAGTCAGTCCCGCAAAACACTCATGGCAGCTGAGCAAAAAGCAAAGGCTGGCTGCATGGGCGGTCCATTGCAAAGCAAGAGCATCTGAACTGTGTGACTATTCGTGATTAAAATGGAAGAAACATTACTGTGTGCTGACTCCTGGCCGAGCAACACAACAGGTCACGAAGGTCAAATGTGCCTTCTCCTTCACTCTGGACACACACTTCCTCATCCAGCTCTAAAACACAAATTTTGAATCTGTCCTACTAGTCTTCATAGCTTGGCTTAGTCCATCCCAGGTACAGTGAGATACCATAGTGTTTCCAAAAGATAACCTGCAAAAGTCTCACAGGTAAGAGAAGCAGGTTGCCTTGAAGAGGGGAGGAAGAGGGATGCCTGCTGCAGCTGGCTGACGTGCATGGGGGAACTGGCTCTTCTTCCATGCAGTCATGGCCACCCAGTGCAGAGGTGGAAATCTTAGATGATCTGCACACGTTTGCCTTCCATTGTGCTGGGGGAAAAAAACCCACATTATCAGATGTGGCCAGTTTCTGTGAAGAAATAAGCCTCAGTGAGTATTTTCTTTTTGGCCCTACTCTGAAGTGTAAAATAGAATCACTTCCACTAAATAACACCCTTTATTGAAGACTGACTACATTTTCATTCTCCAACATGTTATTTTTCTTTACAATATCAGGTGGGAGCAGGACAAAACCTTCCTTCTGGGAAGCTATATAATCTGTAATTCTTCCATGGTTTCTTACTCCGTGGGTTAAATCCCATCCTACCACCAAACACACACCGAGGAAAACTACTGGGTAGGCTGCTTGGCTGGCTTTTGCACTTGCAGTATAGAGGCTATCCTAACACGTGTGGTAGAAGTGGCAAGAAACTGCCTTTGGTTCTGGACTCTCAGTGACTGGTCACCGCAGGATCTGTCACCTAATGGGGGACCTTGATCACCTGGTGGCACCCCTGGGCTAGCTCAGGGGAATGGAAAAGGGGGAAATGGGAAAAAAGCGCTGTCCATCCTTAATGGTTTGTTCTCCAGGATCAGGGTGGCAAGAGGGAGGGGGAACAAGGAAAAGGAGCACCAGGAAAGGTGAGTCCTGCAAGGATGGAACAAACCAGAAATGGGTCTGGGTGGGATTATGAACATGGAGATTTTTACACTTAACTCTCCTTCTGACTTGGGAAACAGCTTTAAAAAAAATAAATATGTAGAGCATGTGAGCACGTGTCTGTGTGGAAGAAGGGGAAGGGTCAAGAGAGAAGCCTGAAGTACTTGGTTCCTTTTGGATATTTACTGCTTCAAAATGCTGGAAAGGGATGATATCTTTCATACTTGATTTTTGCTGAAGTACAAAGCAAATCCTCTCTGCATTAAACAGCAAAGAGCGTTCTTGAGAGTAAGGACCCTTAAAGACTCTTGTGTTTTGTTTTGGTTTTTTTCCTTCTGGGCAATGAATGACTAGCCCCTTGACACCACTAACTGTTTATGTAGAAAAGCTAATTTCACTTCTGCCAATAAAGTTCTCTTGCCAGTCTGAGTTTCTCATTAAAATTAATATTCTTATTGTATGTCCCTGTCTTTTCCCTTGCTGAGAGAGAAGCTAATAATCTTTCATTCAGGGCCAAATTCCCACCTCTTCCCCATCCCAAAGCAGAGGAGCGGGGAGAAGGTAATTGCATATGGAAAGGCACATTGGCAGGAACACAGTCCTTTGGAGATGTGCTTCATTTCATGGCAAGATGTATTTCAGTGGCTGTATCTTTCATTCGGGCTGTAGGAGACCTTAGTTCACTTCTCTACTGGAAAAAGCTTCAAGCTTACATCTCATGGGGGAATACCATAACTAACAGGCCAGGGACTGTGGGGGATTGTTCCCAATTTCTCTCCAGTGAAGCAGCTCTATTTTGTAAGAAAGAATTAAGTAGCCAGGGATAGCAAGTATGGAGGCATGGCAGGGGGATTAGGGCACTCAGTTGGAATGTTTCAGTTCCTGCTCTACTTAATATGAAAACTTCACAGAGTCATTAGATGAGAGGAGGCGTTATTTCCCCCACTCGCTCTGCCTGGTGCGACGCTGGAGCTGTTAAGGGAGTACCTACTGGAGCATTCATCAGAGGTGGGGAGGATAAGCTGTTTTGAGGAGCCTGTCAGCACTTGTTGTGAAATAGGTGGGACTGTTTCAGCGTCCCAACTGTGTGATGCTCACCCGCACATGGGGATACATCGTGCAGAAAAGGGAAAGCTGGGAACCAGATAGCTTTGGGCTTAGCATGCCTGAAGGAGAAATTAGGTGGGAAACCCTCTGTGGCTCTAGCCTAGGAGGTCTGTGTGGCCAAGCAACCGTTCATACCTGAGGCTTAAGCAAATACATAGGTAATCCCGAAATCTTCCTCCAGCCACCGCAGGAGATTGTTCTGCTCTCACAGACCTGAATAGCATCACCACCATGCTGTCTTCATGCCTGAGGGGAAAGAACCTTTTCCTAAGCAGACTAGTTCACACTGGGGTTTTCTTTCTGCACTGGTTAAACTAAAAGACCTGCTCAGGGACAACAGGATGGATAGAAGCCCAGTTAGAACAAATCACCCCATCAGGTGGGACTAAAATAAGCGGGAGCTTTAGCTCCCTTTCCTCTTTTACATCTTCCTGCTGCCTTTTGGGCTTGATTTTTGAGAAGGAGGGGAACGAAAGGGTGGCTTAGTGGGTTTAGTGGGTATCTTGGAAGTGTGCTTGGAAGTGAGACCCAGCCTTTCAAAAAAAGTCTAGGAAAGCAATTGCTGACAACACTGAGAACATCACCAATGCTAAATGTTCCTTTAATTCTAGTTTTGAGACAGTTGCCAATCTTGCAAATTAAAGATTTATTGCCTGAGAGTACTCAGATCACAACCTAACACAGGTTTAGCTGCTTTGTTCCATCCTGTTTGGAGTCATTCCAGAGGCTAAGCCCCTGTATTAGAAACATCACCAATGCAAAGATTGAATGATCGATCAAAGCAATGCAGATTATGAATTCTCCTATGCAGTCTTCCATAAAGGGGATCTAGAGAAGCAGCTATTGTTTTCTGTTTATTTTTGGCAGACAGCTTTGTGTCAAAGATTTTGTGAGACTTTTTTGTAACAACCTGTGTCCTTTATTTAAGGAGGTAAATTTTGCTAGAATAAATATTTTTCAAGTGAAGGAGGAAATGGCATAACTAAGACAAGACACAGAAATGAAATGTTCTGCACAATTCGTCAGGATAGATCAAAGATAGCAAAGGGAAAAGGTATTTCTAACTTCAGAAACTCCAGAATAAATAGACTGTTACTGATGCAAAATCCCTCAAGAAAACAAATAGGATGCACTTTTGCTCTGTTTTGAAATTAATTCTTAGTCCAAGGAATGGAATACATAATGTGTGTAATAATTTCAATGTGAATCCCAGGGATATTAAACATTAAATCTGGGCTGAGATCTCACATTAAAAAAATTATGGAGAGCATGTCATTAACATACATCATTCAGCTACTTACTGTATTTGAAGAGGCTAGGTTTATAAAAATACATCAGAGTAATACTTTGCATTCCAGGGCGTGACCAAATAATCAAAGTACAAAGAATGGAGTGGTTAGGGCTTGAGGTAGCATGGTAAACACTACAACGCAAAGGATGCTCTGTTGTGGATCAGATCTTGCTCTCTGTAGACTGCCTGCAAAATAAAGGAATAAATAGGTGTGACATCAAGTATGTCTTTTTCAGACTATGTAGATATCATCCAAAACTTTGACACAAAGGCCAAACCCAGCAACGCAGCAGGAAAGAAAACAAACCACATCAGGTGCTGCTCCACTTGTTCAATTTGCCTCTCAGCCACTCAGTTTGAAGTGTGCCTGATTATTGACCATAATGTTTTCCTCATCACAAACCTCTCTCTCCTTATAAGTAAAGAATATTCACCCTGTCACCCTAGTTCACTTTCTATGTTTCTGGGAGTTTTTCCCACTCTAACGTACGTTGTTCTCTAGATAGTGCAACTAGGAAAAAAAGTGTGTTTAAATCTGGATTAATCTTCTGAGAACCAAACTTTTAATTAACTCATGGAAGAAGTTTGTAAGAAATGTGGCAGAAGTTTCCCTTGAGCCTGTATCTTTGGAGTTAAGATCTCTGCTAGAAAACATGGACCCGTTACCATGGATCCTTTTCACTGTATTGCATCTCATCATGAAGGTGGGCAGCTTTGTGACTCCTTTTGACGTGAGCAGGTAGCCCAAATTCTATATTATTCCAGCTAGGAGGGGAAATTGGTGATGGAGATGGTGTATTTGACAAAATTCTGTTTATTTGCAGAACTGTACTAAATCCTGCTTTCTTGATGCAAGAAGGATCCAGAGACAGGGAGTTTCCTTGCTTGAAGCTCCTTTTCAACTCCCTGTGAAAAAAAGTATACTTTCTGCTGCTCTCAGGTTGATTTGTGTCTTGTCTACTCTTTCTTATCCCCGCCCTCATCTTTTTCCCAAAATACCAAGGAAAGTCTTTCTTTTCTGGGTCACCTTTTCTCTATTGTAGGTGAAAACACATGTTTATCTACCTCTTACAGTTATCTTAAAGGCTGATAGTTAAACACACTGATCTGAAAGAGATAACCTGATGTACATCCTTCCCCTCAACTCAGTTCACTGAAATGGTGCCACCTTATTTCAGTCAAAGTCAAGATAAAGTTTTCCCATACTTTAACAAAACAAAATTAAAGAAAGCTTAAGCCTTCCCACATTTATAAACTTCTATTAAGCCAATTTCATATCACCAGGCATTCCTAGTGTTTACAATAATACTCTGATTTATTTTCTTCCAGCTGCCAAATGGAAGGTTATCTCTAATGAACTCCTGAATTTCATGTATCCTGTATTTTCTCTGTAAGATCCCTGTATTCTTTTTCTGGGTCTATACTGTCCAACAGATGAAGCCACTCTCATTTTTTTCCAGTATAAAGGAATTCTCAACACTGGTAGACTATGAATGAAGCAATCACTAGAACAGCATGGTCCTTCTTTCTGATGCTACAAACCATGAACCAACACCTTCCTATGGCCACATGCATAATCAGGAAATGGGAATGCCCTACAGGAGATATCAACAGTTGGGGCAAGACGAAGTCCTGGTAGAAGTTGTCAGTGCCACCTTCAACAGTCCTCAATGGTTCAATTTTTGCCAGAGATGCAGGTGACTCTGCTGAGGGTTGCTTGACATACCATGGGCTTGAAAGCAACACTGGGGATGCTGAGGAGCAGGAGTTCAGGAACTGAAGAAATGGTCACCACCTAGCAGAGACAGTTCTAAACCAGAAGGTATTAAGTAATCCTTCTAGTGAAGGGTACAGATTTTTTTGATACAGATTTCTGTTCTTGTCAAACTTACGGAGCTGTTCTGGTGCTATTCACAAGCCCACAACTGAATAGGAGTAGGCATACAAAACTTCTGCTTCTGGCAGAATATGATGTTCTACAGGGTCTCAATTTTCTTGTGTCTCAGAGCTAATTCAAACTTTGCAAGCAAACCTTCTTTTTCTTTATTTATTGATAGTATCTTCTGCTCAGCAGCAAAGAACAGGGACTTGGTCCTGGAGAAGACTTGCAAGAACTTTGGTAGGTAAAGTTTCACCAAGACTTTTGGGTCACAAAACAGATTTCTGCCACTTCCATATTTCCTCTGTAGAAAAGATAGAAGAGTATGTTGCTATTGTAATGGTTTCTATATCTGGAAATAAGACGGTTAATTTGCTGCAAACCAGTTAGAAAATCATTTGTTTCATTTGTTTCAGCTAGGCCACATCTTCAAAAGGAACTTCCAAAGATCATATTTGCAATATATCTTTCCTATTGTTACTAGGTTTGATAAACTTTAACTCACTTATTAGTTCATCTATTACCTCAGTTACTCATACTTCTTGTTCAAATTACAGAGGTCCTGGTTTCAAAATCTGCTTTTCCAGTTTTTGGATGTGTTCACATTCCCCAGATGTTCTCTCCATTTGAAATCAATTAGAAGGTTCCGTTTTGGATCTCCCAAATCCCTAGTCTTTTTGGCTTGTCTAGTCTAATAAATGTAAGGTTTGAGACAACGTCTACAATTCCTTCACATTTCATTGATTCTATTACACATTCAATCGCCAAAATTCCCATTATTGTTGTTAGCTGTCCAGCTTGAAATAAAAATGGCGTGCTGGTCCTTTTACACGTGCCTGAGTTTTGCTTCTTCGGTTTGATGCCCTTCCATTCCCTGCGCTGAAAGAGAAGTTCTCTAGGAAGCAATGATGGTCTGCCCAGGGCAGTCTAACGTTCATAATAATCCTTCTTTTCACAGGGCCAGTTTTCAAATGAAGTTCACATTATTCTCAATTTCATTTTACTGAGCCAAATTTTTCATTTTTATTATTTTTCAATAATATCGTGAGGCAGATTTGTATCCTCTTTCCCCGATACAGAACTGCGTTTAGAGAATTTGTCGTGACTGTCTTTCATCCCTGTCACCAGAAACTGCTTCCTCCTTTGGTCTACACCCGCAAGGGGAGAATCACAATTTCCATGGTAAACTCCAGAGACCCCTTGGAGTGTCTTTGGCTGCCATTCACTGACCTTAGTGTGAAAGCCTAAGTCCATTTGAGCACCATTGAACTGATCTCCTGCCAGTTCATGTTGAAAGCCCTCACTGACATCTGCATGTCCCAGAAACACAAATTTCTGCAGCTTCTCTTGCAGTTCAGTAAGATTTTCTCTTTCCTTTTCCTTTTTCTTCTGTCTTTTAGTCGCACGTGGATTGACTCAGTTCTGTGAATGGTTCTAATCAAGAGGCAAAGGTTTGCATGAAGCCTCTTTTTGGGAAATCAGAGCCACAGCACTCTCTGGGCATGGCTAGTCAGGCTTGCTGCTAGAACTCCTTCTTCCTCTCCATCTTCACCAGCTTTCATTCAGTCCATGATGTTATATTTAGCAAAGTAAATCCCAGGTGGAGTTTTCCCTAAAAGTTATTAGGTATTTGCATTATTTGACCTACAAAAGTCCAGCCTCTCCCATGGGACTCTGGGACTTTGCCAACCAAGTAGATGAACTGTAGGAAATGTTTTTGCCTAAGCTCTCTGATTGGCCCAACTGAACGTCCAGATGGCTGGCTACTATGATGGGTCTGTGACCAGACACTTCTTTTTGGAGCTGAAATTTAGCCAGTGAGTCCTTGTTCCTCTTCATCCCTGCTAGTGGGTTCCCAGCTGGCATCTCCCTGCCCTGAAGCATCTATGGCAGTATCATTGCCATTTACCTTTTGGGGCTTACCAATTCAGACTGGAAGTTTTGCAGCTGGCCTTCTCAGTCTGTTAGGATATTTTGTAGTCATTACTCCAACAGAGAGTTCACCTCTGCCTGCAAATCACTTCAGCCATTTCTGGGAAACCTCCAGCTACTGCTGTAATTCCTTTTGTAAAGTTTCCAACTCTTGTTTTAGCGCCTTCTGGTCTTGCTTTAATTCCTTTTGGCTAGATTTGTTTTCTGAGAGCAGATTTGTTATTGGTTCAAAAAGAATACCAGCTCATAATTTCACTATTTGAATGGGGTCCCAGTGTTGACACCAGACTTTTATCGTGACCTGATCAGATTATTCTAATTAGAAGGACAAATTGATGGGGGAGATACTTCTGATAAAATTCTGTTAATTTATAATAATGAATGAAGTTCCGCTTTCTTAGGGAAAGTGTTAATCATGCACAGATTTCTTGCCCACAGCTCTTTCTGTTAGAAACCTGTACAAAAAATCCCCCTATTATCCTTCCCTTTGGACCTGTGGGAAGGTTGCAGATCCGCACACTGAAGGCAGAAACACCTTGAGACGCTTGCTCCAGTCACAAACAGAGGTACGTATGCCAAGCCAAAGAGTTACAGGCAGGACAAAAGTGTAATGCTCTGAAACCAGTGGCCACCAGAAAAAGGTCTAAGTAGAATGGAGTAGGCAACTGTGTGACGGGGTTAGAGGTGAAGTGCATTCTGCTTTTCATGACTGTTTTAAGATCTACTCCAAATGTTAGCCTATTTTGGGACCCTGCATACAATAGTGGTCAGGGGAGAGGCTTTTTCCCTAAGATGGAGCCACAGCAATGCTGAGAGGACTATGCATTAGATCTGTTCAGACTGCTGTATCTTCTTTCTCCTTGTATTCTCTCTTCTGCATAGCTTTACCTCAACAAATCCTCTCTATCTATGGAGTTAACACTCCTAAGCCTTTATATGTCCTATATTTAGATGGAGACACGCACTAACCTCCTTTTATAGTATCTTAAGTGAAGGACAACAATTAAATTTAAGCTTAGTACTTATCACCACATAGATACACCTTTTCATCAGCTAGCCAGCAAAATATCTGATAACTGTTGAAAGAATCAAGAAGTCAAGATTGTTGGCCAAAAGAGCTTATGTGTTAACAGATCAAAACAAATTACAATCAATGTTGAGAAGAAAGAGGGCTTGGGAACACAAGTGGTGAGAAGATCAGGATAGCACTCCCATGGGTTTTAAGGCAAGACACAGAGGAAGGAGATGGGAAAAGCTAGCTCAAATGGCATGAAAGAAGACAAAGAGCAGAGTGGAAGAAGGGGTCACAGGGAGCACTATGAGCAGTAGAGTCAGAGAAATATGGGATCAATGAGGGAAACAGGATGAAAGGAGTGCAAAGATGAGATTGTGCATGTTCCCCTAAGGAACAATGAAGATGGCTGAAACTGATAAAACACTTCCTTCTGATTCCTAAATACAGTTAAGGATTGGTGCCTCTCCTGTATGAGAACAGCCACAGATGAAGAGCATTGCTAATTTTAAGTGTTGCTAAATTCCTCACCTTTGGGAGAGGAAAACCAAAAGGGCAGTACGGGTAGGGCATGCGGAAGACTTTAGAGGACTGTGGTGAGAAGTGAATTCTTAGAGCAGAAGCTCCCTACAGCAGATGAACACTGGCTCAGCCACTGACATAATTCCAGTTTGAATGCATCTGCTGCCCTCAGCTATGGCAGTTCGCTACAAGGAGAGACAACATCTTAATTTAATGGATCCTCAATGATGTAGAGAATTTTTTGTTTTGCTCAAAACACACGTCTTGAGTTCCAACTAAAAAAAAGACTAAAAGACTGTGAAATGGTCCAAGGTCGAGATCAGGTGGTTTATGTGATTAAATACAAGTGAGAAAAAGTGACATCTGGAGCCATATTTGGACATACTGCAAAAAGAAGGAAAGAGGAGGAAAATAGGAAAGGTTGCTGGGATTAACGAAATCCAAGGCCAGAAGAAACAGTTGTAATCCTCTCTGGTGATCTCCCTCTTCATCAAAGCCATAGGACTGCAGACAGTGATCCCTGAACAGCACGTTTCTGAGGCTACGCTGAGTACCTGGAAAGATGACTTTCCCTCTTACCCTTCTGATGTCCAGCCTTAGATATTCATAGCACCACCAGGGACACCTGCAGCCCTGATGCTGGTCCCAGTGAGACATCAGGCATGCGTCCCCTATACCCAACCTGAACTTTCTTCTAATGCCTCACTTCTTTCCCTGTCCTGTGGGCTGCACTGTCCTCTCCACTTCCCACCAGCCTCAGAAACAGCTTTTGCTCCTTGCCCTCATCATACTGTGGCTCTTTATAGGTACTGGCATTCCCTTGCAATCTCTCACAAACCCCTCTTTTCCTTGCCTGTCCCAATTTCTGAATCCCTCCCCAAGGGCAGAATTTGTAGTACACAAACTGTGGCTCAGCCAGCAATTCCAGTGCCTGTGACGTGTTTCTTCCAGATGTACCTGCTTTGTCACAAGTAGACGGTTTTCAAGTTTCTTCTGATTCACCAGGTTCAGCCACTAGCTAGGCAACTGGATACAACTCTGACCACGTCCTTGTGGAGTTCCTTATATTGCTATGAGATTAACATAGTCTTTTCGTTTTCTTTGGTCTGCTAAGCTTTTTACAGTTTCAAGGGAGGCTGGACTTCTGTTCAAGAGGCTGTGAAAACCACCTTCCTTTCCTGTTGCAGGGATCATATCACTACCCAATGTGAATTACTTCATTAGCTTTCTGTCATCTTCCATAACCAATATAAAGGAAGGCACTGTCCATACCTGAGAATGTTGCAGTTTTGATCAGACACAAATACTGGCTGAAGGCTGATGCAGATAGGTCTTGGGGGAGCATCAGTAAAAGGTGCTGGGGAAGATGATAGTATAAGAAAGGATATAAATAAGGAGTAGGATGCAAAACAATTTTTTGGTAATATAAGTTGATGGGGTAGAAATGGTACATGTATGTCCAAGAATAAAGAGGTATATGGTATTGAAGAGAAGGATGAGAAATATGATCTTTATACAGCATGAGAAAAGAAAGTAAGTAAATGGGCTGAAATGTTTAGTGATGTGGGCAGCAAAGTGGTGGCAGGATTGGCTGCCTATTTGGAAATGAATTAGCAGTAAGAAAGAAAACAGAGGTATGCCCCATAATAGTGCATAAAAGGATGGAAAGGAAAAAACGGAGAAAGGAAAAAAGGGAGAAAAGAAAAAAGACCAATGCATTTGTATGCAGAGAGGATTTAGCGAATTTCTTTTGTTAGAAAAATTATTAGCAGGGTATCAGAAAATTGTACAGACATAAAGTTACTTACACAAGAACATTTACAATATAAATGCAATTTTCACCTATGGGTTTCATTATCTAGCAGGTAATAGCTGAAGGAATGTAAGCTGGATTTTAATTCTGTCTAGCATGTAAAAGTAAATGACAATTTGCAGTGTTTGGTGTAATGGAAAGTATGCTGTTCAGATGCCTGTATAAATTTAAGTTTTATTGGCAGCCATAGCATAAACAAGGTGCCCTACCTGTTATCTCTTCATAGAGGATTCTTGTTATGTTCAGCCTGAGTGTAGCAAAAAATATAAAGTCATTACAGCTTCTGGATATTTTTCTATACTTTGGGATTTTCATCAAGATTCAGAACCATTTTCAGAGAGTGCATGCCCTAAGACCCTCTCTGTCACTTACAGAATGCTGCAAATTGACTCTATCACTTTACCTGCTGCTGTAAATTGGCTCTGAGCACACATAATGTGTCAGGTTTGCCTACTCACTTTCAGTTTTCACCCGCCTCTACTGGGCATATCCAGGAGTAATGGGATGAAATTGAGCAAAGGAAAATTTAGACTGAATATCAGGAAAATTTTCCTAACAGTGAGATCTATTAGAATGTGGAATAGTCCCCCAGGAAAAGTGATGGAAACCCCGCTGCTAGAATCATTAAAAATAGGCTGGAAAAAAACATAGTAAAAATACAGTAGAAAATAATCTGCATTGTCAGGGGATGGACGAGATGATTCCCTAGGTTTTCTCAGGCTCTAATTTCTAGGATTTTAGGAGCTGAGCTCCATCAGTATTAAATTCCCTGAATGCCCAAGATCATCTAATTGAAACAATAGAAAGTTTGCTCATAGGCATGCCAGGGAGAGTGCTCAGTAATGATCAGACTGCATTACTGCTGAGAGTGTATCACTTGATCTGCACTGTACAAAGAAACAAGGAAGGAGACAATTTTTGTCACAATTTACCCTTTGCTAAAGCTGTTCTTGTAAGTCAAATATGCTGGCTTGATTCAGCATTGCTGATGTTATAGAAAGAGATCTTTAAAGCAGGTAATAATGGAGTCCAGATCACAGTTTGTAGTAGTGGAGTTTTGTATCAAAAGCTAACCACACGTGTTCAGAATCAAAATTTCCTCCTGCAATACACGTACTTTGTACCAGAACTCGGTGCTCCTTCCATAGCAAACAGATGCATTGCACTGCCATTTCATTCGGCTATGGAAGCCTTGCCTGTGTATTGAGGGATAACAGATTACCTCCACAGGGAAAAGACACTGATTCTGGGTTTTTCCTCTCTAAAATGAGCTTGCTATTAAGATTTTCCCGTTTTCATTGGTCTTAATATTTCACAATCAATGTCCAAATCTCAACAGATGAAAAGATTAAAAACAAATTGCCAAAGTAATTCCAGGTACCGCAGCCATAACTGAAGCCAGTGCCACTTTCTTACATTTAGCAATATTAGTCACTTCCCTGCTTGCTGTAAGTAGGACACCAAAGAACAAGGAGGGAGAAATGACTTGGCAAACTAACCACACAGGAGAATGAGCTACCTACAGCTGGCTGAAGAAGCCGCAAATTCAGAAAACCCTTTTATTTTTTCCTGGTGGATTGTTATAATGGTTTTCCTCTCACTTCTTGCGATACTTGGACATCCCTGATGACATGCCTCTTGGAGCAGTTGCTTTTCTGGGGCCAAACATGAAGACCAAGAAGGTGAGTGAGGTGGAGCACTGCTCACGCTCTTTCCAGCACAGGATCCTCCACCGTCCACACGCATGTCCTGGAAAAGCCTGTTGGAAAGACCCTCTGCCTGATCATGCAGCAGGGCCCCTGCTGGGAAGTTACTTACCGTAATAGCTGAGATTTGTAACTTTTATTTCCAGGGCTGGCCAAGAGAAGCACATTGGGGAAACTGAAAATAAGTAAAGCAACTGCCCTAGTTCATGGCAACCAATTCCCTCCTCAGCCTTTAAAAGCAGCAAAACTTTATGGCTCAGACCTTCAGCCCCGCTCTGGATGCTTTGTCTCTGCAAAGGGGGGCGGAGGGGAAAGGGCTGCAGCTATCTAGAAGGTCTTCAAAGGCTGTTTGTGGCCAGGAGACCTCTGCTCGGCTGCACCCCTTGGCTCGGCAGCACTCTTGGGGAGAGGTGCGCTTGGGCTGCCTTGGGGGAGAGCTGGCGGCTCCCTGTCCCGCCGCAGGGCTGCGAGGTGTTGTGGACTCAGCCCAGCAGAGACATGCAGCCCAGCAGGCATTGCGTAGCCCCCCTGCCAGCCCGGGCCCCCGGGCCGCACAGCTCAGGCTCTCCTCAGTTCCCGCAGACCTCACCCAGCCATCCCCCTGCTCCTCAGCCAGCTCCACTCCCTAAATGAAGGCAGCGATTTCTCCATGTCGCCTTCCAAAGTCTGTAGGTTATAGTCCTCAGCAGCAAGGCCCTAGGATCCCTCTCCCCCGACAGAGGCTGCTCTTCACACGTGCGATGTGCACGTGTACATGCATTGTGCAACATGTGAATGTACCCACTGATTAAATAGGAGTGGCAACAATGTCCTCCTCCGTTCGTTTTGCGGATTGCAAGGGTCTGGTGAGAGCCTGGAGGTACCAGGAGATGATACGACTGCCTTGCAATTTCTGACCGTCTATCCCTAGCTGGTTTGGGTCATTAGAGTTATTTTGCAACATTCTCTTAAAAACCTGCAGATGCTTTCCTCCAAAGCTGAAATCGTACACAGAAGGCCAAGGTTTAGGGAGATGAAGACAACGCTGATAATGAGTCCCTGATTGATTAAAAGTAGATACATTTTTATTCAGAGAAAAGGGCATTTGTTACCACAAACATTTCACCTTCAGCACAAATAGGAGTTGTGCTTACATTTACTATGGGATTATAGCAGCACTACAACTAATTACTTCCCAGCAGCTATTGGCCTCGGGTTAGATGTAAGCTACGTCTGGCAATATGTGGTGTGGGTTCATGTAAAAGGGAGCCCGTATTTTCATTGTCTTGGTAGAAAACAGTGCAACGGTGAGACGTGAGTGAATATACTATGCATAATGCAATACAAAATAAGAGCTTATTACAAGGAGAAGATGCAAGGAGATCAAACAACATTAGTCCATCCCACCATTTTATGTTATGAGGGAGATATTAATTATTCTGTTTGTATTTCACAGATGGCCTCGAGTTGTACAATTATCACATAGGAAGGTGCACATTACTTGCTGAAGACAGATTCCAGATTCAGACTCCTTGATTACCTTCAGTTCCATGAAATCAGTTGTGTGTTCCTGATGTGACCCATGCAAATTATAGTATGCTTTTGATCAGTAGAATGTTATTTGTCCCTGAGTTATTTACCAGACCTTTAGTGTGAGATTTTTATTTTTTCTGGAATCCCAACAGAGTCACATCTTTGCTATTCTTATGTGAATCTCTGAACTCTCTACTCTTCCATCCTGTGATATATAATTTTTGCTAAGCTGCTGGCAAGTGATGAGATTACTTTAAAATATCTATTAGGATTCAAAGAAGGAGGTTCCTCCAGGTCCAGGCAACGAACTGCCCTGAAATTATTGAGTTATTCATAACTTTGAGCAGTTACAAATTACTGCTATTAACTGAATCCTGTAATTACAGCAAGAAGCTAGGTCTTGTAGCATAATTTCTGGTGTAGATAGTTTTTAGTGCATGTCTTAGGGAGTAAAAACTCAGGACATGCAGAGAAATGGCTGTTGCGATCCTGTGAAAATACGTGATGTTTCCTAAACTGGATCTGCTCTAGATCATGATGAAATAAAACATTCACCTTGGATGAGGGACAAGCCCTTACTCTGATTAAAATAGTGCAGGAATGGTGTCTTCTAGCCCAAGTGAATGCCCTCACTGGACGGACTATTTTTCACCATGACATGAGGAAGATCCTCCTTGAAGGCCTCTCACCAGAAAGTTTGTTTTAATAATTGGCCTGTAACATCAAGAAATTGCTGACCAACTCTCAATGATCCCTTTGAGGCAAACCCTGTAGTGACTGGCCTCAGGGACTGTATTATGGAGCAAGCGGAGACCTTGGACCACCTCAGCGCAAGCGCCCAATAGCCCTGCATTGTCAGCAGACAGAAATGCAACACCGCAGACTGGCCGCTTCTTTCACCTACGCAGCTAGTGCTGGCACCGCTGGGTCCCCTTCCGTGCCATGTGTTGTGATGTGTCTTGAGTACAGAAAGCACTTAAGAAAAATAAGATACTTTAATATAAATAAAAGTAAAAATACTTTAATTGCAAAACCAAACAGATATTCAGGCTGTTGGGTTTATTACTCTAATCCCTGGAGGTCAGCACACAAAGTATCGCAAAGTATCTTCCGTGGCTGGGCGTAGCAGCTAGGCATGAAATTGGTGTTCAATTTTGGGCTTCCTAGCTGCAGTAATGATGACTCCAACCTCTGTTTGCTAGTAGCCATACTGCATCGTTCACCATACCTTGAAAAGGAGGCCTTCTGGAGGGTATCGAAACCTGAGATGTTCCTACACTTGTATTATCTTTCACCCAGTCAGTGAGCGGCAAATAGCCCTACATTCAGTCCAAGCAGAATGAAACAGTGATTTAGATTTCGTATCATGTATTTTTGACCCTTCTGTTGAAAGAATAACACTGAGCTTGTTTAAGAGTAAAAGATTGATGTGTGTCTTGTTCTGAAAGCAATGTTATAAAAATGGTACCTTCTTACTCAGCAGATCTGTTCTTGTTGTGTATCGAGAATCATTGCTGCCTGCGTGCAGAACTAAAGTTTATTGTTTTTAGCCCTGCAAAACCAACCCTCTTCAGGACAAGTGAGCTGTTCCTCTTTATTGTATTATTAATAAAGCTCTGCACTCCTTATCAGTTACCAAGCCAGTCAGTGCACACACTGATTATTAACAAGTGTTCCTGAATTTCTCCCTTTTTCACCTTTAGTGTTGGCACAAGTGGAATTTCTTCTTGTGTAAGAGGCCAATAAAGTTTGCACAGCAGTAATTCTTGCATATCTTCGCTGGCAGAGATTTCATGACCTGTGAGTGATGTATTGGAAGGAAAGAACCTTGCTTTGCCTTCAGAACATGGCTGAGTTTGCAGTGGAAAAAAAATGACAGGTATATAGTGGGAAGCCATTAAAAACAAACTTCTACTAACGCAAATGGGAATTTAAACAGAAAAGAAGTAAGCAAAGAGCTCTGGATTTGGCCCTGAGAAAGTCTATGCACATGAAGCATCTCTTAAAACTTTACTGAATGGGCTATCAAATACAGATTTCTTAGTGGAGGTTGTCCTTTACAAGAGGGCAAACATGCAAGGCAAACTCTCAGCACTGTGTGTGTTTTTATTGTAAAAACAACTTGTTTGCTTAGGTATGGATTAGCTTTCCAAAGCAAGAAAAACAGGAAAATGTTAAAACACCATCTGTTACTGCTGGAGCTAGTAGGCAGATTCAGAGCTTTTCCCCTTTCTCCCTCACACGGCTCCCCACAAAGGAATCAATGCTTGTCAGCGAAGTGATGCTCCATCCAAGAAGGATCTTTCCCATACCAACCTGGAGAAGGTGCCCCGCTGAAACTGGAGATAACAAATAACAGTGCATGCCTTTATACTAGTTCCTTGTTGAGGTCTTCATCTACAGAGGCTTTCTTTTAATGAAAACATAAAATTTCCATCTGTTTTGGTTAGAAATATTATAACTGCTTTTATGATCTCCATTAATGACAACTGTCCAACACCAGTAATCAATATGGTCCTTTTACTGTTATTTCCCACTAGGAGCTTCTCCAGTCTGTTATCCATGGTGATCAATGTGAGTAAGGAAGTATTCCTCGGTGTGTGACGGCTTGCTGCCTACTAGAGACTTTGACAGCGTCTCAAGTCCCATTACCAGACAGATGCTGAATTCAAAAGTTGTAAGAAAGGGTTAATGCACTGGAGTTGCCAGGCTTTCTGGGGAATCCAGGTAAAATCCTTTGTGGACTCCTGAGTTTTGAAGAGGAAGATCAGAGACCTGCTGCTATTGCAGGTGTTTGCCCATGACCAGCAGGGGTGAATCAAGGTTTCCTCACTTGCCCAAGCTTGTACAAAGGTCAGTTAAAAAAGACAAAACCGTTTCCCTGTCATCTTGTCCTCCAAACTTAATTACTTGTCCCCCAAACACTTGTGGCAAATATGGAGAGACAGACAAGAAATTTGGAGGAGCAATGCTCTTAGCGGGACTGACTGGCACCGCTACGTGTTTACACTGCTTACAGGGTGAAATTACTCAGGCGCTGCGACCTCTCAAGATACATATATCGCAGTCTGAAGTGTGCCTTAAAGAGCGCATGGGCCTCTGTGGGACACCCCCATGGCATGCCGCGAAATTCATCTGGATGTGATCCCCACAGCTGCAAATCCACCTTCCATTTCCATTACACATTCTATTAGTCTGCCGTGCTTCCCCTTTAGCATACATCAGCACAGCTCTTTATTTTAGCGTTATTAATTTTTGACATGAAGTCGCTCTAAACATGGTAAATACAGAAAGTAATTGGTATGTTAAACAGGGGAAGCATAATGAGTCTCATGTACAAACGCGACTTGCTCCTGCTGCAGAGCCGGACTGAAACAGAATACACAATCGCTCTGCCAATTTCAGCAGGAACTTCTTTACCAAGTCCCCGTGGTTCACAGGCAGTGCCTCGACCTCTCCTGTACTTATGATACATCCAGCCACAGTTTAATGGCTGAAATGACTTTGAAGCTTTCCCAGTGGAACCAATTTTCACCCTCTGTGAATACAAGCTCCAGCCTTTCAGGAAAGAGTTTAGTTTGGTGATAAGTTAACATGTGAGGCCAGCCTGTGAATAAATTTTGACTGTTGCCCTGATGGTAGGGCTTTCACATTGCAACTCGTGGTGACGACTTAGGGCTTTTTGGGAGAGACGCGCTCTCCAGACTAATGCTGGCTGACGGGATATTTTGTCAGCGAGGAGAGACGTTCCTTGCGGCTGGCGAGGCTGCTGCTGGCTTGTCAGCACTGATGGCAAATCTTCGCTAGGAGGAGCGGATAGGGAAGTCATAGCCCATCTCAGCCCAGGCTTGCAGTGATAACGGGTTGATGGTGAAATACAGGGTGTGAGTTTTAAGGGTACAGATGAGAAATTCTCCTCTAAATTTGGCTAGAAGTCAATGGGAGAAGGAGATATATTAGAAAGGGTGAGAAAAAAAATATACCAACAACTTTTATATAAGCTTCAAAATAATACCAACCCTAGCTTGTCTCTTTCTCTTAATTTTAGCCTTTTTAAAGATTCTACAGTTCTAGTTTTGCCTTGGGAATAATACACACTAAGTACAGTTATTCCAGCTCTCGTGTTATAGTTTCAAATCCAAACAATTATTTGGTCCAGAATCAAGGCTGAAAGATCAGATCAAAATTATTGCACAATCCAGAATTAACGAACACATATATGCTGCTTGAGATGCCATTTTCCTGCCAGCTCTATGCCTTTTCTTTTAGTGATAGTTTACAAATAAAAGACAGACACACTCAGCAGCAGGATGGGACCATGATATTTGACCAAGAATGGAACTGACATACATCAGCAAAATGCCCACAGACAGCATAATCGGGAACCTGACCTGTCTGCTGCTCTACCAATGGTACTGCATAAATAATTAATCATACCTGCCAATGTAACATATAGCACCAGGTAGTTCTTTGCTTTTTGTTTTCTACAAGCCTTGATCTTTTTTTGCGTTAGCTGTCGTAGAAGAAGAAACTGGAAGAAAGAGAGCAGGCCCTTGTTACCTGTGTAATAGCCTACCTGCTTTCGCAGGTTATTCTTGAAGAGAGGTTGTTGACAGGATATAAAATATCTCAGCAGTGCCTGGCAGAGGAGAATCAGCAGAAAAAAGCAGTATCTGGCTACCTTAATCTGAGTTTGGTGCATGAACCTAAAGAACCCATAGATACAATTTTTGCTTGGGACCTTTAAAATTGGGCACTATAATGTTCCATAAAATAGGTACTAGGAAACAAGCAGGAGCTGATAGCAGGATAGAGTCAACGGCACAATAGTTTCTTTCTATTTGATTTTATGATCTGGGTTTCAGAAGAACCCTGAAAACAGCCTAGAGACAATTTTTTCCTTTTCTTTTTCTTTTTAACACCTTTGTGATTTAATTTAAGAATGACATTTCATTCTGGACAAGAGGCCCATGGTATAAGGCTGACAGCTGAGACCTGAAACACATTCTGCAATTCAGCAAGTGCATAAATAAAAAGGACAAGTTAGCAGTAGTATCTTCTCTGAGGAAACATCTGAGGTAAGTTCAAATGCTGAAATGAAATACTGAATTCAGCTGAGGTACCTATGCACAGTTTCAGGCGAGCAGCCAGCAAATGTGTGTCCCTTCTTCTTTGTTTCCCCTTCTAGGGGTTATAGTATTATTACTATTTCAATTTAACATATGTTTTCTGAAGGAGGATGGAAGCCTTGCCCCATGCAACTCACAGAGCTCTGTTAAAGAGACCATAAAGCTCACAAAAAAAATGAGTTAGAAAACCCAGCATAGTGATTTCAAGTGTAACTCCCAGAACCTACATGAACAGCATGCCTTAATGATGCAGAAGCTGGACAATAGCATATGATCTCATAAGGGATACAGTTTCAGCCTGGGCCTGATAAACTCAAGTACATAAACTTGCACCTGCACTTTCCAAGTGCAAACACCTGGCTTTGCTTTATAGAAGGAGTCAAAAGCCTGCATGCTCTCTTTCAACAGCCTTTTGTAAGTGCAAGGGTTGGAATCTGTGCAAGGATTGGAATCTGTACCTGCGAATCACATTCCTGGACTACTCCTACTGATACCCTAATAACTGCAATCCTTCTGGCTATGCTGTCTCAGTACTTCACTAAATGTTAAACGCATTCACTTTACAAAAATCACAGAGAAGTCAGCTTTGATCACAGGCAAAGAAGGAACAAATCCCGAGTCTGAAACTTGGCTCCTGACAGATTTGTCACACCTTCTCCTCCCATCAAATAAGAGTTACATTTACATACCAGGTTACTGAGCACTAGTTAGCCGACATTGCAGAAGCATTTTCCTATACTTGTTCTCAAGCAGAAACCTTAATCTAGGACCTGGTCTGGGCTCAGACATCTCTGTACCTCTTAGACCCTTCTGTTAGCTTGTCTGTGTGTTGATACCAGCCCAAACGCCTGAAATTTAAGGAGACAGCTTGAACCATTTTTGAATTTTACAGTTAAATGGAGACTCTTCAAATTGGGGAGTTTGGTTCATGGATTTAGAAACATAAAGTAACAAGACCTGAAGCTGAGGATTAGGGTTTGTGGTTGGACTCATTGTGAATTTGTAATGCATGACCAAGATGAACAATGGTACCAGCAATGGTGGCTTGCCTTTGTCATCCACAACTACTGGGTCTGCAGGCCAATGGGCAAAAGTATCAGCAGAAAATACACACTGATGGAGGTATGCAAACATGCCAGGTGGAACCTCTGAACTTCTCTGAAGTGGCTTAGCTCCTTTTTAGATGCCATCAAAAGCAACTAAAGCAAAGCTTTCAGAGCTGGCTGCGCAGTACCCTCCATGAACAGCTTGAACCACCCGGCTCATGGTAATGGTCTGCCACAGAAGCTCTAATCAAGTGCGCGTGTGTGTTTTCTTTTCATGAGATGACAGTTCCCAAGTGAAAGGACACTTCAGCTCTGATAAAACTTTCCTTCTATTGTCTGAGTTTTGTTTGTTTTCTGGCAAACCCCAGCGCTGCCTCTGCTTTCTGTGCAGGCATACATTTCCCATGCTTGCGCAGGGAGGCCAACCAAAGTCTTTGGAGGCTTCTCAGTAGTATTGCCTGAAGCAAATACCACAGCTCAATAGCAATTTAATATTGTAATCAGGGAGCAAACTGTGCAGTTTTGGCACATTGCGATAATTATTAACTACATGTATTACTGTTGCGATTCTAGTAACTAATATTTACAAAAGGTTCCCTGTGTGGGGAAGACCTCGCCTAGACATGAGCAGTTGAGCTATTCCTGAGTGATTGTCAGTGGGCCTTTAAGCCTGTGCTCATGTTCGCTGTTTAAAGATAAAACATCAATACTTAGAAATTGTACTTCAAAAGACCTATTTCATGAATAATAAATTCTCAGGGTGTAAAACCATACCAAGCGCCAGAACGTTTTGTGAATTTATGGGGAAGTTTTCCTGTGGAAAAAAAAATCTTGGAAGATAAGATTAAAAAAGCACATCTCAAACTCCCTAACATAATATAAAGGAGATTGGATTTAAACGTTAAATCATTCTTGCTCTTAGGATTTTTGTTTCATGCCATGACATGTCTTTTTCTCCTGCTTTCCCATTGCTATTAGAATTAATGACCTTATGAACCCCAGTTCAGAACTCAGAGGCAAGGGCAAATCTAAGCAACAGCAAAATGTTCTCTAAACTCAAAATCTGTAATTGTCAAATTAAATTTCTCCATGAAGTTATTATGTCTAGGCTGACTCAAGGTTGAAGCTAAGCTGCACTTGCCTTTGTGTCTTATGCAGCTCTTGTTGGTCTAGTAGTTCTTCACCTTCACACAGAGCGTGGTGGTAAGGAGTGAAGGCGGTTGGGTGAGCACATTGGTGTCAAATACAGATGACCTATACAGTATGCTTGACTAACTTAGAAACTCATAGCATTCTGTCGTGGTTTAACCCCAGCGAGCAACTAAGCACCATGCAGCCGCTCACTCACTTCAACCCCCCCCCCCCCAGTAGGATGGGGGAGAGAATCAGGAGGAAAAAGGTAGAACTCGTGGGTTGAGATAAGAACAGTTTAATAGAACAGAAAGGAAGAAACTAATAATGATAATGATAACAGAAATAAAATTACAATAGTAATAATAAAAGGATTGGAATATACAAAACAAGTGATGCACAATGCAATTGCTCACCACTCACTGACCGATGCCCAGTTAGTTCCCAAGCAGTGATACCCCCAGCCCCACTTCCCCCACTTTACATACTGGGCATGATGTCACATGGTATGGAATATCCCTTTGGCCAGTTTGGGCCAGGTGCCCTGGCTGTGTCCCCTCCCAACTTCTTGTGCCCCTCCAGCCTTCTTGTTGGCTGGGCATGAGAAGCTGAAAAATCCTTGACTTAGTCTAAACATTACTTAGCAACAACTGAAAACATCAGTGTGTTATCAACATTCTTCTCTTACTGAATCCAAAACATAACACTATACCAGCTACTAGGAAGAAGATTAACTCTATCCCAGCCAAAACCAGGACACATTCCTATTCAGAGTTCATAATAGTATTTCTTTCAGTAATCAACTGTGTGCTTTTCCAAATAGGCAGGGACACAAACAAATACATTCTTGACATGGGGTCTTTTCTAGTCAGTGAGCTGTACCACATCGCTGACATGCATATATGAACAAGAGAAAAAAAAAAGCCATTTATTTTCTAATAGCATCGTAGTTAGGAGAAAGATTTTCTCATGCAACTTATCCTCTGTGTAGTTTCTTCCCTTCAAGCTCACCCATATTTCACACAATTTTTCTGGCAGTATTCAAAGTGCCTTTTAAATTATGTATGCTTTTGGCTAGTATGCCAGACTTGTAGTCTAAAAGACTAGACTTCCCTACAAAGAAGTCATGATTTGACATTGTTTATTTTGCTGTGTAATCACATTAGATAAGGTAATGTCATAAAGATGACATGAAACAACTGTATGTAAACAATACATTGCCATTCCTTTAACAATTTTTTAAACAAATCAACAAGTAAAATATGCCCTTAGCTTCAGGTAGTTCCTATGTCACAGCAGCCAGACATTAACATGTATTTCTTAGAATTCAGACCAGTAGTCAGTGTTATATCAATGTGGAAGACAAAGATGGTTCTTTTCATGTGTTTGCAATATACTTACCAGCCAGGAGATGACTGATGGATGCTGGCAGGGAGTAGAAGTAACCAGTGAGGCAGTGTTGGATAACATGGTCAGTAGTGATCGCAAAGCACTACAACGTACCAAAAAAGAAATTACAGAGGCAGAAGGATAGGCAGAAAGAGACAGAGAAGCCAAAGGAAAATAAGATTTCAAGAAAAAGTTAGGGGAGCGATGTCTGAAGTTGTTCACAGGTTAGGGAGGGCAGAGCTGGCTATGAAGAGGTCAATGAAGACTTCACCTGACTGCAAGGCACTGGAGACAGGTTGAAGGAAGTTTTCTGGGGAAGGGAGGAGGGAAAACACTGGAGGATGACACGTCTGATGTGTGTAGGGACAGAGTAGTAGCTGTACTGGCAACTGGGGTCAGGTATACAAATTTATGAAGTACATAATATTAGTATTATTGTATATATAGTATTAAAGATCTTGGTAATGTTTGCTACGTAAATTTTGTCCATATCAAAAGTCAATACAATCTAAAAAATTTCTATCAAGAAGCAGTAAAATGACATGCTTTATATTTATTTTTATATTTTACAGAATATAAAAATGAAAAAAATATGTTTAATGGTAATCAGCTAGTGTTTGCCCTTTATATGTGTAAACACAACTCATTCAAGTCTAAATTATACAACACAATACTCATATGTATTGCTTCCCAATTTACAATTTTACCTGTTTTGTCCCAAGCACATATTTTAATATTAATAAATCAGCTACTCTAAATTCCATTATTCTCACATGTTACTGCTAGGGCATGTAGGCGTAACATTAGTTTCTATAAATGCCTTTAATTAAAGTAATTATGTCAAAGATAAGATATGGTAAGCATATTAATATTTTAAGTAAATATTTGTGCTTGTTTTCAGAATTAGTAGAAACAGGAATTTGGCTACAGTTAGGGTTCTTCACTGGTTCTGAGTGCTGTAATAAAGAAGCGGAAAGGTAAGTGTATGCCTATCTTTAAGTATGTGCTTAGCCTTTCTAACCTGCTGTGAAAGCAGCAAGTTAAGGGGACTAAGTACATACCTAAAGGTAAGCACATGCTTGACTGCCTTGCTGATCTGAAGCTACAGACAGTAGGATGATGAGGTTTCTGAAAAGGCTGCTGGCACACTCACCACATCAGCTCAGGTATAACAAATAACTTCTTCACAAGCAACTTAGCAGTTGAAGGGACCAAGGACTCAGTTATGCAATAAATTGACTTTGGCAGCAAAACCAGTTAAAACTCTTTTTTTCTCTTAAGTGGAGATTTAGTTCTAGTGAACCAGTTCAAAGCATGGCAGTGGTACTGTCATGACTGCAGAGATGATGAATTTTGGCCTAAGAACAAATGCCCTCCAGGGTGCAAGAAGTTATTAAGTCAGGTTCATGGTCAAAGCTGTGGAGTTGTATGCTGTGTCCCTTTAAAATGTATTTTGGGGCTAGATACACAAAAAAGCTCAGCTACCTAATACTGGCCTGACTCTACTTGCAGGTGCACAAGTCTGGGCTTCTGATCCTGAAATTCCTGGATAATTTTGAAGGTGCTAAAGATGTTGATATTAAAATGCACCTTATAGTGGATTTCTAAAGTGGGTAGCTGAAAACACCTTTATCATCCTTGGCAGTGTTTGGCTTCTGTCTCAGTCTAATCTCTTTTGAGATCCAAAAATAAAGGGTTTTCTCAGTATCTAAGTGGAATGCTTCCGTAGATACCTGTGATGAAGATTAGAGGGAAGGGGAGGAAAGGGGGAATTAACTCTACTCTCTTTTCATCTAATAGTTCAGTGATGAAAAGCCTCACACAGTCTATGGCAGAAATTGCGTAAAGCACTGAATAGTTAGCATAAGCTGTTGCCATTACTTCCTTCGTACATATTGTAGTTTGATATTCTATGGTATAAAGCAAATGGTCTAAATTCCACATTATACCATACCAGGCTACATAATGAGGTTAAACCCAAACGAATAAACAAAAAAAATTATAACTGAGGAACCTTCAGGAGATCATTAGAATGTTGTAATGTTGTGAGTTTCTTGAAATCTTGAACGTTTACCTCAGCAAGACCCAAGATCCCCCTGTTTTTCCATAAATGTTGAGAAAGAAAGTCTGAATACTCTTGCCTTTCAAAAGAAATTACTCACCCCAGGCAAACAGATGACCAGGACTTTGCAAAGCTGGGATATACTCTGTTGTTATGAAACTGTGTATATACAAAAGACAGTCTGCCTATTAATATTTATAGATGGGAACAGTAAAGCAAACACTAAAGCTCCATAACTTTTTACGAGAAAATATCAAGCTTGCTAAATATGCGTATACCTACATAAATAGATTGTATTTTTGGCTGGGGGGAAGGGTCAGAGGTGGCGTCTCTGAATAAACAGCTCTCAGACCAGTTCTCCCCTATCTCTTCCACTGCTGCTGCCTCAGGCTCTGGGTTTTTTTGCCTGCTAAGGCCAGCTGCTTCCTTGTCGGTTGGATCCTCTGCCATGGCCCGGGCTGCCTCGGGGATGGCGAGGGACCAGCTCCACCTGGCCCAGCCGCGCTCTCCCGGCTGCACGCATGCATGTGGTTTATCTGCCTGACAGGCCCGGGCAGCAAGGCAGAGCTGGTCTTCTCTTCTCACTTTCTTATCTTTCCCTCGCTTCCCCAGCAACAGTGACCTGCATCACCTTGCCTGAGTGCATCAGCTTTGCTACCGCCGGGACCCGGCGCAGGCAGCTGTAATCAGGTGTTCTGCCCAGGTCCTGATGTTTTTGAGTTTATCACTGCTTACCCTTCTGGTCGTTCCCATGACTATCAATAGCACAACGTCCGGAGGCGAGGCGCTGTGCCTCCTCACGTCTAGGCTTTCGTGGGGTTACGCCTGAACAATGCTGTACAGACCGGGGCTGCTGCTACAGCAACATTATAGATCCCTGGTTTTTGTTGCAGATCTCTCTAACTCTTTACAAAGTATGCAAGGGAAGGGGGCATATATGGCACACAGAAGCCTTGAAATTGCCCACTAATACTCCAAACTCCCCGGTCCAGGCAACTGCCGGTCTAGGTTGGTGCCTTGTTGTGTTTTCAGTGGGGCTGATGTGGGGCTGCCCCCGTCTAAGTGCTCTGCAAGGGTCTCTGGTACTTCCCCTTGAGCTCATCTCTCCCAAGGAACAGATTTTGCAAATGGTGTTGTTAGTTGAGGATTTTTAGGCACTCCTCCTCGGTAAGAGAGCAGAGGGTTTATTTAGCATGAGAATTGTCTGAGAAACATTTCACGGGTTGCAATAAATGGCCAAGACCATCGCTCAGTGATACAAGGATCACAGAAGACGGTGGGAAACAGAAAATTTCGGCAGTTCTAGGAAGCATCCTGGAGTGGACCGGAAAGGACTCACTGGGGCTGGCCACAGGTCTCCTGCGATGTAAGCTGTGGGAGTCTTGTCTGCCAGGCGTAACCAGAGCTCCAATTTGTACATATGCAACCAGCACTCAGAAGAAATGTTAAACATTTCCTCCCTGCTCTGGAAAATGCTAAAATCGGAAACTGTTAAAATCAGAAGTGTTCACAAAGCAGGAACTTTATTAAATTATCATTATGGAAACTGTTTTTTGAAAGGAAGTGTCACGAATGTCAGACTATTCTGTTTAATTGAAGTGCCAGTAAATTAGGGCTACTGAAGTTTAATGAAAAGTGAAGTAAAAATGAATTTTTTACAGAAACATCAGACTATAAGTTTCAGCTTTATCCATATTGGGTTGTTCTTGGGTTAGCAGTTTGTGCAAAATTTTTGAGATCTGAGTATATGACAAGAAAAGATCTCAAAATCTCCAATCTTGACACAACAGGAAGCCTGTTTCCTGAATAAATAGTCCTATATGTGACACAGGAACATCACAAGGCACTTTCCATCATCCTTTCACCCAGTTTTAAAGAGTTTTTTCGCAACGTGTTGATGCTAGCGATTTTTCAAAGGAAATATTGCCAGAATTAACATGAAGAAAACTGTAGTATCCTTCCCAGCCTCTTGGAGCACGACTACAGCAATGTTGAACAGATGGGACATTCGAATTGTATTTTGCACTCACAGTATTTAGATTTCCTTACACAACACTTCTTCCAGTGGATCCAGCGTGGTGCAGATTGATGGTACACTCCTTGGCATGTGTAGAAATTCCCTTCAAACTAAGGAGCTGGGGCTGGGGGGTTTAATATTGCCTCTGATGATTTCTGAGTCTGAACTGAGCCTGATGCAAGGCCAGATCTGGTAGGTAATATTTTGGCTGCCTCCTCACCTGTCCTGGTGGAAAGTTTCCCTTCCTTCAGCAGGTCGGAGGACCTGCAAGGCCACCTCACCATTCACAGGAGCATGGTGCATTTTTTCTCTTTGTGATGCAGTAGGTGATACAGCTAGAAAGATTGCCTGACATCTCCCAGTATGACACCCTTTTTCAGTTGCCCAGAACTCAGCCAAACTTTAATATTAAAGAAGAATACCTTTTTTTCCTTATCTCATGGCAGAAAGTCAAGATTTTGCACACTTTCATAAACCACGTATTGAAGAAAGCCCAGTCTGTGAACACAGGACATTTCACAGCAATGCTCCAGACCTGTGTCAACAGATTCTGACACTAATTCAGGAAAGGCACTAGTTAATTTTGATTTCTCAGGACTCTCTTCAGTTCTGTTGTCATAATTAGAAAGTAAACATTTACCCACATCTATCATGAGACCTAGGAAAGCTATTAGTTGCAAACAGCTGATTTGTTGAATTTAGCTCTCTTTCCTGATTATGGTTGATCAACGATCACATTTTAATTTCTATTAATTTTATTCACTGTATAAATTCTTCTGTGACTTGTTCATGTGACTATATTTCAGCCTATGTATTGCTTACAGACTGGATGGTGTATCAGTGTTTTTGTGAGTTGTAATTCACTATTCAGTTTGTATGTGAAGGATCATTTGAGTCCCAGTCTATTGTTTCTGGTCTCTAGGTGGATAGTCTTCAAAAATATAAAGTGATTTCAAGATGACTTCTGCAGACAGTTTGGAAGCTTGTTGGAAACAAAATTCACAGGAGTATTTGTTTCACTGTATTTTTTAATATAAATTTATGAACAAACGTTTCTCCTGTATATATATATGCAAAAAATCCTGACGAACTCCACTGAAAAAAACAGAACTATTCTGACTGAAATAAAAAAGAATCCCGTAAAGTTCACCATGCGTAAAATGGGAGAAATGATTGTCCAATTAAATGGGTGGAGGGTTTTGGTTAATTTTTGTCTTCCTTGGATTCTTAAAACTGTTCCCCGGAAAGATTGTCCTTTCCTCCCTCCCCCCATTATTCACTCACCTGTAGGCATCTCTCTGGTCTCAGAGACATCTCGATAAATGTTTATATTCTTCCCAAATGACAGCATGGGGGAAGGCTGAGGGTTTTTTAAAAAAAAAAACAACACAACATTGCAATGCTATTTAAGAAATACAAAAAGAACACAAAAAGAAGCTGCATCTCTTTTCCTCAAGCATTCCAAAGTCTGTCGAACAGAGGGAAGCGTAACACTAAACACAGCCTACCAGACACTCGCCGGCGCTTGTGTGCGGAGGGGATGCGACCGAAGACCATCACCCCGAGGTCACCGCCGACCGCAGCCTGTGCCGGAACACCTCAGCCAGGCTTGCCTGCACAGGCACCGGTGGCTTTTAATGGCAAATTCTGAGCATTTCTTTTAGACGGTGGCGTGGGCCGGCTGTCAGTATTGAGCGCGTTCATCCTGAGCTGCGTTACGATTCGCTCGCCGACTGCCAAGGCCTGCGGGGAAAGACATCCTCCACCTAGGGGCCCCGACGCCGTCCTGCCATTGCCATGCAGCGGGAAGCTTGGAAACATTACCAGAAATGTTATTTTGGAAATATGTTATTTGTAACACTGTGTATGAGGTACATATATAGAGCCATGGGAGTGCGGGCTGGGCCTGGGGCCTGTAGCCTGGCGGATTGCTAACAGCAGCACCTGCTAGTTCCGAGGGCCGCGAACCCGTGGTGCCGTTAAGAAAATCCGTACAGCCGGTACCTCCCATCGCGGCCCTCGCTCGCACCGCCGCCGCGGGGGCCGGGGCCGGGGCCGGGGCCGGGGCCGGGGCCGGGGCCGGGGCCGGGGCCGGGGCGGCGGGGCCGGGGCTGCGGCTGGGCCGGGGCCCGACCGGCGGGGCCGGGGCCGGCGGGGCGGCCACACGCCGAGAGCCGGGAGCCGTTGCCATGGCGACGCCGGCAGAGCCGAGAGCCGCGGTGCGAGAGCGCGGCCCTGCGAGCGATCGTATCGATTAAACGAGCTTTTTATGTTATAATTTTTATTTTATTTTATTTTATTTTATTTTTTTAGGGCGGAGGGGCAGTGGGGTGGGCGGCCGACTGTAAGCCACGCACAGGAAAGCACTGAGTGGAGTTCTTGCGGAAGGCGGCCATGAGGGCCCTTCGGCCGTGCCTGGAGTGGGCGACCAGGCTTGTGCGGTTGTTCTCTGGGCTGAAGTCTCCCCTCCACTCCACACACAGTAAATCAACTACATCCTCCCGGGGCCGAGCACCCCGACGCCTTCCCTCCTGATGGTGGGCCGCAAGGAGCGCTTGGAGGCTAATTTTGTTTCGTGATGTTTAGAGACAGCGCTCGCCAGTGGGGCAACACTCGAGCCCTGCTTGCTGGGTCTCCTAAAGCCACTGTCAGTCTGCGGACAGCTCAGGTTGTCCCACAGGGATTCGTTGGATGGCAGGTAAGGACCTTAATGCTGGAGGAACAGCTCCTGTAATATTCATTATCCTCAGCTTGACCTCAGCGTGAGGATGCAGTGACTCCCTCGTAATAACAGGACACCCCTCGCTCCCAAGCCTTATGACCTGTGTGTGTGCGTGCATGCCTGTGCGGTCCTCTTGCCTCCCCCATCTCTGGAAAGTGGTACAATACAGTGCAGCAGTCTGCCGGCGGATCTGTTACTAAAGGAATTCATGCATCTTGCATCTTGAAGATGCATTATTAATGCCTGGACAAATCACATCAGGTGGAGCTCAGCAAGTCCCTGGCACTGCAAAAAGGAACAAAGGCTGGTTCTACAAGAGAGAGAAGGATGAGACAAATTATAACAGCTGGGAGTTTCTTGTCAGTAACACGGCATAAAAACAGAAATGCTAAAATTGTTTGCACATAAGGCAAGTTTATATTTTTATGGGGAAGGAAATTACACATTGCACTGCGAAGATACTTTATTTGTATCCTAATAAATATCACATTGTTGGGCATCTTTGAATTTCACGGGAAACTGGGCCAGCTTGCTGGCATCCAAATTACTTCCAAGCACAGTTTTATTTAGTATCTGGAAAGGACTATAAAGACTGGATTTGCTAGCAGAGGACCTGCTTCTCGTTTCCTTGAAGTCAATGGCAAAACTCCCATTCACTTCAGCGGTAACAGGATCAGGCCAGAGTTTGTAGCAATCTTCCAAAGGGAAGGAGGCAACACTGCCTGCAACAGCACATGAGAAGACACAGACCCCAGCCTCCTGGGGGGACAGAGAGCAATAGTTCTTCATCTCTAACTCTTGATAAGAAGATCTAATTTGTGCAGCACAGGCTTTGATGCCAGCTACTATTTTTGTCCCCATGGTGCGAGTGCTTAGCCAAAATCAGGGGCCTTGCTGGCTTCGTTGCATTAGGAAGGGAAAAGGATGACAGGAACCCAGGATTTCTTTTGGAACGGCCCTGTTTATTTACAGAGGATGCATGCAAAGTGCTATTACAGAAAAGCAGGAGCAAGCAAGATAATTTCTTATTTGGAAGTGTAAGTCTTTTTAGTGAGCACTCAGCCAGGAAGAACTATATTTTGGTTTCACCCCATGACAATGCACCATAGCCTATTACTCTAGCAGGTGACTTTTTCAGTGTCTTCTCTTTTCTCATTGTTTTTCACTCCCTCACACATCCACCTACAAGCATACAAACCCCCAGCTGTTTTACTCACAGTCTTCACCCAGGAGAACTGCTGGGTCTGCTCTCTGCTCCTGCGCTTTCTGCTCTTGCCTTGTCAAGCTGAGCCATGGTCTGGGCAGTGACTTCAGTTGTTTCTGTTGCCACTAAATTAAAGAGCATTTAATTGTTGTTCCAGTTAGTCTTAAAAAAAAGTTCATTAAAAAAAACTTCTGACTTTCACCCACCCTGTGTTTTGTGATTGCCATTTCAGCACATCTGTGCATTATTTTTTACTTCAGACTGACTGACTGGAAGGCAGTATTTTCTTTCCTAAGAGCCTCTAAGGGCACACTGGTAATTTGTGTTTAGCTGACAAAAAAACCCAAAACACTTCCAGACATCTTGTACCAACTTGCTATTTTTTTCTCCCTCAATATATGACTCTATAGGATTTCTATCAAAACTATTTATTTAAATAAAAAAAAAAAATAGTGATCAAAGTGCTTAGGAAGAACCTGAAGTAATTCTTTTATCACTAAAACCGTATGAAATGCATTTCCACTAAGTTACTGAAAACAGATCTAGCCTTTGGTATGAAGTGGAGAGAAGAGAGTATTTGTTAGGGATCCACATGAGATGGTAGGAGATTATTGAGATATCTCTAGCCATCACTATAGTGATAATCACTCCCTCGGAGCAAGAGATAAAGCACTCCAAGAAATAGGACCCAGTGAAGAGAGGGAAAAGAAGAGAAAGGACAAACCAGGCAGTTGTCACTATAGCAAAAGGTAAAAAAAATGTGTCTCTAACTCTTTAATCTATTGGCAATCTGACAGTGGTAACCGTGTTTTGCCAGAACCGGACAGATGAGTGAAGACCATGACAGAGGAGCATTGGTGTGAGGATTATGTACAGGCAGGCACGCACTGAGGATACTGTAGGGTTATAGATTACCTACACCCAGCAAGGAGATGGATCTGTGGTTAGTAAGAACATCTGCTCAGTGCTCACAGACAACTGAAAATGTAATGTTAGTACATAAAAGGAAAGGACTCTAGAATAACACTTCAAATATTTAAGGTACTGTCATAGAAGAGTGCGAAGCATCATGGCATACAGCACTGTGTTCAGGATTAATCAAGCACTATTGAGAAGAGTTAGTCATTGGGAAATGGAGGAGATGATGATTATCAGCACACCAAAAAGGACTGAAAGCATAGAGAGGCTTCGCGCAAAGAGGACCTGCAAAGATGAGGCCATTTAGATGTGGCAACTCTGAAGGAGTCTTTAGTCAGCCTTCCTTGGAACTGAAGAATGGAGGGCACTTAAGGCGGTTGGAAGCGTCTAGAGAAGTCTTCACCTGAAGTCTGTGCAGACAGACATGTGGCATTTGCTCCAGTACTTGAGGCCCAGGCAGAGTTAAAGCACTCTTGTTTCCTTCAGTAAAACTCTTGTTTGATTAGACCCAAAATGCATCTTCTGCTTGTTGACTAAATTCTGAAAAGAGGATTTTATTTTATTAAATTGCAGACTAATGATTTCTAGCACATTAAAAAGGGGCATTTTTCCAAAGCTACTTCTTCGTAATCTGTATGTTAAATAAGAGTCTTCCTGGCATCCGAAAGGAAATGACATTCTATTTAAACATGTTACCTGCTGATCTACTAGAGTAGCAGGCCAGCAGATTTTTTTGTTTGGTTTGTGTATGCATGTGTGTGTGGTTGTTTCGTGGCTCCTGGGTAATGTTATCCATATTTTTCTGTTTGGAGAATCACTTTTCCCTACGCACTCACCAACCAACATGAAACCACCTAATTATATTTTCATAATCATGATTAAAAACCATCTAAATTATCCTGCTTGATGTACTCAAAGAGTTTGTTGATTGCTTTTTGATGTGTATTAGAGCTTTTTGCAGAGCCACATCAAATGGTTTGCTCCACAATGAAATAAAAAAATCTTGTAATATACATATGCACATCTTTAAAAAAACCATATATAATTTATATTCTGCTAATTAAGCTACATCAAAACCAAGTCTATCACCATGAAATAATTGTGTAAAAGCTACTCACCTATTACAAGAACATTAATTTCCACTTTACTTTTTTTTTTCAAAATATCGATTTTATCTTATACAAGGCAATTCAGCATTTCAAAGCCTCAGAGTCTCAAAGTGTTTTTCCACATCCATGGAGACCTTAAATCTCGAATACAAAATCAAGTTTTAGAATAGAAAACTCAAGTAAATAATATTTTCATGTAGAATATGCTCCTTCTGCATAATGGATCACAAATATTTTAATTTTTTCTCTGTGTTGTTTTCACATCTTAAATATGCCACACCAAATCTTGACAAAAGTTCTGTCCACTGCAGAGAAGGGGTTGAAGAGAGGAGGGGAGAAAGGAATTTGCAGAATTTACCCCTGATCTGGAGTTTGAGACTGATCTGTGGCCCATTTTACTAGGAGACCATCACAATTTACAGACGTAGGTTTAGTACTGGCCTGGTTAATCCTGAAGACTGTGTTGGGGCAACATCATGCAAAGGGTCAGAATTTAGTAGAGGCTGGGATTCCTCTAAGCAGTGAAGGACTTTATTAGATCAGTCCGTGAGCATGTTGGAGTTAAGGTTTGCTTCATGACTGTCCAGCACCGATCACAAAGTCAGCACTCATTACATAATAAAAATAAAATACTCTAGGAAAACAATTAAATAATTTAAACTCTGCTTACTTGATATCAAATCTGTTGTCATATCAAATATTCATGCGAAATAAATCTGTAGGTGTGTCTGTATGAATGGAGTGCAAGTTCAAATGGCGATGCTTTGCTACAATTTGACGGCCAGCGCTCTAAGACCAGAGCACGGAGGTTGATCACACATGCAAAAGTGTCCTCCTCCACTGTTGCCTTCCTTAGCTGTGTGTGTGTTTGTGTATGTGTGTGTGTGTGTATATGCTGCCTCTCCTCTCCTGGAAACCTGTAACACGCTGCCACTTTATCTGTGGCATCAGTGACAGCTATGGGGTATTCGAGTACAGCTCCATTCATCCATGTGTTTCCAGTTTGACTTTCAGTAAATGTTTAATGATCCTTTTCAATTACTGGACCAAACGGTATTTGACAAGAATGCACCTTGTCTAATACTAGCACTTAGACAGGAGTGCATTTTTTAGATAGCACTTAGCATCCACAATGTTGTCATAATATTTGTGAATGTACTCTCAGGTTGATCTTAATGACCCCATTACAAAGGTCTTCTCATGCCTTGCTGTGTTATTGTCTCTCTTTCCTTGACTTTACTGATAAAGAGCTGTCAGAGTTCACCTGGGAAAACTCTTACACTCAATGTCCTGGGTTCAAGCCCTAAAAGGACATTGCCTTTACTGGCATGGCTGTAACTACCATTGGAGAAGTACGTTCCCCGTATAAGACCATGCGAGACTGATCCTTTGGCTTCTCTGGCTGCATCGAATCTCACCTGTGGCCCATGTGTATTGTGCACTGCTCTGCTGTGTGTCTCATGCATCCCTCAGCCTTCATGCTGAGTTTCAAGTACAGCGTGGTTTCATTCTGGCTGCTGCTCCTGGGCTTGATGTCCCTGCGAGCCAGGGCATGCATCAGGAGAGGCTGTGTCCTACAGGGAAAGCATGGGCCCAGGTGCCAGGACACAGCCCATACACAAGACACACAGGTATATAAAATAAGACAGATGAAGGAATTTTGCTATTCAAATGATTTGGCCCAATACTTGGCAAGTAGGCAATTAAATAAGCTGTTGTGGGATATGGCTACAGAGCTGTGACTGCCCCTTTACCTGTCATCCAAAGGTACTTTCTGTAGTTCTGAAGACAGTCAATGAATTCCGCCTCTAATGTTATGCTTACATCCTCTCCCTCCTAACTACCATCCCTTCAACCCATCAGGGTATGAAAACAGATCGTCTGCCTGACCCCTTCCTCTGCAGTAAGGAACAAACAGTGGGATATGGCAGCCCCTTGACGGGCTCTGGAGGTGCTCTCAGAGCATGCCCAACATAGCCTGGCTAGACTAAGTTCCTTGTAAAACCCTCTGAAGGCTTCACTTTCTTTTAAAAGACTTCTGGAAAAGCAACCGTCACCATTTCTATCTGGCATCAGCCTAGGGGTTAGGAAGTAGGAAACCCACATTCAGTTCCTATCCTTGTTGGAAAGAATTCAAACATGCTTCTAGTCATTAGACTATAGGTTTTTCTGGGAACGCTTTACCGCTCCTCATGAAGCTGCACCACTGTGCAGAAAAATGGTTTGAATTCACTGAGAGAAGGAGAGAGGGCGAGTGAAAGCATGACTCCCCAGGCTAATGATTAGGTAGCTTTTTCGGAAGTAGGAGGAGGTAGGCTGCAGTCATCCCTCCTGTTTTGTGCTTTAGTTCATGCCTGTTTCATATCATGTCCTCGTTCTTTCACTTAACTGATGCATTTTGGTATTTTGAACAAGAAATTACAGTCTGGTACCTACCTACTGTGCATGCTCATGGTGTTCTGCCTATGCAGTGATTTTATTCTGTGTATGTCAATGACGGAAGCTGAGGTTTCTCATCTATTTCCATTTATATGGGATGGGATCTATGAGGCTGATCCAGTCGCAGTGAGAACTCGTCTTTTTGTCCATTTCCCGCCCCCCTCAGCCTTTTTCACAGTGTCATCTTTTATTAAGATCACATTAGTGCTTCTGGAACAGCCATATTTTATCAGGATCTCTCAAAAGAGGATGAGTCAGACCATCTGATTTTATTTTGTTAAGTTCGTTTTTGATTTGCTGAGTTTAGTTCAGATACGAACACATCTTGTCCAATTTATCTTTAATATAGTACAGACGCTGGCACAGGCGCTGATCTTGGTTACACTAGTGTAAATTTGGGGACATGCCAATGGAGCACTGCCAAGGCCATATTAAAATTTCACTTTCAGCGTGGCTAGAACTGCTAGCTTCTCAGGAAGCAGGCTGCTGTGGTGGGATGAGCCAATATACCTCTTCTCAATAGCTCTGCAGTTCTCTCTTGGTTGGAGAATATCCCCAGTAACACAATACAACCGAAGTCAGACAGGGCCAAAGACTGCTTTACATAGCCTGAGGCTGACTGGATCACTAGTTCACATAAGCCTTGACTGACGGGGATAAGCTGGTGGGATTTAATCAGTAAAGAGGGAAAAATGAAATAAACTTTGTACGGATGGCAAGAACCATGACTAGTCAATGTATTTATCACCTGGCTGTTTCCCAGAGTCATACAGTAAAACAAAGAAGAAATGAAGAGCATCCAACCTGTCCAAACTGTATTTGTTCAGAACTAGCACACACTGCAAAGCCTGTATTGGCAAAAGGCAAAATGGTTGCTGTCAAGACTTTTCCCAGAAAACAGGATTTCTGTGTATTTCCCCTCAGTTTAGGTGTGTGTCCCAACATTCTGCCATAAATGCTAAAAATGTAAATGATTTACTGATTTATCCAGCCACCTAAGTACTCTGATATATCAGTATTCTGATGAATTTACAGATTTTGGCCCATGCAACGTAACTTCAAAAAACCCAGCTAATAGTAGTTCAGCTTTCCTGGAGACTCAGAGTGGATAATTCGCACTCTATATCCAGTGGAAACCTCTGTATTTTTTTGTATTTTGTAGGTCTGAAGGCTGCTTGGCATCTCTCACTTAACTGAAGACAGAGCACGTGATACAAAATCCTTTTAATATGTACTTCATGCTAAATCAGTGATAAACATGGGGTAAAATTGATCCCGCTTCTCTGGAATAAATCATGACAAGCCTGGGTTGGTGGGAATGGCAGCCTGCTGTGAACATTGATACTTCTGTAATTATTGAATTATGGGACTCGCCTGTCTTTGATCAGTTATCTTTCTACCCTTTGCATGTTTATTTAGTTGTTTAATATTGCCTATGGTCTAACTTGTGAGGTCTGTGGGTTAGCGATTTGCTTTGTATAATTTCGTAGTGGCATCTTGTACTCACTTAAGAGTCCTTAGAAATCTATGCAAAGAAAACCAGTAAGGTGTGAGTTTGCAGTCTTTGTGGAGCTAAAATGCCTGTTGATGTCCATGCCATTGAATATATGCAGTGCTTTTGCCATCTTATTCTGATTATTTGAATCAAGGTTTGATTTCTCAAATATTTTACAAATGTTTAATCCTTTCAACAAATAAAACTCACCATTAAAATACACAGCACACTTTACTGCCAAGAGTAATAGTCTGAGATGAAGCCGACACTATGGATGAATGGGGTCTCCCAGGCTGCCAGGCTTTACATGGGACCTTTTGGGGCTGCTTTCCTGAAGGCCCCAGGTGTAGCTCCTTGCAAGGTAAGCCCCACAGCTCTGGAATGTGGAGAGTGGACCTCTGGCTTTCCTCTCTTCCCAAATGGAAAATCCAAAGTCTGGTCTATGCGTTACCTCTGCCTTAGTAAAAGCTGTAAGTTTTTGTGATAGCACAAGACAAAACTTTTTAGAAGACTGTAAGGCAACTTGAAAGCCCCTGGGTGTAAGCAGATATCTGCTTGAAGCTCTCAGTGAACTTGGGCTTTGAAGGGCGGGTAAGCACTGATGGATGGTGGGAAGGAGGTCATGCTTGACTTTTCCCAGTAGGGACCATGGTGGGTACAAAAAGCCCCAGGACTACGACACTTAATAGGTTTGTACTCATGCAGCAAAGCAAAACTTAACCCAGGTATGCCACAGGGTAATTTGTCAGCAGAAGGCTCTGCTGGCATGGCTGAACTGCTACCAGTATCAAGCCTCATGGGTTTAAGTATCTTTGTACTGCCCTGTCTATGCTTTAGGACTGTACTGTCCTTGGAGAAATCATCCCTTTTGCCTCCAGGGTTCTTGTCAGGTGTGGGTTATCAGGAGGTCCTCGGGGACCTTGGTCCTCTTTCTCCTGCTGTGTGACTTCCGCCTGGCATGATGTCCTGCTCTGTGTCACTTGGCTGAGCTGCGTCCCTGCGGTGATGGGGATGGCTCCATCCATGTGATGTCTGCAGAGAGAAGGGTCCTGTGCCTGCCCTGTAGCCGCCTTCTGTCCTTAAGAGACC
Organism: Aquila chrysaetos chrysaetos; assembly: GCF_900496995.4. NCBI lineage: Eukaryota > Metazoa > Chordata > Aves > Accipitriformes > Accipitridae > Aquila > Aquila chrysaetos. Next base: position 50,789,209 of record NC_044007.1, read on the forward strand.
CTGCAAAACCTTAGCTTCCGTATCTTACCAAAGTAGATGGTAGTGTCTTTTTCTCCAGCTGTTACTGCTTGCACCAGATGCTGCTGGAGTCAGATGAGATTTGGGGCTGGATGCCAAAGGCCTGGGGGATGTGACGGATTTCCACTCACTGACTTCACACCCACTGTCAGGACCCCCAGGCAGATTGAGAACCACAGGCAGAGCCCACAGGTGGGTGCCCCAAATTTTATCATCACTCAGGTATACACATTCTGGCAGCAAACTTCTTTCTCCAAGAATCAAAGAGATTTCAGCTTGTTTGCACCAGAGGTGCTCTCTTTTAGCAATGAGCAGTGAGCATGGAACCAGGGCTGACAACCCTGCAATGGTGCTGGATATTTGACTTTGCACTTCTGATCCCTGCTGGTGAGGTGATGGGGTGATTTTCACCCTTGGTGGGGGGAATGGTCCCTCACATCTCCCAAGCTGTTCTTGGTGAATTGCATGACTGGGACACCATTTACAAGTTTCTCATACAGGACCCTGGCCCTTACACCTGGACAGGTGCAACACAGCCTCTCTGACGAGGGCATTTCCTAGGTAGATAGTCAAGACTTCTAAAGCTAGCTGATGGCTCTGAAATAGAAACAAGATAATATTTCCTTTCTCATCCTCTGTGGTCTGTGGGGAGGGAATAGAGACAGCCACCACTCATTTAGCAAGAGCAATTCAATTTTTAAGAAATGGGAAGAGACACTAAAAAGCACTCTATGATTTAGGGTCATTTAAGAGAAAGCGCTGAGGCAAAACCTATGATTAAGAGCAGCAATTATTTTTATATACATTATTACATATTATTCAAATTCATTGCAACTGGAAAATAATGCATCTATCACATTCATTTTCTATTCATTTTCTTTTAAATAAGCGCTACAAATGTTGTAAAGAGTTTGAAACATAATTGCTAGCATGACTACCCTATCTGCAGCCAAATAAGCATTTTTTTATTAGACCTCATTTTATAAATGGAATGTGGCTTGAAGTTTGAATTCAATCCTTCTCTGCTCAGCACTAAGCCATGTATTGGAGAGGTACAGCATTTAAATGTTGCCAAGATACCTTTGCAACCAGAAGGGCAAGAGAAAGTTCAGTTCTGTAAAGTGAAGGCTTAGATTCTGGAGAGTAGAGCCAACTCTGTGCAGAAAATCCTAAAATTGCAAATACTGTGGATTTAGATTGATCCTAATAATGCATTTTATTATTTAGATGTAATAAAAATTCAAATGATGTGAAAAATAGTAAAACCTCTAGTTTAGTGAGAGAGATTGAAGTGTTTTTAGACTATGCTACATGAATGCCAATATAGACAATAGAGTTTTGATAGCTATTCATCTAACATTTGCAGAAAGACATTAAGAATATATCACCCTTCACTGCCAGCTGCAAACACATAATATCATTCACAAATTATGTATTTAGGTTTTGGGAACACGAGACGGTTTTTGTAATGCTAATACCAAGACCATGTGTCCAGAGATATTGAACAGAGAGTCTCTGGCCCAATCCTGATCTCTTTGATACTTCTATTGACATCAAAAGTAAGAGCCATATGCGAAGGGTTTAACACTGCCATCTGCAGATTGCTATCAAATTTGCTGGGTTTCTCACTGTTACATGACTGTATTTTCACTTAGTAAGTCACAACAGTTAAGTTGTTGCCCTTTCCATTCACTGCTAGTTACCCAAAAGTCTGCTGGACATCCTCTGATGGAGTTTTTTCTGGGAATGCTACTCCAGATTTTAAACACTGAATCAGTTTTGTCAAAATATCCTTTTTTGTCATCATGCCTCATTATTGACCTTTCCACCCATGAGGAGACTCTGAGTGACCAATCTGAGTCAAATAAGCACGACGCTCTTGAAAATGATGTGCACGTCCTGTGTTCTAGGACTACTTATGAGCAGTGAAACTCCAAGCTGATATCTTCCCCTCACTTAATAAAATTGCCAGAAGGGAAATACCTTCACTGTCAGAATGGCTATGTGAACGGATGAATTAGGAGTAATAGACATTTTTAATGAGCTTTCTAAATTGGTTGTAATAGAAAAGGCATTATAGCATGCTTGTGTCCACACAATGCCACCCCAGCATGGGAAAGATGGAAAAGGGCACAAATGGGTACAAATGACTTTATGTACAAGAGAGATAACAAACTAGAAGAATCTGAAAATCACTGCATCGAAGAGCTAATCCAAAAACTGACATCCATGGGACACCTTAACACCCAGAACCTGCTGCAAAGATTCATGAGCTATCAAAAACCTGAATAAGCACGTCCATGTGGCACAGTGCAAAGTTATGGGGAGTTACCAGCTTGGGCTTCAGTCTGGGGTATGCTGCATTGATACCGCACTGAAACTGAGGCATATAAAGATCTGCCTTGTACACAGTCAGCTTTGGAGTCCAAGCACGTCACTCCACCATACTTCTAGCGCTATTGTGAGCAATATCTCCTGGAGAGATACAGACCCGGGCGATTTTGATTCTATTGCAAGCTCTGGCAACTGTCTACAGTGTGACATTTAACACAAATTGTTTCAGTTCTTTGTTTTCATATCTAAAATTAGGACAAAAGAATAATCATATCCCTTTGTAAAATGTATCTGAATTTAAAAAACCCAACTATATGAACTGATATTTGAATCATTCTTTGCTTGTTAATTTATTCTTGATAAATATTCTGAGTAAGGATTTTAATTAATAGAGCGAATAAGTAAATAATCCAATTGTGAGGGTTGAAATATATCAGTTTTAGCAAGTTTCATAGTCTATCTATTCTTAGGGACTGATATTAAACTGGGCACTTGTCTGCTTCAGAGAGAGTGTTATAACTTTACAGAAGAATTTATTTTTGAGAGGGAAGAAAAGACCCCATAAACAAGATATTAATATTTTCTTCATTACAGCAAGGTCACATGCAGATGCATTTTCAAAAAAACAGGTGTTCTGCACTTTAGGCAGTAGGTGCTCAAACAGATCTCTGCATGCTGCTCTGGCTAGGAGTTTTCAACAGTTATCTTAAATGCTGATCTCTTCTAAAAATATGACCATATAATTACATGCTCAGATACTAAGAATTGTGACGGTGGTGACTGGAGGCATGTGTACTAGTTCCCTGCTGGACACTTGGAAATTAGCAGTCCTTGCCTTTACTTCTCAACGGGATTGCTACAAACATTGGCCTGTCGTTACAGATGGCTTCCTTATTCTCTGCCTAGCAGCGACAGAAAAATGATGCACCCAATTACTAGTGCCACTTAAAAAAAAAGTGCACAGTTCATTAGTTTGAATGGGCGTGCAGTTCTGACCTAGTGTGTCATTTACATATTATAATGAGTCATTAGCATATGCTAATTACAAGTCTGAGCCTAGCCCTGGCACTTCTAAAAGATGCTGGATGATGCTCTGTAGATGCTGGCTAGCGTTGGCTGTGCTCTGAAAGCCGGCTCCTGCTTCAAACAGCAGCCTGGGCTGGTTGGCTCCAAACTTGGTACCAGGAGAAGTCTGTATTTCTCTCTGTGGGAAGGACTGCTGAATCAGGTTTGAATGCAAGTAGAGGCTTTTTGAGGTAAAGCACGTTGCAGGAGGGCAAAGGAGATTTCTGGGGACCAGTCATAACTGGCAACCCTCTGTGATCTGCAAGAGAAGCCGATCAAAAATGGCTGGAGACCTGCAGCAATGTCTAGTCCATTCATCAAGAAGATACTATCAGAAAAAAGGCAAAGTGCCAAACCCCTGGAATGGTAGTTGAAGATCTATATTTCAGACCTTGAAAGCGCCCTGAGTAAGAACAAAATGTGTTGAAGCTGAATTTCTCCTGTGCCCCACACTTCTAAAAATGGTTTGAACTTGGCTCACTTCCCTGGGGGTCTAGTCTCCACAGTTTCACCTACATTTGCTGCAGGAGGGACACAGCTCCTTCTTGGCTTACCTTCCACCTGCCACCACAGAGCAGAGAGCAGGGGACCCTGGCTGCCCCTCACATTCTGAGGGAGGGCAGGGGGAGGATTCGTTTGCCTCCAGCTGAGCCTGCTGGAGTGCCTTGGCTGCCGTGTTCTAGGATGGAGTCACTTACAGCCCCTTGATTTTCTTTTTTTCCCTCGAGATTTCACACTGTCCCAATTGGTTCTAGTTAGTGGTGTTCCTGAGATAATTTGCCTATTGGGCTTGGCCAGAGCCCCTCACCTTTCCTCCTTGGGGTACATCCACCATACCATATAGCATCTTTCCTATTATGAAATATGGTTTAGCAAGCATGAGAGCTAAGCATGGGAGCTGGAGTTCATGGGAGATGACTCTACCACAGCAGAAACATTGCTGATGTTTCTCTTTTTCTTTGCGCTGACCACGGGCTGCCAGGGGAGTGGAGCAAGGCAGTGTTGCCTGCCATTCTCATGCTTTTTGGGAAACTGTTCCTTTCTTCTGCAAGCTGAAAACACTGGGTGCAATAGTACATTTCTCCTGCTTCATACTTATAGTCCTGTCCCATTGATAGTGTCTCCTGTCATCACACCTATCTGGGTAAAAAGTGTGGAGGGTGAAGTGTGGAAGGTGCCCGGCTGCATGCACAAATCAGAGCAACCTTCACAATACACATCCAGTCTTTCCAGCCACGTTGGCCTCTCCAGTGTAACAGGTGGGGATTTGACTGGAAGTGGTGCTCACTGTGTGCCCAGTGCCACAGCTGCTGGATATTGCCCTCCCAGCTACTGGTACCCCTGCCCACCTTCCCTCTTGCCTGGAGAGGGGAGCCACACTCAGTACTGACAACCCTCAATACTCAGAAATCATGTGTCGAGCGCTTATTAATCGTGGGATTGGCATTAAAATCACAGGATATTAAAACCAGCACATTCTTTGTGCCTTCTGGTTCTGGAGCCACCAGGGGTCAGGGTCTCTAGGGCTTTTCCTGCAAGCATTAGACATTGCTGGAGAGGAGGAAGGCAGAGAGGAAGACAGCATTCTCACACAAGTCTTCTAACTTCAGGGGGTGGGGCTGCAAGAAAACAGACAACAAATGTTGTGGAATTGATTGTAAAATTTGGCAATGCTGCACATGTTTTTGTCCGTGGGCAGAATAAAACAAGCAAGTAAGGGCTGAGCCTAACTGAAAGCTGTCATTTCTCTCTGTTGAATATGTTTTTTTCTAATTCTTCCCGATCCTGATCTCCATTCTGTTGTACACAAACACCCAGAAAAACACACTTCCTGTGCGTTTTCGTCTTTAACTCCACATTTGCTCATCCTGAGATTTCACTGCCCACTGCCAGAGATGATGGCTGTTATTACGTGACTCTTTATACAGGTTTCACTGCAGCCAAAGTATCCTGTTTTTCAAACAAACTTCTATCAAGTAGAAGTGATTAGCCAAATTAATGTGAAGTTAATGTCCCAAAGCAGCACAATTTGTTCTCAGAACTTCACGCGACATTTAGCTAACAGCTTAAAGAAAGGGTTCCATTTGATAAAGTGATCAGAAAGAGTCACAGCAATGAGCTCGGAAATGCAGGGCTTGGTATAGTTTTTTCACTAACATAAATTAAAGAATAAGTATCAAATAATGTATTTAGCCAGGCAAGCATATGCAAAAAAAAAAAAAAAAAAGGCAATTTGGAAAGTTCCTCTCTGCTTCCATGGTGCATCTTGGGAACAGTAGCTCTGAGGGCCACCAGCAGAGAACAGTGCTGGGGAAGGAGGCAGAGGTTAGGCTTGGGAAGGCCAAAAAGACAAAATTGAGGTGGAGGTCCAGGTCCTTCAGTCCTTGACATGTTAATGCCAACAGGCCTTTAATGAAATTAGCTCACTGCTCATCCTTATGCAATAGCCTTTTGCTTATGGAAACCTATGTCCAAATCATGTTTGGAGCAATAGAAGTCTGTTGTAGGACAAAGGATGTCAGCTGTTTCCGAAAAGGCTCTCAGAACAGCCTACCCTAAAGGATGCTGAACACTTGTTAGTGATCTTTCCCACAGAATAAATCCAGAGAGAGGCAAGACCGGCATGGTAGTCCTTTTGCAGGTGCATTGCCTGAGCTGCCTGGGGAAGCGCATGCAACACCTGCTCAGGCACTACCTGACTGGCGTTGAACCGCTGCAATTAGTCCCTCATTTTAATGAGCACCAGAGTCAGTCACATCTTTGTTAAATCACCCCCTTGTGATTTTATCCTTTGAAGTGCTGTTAATCCTCCACTACCAGTGAGATCAGTGAGGAAATGGCTCACAGTACCACTCAGGTGTGCTGGGCACCTCGCAAGATCAGGCCAGGTCTATATGGCTTCTTGTTTATAGTTTTCAGGGTCTACTTTGGCTGCAAACGGGACTCTCTCAGAGGGACCGTCCCCCATCTGGCAGTGGGGTAGATGGTTCCTATAATGTGACTGACTGACTGTTTGACCTAGGAAGGCCCAAAATGGCAGTGTGGCCATTCCAGATGGATGGGTTTAGATTAACTCATAGAAATCTCCTCTCAACTTAAGCATGCATCTTCTTTGCAAGGACAACTCCATGTTCTTTAAACCCAGGCTTCACACTTGTCCCACGTTCCTAGGACTCGTCACGTTAACTGTGAATCACTCTGCCCATTCACCTCAGCTAATGCAGATAAAGTATAAAAAGGCTTTCAGTATAGTAAATATTTGGAGGATGAATGTCTGTCTGTCAAGCAGAGCAATTCTGCTTGTACTTCAGTATTAAAGAAATCCTGCAAATTAGCATTCCATCAGCTACAAATCCAGCAACTTTGTGGGAAGCTTTTAAGAACATATTCCGTGGTCAGATGATTGCATATTGGGCTAGAACCAAAAGTGATTAAATGTTGAAATTAGAAGCCTATGAAATAAGCTGGGATCCCTAGAAAATCAGTGCACAGCTTATTGTAAATTTGATTAGGAATTTTTTAGGCACTAAGTAGACAAAATTACTGTTAATCACATGTAAATTGAGATACTGGAACTAATCCACTGAAATTAGTGGGATTTTTGCCATTGATTTCCACAAGAGCAGGATCAGGCCTGCTCTGAGCAAGGAAGGGGAGGTGGAAAATTAATGTCTTGAAGAAGAAAGACTTAGGCCAGGTCTCACTATCATCAAAATGATGGATGGCTCAGTAAGTAACCAGCCCTTGACTCTCCCCCAAAAAGGCATCATTAGCTGAAAATCTGTGCCAAGCTCAAGTGCCACTTCTGTTAAAAAAAGTTAAATTTTGTTAGCATGATGTATTAACATCAAAGGTCAAAACCAGAAACTTATTTACTGAATATGTGCTGATGAAACATTTGGTAACTGGCACAAGGAGTAGAAATACAGTCTTTAATGGGGTGTCGGTAGAAGGGCTGCATTTGCTGGAACCGCTGCTGTGGGGTGCTCTGGTCTTTTCTGCCTGCCATGGTCGGATAGCATGGGTAATCTGCAGAGACACTGCAGCCTGAAGTCAAGTAAGCATCCTTACTGCAGACATAAGTTTCTTAAGAACAGCTAATATGTTCAGGTAATATAGGGATAGAGCCTCAGAATTAAAAGTAAAAATCAGCTGCATTTCAGAGTGAAACAACTGCAAGCTAAAGAAAGAATTTTTTACTATCCAGAGTTCAGCCTCGGTATGCATTTACCTACTGTAGCATTTGGGAATAAGTAGGCACAGTTTATGAATCAATTATTGATGGTGTTGTAACCCCCTCCATGGCGGGCCAGAATGCACAAATGGCCTTTGCACTTTTAAGGTACAACTATCCAATATTGATCACTATTTCCTGTGCTGTTTAACCTTGTGGACAAATCATTATCAGCTCACATTTATGGAGGCAGAGATTCCCTAATTCTCCTTTCCCCCTTTCCTGGACTCAGCACAGCAACCAAGGGCAGAATGAGGAGAGAAGTTAATAATCACTTTAAGCTGCCTCTGCACCATATTCTCAGGCTACTGGAGATCCTTGGCAAAAATTCATCTTGAGACTGGCTCTGCACCACTCTAGCTGAGTCCTCATTCCTCAGGACTCATTTGAACAATGACAGCCATCAGCCATGGCTTACCAGCCATGCTGCTCCGTCTGTTTTCTGCTGTTGTGTATGCCAAAGCCCGGTGGAAGTGTCTTTACCCAGCCTGAGAAATCCCTTACATAAGGTAAATTCTCCAGAGGCCCTTTATGCATGATTTACAGCATCATTATGCTATCACGCAGCCATAAAACCCATAAAGTCCCAAGCACTGAAAGCAAGACTCACACAGGCTCATGCTTTCCTCTAACTGCTCCCGTACCTCCAGAATACATGCAGCACAAACTGCATCCCCCCACCTCCACAACCCAACGTGATGCCCTGGCAGGTCGCAGTGGGTTGCCAACCGGTTGCATGTTGCACGTGATGCCCCTGAGGGAGAAGAGGGATGGAGAGCCCCTGGCAGATGCAGGCGTACCTGCGACGTGGCAGGGTAACAAAGGTTGCATCCAAGCGCCGTGGGTCTTCCCACATCATCTGATGCTAGAAGGTTTTCTCCTGTCAGGAGATAAGCCACTGCACAGACAGCTGTCAAAAAAGAAGCAGCCTGAGAGTCTAGGCAAACGTGAATTAAACACGACTGCTCGGGTACCGCGTTATGACAAGCATATTTCCATCCATTATTCAGCTACCCAACAAGAAATCATTTTGGTATCACTGGCTAACTCTATATACTCACTCATTTGAAAATAATGACTTTGGTTTCATCTGAAGACTTAAAATTCCTCTGGGCAAATCGGATATTTTTTTAAATCTTCGCGAATTGAAAAATTCAGTAGCCATGGTTGATTTCCCATTTTGATGGGTACATTGCTGTCTTAGCTATCTCTCAGGCAGAGTATATCACCTGAAGTGTGAAGTTCTATAAGCACAAATTATGCCTGATATTGAGATGCCTTCTTTTTTTCCCCTAATTAGTAAAGTTAATTTGATTTAAATGGCAGTTCTGCTGAGGTACTTGTATTTATTCCACTTTGAATTCACGAATGTTCTGAAAATGTTTTCAAAATATTAAATGAAGCTATAAGTTTCCTGTGGTCAAGCAAAAAAAAAACCCCACAAATTATTACTTGAACATGCTATTCCAAAACATTTTGAGAGGGCTTGCTTTGCTTTATTCACAGGCTTTGATTTTTTAGGACTGGTGACTTCTCTTATGTGGCAGAAAATTGCAAGTTTCAGCTACAAAGAGCCAGGAAAAACATAAATCTCTTTCTTTATGAAAAACACGTTGTCTTAAGACAGTCCTTTTCAGTCTAGTGTGTTTGCAGACTCCTGTGGGTCCCAGCATTCCTACTATGGGGACCACAAAAGGTAAGCAAAACCAGCATGCCCACTGCCAGTACATTTTCATTTGCTGCACAGAGATCCCCATCGCCAGTGATAAATCCTTAAGGTCCACAAATTGAAAAATGTTGAAAACCACTGCCCTAGGAATTGTGGTCCTACCTTGGAGCTATCTTTGCTAATTGGGCAGAGCTGACAAGCAGGTCCAATATGGTGAAGAGAGATCCCCAGATTATTAACAACATGATGGCATCTGGAAATTTTGTAGAGCAATAGAGGCACAGCTCTAATCAAGGACTTTTTCAGCCTCTTGTATAGCCCATCTGTTAAAGATTTAGCATATTATATATAATGCCCTCAGCAACTGACTTTGATGTATGTTCAACTGTGAAACATCTTTTGTAACTAACATAAAGAAATTTTTGTTTATTATCTGCTAGGTCCTTAGAATGGAATCTCTGCAAAAGTCACCAAAATAAATGATCTATGTTTTCAATATCTATGAAATATTGATATCAGATGGAATTACTCTTCTATCCAAAGCCCACTAAGTCATGGACTTTTTTTTTCCTGGATTTCACTAGGATTCTAATCATGGCCAGACTCTGCATAAGACAAAGGAGATGTGTTAAACTCAGGGTACTCAGATTTTAGGTGTAAAATAGGAAACAATGTAGTGCAAACATAACTACATTTCTATCTGATATGAAATGATTTATTAGAAGTATTAGAATATAGTTTATTGCAAAGTATTGAAGCAGTTTGTTCTTTGTTTTTCCCCTTTATTTGTGCAGCACAAGCAAAGAGTAAGGGATGTGTCCTGGCCGAATTCCAGTTTGGGAAATTACATTTTCCCTGACCCTAAATTCACCCTACAGTGCCAAAAGAGAAGAATAAAAAGCCTCTAGTCCTAAATCATTCTCCGTTGCTGTGATTATTAATCAGCAGGTACATCTGACAGCTTCCTTTAGTTTTGGGAAAAACAGATCATTGTTTGCAGGGCTCTATTAAGTTATTATGCTTTTATTCTCTAGAATGAAAAAAAGTACTGTAAATATAAAATAACTGGCTTGGGGAAGCCTTTATTTGTTTCTGAACTAGTCTACATCTTCAGTAACTGATACTAGAGTAATATAATCTCCTTGTCTTCCAATTCATTTTCAGTGTTTGACTTAGCAAAGAGTTCCTTCCCCCGTTCTTATAGAATCACAGAATTATAGAATGGTTTGGGTTGGAAAGGACCTTAAAGATCATCTAGTTCCAAGCCCCCTGCCATGGGCAGGGACACCTTCCACCAGACCAGGTTTCTCAAAGCCCCATCCACCCTGGCCTGGAACACTTCCAGGGATGGGGCATCCACAACCTCTCTGGGTAACCTGTTCCAGTGCCTCACCACCCTCACAGGGAAGAACTTCTTCCTTACATCTAATCTAAATCTACCCTCTTTTAGTTTTAAGCCATTACTGCTTGTCGTATCACTACCTGCCATTGTAAAAAGTCTCTCTCCAGGTTTCTTGTAGGCCCCCTTTAGGTACTGGAAGGCTGCTATAAGGTGTCCCTGGAGCCTTCTCTTTTCCAGGCTGAACAGCTCCAACTCTCTCAGCCTGTCTTCATAGAGGGGTGCTCCAGCCCTCTGATTATCTTCATGGCTCTCCTCTGGACTCACTCCAACAGGTCCATGTCCTTCTTATGTGGGGGCCTCAGAGGCCGGTGGGGTCTCTGGAGAGTTGGAGTAGAGGGGCAGAATCACCTCCCTCGACCTGCTGGTCACGCTTCTTTTGATGCAGTCCAGGATATGGTTGGCTTTCTGGGCTGCAAACGCACATTGCCAGGTCACGTCGAGCTTCTTGTCAACCAGCACTCCCAAGTCCTTCTCCTCAGGGCTGCTCTCAATCCATTCTCAGCCCAGCCTGTATTTGTGCTTGGGATTTCCCCGACCCATGTGCAGGACCTTGCACTTGGCCTTGCTGAACTTCATGAAGTTTGCATGGCCCACCTCTCAAGCCTGTCAGGGTCCCTCTGGATGGCATCCCTTCCCTCTAGCATGTTGACTGCACCACACACCTTGGTGTCATCAGCAAACTTGCTGAGGGTGCACTCAATTCCACTGTCCATGTCACCAACAAAGGTGTTAAACAGCGCCGGTCCCAATACCGACCCCTGAGGAGCGCCACTTGTCACTGCTCTCCACTCAGACATCGAGCCATTGACTGCAATTCTTTGAGTGTGACCATCCAGCCAATTTTTCCTCAAACAAAACTTCCATTTAATTCACAGAGGGCTTGTCTGGGTTAAGAGTGTGTGCATATCAGTCAAGATTTCAGCATTTGGCCCTTATGGCTGCTGTAGCTTGTCAGCATCAGCTTCTCAAGGACAGTTGCCAGAGCAGCTGCCAAGACGTCACCGTGCAAAGGTTGGGAGACTACCTCCAGGCACGTGATAATGATCCACAGAACCTGGCAAAGCATTTTGCTGTTCCAGGAGCTGCTCAAGCACGTAATGTGCTGGGCTCCATGGGTTGGGAATGCCTGTTTGAGGTGATGTTTCAGCAAGTGGCTTTCCTCCTGTAGCTGGGTCAGGAAATTTTTTCCTTAAGCTTTTGATAGGAAGGCTGTATTGCTGTGATCTCTCATGTTGTTCCCTGCAATATCCATTAGTGCTCCTATTACGATGCTGGGAGCAGGTGATGAAGGAGTGTGAGGAGCACATGCCACATGGTATCAAGCCCCCGTCCACTCCACCAGACTGTGCGCACATGCTGTGAGGACGTGGAGGTGCCTGGGAGGAGCATACGGCCCCAGCGCTATACCGGCTGCTCTCCGGGATGCTTTCAGCTGTTCCCAGGGATTTTGTCTTCTTAATGCCAATGGCCATCAGATGGAAATGAAACTAAACTGTTGTTCAGATTCTTACAGAACCAGGGCTAGTGAGTCTCAGGACTAGAATGCCCTTCTAAGCCTGCTTGTCATGGTTTAACCCCAGCCAGTAACTAAGCACCATGCAGCCGCTCACTCACTTCTCCCCCCACCCAGTGCGATGGAGGGAGAGAATTGGGAAAAAAAGTAAAACTTGTGGGTTGAGATAAGAACAGTTTAATAGAACAGAAAGGAAGAAACTAATAATGATAATGATAACAGAATTAAAATTACAATAGTAATAATAAAAGGATTGGAATATACAAAACAAGTGATGCACAATGCAATTGCTCACCACCTGCCGATTGACACCCAGTTAGTCCCTGAGCGATGGTCTCTCCCAGCCCCACTTCCACCAGTTTACATACTGGGCATGATGTCACATGGTATGGAATACCCCGTTGGCCAGTTTGGGTCAGCTGTGTCCCCTCCCAACTTCTTGTGCCCCTCCAGCCTTCTTGTTGGCTGGGCATGAGAAGCTGAAAAATCCTTGACTTAGTCTAAACACTACTTAGCAACAACTGAAAACATCAGTGTGTTATCAACATTCTTCTCCTACTGAATCCAAAACATAACACTATAGCAGCTACTAGAGAGAACTCTATCCCAGCCGAAACCAGGACACTGCTTTAGATCCAGCTTTCATTTCCCTGAAGTTAAGTCAAAGTCACATTAACAGATCTCCATGTTTCTTCCTTACCTATGCAATTCAACACCTTTTTTGAAACTGATAAAGAAGAATAAATGATACAATCACTGCTTAATTTTTGTGTCTGTGTTTTTATTGTTTGCAGTTAGAGCAGGGCAGCTCTGTGCTGGAAGAAGTCACCAAGATTCTGTCATTTTTAAGGTGGACTATGCTGAGTACTTCCTTTCACTTAGAGATAATAGACTCTAAAATTGCCTGGTTTTGATTTACAGACATAAATTAGTAATAAAAGTCTCTAATGACTTTAAACATTTTGTGTTGATAATTAAATTGTAAAGGGGGCTATAAATGGATGGGAAGAAGAGAGTATGTTGTTGTTAATATTTATTATACATATTACAGGCTTGACTTAAATATTTGAGGAAGAGTGGAGACCCTTTGCACTAGGCAAGGAACACCACCACACTGAGTGACAGACCCTGCCCTGAAGAGTCTACAGTTTCGAGAGAGAAACAAAGCTTGCAAAGGGATAAAGCTGTTTGCCTGGGATAACACTCTTAGTCCTCACCAAGGATGATGCTTCCAGGTCCATGACCCTGTGTCCTGGTTTCAGCTGGGATAGAGTTAATTGTCTTCCTAGTAGCTGGTACAGCATTATGTTTTAGAGTTCAGTATGCGAAGAATGTTGATAACACTGATGTTTTCAGTTGTTGCTACGTAGTGTTTAGACTAAAGTCAAGGATTTCTCAGCTTCTCATGCCCAGCCAACAAGAAGGCTGGAGGGGCACAAGAAGTCGGGAGGGGACACAGCCAGGGCACCTGACCCAAACTGGCCAACGGGGTATTCCATACCATGTGACATCATGCCCAGTATGTAAACTGGTGGAAGTGGGGCTGGGAGGGACCATCGCTCAGGGACTAACTGGGCGTCAATGGGCAGGTGGTGAGCAATTGCATTGTGCACCATTTGTATATTCCAATCCTTTTATTATTACTATTGTAATTTTATTTCTGTTATCATTATCATTATTAGTTTCTTCCTTTCTGTTCTATTAAACTGTTCTTATCTCAACCCACAAGTTTTACTTCTTTTCCCAATTTTCTCCTCCATCGCACTGCGTGGGGGGAGAAGTGAGTGAGTGGCTCTGTGATGCTTAGTTGCTGACTGGGGTTAAACCATGACACCCTGTCCACTGCACAGCAGTTGCTGCACAGGACATAAAGGACAGGAATTATAAGATATCAAGTTCCCACAATACTAAATAGAGAGTTATTTTTATTTGTGTTCATAACAGGTTCACTGTGCAAAATAGAGTGGTATTTTCCTAGACAACGATCTCAGTACTATGTGAGAGGTCACTTAGTCCTGGCAGCAGATGCTGTACATTCCGGAATAATGCAAAGAAGACACTGACAAAATCAGAATTTTCTAAGAGGATCATGTAGCTGTATTTTAATTTTGAGTGGAAAATGGCAGTTGCCTACCCGAGTGTTCAGAAACCATCAAAAAGACCTCTCAAGAAACATACAATTGATCTTAAAATCATGAAATATATAAATAATACAATAATAATTGTAGTAAAGGTCTGATGCTTGTATGCATTTAATATAAAACTTATAAGATGTCTGGTATGCATATCAAGGCTTCCTCTGTAACTGTAAGTTAAACTTTCTTTTTAATGAAAAGTGAGAACTTACTGGAATCACTTGGCCCTGGCATGGATGGCTTTCAGAAAATACCACATATTGCAAGACTCACTATGAAAAGCAAGAACCAATAATTGAGATACGGTCAGTTAAAGAACATTTCAGCCTTTACTGGACGTCTTCAATCCCTGTAATGCAGGTTTGCTCACCTCAAAACAATCTTTTTATTTATGTAATTACTCATAATTAAAAATGTACTTCTCATTTCTAGATGGATTTTTTTTTTTTTTTTTTATAGTATCACCGTCCAGCAACAGTATCTTCTTATGCATTTTTCTGGCAGTAGTTACCTCCCTGTTAAAGTTTTTGAAGACAGGACATGACTAAATTTTTGTCTTCTGTGAAGAAACTCTGTGCATCTCCCACATACACAAGACCAACATTTTAGACATCTAAAAAGACATACTCAGTTTCTTCCTTATCATACTTCTTTGCTTTCTGAAGAGGGAAAACAAAAGCTTTTGCTAAATAAACAATCTAGATTTGTTTTAAAATGTCCTGGACTGGGTGACAAATTTAGATTGTTTACCAGTGAAGAAATATTTCAGATATTCATTCACAAATTTAAAAAACAAAACAAAACAAAACAAAAATGTATGTATAACTCTTGTCTGTTTTTTCCTGACCGTGAAAGTTCATAAATGAATATTAACCCTAAAGTTCAAGAAAATTGCAATAGAGATGTACTCAGACTGCTGACAATTTCTGAGAGAAACTTGCAAAGATCAGTATAATAGATTTTGATGAGGGGAAGGCTTTTGCAAAGAGACGGTATCGGCTTTTAAACATCCTTTCCATGGGCAGGGGCAAAACAAGAACAGAAATTGCTTAGGACATGCCTTAAAGCTCAGCAAGTTTTTGAAGGGATATGTTCATGTATCTGCTTATCTGAAACAAAGCAAAAATTCACTGAGTGATTGATTTTTGCCCCAGCATAAAAACATTTTATATTTTTATTTTGCATTGCTCTAGATGCTGTCCAGTGGTTGAGTACTAAAAAAAGAAAAATTAAGCCACTCACTCTCAGAAGCTTCAAAAGTGAAGTGATACAGGGTTGGTGATAACCAGCTAGTTTTACACAAAATACTTTTGCTTGCTTTCATACGAAGATCACAAAAAGAGAATCTTACCCAGTTCACTAATTAAATTAACAAGATGAGTGAGTATACATTAATAATACATAATTCAGATGCTTTTCACCTCCATCATGAACAGATTTTATGAGATTTTAAGTATTTATTATGGTGGATTCTCAATATGAAATATAACTCCTAGGACCCAATGTCAAATTTAGGGCTCTGATTTTCTACCCAGGTTTCTCCAGTTCTCACTGATGTCAATTACAATTCCCATGGATGCTATTAGTTAAATAATATGGTGTACAATATCCCATAGTAAAGTGGTAAATTGCTGGAATTGTCTCCAATGTATAAATGTGTATCAATATTTGAATCTCTTTATGTTGCTGGATGTATCAGAATACTGTATAAGAACATTCTGACTGGCTCGGACTGAATGTCTATCTAGTCCAGTAGCCTATGGTTGACAAAGTCAAATAGGAGATGCTTAGGGAAACAGTATAAGAAAGTGGGAAAGAATCAGATGATTTTCACTGGGACATACTCTTAAACTCTGGTCTGGTGGTCTGGTGTTACTTGGTTGCTTATTGTCCAGATGGCTTCCTACAAAGTCAAAAGAAAGAATACTGTATGAGCTGAGGTTGCATCTACGCTAGTGTTTTGGTTGAAAGTAATAATCAGATTTTTACAGAATTTCCAGTTGTACATTCCCATGTACTTGTTTGATTCACGGAGTGGCTTTGGTGCATGTGAGTAAGATTTCTTTGACAGCAAACTAAATAAGAAACTCTCCTGGTTTGTATTAGATGTACTCAAAATCCAGATGGAGTCATAAGGCTACAAATAACTGACTGGTGCTTTGAATGGCTTTGAAACACAAGCATGATAGGGAAGTTCAACCCAAAGGACCAGGCTGAATCTAACCTGAAATAAAATCCTGTAATTGTATATAGTGAAAATGCAGACACTTCAATACTGACCTCTCAGGCTATGTCTGAGAGGGCAAAACTGCAACTGTTTCTTGAACTACTGAGCTGCAAACCAGTCTCTTTCCACTATCTTTGTGGAAAGAGACTTTAGCATAAGGAACTCCATAAAAACCATGACTGATGGGAATTCATGAACTTATGTAGCAGCAGGTAATATTAAAAATATTACTTACATATCCATGTCTCAGACATAATTAGAAGCTGCTGTCTTCTTGGTCACTGAAAACAAAATTTAGCTAAGAAGCCTAAAGCATCAAAATGCAAAGGGAGGAAGCTCTTTTTTTCTCTCAAATTACTCTACACAGTTTACCCATTAGTTTCTTTGACATTGAGTTTATTGGAATTCTGGATATTTTCAGTGATATTAATGAGTCACCTGATAAAATTAGATAAAATAGTATTTATACAGCAGGGCAGCGGATTGCAGGTACTGGTTAGGATCTAATAACTTGCTTCAGAGAGGAGGGAAAAAACACAACAAAAAGAGAGTGCTTAGTTACAGAGTGGCTGCAGAGTCCCCTTTCCATGCTGTGTAGTCACATCCTGGACCTCCATGTCAGAATTCCTGTGTGGCATCTGGCATGTGTGGGAGGGCATATGTACAGCCATACTGGCACGTAACCATCTAGAAACTAGCTGATAATGCAGGATGTATTGTAAGCTACTGTTGCTCTGAGCAGCAATAACTAGCTGCCTGGCTTAGGGAATTGTAGGGCACCAATCACTGTAGAATCTAAGTGCCAATAATGCTTAACATTTATTTTACACTTTACAGAGTTAAAGTGCTGTAGGAACATTAGCTAATTAATTATTGCATCTCCCTTGTGAGGTGGGTCGGTTGGTAAGTATTAGTCCCATGTTACAGATAGGAAAACTGAGATGTAGTGTTTTCCCCTTTTATTTTTCTACTGCATTCTGTAAAGCTCCAGACACTCTCTAAAGGAGTTTGCTGCAAGTTACTTGCCCAAAGCCACTACTCAAGTTGGGGGCCTAGGCACTATTATAGAACTGGGCTTCTGTTTCCCTGTCTCTTGCTCATTCCTCTACGGGCTACATGGCCTGTTTCTTGATGGTGAGGAGACTGTTATGTTGCAGCAATCACACGAAAAAAGCAAACAAATCAGACCTAAAGCAACAAACCCAGTGCTCTGACAGATCTGCTCTGTCCAGAACTCCAAGCAACGTATCTGGGTACTCTGCTACCTCTACTACAAATTTCCCATACAGCACAAGAAATAGGGTAGATATGCAATGGCTTTTGAATAGGCATCCAGAGGCAACTAGAGAACCTTGCAAGAAACAGGAGCTGTGCTTCTTGGTTAACATGCTGCTCCAGAAGCCCAGAGCTGTGATGGGACTGGGATACTTGAAAACTCAATAATATTTCTGAAGGCTTTCCACAGTGTCATACCATTCAGCATTCAAATCACTGGAAGGGTCCCTAAAGTCCAAACACTGATTTTGTTGCTCGAATCCAGGTTTTTTGTAGAAATTGAACTTCCATTGGGTTTGTGTTTTTTGGGGAACAACTCTCAGGGGCTTGCTAGCACTTGGAGATGTGGCCCTTTGATTCCTCTATGGGTTGCATTAGTAAGCCAAGAACATTCATAGGTGTTTTAAAACATGACATCATTGACATAAATCAAAAATTTTGGAGTTTACAAAACCCCCAGACCTCTTCAGTAGCAAACTTTATGGTTTTCAGAAGCCATTGGCTTCTCCTTTCAGTCTGCTAGTGCATTCAGTTTAATCTTCCTTTGAGTTCTGAACTTTGTTTATGAAGTAAAAGCCTTCAATCTGAACCCTGCAAGAGGCACTGAAGTGTTTTCTGCATGTTATTGCAATTATAGCCGAGAACAAAAAGGCAAGGCTGATACACTGAGCACCAACTAACTTCTTATATTTTCTGATAATGAAAGGGTTCTGAAATGTGGGAGCTGTGAGGTGGCCACAGGTGGAGCACCCCCAACATTGCTCTGTCTCGGATGAGAACATTGCAAATGTCAAATGAGCAGTACAGAGCATACATTAGTATTTTAATGAAAATGGCCCAAAATATTGAGTGATGAAAGACATGCTTAAGGATTGAGATATTTGGAACTACTTGAATCTGTGAATGATACTTCCAGGAAGGAAACGCTCTTACTTGTAGGGCTCTGACCTTCTCCATGTTGGCTATTGTTGAAGAGAAATAATCTGACCATAGACAGTAAATGGAGACTCCCTCTACTTTGACTTGTACAGGTTTTGTTTGGAATTGGGAAAGGGTCAGTCCCAAGAATTTAGTGATTATAAGTCAGGCCCCCAAGTCATCTGATGAATACTGGGATATTATTTGCTAGTCACCTTTTGGTAAGCTCAGATAATATTTTCAGCCTTGCCTTTGCAGTTGCTTGCACTGAAAGAATAACTTAGCTTTTTTTCATTCTTAGCTATGAATCTGATCTAATCACATGCCTCTAACAGCTGATGCTTTAAGAAGCCCCCAAGATTCACAAGACCCGGCAATTTCAAAATGCGATTCATAAAGCTAATTGCAATTCTTCATGTAAGTAGAACTAATTACGTGTATGTACTTGACCTTTAAACACCAGTTCTGTTTTCTCTCTGAGACTTTTGTATTTTTAGTTTCTTCACCTCTTTGTTTATTGTTCTTAATCAAATTGTGCCCTCAAGTGATTAAGAACTCAAATTAAGGTTTCATACTTTAAGTATGTGATGGGGAGAAGAGGGTTAACACAAACACTTCCATGGCAATATTTAAAAAATTTAAATTATCATTTTGGTTGATTTAAATACTTCTTCAAAGTGCTAACAATACAAATATTGCTGTATTATGCTAGTAGACAAGATCCAATGGTAAGAGTTTTCCTGCAAAATTATTATAGATAATGTAATAGCAAGGTGTCTTTAATTAAGCAAGGTGTAAATCAAAAATACATAATGGAGAGTGCACTTGATTTTAAAAATCACTTTAAATAAGATAATACCTAATCAGTAGCATAAGCAAGATTATAAAAAAATCATATTTAACTTTTTGTTCTGGCAGCAGTCTTTGAAAAACTGTTTCTGGTAGCCTTCCCTGGCATTCACTATGTATTGGCAGCCTTGGCAAACTGGCAGGAAAGAGGATGCAGAAATTATCTAATTCAAACATCTGAATCATTGCGCGTTGGCTCCGCCAATCTTTACGTCCTACCCTCGGGTTCTCCTGCACCGTCCGTCACTGCCGTGCTGGGGATTGGGCTGGTGCCTGCAGCTAATGAATACTGCATTTCCTCCTCTCGTTTCACCTCACCTATCAAGATGGAAATGTGAATTACTGTACGTTGAATCTCATCCTGCCTCTTATCATCAACATAACCATGAAGCACTGTCAAAGAGGGGGAGGCTTGGATGGATGGTTTTGGGCTGCTCTCCCTCCTGACCTGGTGCCTCTACTGGAAAGCTGACACCACTTGCTGTGGGCAAGTTGTAATGTGGTTTGTTTAACAGGGTAAATCATGCTTTTATCACTGGAAATAAGATGTGGTGGAGACGTTGTCATGGTTACTTAGCCATTTCCCCAGAGTCACAACACCAGTGTCCCAGAGGGGACATAATTCTATTTTATGCATATGCATGAGTCTAGCAGGTGCTTTGGCACTTTAATTATATATTTTTTAAATGGCTAACTGTAAAATTGTGACAGAAACACAGAGTAAAAAGGATAAGAAGTGGACTTAGAAAGCAGGCAATAGGATTGTCAGTGAAAGGAAAAAAAAGTCCAGGTTTCTGAAGGCCACTGCCAGAATTTAAAATAAAGTAAATAAATACGTTTCCTAATTATGTAGGAAAGTCAAGGAGATACTGAAAATTATAATCTCCAGGTAGGAAGGTACATGAAAGAAACTTTACAGAATTGAATCTTATATGAAATTTTTCTATAGGAAAGTTACTCAGCTCATGGAAATGGCAAGAAGAGTGGGAGTGAGAGAAACAATAAAATATTAATAACTCTTAAATAATTCAAAAAAGCCCCCCAAAACAACAATAAAACATGTAACTACAAAAACTATTGGAAAATGATTGGTATCATCAGATGACTACTTTCATGCCTGTTCAAGAGGTTAAGTTACTGCACTTCATTTAGCTGCTGTCTCCTCATGTCAGTCATGACCTATCAGCTCCTGCTGTCCCAGGTGTTAATTACCATCCCTCAATTAAAAAGGACTACATATTTTTAGCCCAGTACAATAGAAATATAAAGCTAGAATAGCTTTAAGTCAAAATAACTTACAAGGACGAAGAGTTCCCAAATTATCTTCAGATATATCAGCTGCTGTGTAATTACTGTACATTCAAATATTCTACAAGTCTGTGCATGTTTTTATAGATACCTGATATTTAGACATTGGATAATGTGTCCAAAATGATGAAATCTCAAAAATCTGGAAAACCTCTGAATACTGATACCTGTTGTACATAAAAGGTACCATGCTGAAAGAACCCTTTACAACTTGTTCACCTTATATGTGTCTCCTACCACAGAAACGCAAAATTCACTTTACTACTGCTGATCATGTTAGGGTTGTTTTGGACTTAATCAAAGACTTCTGGAGTTGACAGGATAAACTTGTTCACAGAAGGTGAATAAGCCATGAGGAATTTTTCTGAGTAATGATGTCTCATATCTTTTCATTGTACTTCTTAAAGGGGGTTGGGAAACCATTATTTCATGAAAAATGTCAAAATTTCAAATCTGTTTTTTATTTGGTGGGAATGAAAATAAGGCTGTTCACTGTTTTTGTGAGTGACTTCAAGTCAGATGAGGCATTATTTTGTTCTGAGGACATTCACTTGGGATTTGAGATGGTCTTATTCTGTGTCATCGATATATAGACACGTGATCTTTCTCTCTCTACCTCTCCACTTCTTCTCCTTCTCACTTAGTTTTTGCCAAAGATGATATGTTTCCCAAAATATTTTCTTTTTGACAGAAAACTGCATTCCCGTGAATGTTTTTTTTTTTTTCCCAAATCTTTTAAATTGCTCTGGTTTTATGTTCTTCTTGAACATCTTTTAAAAGAGCATCATGTCAGGCTGTGCTTTCATGGGCATTTGGCTCAGACTCAATGCCCTTTTGTATTGTAGGGTTGTTTTTAACTCAGGTCAGCTCACAGGACCTGCAAACAATTCAAGAAAGGGAGGGGAAGCAGCAGGAAGAAGCATGAGTTGCTTATCGAACCACTTATATCAAGAAAAATGTTTGTGTAACTGCAGGTTTTGATAGAGCAACGATAATGTGGCCTCTGAAACACTTTATTTCTGAAGAGAAGCTGACTATATCCAGGCCCCTCTTTCCCAAATAACTGCTATTCTAGAGAATGCTCAGGAGGCACAGAAGCCAAAGAAGCCACCTTTATATGCAAGGTGAGAAACATCCATAATCAATTTAAGTGAAGTGTGAACTGAAAATGTTAAGAAACATTGTTTTCCCCTGTTGCAAGTTTGCCTCAATGTTTATGTTCGCCTGGAAATGTTTCATGACAACCAAAGCATGTTTGGCTGAGGCAGGTTCTGGTAAGGGCTAAGGCTCTGTGTTCATTACCAGAGTTCTCCTCCAAAAAATAATCAAGCTATATTCATCTTATGAATGTTAGAAGCATTTTTTTCCCCTTCATTGTGAACTTGAAGCCTGAGAAGTATCTTGGCTGTTTTCTGTGAAATTCTAGCTAGCTAATGTAATTGCTGTTATGGATATATACTATAAAATGTATGTGTTCAACACTGTCAGAAGACCAAAGAAGAACACTTGGAGATATAGTGCACTGTTTTTCAGATGGAGCAGAAACTTCCTAAAAGGCTCCACTATGGCGTATACACACATTTAGCCAATACCTTTGGCGAGATGTGTATCAACAATTCCCTCATGGCAGTGCCAAATGTTAAATAGAGTTGCATACTGCTCAGTTTTAGCAAAGATTTCTACAAAGAAATATTCCAAAACAGAGTCAGTTTTGGTTGCTAAGATAGCAATTCACCAAAGTAGTTCAGGAAAACCTGTGTGGCTGTGGCCACGTGTCCTTCTGGTTCCAGATGTAGCAGGTACTGCCCCATCCCCTCTCCAACCTGCCCGGCACTGTTGGCTGGAAGTTGCTGTCCTCTAGGCTCTGGCAGCAGAGCTGCTCCTCCAACTCTTCCCTGACCTGTGTGGGTCCAAATGAGCCATGTTAACTAATGCTATTGAAATAGATCTTTGCTAGCACAGCTAGGTATTAATGAGTCAGGTTAGGGAGAGCTCATACAAAGGTCTGAAGCATGTATTTGCACATCCCCAAGATGAATGGGATGGAAGCTGGGGAGGAAGCCCAGCCCTGCTGGAGCCCAGGGTGAAACTTCTGTTGATTTCAACAGAACAAGATTTAATCCCTTGCGTGTAAGTAAGTACTTTGCTGAATGGGCCCTGGGACCCTCCTGATGCTCAAAGCCAAGTACAAGAGTAAGCACTTTTGTCTAATCAAAGACTGAGTCCTTCTTACAAGGAGAACTGTGAGCTTCGGTGACACTACTGTATCCACTTCTGCTCCTACACGGGCCAAGTGGTCAATGTGCCAAATACAAAACTTAAAAGGAATGGAAATCAAAACTGTCCTCTTGCATCTGCACCAGAAAATCCACCTTGGGGGCTTATAACACCCCAGTTACTACTGTATTTAGGCATCTCATGTATTTATCCTCAGAACTACTCCATGGGGTGAGGCAGTGCTGCTAATCTTGCAGTAGTGGCAGCTCAGTGGGGACAAATGGCTGCACAGTGCCACACAAGTAATTCACCATCAGGCTTCGCTCTCCCATGGCTCAGGCTAATGCTCCCATGCTCAAGACTATGTCCCCTCACACCACGTGTTTTACAAAAAGCCTATTGCCTTGTGTACATTGTAGTTTTACTGCATGAAAAGAGATCTGACTACCACATTCAAACCTGGCCTGGAAACCTCTACTCTTGCAAAAAAATCATGACGTGGAGCTTTTATGGAACTACTCCTATGAGAGAGACAAAATAGGTGCTGGAATTGATTATTATGATAGATTAAAGAGGAAAGTGTTGTTTGGGAAGCATTGTAGAAAGCCAAAAGTTGACACTGGTGAGGGACTGGGCTCCAGAAGGGGCTGGGAGGGCTCATTCCTCCCATCTCCCATCTCCTGAGTGAAAGGAAATGGTGGCTGTTGTACATTGATGGAACTGGCTGTTAGATTTGCACAGCACCTAGCACCGTCTGATGCTGGTTCATGCCCCAGCTGCTCAGGTGCTACCTCTCTGTAAATACAACTGTCCTTAACTTTAAACTCAACCCCATAAATTCTTTTAGAATCTGAGGTACAAGTGAAGAGTTTTGAAGGAGCTGAGTGAAGCTAACTGGAGCACTTTGCTCTCCTATAGCTGAAAACTTGAAATAACATAAAACCAGAAAAATATTGTCAGAAAAAGATCTTAGAAAGTTGCCTATTCTACTCCTCTGTCTTCTTTGTGACTTTATGGTATCTTGCCCTACTTATGCCACCTCTGACAAGGGCTCAAGGATCTCTACTGAAAGAAATACTACAACCTCGACAAGCAGCTTCTCCCATATCATTACAGTCCTGGTTAGAAAGGTTTCCTAAAGTCAAGCCTGCTTCTGTTATTCAACTTCTTCACAATGGATGTGGAAGAGCACTCCTGTGCCCTTTAACAACTTTTTACATACCTGAGGACTGGTATTAAATCCATCCTCAGCCTTTTCTTCTTTAGATTAAACAATCCTAGATTTTAAAATCTTTCTTCCAAAGTCACCTTTTGCTCACCCCTTTCTTCTTTGCTTTTCTTCTAAAAGTTACCTCCTCTGTCCCTACCCAAGGCTAGGCATACCATCTCAGCAGAGGCTTGTCAGTTCTGAGAAGAGCTACAAGATTACTTCATAATGGAGAAAAAGTATTTTGGTTAAAATTGCACTGAAGTCTTACTTGCAACTTGCCTTGTCATCTGCAGCTGTATAAGCACTGCACTGAACCAGACCCAGATCAGACCTTTATAGGATTTCATGAGAAATACTTTTGTTTTGATCATAAATCACTGTTATTGCAATCCAAAATATTCTCTGTCTGCTCTATAATCTCTTATGACCATATCAGGTAGAATAGTGTCAAAACCTTACTAAAGACAAGGTACGTATAATCTACTAATTCCCATTATCCACAAGGCCCATTACACAGTCAGAAAACAAAATAAGATTCATTTGACATAGTGTGATACATAAATATTGATTTCCAGATGCTTTAGTTCTTACAGAATTTTTCTGAGGGTTGAAGTTAATTTGACTTCTTCAATAACTCCTTGGTTTCCCCTTTTGCTTAAATAGAATCACAATATTGTGCTTTTCTAGCTATCTAATTCTTCATTCCCTCTCCACAAGTTCCCAGGAACACTACTAATGACTCTGAGACAGCTTCAGCCAGTCCTTTAAGTATCCCATACAAAATTCATCAGACACAAAGGATTAAAAAAAAAAAAAAAAAAGAACTCAAATGAATACCCTTTACCTATTCTTTCCCTTTTCTATGCAAAAATCTTTTTTTGTTTCTGATTTTAATCATGCCAGCCACATGCTCAGAACTGACCTTTTAATTGACAAGGATGCAGGAACCCTGCTTCACACATAGGCCTTCTCTGCATCCTTTTTGAGACTTTTCTGCCTTGTGATTGTTCAGTCAACACTGCTCTTGGCTTACCTCTTACTCCTAATGCACATACAGAATGATTTCTTCTTACCCTTGGTGCCTCTGCCTAATGGTGTTTCAGTCTGTGTTCCAGCTTTTCTTGTTCCGTCCTTACATGCTCCTGGTAATCTTTCATACACAGTCCATAGTATCTGAACATGGCTTCTTCCTTAGTGCACCCCACACACAGGCTGGTCAGTCTTTCTCCTACTGTAGGGACTTCCCATTTCCAGCATTGTCAAAGCCCCCATGCTACCATTGAAAGCTGCTCTTGCTTGATCAGTTTTGTGGCCAGTTGCAGTGGCCCTCCCACCATCTAAGTGCCTGAGTTCTTTTCTATAGAGGAAATTTTCCTCTAAAGAGGAAAATATAATTATTACCTATAAAATTTTCAAGCAGTTTTAGTCTTCTCTACATGCCAGGCTTCCAGCAAGTAATGTATCCAGACTGAGGCAACACCCCTCCTGTTTTCCCCCTGCCTCTTCTTCCTTTTGTATTATTATTCCAGTCATGCGAATTATCCCACCAAAACTGTTAATGCCAATCAAGTCATAATTTTGTTATTGTATTAAGACTTCCAGCTCCGCCTGTTTATCCCAAATATATCTTCCATTAGTATACAGACATCTGAAGTGTTTTAGTGGATTTATTCACTACCCTCCATGTCCTTCTTGTGACTCCATTTTGAGTACCAAAACCTCCAAAATATTAGGCCCCTATCAGGCTGCTCTTGGTTTATGCTCACTTTTTTTTGCCCTTGTCAACCCCTCCCTCGATCCTACTTTAAAGACCTTCTAACTAGGTTAGCAGTTTGTTGGATCAACAGCATGGAGCCAGTGCAGCAGAAAAACCTGAACACCCTCCAGCAGTATCTCAGGCTATGGCAGGCAGCACCTCTTCCTCCCCCAAACTGCTTCCCCTGTATAGCAGATCCAGCCAGCAGCAAACCTCCTCTCTACCCATCAGAAGAGGGTCATAACTCTCTCAGCTATTCTCTTCTTTTGGGGGAGGGCTGGCTACAAATCTCGTAGCTGGGGTTAGGTGTGTGATTTTTCCTTAGCACTAGAATTTAAATATCGCTTGCTCCCTGGATAACATACCTGTTCTTGATCTCCACGGGTATCACCTGCCTCAGGAGGGAGCCAACTCCTGCATCCCTACCTGTGGAGAAGCTGTTTCCTTCTCCGTTGCCGGTGGCACTCCCTGCTCTAGCTAGCCAGCCTCTTTGTGCATGGAGGTGTCCTCAGGCCCTCCTGGCTCCCTTCCCTGCAGCTCCCTGACTTGCCGTCAAAGACACCCAGGGGTACAGGCACCTCTCCCGCTGTTTGTCTTCCTTTCCCCACTGGAAGGAGGAGAGAGAGGCCACATTCCTTGGAAATCCAACCCAATACAGGGGCTGAGGCATCCCGGATCAGCATTCCCTACCTGAGATGCACCTCCCTGGTGCAGACCAATATCAACGCTTGTCTTCGTGTACGGGTGCAGCCAGACTGATCTCACTCCACCCTTAAACCGAAAGGTGGGGAGCTGCTCTTCTCTGGGGACAGGGTAGATGCTTCAGGGTGTATCTTCTGTTCATGGCCATCAGTACATCAGGCTGGGCACAAACCCACAATGAGATAGCTTCAGCCACTCCTTTAAATATCCTATACAAAATTCATTATACCCAAAGGACTTGAAAACACCGGAGAAGGGAGCCTTACAGCTTCCACATCACAGCTAGCTCATCAAGCTGACCTGCTTGGAGTCCAGGCAATGCAAGTGCATGTCCCACTGCTTCTCTTCGTGCAGGCATGTTGTAAAAAATACACTTCAGCCTCATTTTTGTGAAGGTACAAGATGACAACACTGCTACCGCAGTCAGTCTGGTGTTATTTTTTTCCCTGCAACTATGTTCTAATGAAAGAACATTTTGTTTAGCATGTGAAATGGTAAATATCTCAAATCATAGGAAAACATACAATAGTTGCATTTTGTTATAAACAATGAGTACCCACTAGGAAAATACAAGAAGAATGAAACACTCTTCCTTTTCCTGTTGATTGTGTGTGTTATGCTTTCAGGCAAAATGGCATTTCCCTCCAAGACCTGATGCTCTATTCTTTCCCAGCACTTGCTATTGACATAACTTCCTAAGGTATTGTTATTCCTCTTATTGATTATTATTGCCAATACATGGAAGGCTTATACCAGCATCCAGCTCCTTCAAAGGCAGCGTGGACATCCTCACAAGAAATCTGACTGCACATTCACAAAGGTAGGGGAAGGTGTGAAGGACCAGCATTAATAAATGGGGGTACCAATTGTACAAGAACTATTGTAGTCTATGCACCTGTTTATCTGAATGTGTTATTTTATACAGAATGAGGAAATTCTAACATTGTAGTTACTTCTGGAACTGAGTTGGGCAGTTCAAAGTGATAATTACCGTGTTCTAGAAATCCCTGGTTTTGATGATGAGGTTTTTTAAGCCTATAACAACACACAGATCCAATTGCAAAAGCTTAAAATTGCCTCTTCAGTAGAAGCAGGGCTTTGATTTCATCTAATTTGACCCTTCCACCGCACTTATAAGTGCACTCCAGTGTGGCTAGAGATAAAAACTTTGAAATTTAAATGTGCAACTTGCAGCTGAGGTTGGATTTGTGAGCTAGGACACAGAGTACCTTTTGATGAGCAGCAGTTTTCATTACAGCTGTCAGAAAATACCTCCCCATTAGGAAGCAATGAGTACATTTAATTCAAGTCCAACCCTTCCAACACCATCACTTACAGACACTCTTCTGCTCTGTGAGTGAGGTTCTAATAATACACTGAGCCATGTGGGACACACCAGGGTGATTAATGCTTGGATGTGAACATACAGTGCACAGAGTATATATTTCCCCCTTAAATGAATATATCTGGTTTTCATTGATATTGAGGTAGATTTGCTCTGTACTTGCTCACATGAGGAAGCCTAGAACTGTGGGATCTATCATTCAGTAATAGCTCCTGATAACACTAACACTTGGAACATGGCAAAGTAAAAAATGTGAATTCATATTCACTTTTAATAAACTGGGGTAATTAGTCAGTTGAAATGCAATAGAAAGTGACAGCCTGTGACACATAAAAGACTGCAGACTGACAAAGACAGAGCTATTCTTCATTGCACTAACATCCGTTTCTTCATCAACATTGAATTTTTTCAGTCTCTTGGCATTTCAATTACATTATAAAATGAAGGGCTAAAACCCTGGCTCTGCATTTTTTCCTCTCCTCTTTGAGACTAAAGAAAAGAGATGAGAAAAACCCTCTCCACAGTTTGCTTCTGTACCCTCTGAAATTATGTCAGTGGGCCATGGCATCCATAGTACTCATGACATGTACAGGAGAAGGTGTTCAGCCTTGACATCGTCAAGGTGCTGCCGGGACTGTGAAATCCCACCAAAGGGAACCGCCTGGAAGACAATGAGAATGGGGCAAAACAGGTAAAAAAGTAGCAAAAATTATTATGAGTAAAACAAATCTAACCATGAAACTCAAGATGCCCCAAACACTCCTTTGCTCTTTGCTGGCATCATAGGTATTTCTCTCTGCATCCCCGCTGCCCAACACCTATGGGGTGTCTAATGGGGCGGTTGGGTAACTAATTTCTGACAGAAGGGGGTGTCACATTTCCACCTCATCTGCTCCCCCTTTCCCCAGCGCTCCCATCCCTTGTCGGGCTGTGCCGCAGGGAGCTGGGAGCCGGAGCCAGGGGTGGCAGCACGGCCGGCAGGGCAGTGCCCTCACCCACACGGGACACAGCCCCACGGTACTCCAGCAGAGCAGGTCCGGGGATGGTACCAGGGCCAGCCACAGCCCAGGTCACCAGGGTGTAAATGCAGCAAACAAACCAAGATGGGAGGCCCAGCAGGGCTTCTCCCCACTCGTCTCACTCGTGGCACACCCAGAGCCTGGACACCCCGTGCCCTGTTTTGGCTCTGGCGCTTGCTGGACCCCTCTGTGAAGTCATGTAACTTGCTGTGTCAGCATAAAATGAATTCCTCCCCCTAAAAAGGATAGCTTTCTGCTTGGTCAGCAAACTGAAACTAGGACCCGACCATTTCCAGACCCAGTGGAAGCAGAAGAGGAGGATTGTGGCACTGGGAGCAAGAGAGGAGGGAAGAACAGCAGGTACAGGGGGGAAGAGGAGGGGAGGAGGAGGAGGATGAAACTGAGAGCTCGCCTTTCAGCTCACTTTTTGGGAGCAGCAGCAAGTCAGCTAGCTCTGCCTAAGAAATTCCTGGTTCTTAGTTTCCCCTTTTTCATGATGATTTTTGGTAAGGTCCTCATTTGAGGACATAAATGGTGTTATAAATGCATGTGATAAGCCACCTACGCTTGTGTCATTTCAGCATTTGGTGAGGTTAGGCCTATAGAGAGAGAGAAGCAGTACCTTTTATTAGATCACCTGAGACAACGGTAAAAAACAGGCCAGCTTTTAGGCACACGAGTCCTTCCTCAGGACTGGAATAGCCTCACTCACTGCCTCGGAGCAGCCTGGTGACCAGAGCACTGCTACTGTTCCCAGCGTTCAGGTCCTCTGAAAACCTTACCATAAACCTCCAGCAGAGAAAAAGAAGTGAGAAGAAAGTATTTTTACATGAAGAACAAATGACATTTAAATCCTTTTTTTAATGACATCAGGACTTTTGCTGTGCAAAGCCTCAGCTTGTTGACTGGTGAAACATCAATGACTTACCTCCCAGGCATGTTATTTTGTTAATTTTTATATATGGTTTTGAGTGCCTTGGATGGAAGGCACCAAGGTTGAGCTGTATAGTTTTCTCAGAAGCCTCATGGTCTCATTTGGTTCACTCATACGTCAAAGCAGCTTTTAATTTCTCAGCTGTGGGACTCAAGTCTTAAAATACACTAGCAGCCAGAAGCTCCCCTTTAAGTACCTGAACGAAAGGGTCAGGTTTTCAACTGTTTCTAGTCTCCTGCAGTTCCTATTGTTTTAATAGAGATGTGCTGTTCAAAAAACTTAGCTCCCAGCTGTAGGCATGAGCACTTCTACTGCTGTGACCTAATACTTCACAGCACAGTCACTACTTCTATCACCTCAGCGGAAAATGGATCTGGAGGGGACCTGTAGTCTAACTAGCATCCACAGAAAAATGGTGATGATCTGAACTACCTCCACTGCCTACCTTCGAGTCTGATTTTTCAGTGAAAAAGAAGTTATCTTTGCAAAGTGAAATAAGCAACCATGTATTTTGAAGAGACCTTACAAATCTCAGAGAGGGTAAAAGGCAAAAATGTGTTAGCAGCACTGTTGGAATTATTCATTTGTGAACCATTTTGTTGAAAAATATAGCCCTGAGTGTGCCTCTCAGTCCTTTTGTCTGTCCCTTAGGTGCTCTGCAGGAGGTGCAACCTGAGCACCGTGACAGGTTGCTGAAGGCACCTGTTATCTTTTCCATTCTCTAACTGGACTTCTTATGTCTGACATCTTTCTTTCATCAACAGTAAAGTGTTTTTTAGTAACTGGGTAAACCCAGATTCTGAATTTTAAGCAGTCAGGGATATGAGCTTGAACCTGTGCTTATAAACTTGAAATTCATTGCTTATAAATGCTTGTTTGAGCAAAATTTAGACTGTATGAATTAGTCTTCCAAAAGAGTCTTGAACAGATTGGATCTGAAGTGCAGGTCAGTTCCTCAAGTGGCGTAAGTATTGACTTGGGTATCGACACGGTGAAACTAAGCCATTTTACACCAGCTGAGGGCTCTGCATCTTTTTTTTTAAATTCAGGGAACTTTTCACAGATAGGGTTTTATTCTCACCCTGTTCAGCCAGCAATATTCATGATCAGAAGTAGAGCATTCCTCTGCCAGGTCACTACAGAAGTGAGATAAATGTGCAGATGATGAAGAAGTCTTAATCATAGTTTACTTTTAACCCTTAGATTTTGTTCATTACCTCTCCAGTTATTCATTCTAGCATATCACCTTGGCCCTGGCAGAAAATGCAAGGGAAACAAACTGAAGCCTGTTTTCACCTTAAGCAGCCAAACGGTTAAAGGACGGGCATGTAAACAGCTCCACTACACCTATGCTGTATTATGAAGTCCAGTGGGATTCTGCTTTAATCTTGAGAGGGAGTGTGAGGGGTTTGTTTTTCACAGGGGCTTTAGCCTTCAGTTAAGTGCAAACACCTGCTGAAGTACTGGTAATTAGTAGGTAATTAGTAGCTAATGTTCTTAGAATTTAAAAAGAAAAGCTTACATAAGTAATTACTTACTATTTCTTATAATGTGCTGCTTTTCCTGAGGTTTCATATCCCCAGAACATTTGCCAAGTTCCTAGGTTCCTCAACATACTAAATTGTTTATTAATTACACACATATATTGCTTGTAGAAAAAAATAAAATGCATTAAACCGCTGGAAACAGGAGTGAGTTATCTTTTAAATTACAGCACAAGACTCATTGGAAATGACAGAATTTGTAGAGGGTAACAGATTTAGGAGAAGCATTAATTTGGGGCTGGGGGAGGAGGATGGTGGTGGCTGGAGCAGTGAAAGCAACAGCTGGGTAGCCCAGAATGAGTTCCTTTTTCTTGGATAGGGGATAGAGAGACACAAAGCAAGAAGCAGCCTTTGTGGTGGGTGCTTTGCTCAGGTCAGTAAATGTTTAGCACAGCTGTGGACCCCAATTGGATTCACATTTTCCCAGCTCCATTCACACATTTCAGGTGCACTAAGAGTTGGGGGCCACTCTGGCTCTGCAGCAAAGCGGTTTGAGTAGTATTTCACCTCTTGCAGAAGAATCTTTTCTGGATCAACAGAAGAGCTAAAACATCTGCCTTGTCAAACTCTTTCTGCAGTCAGCACTCACCATTTTCATATGTGAGAAGTATTAAGGCAAAGCCATGCTTTTTTACATGCTTTACATCAGAGCTAACAGATGATGCAGCTATTGAGGCGGTGATTGCACTTACCAGCTGCCAGCCTTGCTCTTGCAGCATGTGGGGCATGCTTTATACAGAGGCAGAAGAGGGGAACACCTGCTGAGGTCCATCCTTGAGTGGATGCTGCTCACCATGTGTCCTCCTGTGGGACCCTGCCTGCAGCTCAGCATGAGCCCCTTCCTATAGGGCAGTAGGGTACACACACCTCATCCTCTCTAACGATGACTCTCCTGTGAAGTACAATGGATATGAAAGCAGATTTAATAACAGCAAGGACCACGTAAAGGTGAGTCATAGTTCTGCAGAGTAGTCCTTGCAGGGAAGAGGTTGAATTTTACCCTCTGAGCTCCTGCACTGGAGGGTGGGACACAACAGCCTTGCAAGATTTGCCATCTTCCCTGAGCCCATGCTCTGCAGCAGGGCCCTGGGAACAACTGGGCTGTCTTGGGATCTTCTCGTGTATGACAAGGGCTTTTGGAAGAGCTGAGATGGGAAAACCTTCCTGCTTTTCAAGGAAGCTCACTGATTTGAAGGAGCAGCCTTCCAGACCATGGCCCTGGTGGTGGTGGGGAATGGCCCTGGAGATCTCTCAGCTCCTAACTTCCTTTATCCTGTTTTATCCCATTTCAGTTAGGACTCTGTAAACTAAGAGCTTGTGGGCAGCCTGGCCAGGGTGTGATGCTTTAACAGAAAGGTGATTCAATTGAAGATGGAGCCACTGTTTAAAGATAAACCATGAAACTGAAGTGCTTCTTTTATTGTCACTATTCAGAGTTAAGTTTTGGTTTTAGTTTGATAGTGAATAAGACAAAAAACCCAAACATTCGCAAATTGGACTAATTGAGATTAAAGCTGCTGGTAGGCATCAATTTAGCATAAAGCTTGGGCTTCCTTAGGGTTTTAGGTCCTCCAGCATTCTTATTATTCCTTGCCAATCAATTAAGCTGAATGGAAATGGCAAAAAGTAAAATAAAAAAAAAAAATTAAAAGGAAAAATCACTTCCAAAGAAAACCCCACCCCAAGGGTGGGGGAGAGTTGGCTGTTTCAGCCATACATAGCTCTTGAGAAAAACACCCGCATTGTCATGCGGAGTTTTAATACTAGCTGACTAATCTCTTTGAGGTGTATACCTTGGAAGGCTCCAAGCCCAGCTGTATCTTAATAGCAACTAATATCAACTCCTCTCACACACAGAGGCATCAACTATCTGAGGAGGTGCTTAAGTGCTAGGGAAGCATTTGTTTCCTCGACACCAGGTCTGCTCTCTCCTGGTGAAGACAAACCAGGTAGTCCTTTGTCATTCAACTCTGCTTTAGATTCATACAACATTTACCACAACTCAGGATTTCCTGAACTGCAAACGGTATTGTCCATCAGGACAAAGAAAACCCCTGAATGAAGGCATCCTAAGTGATGAAGAAATTTGGCCTTGCAAAGTCCTTACAAAAGAGTGGCTTTGTGCCTCTCACAGTGTTTCTTTCAGTGAAAAAGTGCTAGCTTCATTTTTTAATTAAAAATAGTGCATGCTTCACACTTATATGGCAATGATTTGTAAAAGTATTTATGTTTCCTAAATAAACAGTAATTTAAAAAATTAAACAGCAAATCTGCAGCCCTTTAGGAGCTATTTCCTGCCACTGTGCTATGCACCAGGGATGTGTGAGGCTTCCTAATCATAGCTGGGGACCAAAGCAGATTATTTGTGCTTCAAAGGCATCGGTCTGTACATCCAAACTACAAAGTACCTCCCCCATGTTTTAGTATCGTTAGTGGTATAGGACTGAGAATGGAGTTGTTGTAATTCATTTTGAAAGGAAAAAATGTACCCCTCAGCCTGTCTATTTTAATTCCTCATTCTCATAGCACGTTTCACTCAGGAGAAGCTAAGTTACTGTGGAAGGAGGTATGGTAAGGATATTGACACAGGAGGATAGTCTCATATTCCTTGAACTGCAATAGAAAACTGCTTGAAAGAGCACAGAAATACCACCCAGCAGTTTAAGAAAGGAAGAGTAATTAATTCAAATAATTTTGAACACAAATTGGCATTAAAGTACAAACACAATTTGGCCAGGACATCAGATTAACGTACCTTGCCAAAGGGTTTATGGCATTCAATCATCTAATCTAGCCATGCTTTCAGACCTGAACAAAAGACCAATTCTATAGCTCAGTCCCCTCTGTGGGCCCACTCCATATCCCCTGGGGTTCCAATGCAGTTTTATTTAGCTTTTCCATAAAGACCAACCTTGAATAGACATCATATTTTTACTGTTTCTCTAGCACACCATTTAAGATAAGTCTCACCATGAGGACTCAATTCAGTAGCCTAATCAGAAATTTCAAATGCTGTTTAAGATGCCCCATGGTGTCTGAGACATCCACCAGTGCTGACAGATGTAACACACCACCAAGGGAAGGCTCATGTCTTTCTGGACCAGGAACTACTTTCTTGTCCCATATGCCTATTGGAAATACCAGGCTGGTGTCGTAATGATCCAGGCTGGTGTTGTAATAAAGTGACAGTACATTTGAATTCCACTGTGATAGCCAGTTTCATCATTATCAAGCAATATATTCTTACTATACTCAGAATATTGTTTGTTTTGATTCTCTATGAAAATTTAGGACCAGATGGAAAACAGTTTTTCTGAGGCTACTACATCTTCCTGGAGAGTTACTGGAGAGATGAGCTGGATAATGACATTTTGCAGCTTGATTCCTGAAAACTGGTTTGATTTCAGGTCAGTCATTTTACTTTTGATGCAAACTGATGGCAGATAACAGAGCAAAAATACACATGTTCTTCTCTGAGTCTCAACTGATGCATCATTTACCCGGCTGATGTATCAATTCACACACAAAAAGCTGTGTGCAAATAACACAGGACAACGTTTATGCATTGTAGGCTAATTTTGCTCTCAGTTATACCCATTCCACTCCAATCCTTTCATTGGGGTTGACAGGTGTAATTGAGAGCAGCCAATTTTTTCTCTGTGACCTTATACAGAAATGAATGAGATCCTTCAGGACTTGGTTGCCTGTACATTCATAATAATAAAGTAACCGCAGTGATCATATAATGGCTTCTTTTTCATTGCTGCCTTGGGGGACCAGCTCAGCTCACTTAATTGGTAACTGGTTGATGATCCATCCTGGTCAGGCTTAGCCTAGGTTAAACCTGGGATAACGGTGGGTAAAAGCTGCAACCGTATGATGGCTCTTCAGGGTTGTTTGGTATATGAGTGTTACGTTCTTAGAGAACAGATACCTCTTGGGTTTATGGCAAGCATGTGTCCATATCTGAAATCACAAAAGATAAGTACAGTTCCTTATCATCCCACTCCAATCTAAACAACAAGGATCTGAACTCTAGTGGGCTGAACCCCTTATTTCCCCCATGTCCAGGCTGAGACAGATGAGTGAATCCGCGTGGGGGAAGGCAGCAGTCCCAGGCTGAACTCAGAGATCTTCTTTTGCTCCGCTCATGGTGTCTGCTGTTCTGGAGAACCGCAGTTCCTGTATCCTGGTTCTCTGTGGATCATCTAACATAGCATCATTGGTTCTTCGCAGGACATCTGTCATTAGAAGAGTCTAAGAATGACAGTGGATGCCTGATGACAGCCATTGTGTACAGCCACGAAGGGGGCAAAAATATTTCTGTTAGTCAAGCAAATCAGTAACTTATCTTGAAAAAACATCTCTGGAGCAGGAGCAATCACCTGACTAAATCCAGCAATCACCTACTGACTAGAGAGGGTAAACTTTTGAGCGAGTCAGATAGTAGAAGAAATAATGGGTGTTCCAAAAGTAATGGAAGTCATAAAGTTCATAATTACTTAAATGATTTCCAGGTCTTCCTATTGATCAAAATTTGGATTTCTTGCAATCAAGGAGTTCCTCTCCTCCCTAAGTAGTGCCTTTGCATCATCTTTATGTTTATATGCATGATTTCCATACTTACTATGGTTTTATGTATGTATTTCAGGACAGTGGGTAGATGTCACTGAACCACTCAGTGACAGCATATTATAATGAAGGGAGCAAGAGGAAAGGAAACACATTAATATACCACTTCAGCAAGACTCTGTGTATCAAAAACTGGATATAAACTTCAGCTGTGCTCTTTGGCTTACATTATGCAGTGCTCTACATCTGGAGGCCACACTGATGTCACGATTGCAACATCTAAAACCTCTGAACACCACCAAAGATTTCCAACAGAGAATGTGTGCACCTTATAGAGACTGCAGCAGCATATAGTCTTGTTTTGTTTGGTATCTTTTCTTAATTAAGGGCATGTCTTAAATCCAAGCTTGGTTTTGTCACTTAGATAAGTGAAAAGCTGTTACAAGGATGTGACCCTTGTTTGAGCCAGCTCAGCAAGACTTTCAGGCCCAAAGACCTAGCGTGGTGGGAACAAGGCATGAAGAGGTGAAATGATTTACTTGCAGTCACAGAACAGATCAGTTATGAACCTTTGTTTCATAAAGCCAAGCAATGCTTCCTCACTGGCCTTCCCCCATGACAGAAATAGTCCATATGGAGGTTTCGACTTCAGCAACGATTGTCACAACATGTTCAGGTAATGTGATGTTACTGCCTTACACAGGTAGCTGTAAAATAACATGGATCCTAGCCTGCACCGAGGTTTCTCTGTCAGTACAGTATGCTGCTTTCTTTGGTGCTCATTAGATGCCTGTAAATGCCTGTCAGAATTTATCTCCTGCTTTTTTTTTTTCATCTCACTTACTTTCACAGGTCTTGTCTCTTTAACCACATAAATCAATTATTGAGCATGAAAATATTTCCCCCTTTATTCTGATTGTTCTGTGGCTGATGATGGTGTGAGGTGCCATGATGGAGTGCACTCAAGGACCTCTTAGATGAGCCTATATATTTGCATTGCTAATTTCCTGCCTTGAGAGGGAAGGCAATGGTTGACTTTGTTCCTTGTTTGATTCATAGATCTGTCTCGTTTTACTGAGGATTGATTGGTGTGTAGGCAGGGAGGGGGGCTGGATATATGGTTTGAATTGCTAGCACTTGTGCACAAGTGAAGTACTGCTTGTTTGCAAGCAGATACTGAAAAACGGGAAAACAATTGCATTACAAAAGAATTGTTAAGGTGTCTGTGAGAAAGCTCTGTGTGTAAAGACTTGCACAAAGAGATGCTTTTGGTCTGTGTGAACCAGAAAAGGGAGATGATCCAAGGAAAACTTAGAATGGATAGTTTGAAGCAAATGGAAATCATTGATAACAAAAATAAAAGCTTTGCGTGGGCTTGATGTTAGCATCAGACTCATATGATGCTGGTAGGATGCATAAAAGCCATAAATCAATGGAATGTTGAAAAGAATGATGTTTCTTTAACAAGTGGTATAAGACTTGGAGGCTTAGCCCAGACCAAGTACAAAGTAGAAAGCTTCACAAAAAATAATTGAGGTCCCTGCAAAATATTTCAATTTTTTATTGATTGAAGGCAATTATCCCTTAATTGCATATTTAAATGAGGTATTAGGAGGTTTAACTAAGCAATGCCTCTTAATTGCTGCTGCACACTAGGTGTCACAGATTGTGTTTATTTCATATGTTAATTAAAGAGAATAGATATTTTATTTTATTGACTAGCGGGCTCTTCAGGCTGTACTGCTTAGGACTGAGTATGTCTCAGGTGTCCAGAGGACCCTGGGTATTAATGTAATCATTAGAAAAGTTCCAGTTTTAAATGAAGAGCTATATCTCCATTTCATGGATATTTTCAGCCACTTAGACCATATATAAGTAGGGGGAGGGAGAACCCGAACCCAGGTGACTTTAACTGGAACGATACAAAAATGCTTAAGTGCAGGCACAACCACAGCAAAGGTAGGCATGTCAAGAGTACAGGTCTTTTCTGTCTGTGCTGAACACCCAGTTCTAAGACTGTGCAGCAGGATCTGATGGGGCCGAGATTTGAAATATCTGGCATGATTTCTAGGCTATGGCATTAATCTTTGAGGGTTTTTTGCACAGTCATGTGTGATTCATACCTTGGAGTTAGCAGCCCCACCACTGAGAGGTTGGGGGGAAGTGTCTGGATAGTAGTTCTGAGCTGGTTTTGGGGGATAGCTTTACATGAATAGCAGGGTTTTCTGTAAAAAACCTTCTTGTGTGACTAACTGTGTAGCTCCTGAAAGAGTGATATACAGGTAGAGCCAAACATTAAAGTGGGGTAGAGTTGTGCACTGACGTGTAGCACATGTCTACGTGGTACGGGGTCATACACTTCAGGCTCTGATAGTATCCACTTTTTCTATAAGATGAAAATAATCAGCCAGAAAGCGTTGAGAAGGCAAGAGACAAGGTATACTGTCTAATCACAGGAGTACTGTGCTGTATCTATATGGAGGGGGCAGATGGATGGATACTGCAAACCGGCCAGATATGAACCTTCTCCGGGACAGAAACCATACAGCCGTGTTAGTGAGGTTTGTGCCTGAGCTAATAAGGCCCACTGGGAGGCAGAGCGTGTTAATTCAGGAATAATATAACACTCACGCCATCAAACAGCTTCTGGATCAGAGCAAGTGTAGCTCAGAGCACGGGCAAAGGGGACACGTCTGCCCGCACCCGCCGCAGCTCACCAGCATGGTGGGGCTGGTGAGAAACCGAAGGTGGTTTCAGGGCGAATCAGTCATGTGCCTGCTCGGGGCACGGAGAAGCTCTCAGAAATACATGTAAGGAGAAGCAATCTGGAGTTGGAACCAGAGGAGAAAAGATCTGCCAGAATCACCAGGGGGGCAGCCTATCCTATTATGGGAATCTCGGAAACAGAGCGTATTTTGTCTGGAAAAACAGAAGCAGATGGCTGGAGCCTGAGCAATCTTCAGGCACAGGCCTAGGGCGACGGGCTGTGTCCTTGCCCGAGGAGGCAGTGACTGACTTGCCGCAGGAGCAACGGCTTCGACCGCATGCCAGCTCTTGGGGCTGCTGTGAAGGCAGGGTGCAAGCAGGTGGAGGAAGATGGAGGGGAAGAAGAAGCAGGATCCCCCAGCTGGGTCTGGAGGAAGGGGTCTTGAAGGACAAAGAGAAATTCATGGACCCATTCCCACTCTGCTCAAATTTTTCCTCCCCAGGGACCCTTCCCAACTTCTGTCCAGTTCCCACCAGTTTCTGCTCCCTTCCCAGCACCTCTTCTGCTGGTCAGCATTAAAAGGAAGGCTGTTTCTGTATTACTGTGTATTCACACAGGTGGCATTCATCCATAAAGGTGGTGGGGGCTCAGCACCAGGAAAACTGCAGAGGCATGACAGCAAAAAGGCAAAATTCACATGAGACTACATGGGCATAAATTGGCCTTGAATCGATTCAGGATGGAAATTGGGTGCATCTTAACCAAACAGCAGAGCAGTGAGGTTCAGAAATGGCCTTCCACTTAGGCCAGTGGAAGAAAAAAGTATTTTGAAGATGGGGCTGAACTGGTTTATTTATTGAATCACTGGTTAGTGTTTTGGCACTCATTGTTGGTGCCAGGGTATAGCTCTTCCAACTCTACGTTCAAATGTAATATTCCACAAATTGTGTTTCTGGTGTGTTTTTCTACCTTTTGCTGAACATATATGGGGTTTTCAAAGAAGCACCAAAATCCCATGGCTGTTCTTTGAACACAGGGCATCTGGCTTCCTTTTGTGTTTTGGAGAAACCAACTGGAGCTAGTAATGATGGGATGATCCTGGACATCATTTCTGCCTTCTGTCAGAATATAAAAATGCAGTGCCAGGGTAAGAACCATCAGCTTGAAGTATTGACTGGACTGTTAGACTTAACAGTGAATTTGCTCTCTTTTAAATGTGTTAAATCCAACCCTAGATTAAATTTAAACTACTTTCCTACAGCATAATCCACCGGGGACACCCTGACTTTCCATTGACTTTAATGGAGCCTCTACTGAACAATTAGAGCGAGGCACAAAATATGCAGTGTGGCTGTAGAGATGAAGTGGTTAACATCCTTTTTTTTGGTGGGTAATTTCCCCTTTTAGTTCTTATCGTGTCATTATAATTAGCAAAGCCCAAGGGTTCAAATCTGAGCTAACAAAGGGCAGCAGCATGATAGTTTGTGTGTTGTTACTGCTGCTTATTACATCTATCATTATCATCTCACTGTGACCTTGGGCTTCCCCCACTGGTTTTTCTCTCTCTTCTGTCCATCTCATATGTCTGCTGTAAGCTCTTAGGGGCAGATCTGGTAGTTTGGTGGTCCAGACCTACAGTAACAGGACTTTATTCTACATCGAGGCCTGTAGGAGTGGCAATACAACTTTTAGAAAGAGGGCTAACAGATTCATGGTTTAATGGCAGGTCTTTTGGAAAGGCAAATGCTGCTGTGTTGAGTGTGTCCTCCTGGGGTCCGGTAGCTGTCTGTTGTAGGGCCAAACAAGGGCCAAGCTGTACATGGCAGCATTTTACAGGGCTGGGTAGGGAACACTTCTGCTCTGCCTCAACATACAAGTTCCTATGCTGTGAACGTAGGGACACACCAGGTGAGTTGGTGCAAGAACCCACAGGAAAAAGAGGAGGCTTGGACGTACCTCCAGTTCAGTTTTAAGAGAGCTCTACCACAGATTGATCAGACTCATCAGCAGGACATTTCCCTCCAGGACAGCCTGGTAAGACTGCTGCAGTCTGTTGCATCCTCTGCTGAAGTCCAGGCATAGCTTCCCCAGCAGTTGCAGAGGCTTCATGGGCTGGTGGCATGTTGGTGTCTCCTGCGCTTTGCCAGCATTAAGTCTCCAAAAAGCTGAGATATTTTTGTCTATCTATCTAACCTCTTCGGGCTAATGCAGGGGTGCATGGCTGGAACGTAGCAGCTTCTTAGCGATTAAAGGGGAGATCAGACTGGACAATTTATGGTTCCCTTTTGGCCGGAAATCTGTGGAACAATACATTGTCCCTCGCTGGGCAAAGACTTCTGAGAAGCCTGTAATTTAGCCCGTAATGTAGGAGAGGTTTAATATTACAACATGCAGCACAATGGCTTGAAGAGAACCAGACGGGTCTTGACATCACCAGTCTTTTCTTCCCTTCAATTCCCCAGCGCGGTTGCTATTGTTCGAGCCTCATCACTAATGGCATTGGAGAGGGACCCAGCGTTGGCCAACTGCTACGGCTCTTGCCACTGCATCATTATTTCTGCTCCTAGTAGATCTAGACAGGACCATGATCAAAATATCGCGGGCTGCCAGCAAACTTCTGCTGCCATGAGAGGAGCCGAACTGCTGTTTGTGAGGGGACGATGGAAATTTCAAAGTTAATCTGGTTCCCATCTCTGGAACTATTTAACTGTAGCACACAAAGCATTCTCAATACACTGGGAATTCAGTCTTTTTATGCAGGTCAGCCTTACGATGAAAAAATTTATATCAAAATGTTTAACTTCAAAAAGGGTTAGATTCAATTTCCTGGTGAAGGCTCGAGTCAGTTCTCATTTTAATCTCACCTGCATGCCTGCCCCTAGGTAAAATGTCATTGTATTGTCACGTTTGATTGTAATAATCGTAGTCATTTGGCCAGCAACAATATCACAGGCCTGAACATTCCTGATGATTTAATCCAAATTCAGATCCAGATACGTTGCCTGTCCCATTTTTGAAATGAGTGGAGCCATTTATTTGCACCTGGATCATCAAATTAGGACGCGGCTCTGTCCTCTGAGGTCCTTGCTTCTATCTTACCTTATCTCTCACTCCCCAGACAACATTTTTCCTGCTTAGGGCAGCTGCTCCAATGACTGATTCTGAAGCTGCTGAAATAATGTGGGCTCTTCCCCCATCTAGAGAAACCAGCGGTGCCACATTGTTTGTGTCTTTCCTTTCATAAGTAGTCCATGAATATTCTTCCTTAAGTCACTGAAGGAAAATACTTCCAAGAAAAAACTCCTGTCTTGTCTTTAAGAAAAATATTTGGACTGGTAAAATGCATTGTACTATGAAGGATAGTTCCAATTTACAGACTCATGAGCTTATGAGTGGAATAAGCCTCCATCCTTATCTTTATGTTACAGCAATGGCACCCACATACGATAAGTCTTCGCTGGCAGAATTTTGAAAAAGTAATTCCAGTGCAGTGAATATAAAATAAATGCTATCAAGGAAAAATATTTTTTGCTCCCCTGGAATAGAAAACATTATTGAAACTGTTGGATGCCTCAGGAGTCTATTCATGCAAAATCTATTTCTGCAGTCAAAATATATTCTATTCTGCAGATATTTTTTCAATATGTGACTGAGACTTCAAGACAGAAAGAAATAGCCATTTTGGCCAGGAAAGAACTGGCATGCAGTCTGGTTTTAGGTGAGCGTAGATTTTTGCATGAAAATTATAGTAATTATGGGTATTTGTAAACAGCGATTTTTGCACTTTAACGGCCTAATCGCATGGTCAACAGCTGGAAGTTGCTCTATGCAGATTCTTACCTAACACATAATAAAAGTCACCCTTTGCTGCATTTCCACAAAGAAACAAATTATAGCACAAAAGAGACCTGCCAAATGCAATCTTTCATCCCCTTCTGCTTCTTAAAGAGGATGTTTGAATATTCTGATTTTAAAAAAGGGATAAAACAAAAGGAAAAATAATTTATGTATATCTAAAACGCGTGTCTAAAGAAAAAAAGAATGGAAAATGCTGATGTATATGTACTACTTAGCCATTTGTCGTAATATATGCATTTCCTTTGCATTTGAAAGTTCATATGTCATGCATGGTACGCATCTGTTCCTTTCATTTTTAATTCTTTTTAAAATACATATTTTTAATTTCTCCCTGTTGTTTTCTGAAATGGTTTCATTACAGCAATTTAAAAGCATATCCACAAGCAAAACCACACAAAACGATTCTTGTCATATTGAAAATCTTGGCAACTTGATGAAGAATTTGCTATCTAAGTGGAAACAAAAAAAAAAAAAAAAAAAAAAAAAAAAAGGAAAACCAAAACAAATCCGACCAAACCTGTCCTCCCCCTAGACTGCTGGAAAACACCTCAGTTTAGCATCCTGGTCCCCAAGTGTCCCAATCC
This sequence comes from Aquila chrysaetos chrysaetos, assembly GCF_900496995.4. Taxonomy (NCBI): domain Eukaryota; kingdom Metazoa; phylum Chordata; class Aves; order Accipitriformes; family Accipitridae; genus Aquila; species Aquila chrysaetos. The sequence continues at coordinate 50,832,604 of NC_044007.1, forward strand.
AGGCATAGCTCAACCAATTAGAAGTTGCACTAGCAGGCATTGGTGGTTTACTTTAATGTTTTTCTTTGGATTTAGAAGTGCCTGGGAAATAAAAGGGTGGTTACTGTAGCTCAGCTGAGAAATGGTAACTTCAAATCCTCAATTTGCTTGTGATGAACACCCTTTATCCTTAGGCTTTCTAAGAAGATGCTGTCAATAAGTATCACTTCTAACCTTCTGCATCTTTGCCCCTGTTTTTCTGCTGAACATTGGCTGACAATTGTGTTCATGATTTTCTATAGCCAAGTTTTCAAAAATGTTTGCATAAGAACTCATGATGCACCCACAGCTTCACCAGGAGCTGAGCAGAAATGCACAACTCCAGGCCTCTCTCTTTCTTGCCTTCATAGTTACTTCCCTTCAGTCAACTCCCTAATAGTTATATAGATTTTGTTAATAAGCATCAAGTTATATAAAGCTGCACACCCGTGGGTTAATTTGTGTGTGGAATCAGTGAGTCTGTATATGCAGTTTATAATGTCAACACCAGCTACAGGAACTCGAGTATAACTTTAGTCTAAAACTTGCAGCAGAGGAGAAATGAATGCTAGGAAAATTATGGAGGAGTGAAAACCATGAAGAACTCCAAAGCCCCTATAAGAAACTATGTTTTAAAGATCGGCAGCAGAAACCAAAACCACTTGGCCACTGGGGCCCTGTCCCTGGCACATACTGTTTTGCTGGGGAGGGGGTGGGATGCCAGTTTTCTGGGGCTGCAGCTGGGACCTGAGCATCCCCACCAAGCCCCAGGTGAGAGACAGCTCAGAGGAATGCACTGGCAATGTGCTGGCAGAGAGCAGGTCCCATGCAGCTAATACCAGCCTGACGTTTGGGCCTGCCCTGCAGGTCTGGGGGAGCCATAGCTGCTGGTGGAGGCTGGGTGCAACTGGGGCAGCAGTGAAGGTTGCCCTTTCTTCCCCATGCTGTTACAGGGGCTTCCCAGCTGCTGACCAGGTTGGGAGACACAGCTCTCATGTTGCACTTATAAGTCTTACCCCAAGGCTCAGTCTTACCCCTTCCTTACCCCTCGAAGCCATCCTCCTTTCCATCAGCAAGCACTTGGCATATATTTGGGTTTGTTTTGCTCTTTCTCCCTTTTTGCCACTGTATATGTTATTCCTTGTTAATTTATGAATTGCTGTGAGTCTTTGGCTTGACTCTTATTAAATATTGTGAATTTTAAAGGTGTTTAGTTCTTTCATTGCTAGTATTAATCGCTTCACTATCAATTCCCTATTCCCATCTGTTGTTTTGAAATAGCATTATATATTATTATGCCTCTTCATTGCTTCGGCTCTCTGTCACAGCTGACTGCTTGTTTACCTCACCCTCTGTGGAGCTTCCAAAATCCTTTTTCTCCCTTGCTCACATGGCAATGCTCCAGTTTCCTGAGTCCTGGTGTGTTCATCAGAGATTCTCCTGGGCAACCTTTAGGGCATCTTGCTCCAGAGTTTTAACAGCTCGCTCAGTTTCTCTCCCTCTTCCTCCCCAGCTACCTGTCCTGTCCCCCTGCTAAAGGTAACTAACTAACTGCCTTGTAGTAGCACCAGCAGAAGTGGATTCATACCTGTAACTCAGCCACCAGCCTGGCATCTCAGCTGATATCACCAGCAGGGAGAAGAGGCACAGCTGAGTTACTGAGAAGCCTCCACTGCCTCCATTCTGACAGGTCCCCCTCAGGTTCTCCAAGAGCACCCATGGGAGTTGATTAGGTATTTCATGGCAGAGTTACCTTGGATGTTGCTGTAGTATCCCATTTACTGCTTTTTTTTCCGTTTATCCTTTCCTTCTCCTGTAGCATTTTTGTGCCCTTTTCCTGCCTAATTGGCTTCCCAATTTTATTACTTCTTCTTTCCTCCCTGCTAATAGCAGGATTGTTTCCAAGCTGTTTTGTCACTTCTCTGCTACACCTATTTTCTCCTCCAGCCATCTAACCAACCTATTTTATGGATGCTTCCAATATTCATGACATCAAATGTCATTCCTGCCTGCGTTTCAGGCTGTTTAATTTCTAGCATCTGAAAAAACCAAGATATTTATGCTTTAAAGGGACAATAATGTCATTAATAAAGGGCTTTTTTCAATAGCCTTTCATAGGACCATCCATAACTTGCATTTTACTCCTTGCAGTGCTAAGGGCTCATGAGCAGAGATGATAATAATGGTAAACACCACTTCAGCCAATGTCCTCCAACACTGCCGACTCGTCAGTCTCCTCTGCCCTTCACAGTGACCTTGTCCCGCACTGCCTGAATGAATTCCTGCTGCTCATCTCTCAATCACAAGGAAAATTTTCTGTACATTATAATGTGTATGACTGTGTATATGCAGAACTGTAATCCTTTTCTGGAGAAGAGGGAAATACTTCTGTTGCAAAACATAGCTGGAAACAGGAACAGCAGTCTGGCAGAGGGTTAGGAATCCCCATGCTATGCAGGCAACATGTCATATAAATCCTGTCATATGGGGACCGAGCTCCATCGTTGAAAGGAGCCATCAGCTTGACATGTTGATCCTGTTTCTTCCATTCGGAAAGATGTTACTGGGTTAGAAAACTTTTTTTCCTAATTTTTTTAATTTCTAAGTTTTCTAAATTTATGAGAGGCCAGTTTCTATCTAGTTGTTCTTGCCCAGTGAATAGCTCAGGTAGACTTATTTTTTTCTTCTACAACAGGTATTTATATGCTGTGTATCCACAGAAATTAGTTCTGTAGGCCTCCAGACTTCATTTTGCTAGCTGAATATGCCAAGCTCTAGCTTCTTTAGTAAGACTTACTGCCTGTTTCCCAAGCATCTTAATAGCCTGCTTGTTGTGGTTTAACCCCAGCCAGCAACCAAGCACCACACAGCCACTTGCTCACTGCCCCCTCACCCAGTGGGATGGGGAAGAGAATTAGGAAAAAAAGGTAAAGCTCATGGGTTGAGACAAGAACAGTTTAATAAGATAGAAAGGAAGAAAATAGTAATGATAATAATAGCAATAATAAAATGACAATAATAATAATAATAAAAGGATGGGAATATACAAAACAAGTGATGCACAATGCAATTGCTCACCACTCGCCGACCAATGCCCAGTTAGTTCCCAAGCGACTATCCCTCCCAGCCCCACTCCCCCCAGTTTATATACTGGGGATGACGTGACATGGTATGGAACATCCCTTTGGCCAGTTTGGGTCAGCTGTCCTGGCTGTGTCCCCTCCCAACTTCTTGTGCCCCTCCAGCCTTCTTGCTGGCTGGGCATGAGAAGCTGAAAAATCCTTGACTTAGTCTAAACACTACTTAGCAACAACTGAAAACATCAGTGTTATCAACATTCTTCTCCTACTGAATCCAAAACATAACCCTATACCAGCTACTAGGAAGAAAATTAACTCTATCCCAGCCAAAACCAGGACAGTTGTCTACATCAATTTGTTTGAACTTCTGTTTTTTTAATGTGGGTAGCCAGAGGAGTAGACAGTATTTCAGATCTTGTCACAGCACTGCTTCATACAGTTATCTTAATACTTTCCTGTTCCTACTGGAACTATCTTGCTTGTCATGGGCTGGATTTTGCCTTTGTAGGGGTGGGTCCCATTGGCAGCTGAGGGTCATTCATGCTCTCATTAGCTGCTTTACTATCTTAACCGCATCTCAGTCACTTTCAACTGGTGAGAGCTCCTTTTACAGCAGCTATGGTATCAGTCCCTCAGTCTATGAGCTTGTGTTACATATTACTGAGTTACTTTTATTTTATTCTATTCCTCGAATGCATCTGTTATTTCTGTCTGCTGTCCTGATCGTCTTCTGTATTCACACTTTCTTTTAGCTGTGGACAATCATTAGTATCTCACTCAGGGTCCCAAAAGTAAACAGTCTCCCTATTTATATACAGGGCATCAGGAAATGGAGAAAGAAGAAAGATCCCAAAACTGATCCTGGAGAAACTTCATTCACGTCTCTCCTTCAGCCCAACAGTTCTCTTTGCAGTACTGCCAGTGGTTGTCTTCCTTTCAGCAGGATCCCATGCAACAGTTCTTCTGTGCATCCCTATTTTCTCTAGTTTAAGAAATGATTTCCCATCTGGCACCTTATTAAATGCTTTGCCGAAGCCCAGATAAATTATACCTACCATATTTCCTTTGTCTAGAAAATCATTAATCTTCTAAAAATTCTATCACGTTAGTCTAAAACGACCTACCATTAGCAAACCCAAACCCTTTGGTAATTTTTTTAGTCCATTCCCAGTTTATCTCCATGACTTAAATTACTTCTTTCTTTCAAAATTTGTTCCAAAGCTTTCAGTTGTTTGAGGTCAGACTAACTTGTAATTGTCAGATCTTTTTTCTTCTCCCTCTTAACTGTAGGTACTGTATTTGGTATTTTTGAATCCCATGAGCTTGTCATGAAAACCTGTGACTGTTCCTGTAGTTTCACGTGCCCGTTCTGTCTGAATTCTGAACGAGATTATGAGGTCCTCCCAACTGGAGACAATTAAGCTCTTAGATTTTTTGCTGTTCTTTCCAGTGTAGTAAAACCTCATTCCCATTATCTATCTTCCCTTTGCTCTTCTGTCCAATGTCATTGCTCTTATTAAAGTTGGAGCTAAAGGCTCTTTAAGTGGCTTTTTATCCAACAGGTCCATAGATCCTTCTTTTTTTCTCTCCTGCTAGGAATACAGCTTTGAGATCTTATTAGCACCAGTGATTCAAAGAATCCTCTGGCCTCTTCCCCATCCAAGGGCCGGAGACATGCAGCGTGTTGACTTCAGTGGCTAGGGTGCTCAGAGCACTTAGTCCATCAGAGCTTGCCCTTTTGAAATAGAGAACATTAGTTCCAGCCTTACTTTTGTTTATTCTTCCATTTAATGTAAACTGAATCAAGGCACGATCACTTGAGCCAATGCTGTTTCTCAGCTCAGGTCTACTAAAATGTCTTCATTGTTTACCCAAACCAATGGAAAATTCCAGTCATTCTTTTAATATCTTTCTGTAATAAACACAACTGCATGTATTATTTATAATTGTCTTCACCAGCTACTTAATTTCAGTAATACCAGAATGGCCAGCAATCTTTTTAGGAGGCATTTTGTCTTGATTGTTCTTAGTAGAAAGGGATAGAGAGCCTGACAGGCAAGAGGATCTTAAACATAAGTGGAGATGATTGAAACTTGACTGTGACAAATTCCAGCCTTTTTGGCCCAAATTAGGATGAAATGTAGAGGTATATATATTAAAAAGGGAATATTTCCAGGTCAAATGAACCACTTGAAATGTTTCATTTTGCCTTAAATCCATTAGAACTGATTCAATAGTCTTTTCATTTGTTTTTGCCCTCTGGCATTCTGAAATTTGAAAAAAAAAAAAAAAAAAAAGAAAAAAATCTGACCTGCCAGAGATGAAAATTACTTTCATATTAAATGTTCATATTTTGATTCTTCCTAGAAACTGTGTTTTTAAAATCACATCCTATGCTGTTTCATACCAGGCAGTGGACTAAAAATATGCTCACTCTGTAACAGAAATTAAACAGGAATGTGCAATGCATGTGATCAATCACAGCTAAGCAAACTCTGCAAACTGTAGAAATGTTAGCTGAATTATTCTCACTGTGACCTGGGGTTCTGCTAGGTGTATTTCTACAGTGCATGCTTCTGCTTTGTAATCACTGCGAGTTTAGTGGCATGTTTCCTGGGAGGGAAGAAAGGTCCCTTGATGCAAACATTACGCTGACTGTGGTAGATTTTGAGGGCTTGTTGTCTCTGCAGAGAGGACGGTCCTAATAAAGAGGCATCTGGGCCTTCTTGTCTCTTTTCTTCTATTAAGATATGTCAGGCTAGGCTCTGGACAGCTGGATTGTGATATTTTTGCCCCCAGGGTGTTTTGGGGTAGTGCGGTAGGAGAGCATTGCTATCTCCAGGAGCCAGTGAATCTGAGAATATGTCTCAAGGATGAAACCTGGAGAAGTGCAAAGAATGATTTCATCTTGATTAATTACACAGTATTGATCCTCTGTGGAAAGAGCAATTATCCCAGACACTCTTCTCGCTGAAGTGAAAGCCACCGGGAAAGCCACTCTGATAAAGAGGATGAACGTTTTCCCTCCAAAGGGCTCAACTGGTTTTATCCTCGGGGTCTGCAGTGTTAAATTTAGACTCAAAGGGAAAAAAAATTGAGCCTTAGTGTAGATGTGCCCAGCTTATATCAAGTGCAGCAGAAGTTGTACAGACAAGTGGCAGGGTTAAAACTCGACTCCAGTCGGTAAAGTGTGAAATCTAGCCTTGTGCATCTTTTCATGAGTAGCTTTATCCAGAGTTTTCAAAATCTGCAGGTTGTCTGTTGAACGTTATCATAATGAGGATGTCATTCTCCCTCACCCGTTGCCTTCCTGAGCTGTGGATATCTCCATAGGCATTGATCTGAAGGATGCCAGATTCCACCCTATGCATCAAGGAAAAAAAGCTTCTTAACCAAGAACATGAATCTGTTAGGTGCAGGCTCTCTCACAGCGATATGCTGACATTGTCTTATTTTTTGATCTTGCAAGGAGGTGTGACTCTTGAATATTTTTTTTTTTTTTTAAGTTCAATGGTGTTAGTCTGTATTAAGCTACAAGATGTGTACATCAGTAGAATTTGCAGTACTGGCCTAAGCTTAAGTTTATGCTCAAATTCAAGCCCATTCCTTTCCCTGACATTTTCTCTGTTTTTTTCACCAGGCTGCATTGTCTATAAGGGAAGCGTTTCCAGTCACTGAGGGTTAGAGCCACCAATGTCCAGTCAAACCAGTGCTAATCCATACCCCCTGTGCTTGTACCTGAAGCTTGGTCCTTCACCACTCCCTTAGTCCGAGGCTGTTGTGACTCTGTAGCTTTCTATGATCTAAAGGCCTGAGGATTCCTCAGCTTTTTTGTCAATGCCATCATTCTCTTTCTGCCCCATTGAGGTAGGCAAGGAATTTGAGGTAGAAACCCCCCTTAGCTGTAGATGCCTTCCCCTTTGAAGCCTTGCTGGTCACACAAAGTCTGTGCAGATCCCCTCAGGGACATTGCCCTGGAGCTAGCTATCCCAGCACTCTTATCTTTTCCTCTATTGAGCTCCCCTGTTAAGAATCACTCATGTTTACCACTTGCATTAACAAATCCAAACTGCTAGCTTGTGCCTGCTGCTTCTATAGCATAACTTAACCATCAGTTCTCTCGCTGAATCCATCTTCATCCCTTGTTTATTGAGATTTTGTCCTGATCCATCACCCTTCTTTTCCTCAGTTCTTGATCACTATGGGAAGCTTTATAGAAAGGTTTGTATGTTTTGGGAAATCTTTCAGTCAGTGCCATGCCGAACACACGAAGCACACTTTTCTCCAAGAGCTGTCCCTACTTTTTAAGAAACAAACTGCTCTATTCTTCTGCTCAGATTCTACAAACTACAATTCCCGTAGTACCACTCAGAGAAACACACAGCTTTGGTGATGTCAGTATCTTGTACTCAGCTACAGTTGGGATTTGGAGGAAAACAATTTTCTAGGTATGTATAGTATCTGTAGATGACTGGCTTTTGTAGCAGCAAGCTGTATATCAAAATATTTTCCACTTTGGGGAAGTGGGTGAAATGGCCAATGTGATCATAATGCAAGCTATAAAAAGATCAAAGTTGCAATGCTCTGCAACAGCATCATCCAGTGAAATGTAGCAGGAGCTCGCTGGAAAAAAAATGTTCATGCAATATATAAGACATTAAAAATTCTGTTACATTACTCTTGCCACAAAGATTGTAATGAAAATGGGAAATGGCACAAACGTAACCCATTCTCATTACAATCGTTAGATTGTAATCTTGTGCTCTCCTTCTCAAGAGAATGCTAAATGAGATTTTAAAGTATGGAAAATAAAGGAGCAAATAGAAACTGGAAAGCAAAAGAGGTGAGGCATGATAGACTGTTCCTGCATTCTTATGTTCTTTATTTTTGCAGTAAAGTAGGAGAGAACAGTATGATTTCAAAGAAATATGTATGCACACATAGATATATTTTTTCTTTCTTTTGAAAATATATTCTTTCAATATTCTTATCTCCTTCATTCTCACTTTCAAGAAACATCCCCCCAAATCAAAGAGACAAAGTAACACCTCAAATATCTACATCAACAGATTTATTTTAAGAGTGTAGAATTTGCCCTTATCCGTCATAGTAAGAGCTGAAGGTAACACCTCCCAGTGAGAGAGAAGAACTGTGTGACTTAGGAGACTAGCAATTAAAAATCTGTCAGTCACAGGTTTGGATCCAGCCCTGATTAGATAGTGACCGAAAGTTGTTAATATTAGGCGATCACTACGGAAGGAAGTACCTGACCTCGTTCTAATCCCCATGCAAGTATTTAAATGACACGCTGTAGCTGTCACTCAGCGGTGCCATTGGCGCTGCCAGCAGAAGACTAAGCATTAAATGACCATAAGAAACGATCCAACCCCATCTCCTTTCCTGTGACGGTAGTTCATGCACAGGGTTTGGAGCAGGTGTAACAGGTACCCTCCTTCCAGAGTCTGATGGGGGAGGAAAGGCAATGCTGGCCTCTCCTTGGGCTGTGCATTCAGGAGCTCGCAGGACCTCTTAAAATATTAATTCAGGGAAATTAAATGAAGATTCAAAGGCAAAGTCACAGCAAAGGCTCGAGATCCAGCATTTAATAGCTCTGTTTTGCTCAGAGAGTCAGTGGAGGTGAGTGATCGTTATGCTCAGGAGTCAGAAGGGCTCCTTGGTCATTGAGGCTATGCCCCCAGAGTCCACGTGGCATCCACTCCACACAGCCCTGCAACAGTACATCCTCATAAACATCATAACACCTCTATAACAAAAGAAATGCCTTTCAGAGAAAAGATTAAAAACTACAAAAGCTCTAGCTTAACCCAGGGAGAAGATAAGAAAGATCAAAGGCATCAGAAATAATTTAGGTCTTTGCAGTTGTTTTGGAGATGTATCTTCTTGTCTGGCCCTGGATTTTATGTCCACCCACTTTTTTGCTCACTCACTTTGTTTGGTGTGGGTTTGGGGTGGGGTTATTTTTGTTCATTCACTTTTTTTTTTGTTTACCCACTGAGTTTATGTTGAGTCCCCTCCCTTTCCTCACTGACCTTCCCCAAGGAGGTGACCATGGGCTGCTCTAAGTGAAAGCAGAAGATGGAACCTGTCCCTATAGACAAATCATCTGTCATAGATTCATGTCAACTTCCATCACTCTTTGCTTAATGGATATCCTAGGTAAAACTTTTTTGCTCACTTAAAATCTGTCAAGAAATTGCGAAGGAAGAAATCTGATATTCTCATGGGTCTAGACCAGAATAAACCTTCTGTGTCTTTGTTGTTTGCAGTGTCCAAAGATCGGATTTTTTTCTTATCCACATATAGATGCTGGAGGTGACATGTTAATGATCTGACCAGCTTTCTAGTTGAAAACAAAAGCTACTCTTCAAAGGACATATGTAAAACTTATCTGTAACTTCAGAATGACTTGTAAGTTTTTCTGTAATCTTGGGTTAAAAGTTTTTACATCTGAGATAACTTCTTATTTGTGTGGTTGCACTATCATGAAAATGTTTATAGCTGAACTAGAATTCCTGACAGCTCTTCTATGTTAACTGCCAAGAGATTTTGGACTATGAGAAAAACCTGCATTACAGCTGGCTGTACTGCATCTGGCCTATGATAAATAGAGGACTTCTAATTTCCCAAGTATCCAGTCCCTCCAATTCCACAACCCACAAAAATTAAAAATAAAATTTTCATTCCAAAGCTTAAAATTAATTTAGTTTCTGTTGCAGCACTGTAATAAGTAGATCTAATTTAACCAGTCAGCAGTTCCTTCCATTGGACATTAATTTTTTAAAGTCTGCAAGTTAATCAACCTGTTTTATGGTGAAATGTGTTTTTATACCAAAACTCCTCATTATTTCTTTTTTATTTTTCTGTTAAGTGTCTGGGATAAGTGAAAATAGCTTCTGAATATAAAAGAATCAATTACTGTTTCAATATAGGGGAAAAAAAATCATTCCCCAAATGGGTAACTTTTGTTCAGTGCTGCAGACTGTTTCTATTGCAGCTGTCTTTGGAGCATGATCTGTCAGTGCCACCTGTTAACTAGACTGGTCTTTACAGGCAAAATATATGGTCAAGAAATGAAGAAAATCCTAAATTTTCTCTTTCTGATTTTAATAGTCCCTCTGAAACATAAAATTAGTCCCAAGGATTTGAGAAGCCACATCCTCACATCTATTAGAGAAGAATCTATCAGAGGACACAGATTTTAGATAATGGAGTATGGTATCTACAGGTAAAGATGAGGCTTTGTGCCTGAGAGCTGATATCCAAAGCCAGGCCTCGATTCAGACTGAGCCTTTTCGATATCACCCCGTAGCCACGTTTGACCTGCTTCAGAGAGTGAGGACGTTTGGATCCTCGGTTCCTGCCCTGCAAGGGGAGGTGTCCAGGTGCAGCCTTCCTGCAGGAGCAGCAGGGGCAAGTTCTTTGTCGCTTTAAGTAGGAGCTTGGCAAATGCACTCTGGGGCTGCATGACAGCATTGCCCCCAAGAGTAGGGGACCACGTGCGTATGCCTTTTCTTAATGCCAAAATGCAAGCTTCTAAAGGAAATGAAAAGTGTAAGCGTATCCTTTCGGCTCTCTCCTTTGTTTTTGCTTACACGTCAAAATTCAGCAAACACAGTACATTTGTTCCCTGGACCTTCAACCCATCACCTCTCCTTTCTGCAAATCAGTTTGCTCCTCGGTGTGTCTCAGCTGCTGCAATAACTAATTCCAATCATAGCCAGCCACTTTAATGGGCTTCTTGAGTCCATCGGGAAGAGCTATCCCATATGCAATGTCAGCTCCCAGCACCTAGAGAAAGCTCGGTCTCTCTGCCATGTTTTAAGGAGAGCTGCAGTTCTGTGGTGACATTTGAGAGCTTTCATTATCTCAGTGCAAGAATCTCTGGGGCACACTCTGGTCTCTTAACATGTCCTTGTTTAACAGCACTCCTTACCTTTGGCTGCCTGTGTTCAGCTAACCAAGTGGTGGCAGAGATGTGTATAGTCCCTCTTAAATCATTCTGATTTTCCCAAGTCCCTCTGCAGTTTTTTGATGGAACATATGGCAATGTTATGTCTATTTGAAAAAGCCTTTGCATCATATGTTTATACAACTGCTCACTATCCCAAGACAAAAATTCTTTCCTGTTATTGCCCATTTGCTGACTAAAGAAATTATCCTCTTTATGTATTCTGGTACTTTACCTTGATACCTTACATGTTTAATTATGTAGTCCTCGGTCCATAATCCATATGATTCACTCACCATATAATACAACTCACATCAGTTTTATTTGTTTTAACTCTTGCCCTTCCTTTCTCGCTTGCTTTCCTTTGTCAGCCTTTGGTATCTATTTGGTTTTGGTTCTCAGCCTGACTCCCATGAAGTTTTTCCTCTTCGGTGACATAACAGCCATTGAGTCCAGTGGTACAGGACTTGACCCAAAGGAAAAGAGCTCTTGATAGTTAAAGACAAGACATTAAAAAAAGGAAAAAAAAACCCAAAACAAATCCCAAAGGAAACTCCATTTACGTACCACATAAAGGAATAGCACCAGAATGGAGAAAAAGGAATGGGTTTTGTGGCTACAGAAACAAATGGAGAAACAGCACTCTCTGTTTGGCTCTTTTTCTTTCTTCCTCTGTACTGCTGGCCAGTGATTTCAGTCATCCATGGAAATCAGGGTTTTCCACTAGTTTCAGTGGGAAAGTGAGTTGCACACAGGATCTTTCCATTCTCCAATTTCCCAATCAGTAAAGCAGGAATAATGATTTTTCTCTTCCTTAGGTTAGAGGTGGGTGAGGCCAGAAAAACCCTGGAATCTTTTAAGAGTGAAAACAATTTTTCCCCCGAGGTCTGATTTAAAAAAAACCAACAACCTGAACATAAAGCTGTATGTGGATTTTTTTCTTTTTTCTCAGAAGGAGCAATGAAATAGTTTTTAGAGTAATGTTTAAAATCGGCTTTTTACAATTGAACTTCATTCATTTGAAATCCTTTCTATGACCACTGACTACTTGAGATGAAGTAACTTTATTTCAAAGCATGCAATATTAGTGAAATATGTCTAATATACTGTAGATCTACAGGTAAAGGGTTCAATTTCTGTTGCTCCTTTGTATTGTACTGTCTCCAGTGCATCTTAATGGGCACATCTAGGGACTCTGTACTCATTTTTTTAGGCTTTCTAGAGATTTGGACTTTTTCTGTGTCTGCATTATTACAAAGGGTATCTATTTACATGAGATTCCTGAACTCTACTGATATAACCATCCTTTCTATTTACAAGCCAATAATATCAAGGCTTTTTTTCGACATTTTGTTCTTTGCTCTCATTTAAAAAAAATAAGTCAATAGGCAAAAATCAAATGCAAGTATTTTCATACTTGGTGTAGCTCATCTCTCATACTAGGTATATTTGTCACCACACTTAAATAAGAAATTTTTCCTTGCAGTACAGTATATACCCATTTCGTAAATATACTTAGCAGCACTTCCAATACATTTCTATTTCTTGATGGAAACACTGTCCAGTCTTTTTCCTTTATCTTTAGTTTTTTTCAGAAAACATGTGTTTTCAGGTGGTGGGGAGAGCTGCATGGTGAATGAAATTTATTAAAATCATTCTGATACCCAGGAACTAATAGTTATGGTAGAATACCACAGAAGAAAAAATAAAGGTTTATAAAATAGATTTCCTCCTCACAGGCATCTTGCTTCTCTGAATCCAGGATGAGCCAGTCACACTAGGTCCTGTTTCACCAGAGGAGGATGGAATGTGGTACCAGAGTGCATAAAAGCCCCATGTTCGTGGTGGCTCAGCTGATTGGAAAGCTTTGGGGTGAGATCCAGAGTGGTTCTGCTCTGGGGAAGGGAGAGGAGGGCTTTTACATAAGGAGGACTTAACCATCCAGCCTGACAGCTGGAAACGGCAAAAGGGTTAAACATCCAATACTGGGGGAAAAAGGCGGTCAAGGAATTTTAAATGATGATTTAGGACTCAGTCCTGGAAGTTACTTGTTGTAGGTGGACTTCTGCACTTGTGCCCAGCGCAGCCACAGTTGGCCATGCTAAGGGGATGGTGGAAAACTGTTTGGACGCACAACACACATGAAGATGCCAGAACGCTGATGGGAGTTACTCTTCTGACTCAACATTTTACTCTTCCTTATTCTTGGGCTACAAGACTATTCAGCTTCTCCTAATTGACTTGATGGTCTTGCTGGAAAAAACGAGTTGCAACGACTTTTTTCTTCTGAATTATTTACAGGTGGAAAATATCTGCCTTGCTGGATCTTACCCAAAAGGCAATAAAATGTTTCTTGCAGCCTGATACAATGCTTTTCTGCACTTTTCATTTGGCTAGCAAAAAAAAATTGGTTCAGTCAGATCTGAATAAAAATTTTTTTCTTCCCCCTTTTTTTTTCTTCTGGTTTAGGGAGTGAAACTATTTACACCGCCCTATTCCTGATAGCAACCATATGTCTGGACTGCAAAGCAATGAGCCTTGCAGTCCTACTTCTGGCAACTGTCCCCTGGCCACAATGGCATCCCTCAGCGCTCCTAATGGGAGTAGGTGCCGTGGAGCCCTTTGCGTGCCATAGGCACTTCCCAGCTTCCAACACGTTACCTCATTTGCCACCGCTGTCCTCCAGCAGCTATTGCAGCCAGGCATTTGTTAAGCTGTGTGGCACAGGCGATGTTTGGAAGCCCAAAGCCCTCAAAAACTGTGATGCTGAGATGGGTCAGAGATTAAAAAAACAGGGTGATAGAGTGAGTTTGGCTATCTGGATTCCCATCAACTTGGAGCCTCTGCAGAGCTTGCTTGCGTCCCCTAGAAAAAGCCATGATACAGAGACTCACCCCACAGCAAAGAACTGAGAAACCTGCCTGCTGGCCTGGCTGGGACTGCTCAGGGAGGATGGATACTACCTGGGAAACTGAACTTGGGTGGAAACTGCTTTTTGTCATATGATGCAATCTCTCTTCCATCTTTTTGTTTTCCTCCTTAGGTCAGCAGACCTGTGCTTCAATAAAACCAGCTAATCTTCATTTGTAAAGGGGCTGGAAGTAACCCCAGCAGTGGGAATGCACCTCCTGATCAGGTGGCAGAGGATACATGGAGGTCCTAAGGGAGATGATGGGTTAGAAGACTGACATTTAGTGGAATGTTGCTGGTGAGAGTATGAGAGGGTTAAAGGCTTGGTTAGCTCAGGATCTGAAGCCATCCTTCTGCTACTGGTTGCTCCTCCTCGGTGGTAGGACACAGGAGAGAAGGACAGTAGAAAGGACACGCAGCCTCCATGGCCAGTAGAAGACCCTGCGAGTGCCTCACCAGCTCCAGCCCCTGCGCCCTTGCTGGTGCAGAGGCTGGAAGGACTTGTCTCTTGCTACTGAGCACAGGTATGACTTCTTCCAACTGGGCAGTGTAAGTGGAGCAGGACTCAGCAGGACAACTTCTGCCTTCTGCAAACATGCTGAACTCGGCCCAACATGAGCTCTGGCTGTGGAAAATGCGGTAGGAGGCTGCGCTGTGGAGCTTTTATCAGCTGTGCAGATCAGAAGGGGAAATTTCACTCTGTTTCCTCCCATTTCTAATGCAGCAATATTTCAGCATTGTGCTTCAACCCGTGGTTCAGAGCTGAGTGGTAGTTTTATGATTTTATGAGGCCTCAGACCACAGTGTCTTTAAATGTTCTATAAAATATACAGGTTAATCACCTGACCCCTGCAAACTTCTTGGAAGAACTTGTATTGCATTAGCTAATGTATTGCAATGTCTTACTGGAGCTGCAGAAAAACATTGTACGTGAAAAGCAAACCTATCAAACTTGTAGCTTTGCTAACTTTGCACAAAACAGAAAAAAAAAAAAAGGCCTTTAACCAGTGCAAAACAAGATAAAACCGCAAACTTGATGGCCTTTTGTGCAACCTCAATTGGACATTGCAGCTCTATGCTGTAATCTCAGAACAGAGCCTTTATCATCTTGGGTGTACTAGCATTGACCCATAACACAGAGTCTTAAATAAAAAGCAAACCATATTGTCAAAGCAAAAGTCAGTATCTCAGCAGGTCTGGCCTCAAGTGTGGGAGTGTGAAGAGAGAAAACAAAAGCTCAGAATAAGAAAAAGGCTGGATGGGTTCGAAGGAGAAAAAAAAACCCCAACCTCTAGAAAAATAGCAGGGTGGAGCAGAAATAAAAATACTTTGGACAAGCAAATCCCTACAGACTCCGAAGTGCGAGGGAAAAAAGGCCTAATTCTTGCCTTGCCAGTGCCTGAGCTGATGTGGGTCGGCTGCGGTGGGAGAAGGGCTCAGAGCTTGGGTTTTGAAACATCTGCACAGAGGTGGTCCAGCAAGACCGCGGTGGCAGAGATGGCATTGTGGAAGATTTGGGCCAGGCTGTAATTTATGGGCAGACTGCTCTGAGGCTAAATAGCCAAGGGAGATGGCACCGCACTCCCCCTGAGGAGAGCGACCGATGCTTCCCTCTTGCTTGCGGGGGGACATTGTTCTGCAGCAGTGTGCTGGTTTTGGCCAAATGAACTCGATGGACATTTTGTGGACATTTATTGACATTTTATAGACATTTCACAGGGGTGGTCCATAGACTAAGGGATTGATATCTGTGTATTATATCAAAGGGTGGGAAGTGTGGTGGTGGGTAATGAGGATGTATTGGATAGTGTGGGACCTAAGCATGATGTAAATGGTATGGAATAAGGGGTGGAGAGTGTTTGGGCTGGGATAGGGTTAATTTTCTTCATAGTAGCTAGTATGGGGCTATGGTTTTGGATTTGTGCTGGAAACAGTGTTGATAATTTGGGGAAGTTTTAGTTACTGCTGAGCAGTGCTTACACAGAGCCAAGGCCTTTTCTGCTTCTCACCCCACCCCACCAGCGAGGAGGCTGGGGGTGCACAAGAAGTTGGGAGGGGACACAGCTTGGACAGCTGACCCCAACTGACCAAAGGGATATTCCAGACCGTATGACATCATGCTCAGCATATAAAGCTGGGGGAAGAAGAATGAAGGGGGGGACATTTGGAGTGATGGTGTTTGTCTTCCCAAGTAACCATTATGTGTGATGGAGCCCTGCTTTCCTGGAGATGGCTGAACACCTGCCTGCCGAGGGGAAGTGGTGAATGAATTCCTTGTTTTGCTCCTTGTTTTGCTTTGCTTGTGTGCATGGCTTTTGCTTTACTTATTAAACTATCTTTATCTCGACCCATGAGTTTTCTCACTTTTACTCTTCTGATTCTCTCCCCCATCCCACCACGGGGGGAGAGTAAGCAAGTTGCTGTGTGGGGCTTAGTTGCCAGCTGGGGTTAAACCATGACAAGCAGGCAGACCCAAGGAGAGCAGAGCCTTGGTCTGTGCTCCTTCCTGCCCTTTCAAGTAATTTGCATGCCTGGGTGAGTTAAAACTGAGTAATTCCTGCTCTGCCTTGAATTGTGCTTCTGTCCATCATATGGCAAACAGAGATGGATGCAGAGGCATGGCTGATATCATAGTCCTGCCCAGAGACAGGGCATGCACCTCTCTTGGTCTGCAGCCCTGCTAGATGGGTTTGTTCTTGTCGCATGTCCTCTCCCTCTCTGCACTGAGACAAGTCCTCCACAGGAAGGGATTCTCCTTTCCATCACTTTGTGCATCCCTGCAAGGGACAGAAGGGACCCAGCCTCCGGCAGATACCTTTGAGAAAATGCTGGCTCCTGAAGAATTTCTCACAGCTCCAGGAGGAGCTGTTGAATGTTCAGAAGCTGGGAGGCTGAAGGACTGCTGAAATGCAGCCTGTGGAGAGTGAGGTTTGGTTCCTACTGTGGAAAGCCCTTTGCCCAAGAAATATTTAACTGGCAGGGGCTCATGCAACTGAAATGCATTTTGCCCTCATTCAAATTAATTCATGCCAGGGTGCCTTGTTTCCTACTTCATTTATTCCTTGGCAGTTTCATAAGTGTCGTGAAACTCACTTTAGAAGGGAGTAGGATGAGTTCACCTACAACAAAAAAGAGGTGGCTGCATCCCTGGGTCAAAACAATGGTCATTTACCTGCCTGGTGTATCCACTATTACCCTGCCTTGCCAGCCTCCTTGGCCAACTGGTTAATTAACCTGTACATCCTCTACTGCTCCACAGTCAACCAGACCTGCTCTCACCTCACTGTTGCGTATTGGTGCACAACCAACTCTCCCTTTGTGTTTTCAGCTCCCAGGAGTTACTTACTTGTGGCTTTCCAGAGTTTACGGAGCTGTCGCCCTCTGCTTCAGTAAGGTCCTTTGATCAGGACTGTTGATCTCTAGGGAGAGCGATGTGTGTAGACCCACCTGAAGTCCCACCTGCAAGAGGCTTCCCATCACAGGGAGGCCAGAAAGAGACAGAACAGGGACCTATGTCAGCATCAGAAGAACTGGCTGCACTGTAAAACCAAAGAGACTAGGATCTCTGGTGAATTTGGCAGGTTTTGTAGACAATATTGTTGATTTTTTTTTTTTTTTTATAAGAGAGTCACTCACTCTCTTTTGTGGATTCCCTGAAATACAAAATCTCCTCAGTTAGATGAGCCAGGTGGAGCTGAAAGTCCTACATCTAACCCTAGTTGGAGCCAGAGTCCACAGAGGGGATCACACCTACTAAGCGTTATATGGTGCATTACAATAGAGTCATACAGGGGACTGAGCAATAAGATAATTTGGGTAGCACTGTGGGAATGTTATATTGGTCAATCTTCTTTTTACCTTTTGAGACCCTTGCTGATATGTTGGTCAAAATGGCACTCATACTAGGGAGTTTCCAAATTTCTGTGCCCTGTTTTTCTTCTTTAAACAGCCCGGCATGCCTCGGTGTGCTGTGTGGTTGTGCATCCCACTCAGTACTCTTGTGTTGTCCCTCCTGTGCTGCTTACAGCTGCCTTTCCGGCCAGCTGGCCAAGGTCCACCTCCACCCAAGACAGAAGTGCCAAATGGCTTAATGAGGAGATGGTTTCAAACTGGAGACACTTTTATTGGTGGGCCAGAAACAGAAAAGACCCTGGAATTGCAAATCTGGCATGTTGTGCCATTAACACTCAGCATTGGGAGCCAACCACAAGGTAAATCACCTGGCTCACACTCCATGAGGACTCAGTTTAAAACAAAGATGTTAAAGCTTTCCCACCCTGCCCCAGGATCCCATGGCAGAGCTCTTTTCTTTGCAGATGATTGCATTGGAGAAGGGAATTTCAGAAAAATATGATGCTCTACATTGTCTCAGAGATCACCCCAAAACTGCAGCTTTGTGGGGATAGTTTCTACACTCCTACCAACTTTCGGTAAGGCACTTTTTAGTGAAAAGCAGCAACCATAGTTCATAGGCACTTACTCGTCCTCTCACTAGACTGCCCCAGCAACCCCTAACTGTGAACCACTGTCCGGCCCTGAAAGCCTGGAGATCCCGCACGAACAGCCTGTGGAAACATCTTGCCTGTTCCTCATGCCACCAGAAATCTGACTGGCTTCCAGCCAGGTCCGCGGGCTTCCTCCATGGATGAATCGTGTGCACACATGAGGGCTAATGCTGGCACATGGAGGAAAACAGTGGAAACTCTCCTGGGGAGGGCAGCATCACAGAAGCCCAGAGCAGTTAAGCTGCCCCAAACTCATACAAGGGTAGTGGACCTGTGGGAATGCAACTCCAGAACAAGGATGAAAGCATCATTATACTGCTTGGGGAAAATAATTCAGAAAATATTAATTTTTCTCATTCTTTCAGTATTTTTTTGGGCCTCACTCACCCCCCCCCCCAACACCAACCTGATGAAAAGAGGAGACAAGCCTGAGAAAATTACCATTGTGTCAAAGATGCTGATAATGGACAGATAAATAGCCATAACGCAGCTGCACCTAAGCCCTGGAAACAAAGACTGCTTGTGCACAACTGTTTGTCTAATTGCAGGGTTTTTTAATAAGTATTGATTTTGCACAGTAGTATGTGCACTCAGTGAAAGATAATGATTGTCCACAATGTTCAATTTAGTGTATTTATTGTTATTTATGAAAAAATCACTGAAGATGTCTTTGCATTCATGGGTTTGAGTCTTGCACAATTCATTGAAATGCTTGCCATCACTGCCATAAAATACACACACTGAAGGTAATAAAATCCAGCTACGCAGTACAGTAAAAATCCCCACAAAAAATATAATAAAATGGACATATGAATCTTGATAAAATCTGTGCACCACTATGCTGCACATTCACACGAATTAGAGATGTGCAGTAATCCTGGATGAAGCCTTATGTAAAAGCACATGCTGTCTTCAGAAGCAACATAAAATGCAAAGGGGGAATACAGTGCAGCCCTGTCTCTCTGATTATGCATAACTGTAACCCTTCATTGAGGACTCTTCCTTGGCTGTGTAAAATGTTCTCCAGCTCAGCAAACCAATCCTAGCACGTATGCTCCAGGTTCCCTTCCCTGGCCTCACACAGGCCGTGAGAAACTGGGCGTGCAGCACTCATCAGCCTCCAGGCGTGATGTTCACCTCCCTGCTCTATCTGTCAGCTTCCCAAATGCATGTTTCACTATCATCCTACAAATGTAATCTGCAGCTTCTAGGAAACATTTCTGGTCTCCTGTCCCACTAATACAGTCAGTAAACTGGGGTAGCAGAGAGGAAAGGGGGGAGGGTCTCCAGAAATGATTGGAGTAAAGATTTCCATAGCAGTCACTGGAGCAAACCAGCCCAGAGCTCCTACAGGTGCCAATATTACCAGCCTTCCTATACTGCTAGAAAGATACCATACATAATGGTGGGATCCATGATGATCTATAAAGCCTTTGCAGCATCACAGCAAAGCATTCATTGAAACATCAATTGTTCATGAATCATGACCCAAGAGGGCAGAGAACAGATATATAGGATCCTCAGTGTCTTCAGCACAGCCTAGGAGCCCTGAGTCCCTTTTTAGTGGCCAACCTTATGATCCGGTGCAACAGCACCTTCCGGATAGCAGCATGCAACTTCCTTACGATAACCACAGCATTTCATTCCCCAGCTTGTTAGCTCAGTCAGTGCTCTTGCAGGTAAGAGCTCCCTGGGAGATTTTCTGTCACTAAGCTCTGAAGTGAGCTCTGCACAGCCTTGCAGAAAATAATTTTTAATATGCTGAAGTCTGGCTTCTGCTTTTGCTCACTTTGGATGTGCAACATCCCCTTAATCACTGCTCCATCCTGCATGGGTGAGCTGGACCTTGGCTGTCCACTGCCAGAAAAGACCTTGGAGAAGAATAGTACCACCTGCCAGGCTCTGTCTCACAATAGCAGCAGGAAAAATCCCAGAACACGCACCGCAGAGCACCATGCCAGGATATGGATTACTTTGAAGCCTCACCCCGGTTCTGTGGTGCCAAGGATTTGAGACAGGGACAGACCATTGCAGGATAGTGGTGTGGTTTCTTTGTTCCACTCGTGCTTGTTTGCAGTGTGTTGTTTGGTGCAGATACATCAAACCTGTACCAAGCATTCAGGTACAGATATGCTACAGTTAGATGATGAAGGGGAAAGACCACATAACCACTTTTATAGCTATGTTAAATAAGATGAGGAAATGGTTTGTGGGTACCTATGTGCAGGGAAGGATGTGGGTAAGGAGAGTTAAAGCAGTGGAACAAAATTTGAAGAGGGCCTCCAGAAAATGGCAAAAAGCTGAGCACAGAAAACCTCCCACTAGGAGGATCCGTGAGGATTTAGGAAAACTTCCCACGATCTAAGTAAGTGACAATGGCTGGATCATTTAAAATTAGTTGTGCCAAGCCCTAGCAAAGTGCAGGGAACTGGATGATTTGGGGGTGAGTTTCGTTTTGCCAGCTGATCAGTGCGTGTCTGAGCTTTGTCCCAGCTCAGCTGCAGGGCACGTGTGCACAGCAGCATGGAGCTTGAAGTGGTGCACTGGTGGGCGAGAAGAAACAACGTCGATGGCCAGTGTCCCAGGCAGGGAGTCCTTCACTAGCATTTGTGCACCTGTAACATTCCTGTTCTTGCTGCACAGACTGGCCACAGGGAAGCTAAAATGTCCATGTCTGCTCCTGCTATCGTCATGTCTTCATTTGTCGCACTAGCTTGCCCCCTCCCAGGGCTCTCACACAGACCCCAGCCAGGGTCTGGCTGCCTCTGTGCTCACGCCATCATTTCTTTGCACTGCTTAGATATAGGGAGGAAGCTTTATTCCTCTGAAACCACAGTGGTAGAGACCCTGAGGAGAGATGCAGAGAAGCAATACAGATGCACGCAGGTGCTCTGCTGAATCTGTCCGTGCCTGCATATTTCTCTGGGAAAGGGCAATGCAGGCCAGTGGCATGGTTCTCTGTCCCACTTTCTCCCTGTGTAAAACAGGAATAATGATACTGACCTAGTTCACTGGGGAGCCTGGAAAGGCCAGTTCATGTTTCTAAGGCTCTTTGAAAATAAAAAGGTCTGTATCGGTGCTAAGTGTTATTATTCATGTATTGTAATTCTAACCTATAAGGGACTTCGCTTTAGTAGGAGATTTTCAGTTACTCCAGCAGCTGAAAGAGGGTTTTGTATTTCATCTTTGGCTATATACAGATTAACAGCACACACACAATTTCATCACAGGCATAAAGATAAAGGTGAAATCTACGCCAGTGTTAGGCATTACAGTGCATTACCTTGGTACGGAGGAACTCTGTGAAAGTTCAGCTGAAGAGATGTATAAAGACTTTGTACCAGCTAACCAAATCAAGAGTTTGTGAGCTTGATCCTGCAATCTGAAATTTTCCATGGACTTTAGCCCAAGCTGGAGTGGTGCCCAAATCAGAAAGGTGAGAGGTAAGTATTTTACTATGCAACAAATATTAAGCAAGGGAGTGTATAAATATATAGGAGGTGCAGAGTAGTTTCAAGGAGGTCTTTTCACTTAGAACTTATTCACCTCTCTCCAACAAGATCAGCGACACAGTGTGGTGTGTGTAATTCTAAAAATCATAAAAATATCAAACAGGGCTTTTTATAACATATCATGCGTTCCTGACATATATTGCTGTTCTGGCAGTGACTTATATGCTACACATTTCCAAGATCACCGCTTCTCCTCTTTGGATTATGCTGACCTCCCAGAGGAAATGACTGCATATTGGAATCTTGCACCAGGTAATGGAGAGAAAAAAGGACAGGGTTTGCATGCAAGAAGGATACCACCTTCCCAGCTAGAGGCAGGATTATCACTTCATTAAATCACATGGGAGACAATGGTATATCCACCATGAAAATAAACCAAATGTTTTCACATTATTTAGAAGTTACTTCGATGTGTTATACACGATGCCCTGGAAGATGGTGACTATTTGCCCTGGTTTTACTTCTCTGGTTGTTATTGGAAACATGTTCTTTTAGTTTGCATTCTCAAATAACAGTTGGGGAACATGCTGCTATTGCTTGTTTGTTCAAGGGAGAAGGTGCATGATCAGTTGTCCAGGACACAGGCAGAAATGTTCCCTTCCTCAAGAAGGTTTCCCTCTCCCCCCTCTCAATTTTTGGTAGATACACAGAGCCATCAGGTGCTTTATGGAGTATGAACAATGTAAGATGGAGCTGCAAAAGAGATTCTTCTGTTCTTCTTATGTACTTCCATATATTACATTTAATATCATAACAATGAGAAGAACAAAAAGAAGTGCAAATCTTGACTTTGGAGACCCATATTTGCCCTGTTCCCTCCTGTTTCTTTAGGTAATAGAAAATCAATGGGTCTTTTATATATGAGGCACATCTGAAGCACTGAAGCTCCCATCGTCCCTTCATATATGAATAAATGAATTTGTTTACTGTGCTGTCTGAATAAGTGTGTTTCAAAACAATGACAGATTTCAGTGCATTAGCTCGAGCACTTCTTTGCAGCAGAGCCTTTCTGCCTTTCTTCCACATTTTCTAAGAGGAAAAACTCATAACATTTCCTACACAAGCTCCTCACACACCACCTCGTGACTGAAGGGGGGACTGCAGCATATATAAAAATGCCACCCAATACTACACCATTCAATTTCTGGTTGAAATACTGGAATATTTTTCATCCCTTCTCAGTTCCCACATAGCAGTTTTCCCTAAATTTGGTGCAGCTGCTCTAGCTGCTTACCATTGCCCAGCCACGTGCTCTTTTATGGCCTTTGGCATAACCATCCATGTTTTTAGGTAACATTTCAGAGGTTCTTTGGTTTTTTTTCATGAAGAACTGTTACAAGGAATTGGTATTTTCTATTAAGCTCGGATGCTAAATTTCTACTAGCTATACTGTTTAAGAATTCAGTACTCTATTAACAAATGTGCTAACTCTTCACTGTTAATGATTATGCTCTGTATGGCTTTTTCCTATATCCTGGAACTATTTACATTATGAGTCATTGATTATTTATGGAGATGTTCATGGTGCTTTTCTTGGACATGCCCTGTAAAGAAGTCAGTAGGCTGGAGGGAAAGAGCAACAGGGAGCTCTTGGGAGTGGACTTTTAGGTTTGTTTTTACATTTTTTAAAGTCTTCCGCACCATCAAAAATCACTATTAATACTTGGCATTTTTCTATCGTCCTCTGTTGGAGAATCTCAAATGGAGACAGGCTTCCAGGAAGCAAGTGTAATGATGACACTACCTACGGTGTTATGATCTCCATTGCACAGAGAGGCTGGGCGAAACCTAGAGAAATTACAGGCTCGACCCTAAAGCTAGTAGGAATTTTGACCCTGCTGCTGCTAGGCATGAGGTGACATTGTTGATGGCTTTCCAAAATCATGGAAGAAGTGTGTTTGGGGAGCAAGTATCAGAACTCAGACTTCCTGACTTTTGACCCCATTTTAGGGGTTACAGAGCACTGATGGTCCTGCAAGGACGGCATGTCTCCTCCCACACTGAGAATATAGGGTGCTTCCCCTATATTCAGGCACCTGGACACAGCGGACACTGTGCGTTCTGGGTTAGGTCTCAGTTTCAACAGACAGGACCTTCAAATTGCTTTTCATTTTTTGGTTTGATTTGTATTTTGTTTCTAATGTGGTGGTTTGAGACATTGTGTGCATGAGAGAGGGAGAGAGGGAATGACATGCTACCTAGGGACAGAGGAGTCCAACCTGCTTAAAAGGGAAATGTTGCTGGAGAAACACAAATTGGTGCAAGCCACATCATTAGGAGAAAGTTGTCTATCATTAAGCGCTACGTAGTGCACCCCGTGAGCCTGAAATAAGTCTCCAGGGGATATAAAATCATACTTGCCACACGAGTGGAAATGCTGAAGATGAGCCACTGCACTGTCTGGGTGTCCACCTCCCACCTGTGTTAGCATCATTATATGCATGTTGGGCTGACTTAGCATGCTGAGGAGGAAGATGGCCGTGCCATTCTCTTTTACCATCTGGGTAATTTACTCTGTGAGTTTCATAGAGAGGGAATTCATTAGTGCAGATATGCAGGACGTAATTATTAGATGATGCTGTGGGAGGAAGCTGTACAAAATTTGCAGAGTGAGTTCTGCTGGTATCCTGGGCAGTGCTTTTCTGGGTGGTCCTGTCTGAAAAAAACCCACACCTAGGCATGCCTTGATGACTTCTCACCGGGTCCCAAGTGGCAGATCCTCCCGACTGGCATCAATGGGAGCTGTTCTCACTAGGCGAGGGCAATATTAGAAGACTCCCAGTTAGCATCCATCACAACAGAGAGGAAATCTGTGGGAACTGCTGATCATTTATATTCAAATTAATGAGATTTTCCCTCTCTGAACATGAGGGCTGAGTTGTTTGCTGACTACAGGGAAAAAAAAATCCATCCATGGATATCTAGTTTGCCTTTTTTATTTATATTTTTTTCCAGGGGTCTTGTATAATTGATGACGCTGCCTATTTGGCAAAGGAATTTTCTGAGCACAAAATTCATTTTAATAGCAATTTTTGCCCATTAAACAAACTGTTGTTTTTTGCCTCCTACATCTGAAGCCAAAATCACAGGACCACAAAACAAATCAGCCTAATTTCACTGTGAACTTTTCTTTTGACATCCTTCTATTTTTCAAAGAGAATAAATGTGTTGTTACATGACTGCTCTTTTCCAGACAGAAGAGGCAGAGAGCTATTTTTGAAGCTCCTTAAATCAGAAGCTCTGGCTCTTTACAAAAGCATCCCCACAGGATATCAGGACTGTGTTTGGAAACATATGTGATAAAAAAAAATCAAACCATAAAAATGAACTGGGATCACCTTGTAATTGGGCAGAGAAGACTTCCTGCTGCCGTCTGTATTTTTGTTAAAAGCCAGTGCTTCTGCATTTCTCACCTTTTGCTGCAAGAGATTGTACACAAAATCTCTGATTGCCAAGCAAATCAAAGCCAAGAGGGAGACCCCCTGTTTGGAGGAGACCATCCCCCTCCTATATTCTCTTTTACTGATGTTATGTGGGGAAAATTAGATGTACAGAATGAATCAAAAGTCATTGCAAAAAAAAAAAATAAAAACACCACCACTGGAACAGAGCTATATGGAGGACCCGGAGGAGATCTTAGAATGCATCAGCTTCCATATAGAGCGGCAAGCTAATAGGCAGTTCATTGAAGCTAAAGTGTAACATAAAACATAAAATTACAGAGAAAATGGCTGAAAATATAATAAAAAATAATTAAAAATCGTGTAGGAAGGTGGCATATCAACATCTGATGTAAATACAGACATAGGAAGTGCAGTTCATCATTTGAATGGATGATACAGTTGAAAATGGTAACAAAATTTGTAGGTTTTTAATCTTTTTTTCCAAAAATTTGAGAAAACCCCAATGGTTCCAGCAACAACTTTCCATTTTCTTCTGTCAGAAGGTGATTTCTCTGTTTTACTCAGCTACCAGAATTCTTAAGAAAAAAGCCCTACTGTTAAAATTAAATTCAAAATCAAAAAAAGGAAGAAAATTCAGTCATTTTCCTCATATTTAAATGTTAAACATACTATGGAAAGACACTAGTCTCTCCACCAGTGAGACATCATATGAACCTTCTAATAGAAACCAGACTTCTGTTTTCTCTTGTCTGCTGCTTTCCACTCTTCAATGAAATGAAATTTCAACATTGTTGAAGTCTTACGGCAAAATGAATTTTTTCATGAAGATGTAAGACAAATTGAACAAGGCGTTGAGAGAATACAGAAGTTAAAAATAGGTAGCATTCTCGCTTCCTTGGAAATTTTTCTCCTAGTATCCACAGCCAGACATATTTAAAACTCAGCATCTCCCAGCAATGTGTACATCACACTAACAATATATTTTTTCCTTTCATGGACTGGCACCTGGAATTAGCTCATTGAGAGCACATTGGCAACATTCAGGCTGCAAACTTTTTGAGGATGGAATGTTTTTCTGTTTTCTGGACCAGGACCTTATTCCTAGACACAAGGTCAATACTAAAACTAGTCTTATAGTATTAAAAGTGAGCTTCATAGAATAGTTTAGGTTGGAAAAGACCTCTAAAATCATCCGGTCCAATGACTAACCTAGCACTGCCAAGTCCACCACTAAACCATGTCCCTAAGCACCACATCTACAGGTCTTTTAAATACCTCCAGAGATGGTGACTCAACCGCTTCCCTGGGCAGCCTGTCCCAATGCTTGGCAACCCTTTTGGTGAAGAAATTTTTCCTAATATCCAGTATTCATATATGAGAGCGTTTCTGTGTTGGTCTTTGACTTCAGACAACATATGAGAACGTATATGTGTATAAGCACACACATAAATGTCTGTATTTTGAGTTGATATTTATGTATTTTTTGCCTGTGTAAGGACATATATATATATGTATGTTGAAAAGAATGCATGCTCAGTTTGCTGGAACCCATGCAACAGCAGTATGTGGCAAAGCAAAGACAGTGACAAGCCTTTTCCAGGCTCCTACATCCTTTTCATCAGCACACATAGGTAGAGTTCCCAGACCAGGAGGAAACATTCTCTGTAATGCAACTGTGGTGCTTTTCCAAGACTTGGCAAGGGTATTTTCCCTCTTTTTTTCTGCTCATCATCCAGCAGCATGCTATATACATAGCAAGCACAACAGAGGGCATTGGCTAACTCCTTAGCATGGCCAGCATTTTTGTGTGTGTATGCTTAGATGTTTTTGCAAATACAGAGGATGTAGTATAGGCAAAGCTTTGAGAATGTGACCTTTCAAGTTCAAAAAAAACCCAAACAGTGTTGCTTTTGTACATGTAGATACATACAAACATTCATGCTGTAATAGTGTCTATACCCACAACAAGGATCGGGAATCTATAGTACAAAATATGGTGGAGGCTTAGATATAAGTGAGGTACAGCTGAATACAGTTGATGTCTACATTATGAAGGGTTTGTAATCCAACAGAGATACTTTATAGCGCAATCTACATATTTTAAAAATAGCTTATTTAATAGCTGATAAAAGCAGGGGTCAGCTTCCTCTGAAAAGCAGGAGGTGAACAGCTTTAAATACCTGCAGTTATTTTGAGAACATGGGTGATTAAATTCTAGCAACTCTGCAATTTCAAATGCAATTGGAAGTAAAGGACAAATAAAAAATATTATGTCACTTGTTCTGAAGTTATTCTGTGTCTTTTTCTTCTTTCTGTGTCTCTCCTCTTTCATTTTCTGTTCTTTACTCTCTTGGCTCCAAGCTTTTTTAAAGTTTCTACCATCCAAAGTAAAAGATCTCATGAATATCTATCTATCTGTCTGCCTATCTATCTACTACCAACCTACTTACCCATGTATTGTACTTATCTATCTACAAATACACACACACACACACACACACACGCGAAAACAGGTTCTTTACATGGTAATCAAATATATATGTCCAGTGTTTTATCTCCCTACTTCTATAATAATTTTCCCAATAATATTTGGCAAGGGGTCTCCCCCCCCTTAGAAAAAAAAGAATGAGGGTGAGAAATATCAGGAAACCTTATGATTAATGGCTTTAGCTTCCCATCTTGTTTAAATATTTGCATAATTTCAGTTTCTGTGCGTCTCTTAAAGGAAGCCAAAACTTACTGGCCAAAAGAGGCAAGCAAAGAAATAGGAATTCACATAATCAGAAAACATTATGTAAGTGGAAAGGAAAAACTATTCAGATTTAATTGATAGCTATTAGGAAGTAATGACTTCTGTCTCTTCACTTAAAAAAGATTTTTAAAAATTCCATCTCAATGGAATTTTCAGTCATTAATGGAGGTTTCCAAAATCTCCAGAGAGAGAAAGTGAATGGAGGTGTTAAACGCAAAAGCTTATCATGGGGACCCTAATTCTGCCTCAAGCTGCTCACATTACATATTATCCTCACCTGTGAGCCTTACTGGCATTCCTTTTTGAGAAAGGGGCTAGAAAAGTGGAAGCATTTCTGTGCACTAGTGGAAACCAAATTGCATAAACCACTGAGCAAATGTGTAGAACTGGACAAAAAGTAGAAAGCTCTGGCCCATGTTCATGGCTGCCTGTACATTTCTTGTTAGGACATTTTGGAAGTATTACTGAAGGCATTAGTAAATTCTAATCTTATAAATGAAGTGCCAATCTTCTCTCCCTTCCCCAGTTTTATGGCTAAACTCATAGTAAAGCTGCAGCATTTTGCCCACGTCAGCATCTCAGGCATCACCCAAGGGAGAGGATGGGACGCTGCACTCCCAGGAGTGGGCACTAGTGTAACTGGTCTCTCTTCATAGGACCACAAAGCAGTTGCACATAATCAAGTAGAACATACATTAAACACTTAATAAGGGCTGCCTGCCACTTATATCTAAATGAGAATTCAAGCTACCGTGTTGGTTCACCTTACAGGTGGTGCATGGTTTGCAGCAAAGGACAGGGGATTTTGTGTGATATAAATAGTGTACAGAAGGGAAGGACGCTGGATGGGTGCCTCTTTTTCACCCCCTCCCCAAATCCAAATTCTCCAGCTCTGTGACCTGTAGTGGTCCTCAGTCAGGTTGAGGATCTTGGAGGGGAAGGGAGAGGTGCTGGAAATGGTGTGGTATGCACCAAGCTGTGAAAATATGTATGTAGGGATGATGTATCCTTTTTAAAACGACCATGACAGTGCACTATTTTGAGCACAAAAGTGATTGTTCCCTTGAGAAAGAACAATAATCAATACAGGGGATTTTTTTTTGGTGGATATATGAAAAAAAAAAAAAGAGGTAAAAAATAATAAGTTTCATAAAGGAAGTATGTCACTGGATGGAGACCCAGGGATATGCTGCTGAGACCCTGTATTGCATCTTATTCATAAAACAGACAATGAAAATGGATATGATGCCATTTACTGATGGTGCAATATTATGCTAAATACTAAAACCCAAACCTGACTGCAATAAGATATGGAAGAGCTTCATGACACTGATCATGGAGCAACTGCGTAATAAAATAGGTGAAATTCAATGCCAATAAATGCAAAGTAACATATATAGAGAAAAAATACCCTAAGTATACAAGCAAGGTGTTGTGATCAAAATTAGCTGTTGGTACTTCTTAGAGTAAGTGTGATTGGCTTTATGAAAATGTTAGCTCAAAACATTTAGTTGTGGCTAAAAAATGAAAAAAATTGAATATTTGGCATTACTGGGAAATTAATAGAGAACAAAAGGTAAACATCATCATGCAAGCGCATATGCTTTTCTGTCCTTCTATCTCAACAGATAAGTTGTCAAACCATAAAACTTACAAAAGAGGGCAAAAAAGGTGATTAAAGCTGTGGAGCAGCTCCCAAACGTGAGAAAGATTAGAGATGGACGTTTTAGCCTGAAAAAGAGGAGGGATAAGGCAGAGGTCTACAAAAGCACAGAGAATGGAGGAAATGGAAGTTACTGTTCATTACTTCTCAAAATGAGAGAAAAAGGGGTCGTCAAATGAAAATATTGGGCAGCAAGCATAAAATAAACAAAAGGAAGAAACTCAGAGTCACAATATCTTGAGGCCAAAAGTATACATAGGTCCCAAACGTAATAGGATAAACTCACAGAAGAAACATCTGTGAAAGGCTACACAGTACAAAAAACACAGGTTCCCAGATTGGTGACTTACTAAACCAGAGTCTGTACCTGAATCCTGTTTTTATCAGTGAAGCTAAAGCCTAAGGGTGCCTCAGCCAAATGTTCTTGTGCTTCCTCTGAAAAAAAAATCTCTTCACTTGGAGAGTTTTATTTGTGTGGGGATTTAGCCAAGAGACTTCAGCTAGCTTTTGGGGGGGGATGGAGCTGTAGACTAGCAGATGCATGCTTTGTGCCACCTTTCAGCTCGAGAGAGCTAAATGACTGACATACCTAGAGGTTGTATCTAGAGGGCTGGCTACCTTCATCTATACACATAGCAGGCAGATTTCCATATGACTGCAAAGAGCAAAGGTGTTTTACTGGACACCTCTTTCCACAGAGGTATTTTGTTTGATCCCTGAACTCTGCTTTGGAAAGAAATTCCCAAGCAAAGGCAAGCAATGCAAGACACTGCATGTACTGGAGCGATGTGCTCCACTTCTGATGGCTCCGCTCCTTGCAGGACAAACTCAGACGGTAAATGCCGGATGCAGATTTGCAGCAGAGAATGGGAACAAAGCAAAACTGAAATGCCTGTGTTGTTTACAGACCTTCCTCTGCTGCATGGTGTCACCTACCCTGGTCACAGTTGCTCTGAGCAAAGAATGTTTTCTACGGAGAAATTGTGGCGGCTTAGGGAAGGTGAGTAAGGACTCCGAGCGAGAGCAGGGAGCTGTAGCTTGTATTTTGGTGAACTTAATGACTAGTTTTGAGGCAAAGACTTGAAGGCCAAAGTCTGACAGGCTGTCAGGCACTGATTGCCATTTTCATAAAGGGCGCTATGCAAGTGTAAGTGATTGATAGATTGATTGATTTATTTTGCTGAGGCTCCTTTGTGGTCTCCTGGGGGGATTTCTGGCCACACCTCTCAGCCTGAAAGCACTTGCTCTGCCTGCTGTTGCTTTTTTTTTTATTTGCGGGTAATGAAAATTTGTCATAAGCCTTCCCTTTCATCTGTACATGGCAGGCTGTCACACAGAAACAAGCCATTCTGGAACCTTGCTTCCTTCCAAATTGCTAAATATTTTTCTTCAAATTGCTTCCCTAATGGGCTAGTATAATAGGAGCAGCATGCTCTCTGCCCACGCTGAAGATGCCAGAGCATTTGTCCAGTGCACATGTGTGCTGGGCACAATAAACTCATTGCCTGGCCTGGAGACAGTGCAGCACTGCTGCTGATCTAATCTATATTGCACGTTCCTTGGGCGCAATCATACACGCAATGGATATAGGCGTATATGCACACAGATAGGTACTTTTGCCTCCCCTAGGAAAATGAACCTCTTCAGGGAGGCAGCCAGCTACACATCCCACTTTCCTGGGGAAGGAGTAATGATTGCATTTCATAAGGTGAGACACAATGGCAGGAGGAGGAGGAGGAGGCTACAGAGCCACCGAGTAAGCCATGCGAACAGTGACAGAGCTGGGCTCGCTAATGGACTGGCCTGGCCAGTTTTTTATTGACTCCAGTTGCTGCTTTTTGGAGGGGCAGGCACCAGCGGTCCCCAAGGTCAGCAGTTCCATGTGCTCTATGCTAAACTGTTGCTGACCCACTGCTTTATGAGCCTAAGTGCTTATCCAGGAACAGAAGTGAATAGGTTGTGTGTGATAAGAAAATAATTTGCCAAAACTGCAACAATAAAGAAGGCCTGATGGGATCTCTTATGGTATGAATAGCCTGGAGCAGCTGCAGATTTCTCTCTGCTTTCACAATTATTTTCATTTTTATAACAACTAAAAAGGGAGCATTGTCCACAGGCTCCTGCAGCCCATATTTTCATATCCAAATCTAATATTTCCATATACATGTATCTATATATTACACATTGTGGATCTTTGTGAATAAAAGACAGGAACAGAAAAAGAAAGAAAAAGGAACAGCCTTCTCAGATAAGAGATCTGTTGGCATACCAGCTTAACCCATTCTTCTTTTCTGTTTCTCTCACAGCCTTCTTGCTGGATTTCTGCAAGATCCCAGAGCAGCCAGCCCAAGACACGTGGAGCCGTGTTTCCTGGGTGCTGGGCACAGGCGGCCGGTATGGCTGCACATGGGGCAGCTCTCAGTGCCGTGATGGAGCTCTGTGTCCAGAGGTAGCCGTCCTCCTCCACCGTCTGAGGGGCTGGGAAGGTGACTCATACGTTCCTGTCCCCCACCCTGTGGCAGTGCCTGTTGAAAAGGCTGAGTATATTTTTGCATGCTTTCTACCTAGGTGTTACAGAGGGGCTTCAGTCCGATAGCTGACACTACACAGCCCTCCTGAGCTCCCGCAATTCCCCACCTCCCCGAACAGTCTA
This sequence comes from Aquila chrysaetos chrysaetos, assembly GCF_900496995.4. Lineage (NCBI taxonomy): Eukaryota > Metazoa > Chordata > Aves > Accipitriformes > Accipitridae > Aquila > Aquila chrysaetos. Next base: position 50,865,070 of record NC_044007.1, read on the forward strand.
TGGCGTTTTTATTGCCCTGGGAGCACAACCAGGTCTGACGCTCACCCCATGCTCAGTTCCCCACCCCGAACAGCCCCGGTGGTGCAGGACCCGGTGGCAGGCCCTGTGCTGTGGCCCTCTCGCTTGCCCACCGGTCCCTGGGGTTGAGCCGTGGTTTGCCCAGAGAGGGTTCCCTGTGACCCGAAGCCCTGGTAGCCATGCCCAGGGCTTCTTCCAAAAGCTATACCAAGGCCAAGCTCCTTGCAGAGGTACCACACACAAGGGAGCCCAGGTCTCTGAAGCTCTCTGAGAACATCAAAAACCACCAGAGAAGGAGGGACTCCTAAAAATAAACTCTTCTTGCAGTTCAGTTCTGCATAAGGAGAAGACCAGACTCCAGCCTTGGATGTCATGGCAGGGTCAGCTATGCAGAGTTTCAGAAAACAGTTGTATAAAGAAAGACACAAAGAAATGACTCAGATTGTAGCCGACCGCTTTTCTGATTTCTCAAGAGGTCTCCAGTGAATCAGGCTGAATGAGCTTTATGTTGCCTTTACTGTTTACAGGAGTAGCTGAAGTCAGAGAGAGTTCTCCTGTCTTACTGCTGACAGCTACAGTATGGCAGGGCTGTGGTGCCTTAGCATATAATGATCAATCTCATTTCAGTTCATTTTGCTAGAATTTAATTTTCACATGGCCCAGTGTGACCACATCCCACTAATTTCCCACTTGGATATTTTCTTAAAACAGAGAGACCAGTTGAAGATTCTGCAACTCCTGTTGGTGAAATAATAATAATAATTTACATTTATTAAGTGCTGTTCTTCCCAAAGGACTGCCGAAATGCTTTCCAAAATTTGTGTATGCAGGAATCCCTTCACCAAAGAAAAAAAATGCAGCTGCTTCATTGGCCCACAGCAGCATTAGCACAACAGCTTAGGATAGGGAATGAATCAAAGGTTTAATGTTATTACATCTTTGTGGTTCTGTTACAGTAATGCCCAGAAGTCCCAAGAGGGACCAAGGCCCCTCTTGGGCTGCATGAAGTAAGCAGTAAGGTTATTGAAAGAGAACCAGGGAACAGAAAATGGTAAAAAGCATGCTAAAGGAAGAGTAGGAAGAAAAAGAGTGATAGATAAGCTCACACAAGATCACACAGATTTGAAAGACACAATAAAGTCATGGGATTGGAAGGGACCTGTGATGTTATCCCGTACACTCTTCTGTCCTAAGGGAGGTTCTTTTCTAACTATTTAATCACTAATAGACACTTCTGTAACTTGTTCCTAATGATCTCCACTGATGGAGATTTTACAGCCTTCTGAGGCAGCAGCTTCTTAGCCTGTACTCTTCCCTTACCATTAACATGAACCTGAATGTTTCTTGCTATAACATAAACCTCTTACTTCCCGTCTTACACACAAAAAAATCTTTGCAAGCTGTCATTTCTTTTTGGAAAAAAGGAGACACATCTGTTAGTTGGTAGACTTCCTACAGATGTGTTAGGGTGAGGTGGTTTAACACTGGTGTTATAACAGACATATGTCATAAGATGGGATCTAGAGGAGGACATGGCATGGGGCTATCTAACTCCATGGGGGGCTGTGTGGAAAAGGTGCTTGTGGAACGAACGGGCAGAGGGATGGAGACTGCCAGGTTGGGATTTGCAGTCCTGAGGGAAAAGTGACATGTGTGGAAGAGGTGATGGACCTTGGTGTTAAGACGAGAAATGTCCATCTCCACGTTTGTAGATCATTCAGGAAATGTATTCTAATAGTCCATAAGGAAACAAAAGCAGCAGGTAAAGTGACAGAAGCATGCAACTGGAGCAGACGGTTGTGGCAGCAGCACTGGGGAGGACTGACAGGAGAGTGGCTGCAGCAGTGAAGGACAGAGGAGGAGAGGTTGTGATGGTCAACAGCATGGGCTTAGCTAAGCGGGGTACCTAGGAAATGCCATGTAGGCACAGGCAACAGTTTCTAGAGGAGAAAATAAAAATGGCCACTACAACATGGATCTAAACAATTGAAAGGTTAATGACATTATCATCAGGCAGAGGAAGAAGTAGAGGGGTCTGGGAAAGGAAATTAGTAGATCTGTGCTAATGAGCTGGTGCCAGCAGGACCTCTGTGAGGAGAGTTTGCTGATGCAGGTGGAGGTACAGGGCTGGAAGGAATAAAGGTCTCCTGCAGATACCAATTTATGAGCATTCAGAAAGAATATGTGTATTGATTTGGAGCTCCAGTTCACAAATGTGGACAGATACAGAAAGCTAAAAATCATTTCTTCTCTCTTATTTTCTCCCACAAGAAAACCAGTTTTAGGTGTTAATGTCCTCTCTACTGAGTCTCCTGCACCCCCACCTTCTTTGACCTGATTTGGAGTACTGCTTGTTTGCCAGGCAGGAGGAGTCTTTCTGGTTCTCCATCCACAAAACATACTAACCACAATCCTGACAGTGTGCAACTAGTAGTGTACAACAGAATGTGATCTTTGGAGTATTTGCCCTGAAATGAGATTTGTTAGAGGGACTAAGTAGATGCCGCTGGAAAATTTCACAAGTTTTAAAAATTCCCTTCCTTTCCTTTCCCTTCCCTTCCCTTCCCTTCCCTTCCCTTCCCTTCCCTTCCCAGGGAATGAAGGATGCTTCGCTCTTCACAGGCAGTGCTCAGGGGACCCCAGCTGAAGGGCAAAGTGCATCCCAACACCCAGACCTCCTCCTCCTCGGAGACTACCCAGGTACACATTAAAACTGAGCTTTGAACTGACCCATGTCCCATCAATGTCTTCTGCACTTCTTTAATGACAGAACTTAGCAAGGCAGATTTGAGCTTCACCTCCGTAGACCCAGATCCACTTGTTTAAGTAGAATATTTTTTTGTTTATGCTGCAGGCTAAACAACTAGGTTTACCTAGGGTCTCTTGTTAAAATGAGCCATCTGTGGCAGCTGTGGTAATTATACCCAGACTACTGTACCTTTCATGCAGAGCTCTTAGATTTGTGTTGAGACTTTGAAAACAAGAGGAACAATGGCACAAGGGGAAAGAATATATCTCCTTAGAGTGAAAACTATCATGAGGTCCTCCCTTCTTTCATTTTCAAGTCTTCCCTGGATTAACCACAATCCTCAAGTTGCTTGACAGTTGTTCCCTGCGACAAAGGACTACAAAACTATCTGAGGGCAAAGACCAGATGCCAGTTTGAGGCAGGTTTTGCACCTCCTCCTCTTCAGTAAATGCTTGCCCACACTTTACTTTGGTGTGCCAAGGAAATCCAGTGTTTGCATTGCTCTGAAATCATAAGGAGAGTGCCACAAGCCTACCATAGAAGTTAGTGTCTTGCCCAGTTTTTATTCCCTTCACCCATTCTGCAGTAGCTGCAGGGGGATTTGCACACCCCCCCTGCCCCCCACCCCCCCCAAGCCATAGGCGCTGCTGTGAATATGAAGCAGCAGGAATTACTCCAGAGCAATGCCAGGTATTTCCTCCTCTCCGGGGCGGGGGGGGGGGGGGGGGGGGGGGGGGGGGGAGGGGGGGGGGGGGCTGAGCACACTGCCCTGGGGAGGGTCAGAGCTTTGAAATCAGTTGACTTTCCAGTGCTGCCAGAGGGACGGTAAGGCTTAAGAGCAGACAAACTTCTGCGTGGCATATGCTAATTCTCCCTACCTTCCTCTCTTTAAAAGTTCTCCAGTTAAACCACACATCGTTTGCATGCAGTAGTTACTGAATAGTGAAGTATCTGAAAACCCATGGTACTGGATGATGCTTTGAAGGAAATAGAGACCTTTAAACTTCCAAGTTGTTGTAAATGTTACCAAACATAATGATTTTTATCTCTAATCTTCTCCTTGCTAAAACATAAATTTGAACAGATGGAAATAAGAAAGACTGTGGGAATAAGCATTGATGTTATCAGCTGGAATTGACAATAACAAAAGTAGTCATTGAGTCTTTGAGCTTTCAGGTAGTGTAGAGTATTTTCACATACTATATTTCTCTGATTTTGTATTTTTCACTGTGGGTTTTCATACACTGTAGGAACAGTTCAGTCATAAGAGTAAGTCAAGTTAGCATGGCCGGGAAAGAACAATAGGTTTGATTCACTTCTGCTGTTTGTGGCACTACTGCGGCAGAAAGTCTGCCTGAGCCAGGGGGAGGTCAGAACGGTGCAAGGTTCACAGCCCTGGCTGACTCCCTAAATGAGTACAGCTGATCTGGAAAAATGCTGTCACAGGAGCAGAGAAGGGTGTTCTCATTCTCCTTAGCCCCTCAGCAGCTTCCAAAACACTAATGAGGCGTCTGCAGTACCAGGACGTGATTTAAAGCTCCTGTCCACAGGGCCAGTCATCTAATGAGCATCTGCCCCATTTGGTTCAAGAGTGAATCAAGTCCATCATGTCTGTTGTCCAAAAAGTCATGGATAAATAGTCCAATAACAAACAGTATGAAGTAATTTCCTGCACAAACTTACTGCACCCTGATCTTTACCACAAGCTCAAATTTCTTGTGTGGGCTCAGATTTTAGCAAAGAATTATGGTATATTGCTTTCCATGAGAAGAATTTCCCACTTAACGGATCTCAGGACTCTATTAGACCCTTGGCTAATGGAAAACCATAAACCATCCCAGAGCTTTCTAGAACTCCATGGAGAGCTGAAAGTGCAGATATTTAGCCTCTTCAAGGGCCAGGGACTGACAGAGGACTCCTTAAAGGAATGCCAAGCTAATAGAAGTTCCAAACAATTTTGTTTCAAACAATTTCTAAAGGAAGAGATGACTATATTAACATGAATATGAATTAATGGCAGCATTAACTTTTCTCCAGTGGTGTTCCCTTCTATTTCTCTGCTTGGTAGTATCTGCCACCAAACTCAGGGCTGTGGGCTGGTTTGGGTTTTTTTTCTGGGCATGGGTTTTTTTATGCTACCCCTCAGTGGCTAGGTCTGGCTGCTAACATCAACCGGCACAGTTGCAAGGCTGTGCACCTTGTTTCACATGGTCCCAAAGGTGTGCAAAGCGGCTGGACCCAAATGTGCTCTGGCCACCCCCGTTCTTGTCCTTGTCACACCCTCTATGCTACAAGCAGTCGAGAGTTTGGCTCAGACCTATCAGACTGTTTCTCTGCCACTTGGGAACTCTCCAGTCGTTGGTTCCACACACTTCTGCACTGGTGCTGTGTCAGGGCAGACTCATATCATCTATTAACGTATCTGTACCTTATCCACAAGTCAAAGTATAATGGAGAAATGGGTCCTACTACTTCTACAACGTCTCATCAGGCATATCCCATGTATTTCAATTCACTGTAGGCACTGCAGACTTATGTATCATTTTTCACTTTAGCATATATATGCCACTTAATGTTGGAGAGACCCTGTCTATTGGTAACTGGTGCTTTTTTGAATGGCTGCTCGTGAGTCTTTTTTATTTTAATATTTCTTAACTCATCCCCTCCTAAAACAAACTCAGATTCATTCATTAAAATTAAGGCACTAAGATTCCATAGAGACAAACCCCAGAGAGAGCTGATAAATTACACAAATAAGCTGTATTTATAATACCTCTGATGCCTCCAAATAGGCATTTTATAGAAAAGAAGCTCCAGCAAACTGATAAATCTATTCTCTGATACTGCAGCTAAGCTGCATTTCAATACCTGAAACCATCTGTTTGATACAAGCATACACTTAGCATAATATGAATACCTTAGCACACAGGTATCTTAGCATAGTGCATCCCTTCATATTCTCATAACCACCAATTATAGCCCAGGCAGAGAGGAGTGTGTGGTGGGCTGAGAAGGAGGGAGGAGGAGAAACATATAAAGAAGATGGATTTTTTTTTTTTCCTTAATCTGTGCGAGTCTGACAGAGCATATGAAGATCTGTAAGCCACAGAGTGCCAGTGAGACAGAGACAGAGAGACAGACAAAATTATTTCCTTTGCAGGATCTTGCAGTTTGGAGTAGTGGCTGCCTTATTCGCAGGACTTTTTTTCCCCAGACGCCCACCCAAGAACCATTCAGCTACATTTATTATTCTGTCAAATACAATGTGCAATAAAGAGCCAGTCTCCCCAATGATGGGTACCTGTGTTCATAGCTCCACAGTGAAACACATAAATCACATGCGAAGGGCAATGTACATGTGCTTTTTGTTTCTTGTATCACCTTTTATTATCTTAGGACTGAAAAGTTAATAACCCAGTGGGTAATCATGCCATTATCAGTTTACATTGTAGTAAAGCCCATTCAAATGATGATTACATATGTTAATGAATGTCGTTATAATGCACTACACAGTACATTACCTTCAATAAATATAATTGTTTATGCACTTTAATGAGGGGATATAATGCCCCCAAAACTAATGGCATGGACTGAATTGTGATTTATTGCTGGAAAACTTTGCCATTAAGAAAGGAAATCTCACAAACCCTTTCATGTTTATCTAACTTTTTTCTTCTTTAAAAGCTGCCACTCATCTCTCCCTCCTTCTGCTTGCGAGGGGAAAATAGCTATAAGACACTTCAGCAGTGTTCCTTGTCAATGCCTTCCTCCACCTGAAGAAGCAGGAGGTGGGTTCATTTAGAAGGTTTAATGAAGATCATTATGTTTACCCCTTAGTAAGGCTTAATGCGTTATCTGGCAACAAAACTGATAACACGTCAGAATTTTGGCTGCAAATCAAGCAATGGGAGGTAAAAATGTTCGTTGTTAAACTACAGACTAGGAATAGAAAATAAGGTTAAAGATGACATTTTGGCCAATGGTCCTTCATCTAGCTATAGAATAGTCAGAGAATAGTTGTCTGCACGGAGCATTCAAAGCTCTCCAGCTGGGACTGAAGAAAACTAGAGGTGAAATGCCACCTGATCTCTTCAATCTCTAGGTGCTTTCTTTTCCAGAGGAGTGAGATAAAACCTTTCTTTGTGGACTCAATAAGAAATGACAAAGAGGCAGAGAATGCTAAACCAGGCAGCACTGTGTAACCGGCTGAGGGTGCAGTAGGCTGAGCGAGATGAGCTATCAGCAACTAAACTGCACAAGACTGGAGTTTCCTCTTTAATTTCCCTCCACTTGGTTTCCTTCCTGAATGGCACTGCTGTGACATTTCCATTACCGGTGAAAAGTAGTGTGCTTTGTACAGTAGTCTCTTCTCCTATTGAAGTCGGTGGCAAAAACTCCCATTGATTTCAACAGCAGAAGCAGTGAGCTAGCTGCGGGGGCACGGTCGCTTCTGCAGAGAATTTGCACGCAGTATGTCCTAATTTTGCTCTCTCATCAGTGTCCGAAATTTCAAAAAAAAGTTTCCTCAAGTCTTAAAGAATAAATAAAATGCTGAAATTTAGAACAAATAATAACAGGAATTCCTCTAAATGTTATTAAAATCCAGGTGTAACAGCAGGGAACATGAGAAAGCTGTATGTGAAGGACCAGTACGAACTAAAGTAGTTTCCTAAGGTATATTCCCAAATATGTGTACACACAGTAATTACTTGAAAAACTTTCCAAGGATCACAGTCATGTTCCAACTAGTTTGAAAGTCAGTAGTGTAAAAAAACTTTGACATTGAGATGCAATTTGTGGTAAGATCTAATTAATTTTTTTGCTCCTAAGAATAATTTATTATTTACACTTCTTATTATATATGTATTTTAGCTTCATTAGTCTGCAATGCTGGAAAAAATTATACCTTCAAGTCCTATTTATCAAATTAATGGTGCAATTTCATAGTGACACATTCCACATTCATTAAACCAAGTACAGTAAAAATGCATTTAAATTAGATTAGTGTGATGTAATAACTATTCCAGTGTACGGGGTGATATTCCAGCAGTAAAGAAACACCCAGATCGAGTTCAAAGCAACTTTGAGATAATTTTTCAAGATTGATTTTGGCAATGGTTTAAGCTAAAGAGTAAGGACTAATGTCTCTCCCCCTAGCTCACTCTGTGTGGGAGTGCGGGGCCCTGGGCGTAATCATGGGAAACGAGTGGCAGAGTCCTCGCGGCCGCTGCGGTGGAGGAAGCCATGCGTGCTCTGCAGAAGGCAGCTTTGTCAGCCCCGCGAAATGCTGGAGAGGGACGCCCACCTGAATTCGCCTTTTACTGGTGCTGACTTTGCATGACGCCACAGAAGTTGCTGCTAGCCCCTTAAAATCCTGACTCTCCAGGCTGTTTTAGGCTGACAAAGGCTCACATGTCTGTGCACGCATCTGGATGCACGGGCAGGCATGGATGCCTGGATGTAGGACCTCTCGGAGGTACCACCTGTGCCCTTCTGCCTCCCGGATTACTGCTCTCCAGCAGCATGTGAGCACTCTCCTGGCCAGAGGGGCTGGGTGAATATCATTCCGTTCCCATCAACTTCATCCATCCATCCCAGGGATCCTGACTGCAGAGTGAAAGAGCAACTCCAGGTGGGTGCCAGATTCACTGTCCACAAGGGGCCTATAAAACCTTAAGCCCTTCTGCCTCCTCGTACCACATACACTGCCTGCTTCAACAACCTCTCTGTGAAACAGCCAGAAACTCCAGTCACCTTACCATCATGTCCTTTAACACCAAGTTTTAGTTTAGCACATTCCCTGTAGCTTGACTTTCCCGGCTCGGGTTGATGAGTGAGAGTCCCCGGTAAGCAGCAGGTTGACGGAGGTTGCTGGTCAAGGAGCAAATCACGAGGAATTCACGTCCCGAAACTCTGATAAACTCAGACTGGGGCTGCACGTCCCCTCTCTCCACATGCCGATACTCCTCTTGCAGTCTTTGCAGCCCAGCAGAGGAGTCTTTTCAGCTGGCTGACACTCAACCCCACACTGCTCCAATATCACATTAAAGAAGCAAATTAAATCAGAATAGCTCCTTAATAAAAAAAAATCTTTCTTCTGAGCATCCACAGGGAGTTGTGTATTGTGCGTATCTGTCTTTCAGACTGTAAGCCTTCAGGGCAGTGACTATCTTTATTTCTGAAACACAAACAGTATTAAAACACCATTGGCACTTAATAAATCAGCAAAACTACAATTGTTACATAGGCCTCTTGGTGAGCCATCGGTTACCTTAACACATTATCAAAAGCACGTCCTTTGCATTTCAGCATGTGGCTTGTGAAAGGCATGCGGTGTGATGGCAGAGCGCGTGCCCCGGATTTTGGAGGATGCTATTTGCTCGCCAAGGAAGCCCTGGACCATTGCAGGCACCACTACGGAGACCTCCTCAGACACTTCTGTCCTGAACCAGAGGTAGGGTCCCACCGGGGGACACAGGTTCATTCTCCATCTGGTGTCTCTTGAGCTGAGGTGCAAAGAAAGGTGGGAAAGATTCATGTAAGACTACTCAGACTGCTAGTTTAGAGGATTTCACATTAGCAGGAGTTATTGAGTACTTGCACTGTGGTGGCACAGAGTTGTGCCAGCCAGGGCTGGTACAATCCTGACATAGAAGGCAATGCCCCATGGTCACTTCTGACAAGACTGAACTTGCAGTGGTTATAGAAAAGAGCTGGAGCTGAGCTACACTGGTTTTGAATCGATGAACAGGGGAGTGGCAATAGGGTAAGAAATCCAGAATCTTCTGGGTTGAGCTGGATGTGCATTAATAGTAAGGTAACTGCTGCATTTTCAAAAGACTACATCAGCCCTTTACAAACCCAAATGTCATTTACAGAATTAGGCCTAGAGATATCCTTGGAAAAAAAAAAAAGGTTTTAAAAATTTTCCTTTAAAGAACAGCTAAAAAGGTGAGTTGAATCACTGTGCAAAAATTCATGTATTAATATAAACAATTAAGCTTGATTAAAAAGAAATCAGTTTTGCCTCTGGCCTGACTGGCCTCAAATTTCTAAGGGCTGCTTTTCCAGTCCTAAGGGCCTGAGCTATGTGTCCTTTTGACGTCAGCTTCTCAGCTTGTCATCCTCAGGCATATCCTTTCTTCCACGCTTCCCTCTCCCCTTCTTCCAGTCGATATAGGCTTATTTAAACAATTAAAGCTGTATGCCCCTACAGCCTTCTCCAGAAAGCAAGGAGCAGGATACAACCAAGTCAGACTGAGCACTCAGACGCAGGGAGAGCAAATCAAATAAAATGATTGCTAGAAAATTTTTTTAAAAATCAAACCTAAGCTGAAATTTGCATTTGCTCATCTATCTCAGTTGAAGATTTCTGCTACCATGCACCATATGGTGCTGTGTAAGGCTATAAATATGCTGCTCTCCCAGACCCATTTCTAATGGCATTTCCCATCAGTAAACAGGTGCTCCTGGCTTCTCCTGTGCCTCTGAGCTCAGAAAACTCGAGCGGGTACCTTTGTGCTCCTACAGTAACAAAATGCAACTTCTCAATGGGCTTATTTTGCTTGCATCGGAGAGAAGCTGTATTTCCACAGTGTGTGCAGGACAGTGGAACGCACCTGCATTACAACAAGCATCTCTGACAGCTTTCTTCCTCCATACTTTTCCCTAACATCTTGGTGCCCATCAGCAGGGCTGATCCAGTACCCACAGCCTCTTCCTGTGTGGATCCTTTGCCGTGGCCTTGCAGTGTCGAGTTCCACAGGACCTCTGTGGCAGGACTGAGTAGGTGCTCGCTCCTGCCTGCTCTTCTGCTATTCTCTGAGGGCTAAGGAAAACAGGGCAGCCAGTGCATCCCTGCAAGGGAATGGTTTTTCCTTAGGGGGAAATTGAGAAATCGTTCAAGAAGGATGAATGCTCCCTGGAAAACCTGGAAAGGTCTTGCAAAGGTCTTGCTTAACAAGGTCTCTGGGCTTTACCTGTTTCAGTGGCAAATCTCTTTGTTGTTCTCCTGTAGGAACCTAAGCATGGTGATGGAGCACTACGCCAGACTGCAGTCTGCTGCAGCCTAGGGCCTTCACGCCTTCTCTGCATTTATTTAATGGGCTGGAGTTTGGTTAGTGCTCCCCACACACTGAGAAGGAGAAAAGGGAAGCGCTGTCGGTAGTACCAGGGTGTACGTTATGAGGCTAATCTGAATATTGCCTTACAAAGACACTATCAGCCCATTGCCTTAAACTGGGGACAAGAACTCAGGCTATTCCCGTCAGGTGACCACATTTTCAAATCCATTGCAATGGTTAAAAAATATCCAAAAGGTCAATATATTGTTTATACCACATCAGTGATGCTAGAGGGAATAACAACCTTCAGTAAATCCTATTATTTTCACAACTATACTAATAACATGAGAAACTATAGATATAATAAAAGTTTATATCTATAGTTGCTCTGCAGACACCTCCTCTGGTATGGTATAAATATAATATATGAGACTTGGCGGTGTAATACAGTTTTTATTTCAATTTTTTAGGGATGGCCATGCACATCCATAACTCATGAAAATAAAAAGTGTATTACACTGCCAACTGTTACATATTCCCTAGTAAAGCAAAAATGGCAAGATAAATTTTATTTTTCTCTTCTCCCCACCAACAAAGTGTCTAGCTGATATGGTGATGATGAAGTGTTAGAATAAATATTATTTATCCGAACACTTTCTATGCCATAACCATGTCTGTCCTGTCTATTTGTCAGTCCTGTCTATCTGTCAAGTGGTAGATATTTTCTTTTTTTCCCTGTGTGTTGGCTTTGGTTTTAATTTCATGCTGCTATACTTGCTGCTATTCTTCTTAGGAATGAACGGAAGAGAGATTGCCTCTTCCCATGCCCTGCTCTTGAATTTTCTCAGACACATTCTCTTTGGGTCTTAAGAGCTCTAACATCTGTGTGAGACACGTGTGTTGGCTTGGTAGCATAGGCAGCACTTCTTAAAGATGTGCAAAAATACTGTAAATGAAGAAGTATCCCAGCTGTGTGTTGTGCGTAAGTGGAACAAGAGGTGAAAAACCCTATGATTCATAGGTAGGGATGGAGAAAGAATTAGAAACTCGAGTGCAGCAGGCTAAGACTCCTATACCTAAGAGAAATGGAACAAATATGTCACTCCCATACTATAAGAAGGGAAAAAGCAATAAAGTCCTTTTTTATAAAGATGGTATTATGGTACAGTCAGCTCTTGAGTATCCACATAGTAATGAACCAGGTGGCAGCTTAACTATGCTGGGTTTGTAGGGACACTCAGTGTGGTGCTGCATGGAGTAAGAGCAGACCCAGGACCACTGGGAAATGAGATTGGGAGACCTCCACACGTGGCAGCAGGACTGGCCAGGGTCCAGTTTAGCTGAGAGCTGTCTGCGTGTTGTGCTGCTGCTGTCAAAGCCAAGCTGCCTCCCGCAAAGCTTGCTTGGGTGGCTCTGCCCTCTCCCCTCCAGGAATTTCAGCTTGGGATGAGGGTGGCTTATTCGATTTTTGATAAGCCAGCCCTGCATTAGAGGGCACGTAAGGTCTAACCGGCTGCTCCTTCGTCCATGGCGCAGTCACAAAGCTCTCCTCAAGGCTAGAACAGGAGCAAGAAACCTTAATCCCTGGGAAAGTCCCCTTGGTGACACTGGTGCCAACCACCATTTTCTCTCAGCATGTCTAATTGATTAACATAATTAAATCAAACTCAGACAAATGTTCCCAACATGTATTTAGTTTGAAGTTTTCTGCTTCTGTGTTGGATGTGAAGTAATCTGCCACTTGTAGGCTTTTGCTATGGGTGTTGGTTGGTATCGTAAAATTATTACTTCCTCTTAAAAATCTCTTTGCTTTCCTTCTCCGCAAATAGCCCAAGTTCTCAGCCTGTATGGAAATCTGCCTGCAGTGTCAGTGCCTTGTGTCTGTCTCCTGCTCAACACACATCCACTGCCTCCTCACCTGGAATCCTAACCTGGATTTGGGACAGAAAAAAGGAGTTCACACTCTATAAATGCAGAAAAAGAACGTCCTAGCTCTGTAGAGATACTACGCACAAACAATGGTCGATAACAACCACCTGATTCCCTTCAAAACACGTGTATAAGCTACAAATGCACATACCAATGCCCAGGCAAGGAGAGAAGCATGCATGCAGAAGACGAGGAAAATGCAGGGTTTGACACAGCCCAGCTGATGATACGGTTTTCATTACAGCCCCAGCATACTAATATCAGGCCGCTGCACAGGTGGGAGAGAGGTGCTTGAGGGCCAGTGAACACGGAATTTTGTCAATGTGTCACAATTACAGAAACACCTGTGCTAAATAACTTTGAACGTTGATCCACTGTGAAAAGTCAGTGCTCAGTAGCCCTCAAAATTTCTCATTTCTTACCTGCAGTGGGGTGGTCTTGTGGTTGAGCAGTGGTTGTACAGAACTTCCTAAATGTTTTTCTTTCTTCTCCCTTAGGATGCCAGTCACACAGACGCACAGTCCCTAAATTGCCACCTTCCTGTCTCTGCATTTTTCTTTTCATTTCTCTTCTTGTGCAGTCAAAGACGTTAGGGATGAAGTGATAAAAACACATGATAAAACAGCATCACTGGGGAGAGCTGTGCCTTGGAAATACAGGGACAAAGTCTGCACTCAAGCAAACTTTCCATTGATGACAGTGGGTTACGCCTCATGACAAAAGGCAAAGGAGTCCTTAAAACTATACTTGCCTAATTAAGGTCCTGGTTCAGCTAGAGTGACTAATTTAAAACAGATGACTCAGTGTTGATGGTGTTGCACTTTAAGTTGGGTACCTGCCTAAGTACTTGGCTGAATGGAGGCTCAAGCAATGTATCTTTAAATGAAATAGCAGTAGAATACAACAGCCTTTCTAACCACTATATATAATTGACTAAAAAATCAAATCACTGAAAAAGGTGCTGCACTTAGAGTGAAAAATAATAAATAAATGACTTACAGATTGCCAACATGACAGTCTGCAGCAGAGCAGAACTCAGAGAATTCAGCTCCCATTTGAATTCATGGGAAAGCAGGGACTTTTGAAACTGCTAAGTTAACCAAAAATATATATCGTTAAAGCCAACAAATTTATTTTTCTGTTTGAAAGTCCCTGTTTTGCTATACAGAGGAATAAGATCTGAATTCTCGACTCTTCAGCATCATAAAATCTGGAGTGCCTGCTTGGGGAGGTGTCAGGAAAATATTGGTTCCCATTCTAGGCTTACATTATATTTACACTGTGGCTCACTGAAATACTAAAGCAGTAAGAGATATTATAATTAACCTCTTCAAATTTTCCCTTAAGAAGTATCTGGTTCAATGAACTGTCAATCAACTCTCCCACTTCCTATTAGAACAGGGGTTAATATGCAGGATTGATAAATGAGTTCAGTGAAAGAGGAGAGGCAATACAAAGCTATGAATAGTATAGGATGGTAAATATTAAGTATGTTTCATGCAACAACAAATTTTCTAAATGCTCTGTGGCTGCTTTTCAGCTACATCAGTGCTCTTTTTCTGTGCCCCTAGTGCTAAGGGCACACACAATTATTGGTGCAATTGTATGCCCACTGCTGCTTCGTGGGAGCAGTTTAGGTCACTGGAATTGATTTGCAGACATGTAAACCTGATGCTCAAAGGCATGCAGGCATGTAACTGTCATTGATGTCATTGGGTGTTAGGCACTTAAAAACAAGGTGAGTGACCAAATTTCTTTACTAAATGCTAAAATGATCTGAATTGTGCAATAATACAAAGTGTCACAGCTTAGTGCTTGAAACATTATCCTTTTATCTTAGAATTTCAACTTATATAAATGTAGGTCTATTCACAGTCCCCAGTGCTGTAACTGACTGCATTATTTATTATTTATCATTATTAATTATCACAATGTATTATTTATGCCATGCGATAGGTATGCACAGTATTTTGCCAAGAAACATCCCTCACTCTCACATTTATTAATTTCCAGAATATTGCTATGCTGTTTGATTTGGAAGTGAATCAAAACATACCTAGATATTAAAATGTGTGACAGTGAAAAGCTTCAAAAGGTCTCCTGTTTTCAGTTGTGAGAATCAGGTGGCAGTCTGGGGTCCTCTTCGAGGTCGCTGCTCTCCTTTCCAAACCTTGACACTCATCCACCCGAAAGAGATGTCTGGCCTTTGGGCTCAGTCTTGTGCCCTAAGAGCACTTCCCTGATCCTTCTGAAGCCACAGTGTAAAAACCAGCGTCTGGGCTGCAGCTAACGGTCACGGTCACAAGTGGAACTGAATTACCTGATTGCGGGCATCTACTTACTGGTATTGATTTCCCTTTGGTTTATTGTTTGCTAAGTTGTTCCCAGTATTTCACAACAAGAAGAGGGCCCACTACCGTGTTGGTCTCTGTGCACACATAGTAAGAATAATGTGCCCAGAAGGGTGTGCAATGTTTGTAAAGATTAGCATTGAAAGAAGTATAAACAAACACAGCAACCAAAAGACTCCAATAAGGCAGGATTTTCAAAACTGCCCTGGTTCTGAGATATGCGTACATTTCTAAAGCAGTTTTGGTAGTTTCATATTACAGCTCAAAGAGCTGTTAGCTATAAATTAATTTATGAGTAACAAGGCTTTGTCTTAGAGTTACAGCAATGGGTGAAGTCTCAGACAGTTTAACATCATGAGCAGAACACAGGTTGAGAGGAAAGCCTCGGAGGTCCAAGGCCTCCAAAGCCTACCCTTACTATTTGTTATTGTATTACAACTGTACTGATTAACAACTCGTTTTTTAAATAAGTGAATCACAGTTGTAAATACAGAGAGAGATCTCCTGTTCCAGGGAATTCACCATGCACAAAGATGTAGCAGGCTGGTGAAAGAAGTGAGAGGAGCAAATTAAGCACACCTACAAAACTGCATTGCACCTCTTACACATGCAAAAAAGCTGTAACCAGATATATTTTTATCACCATGAGAAATCAACATCACTATCACAAATAAATTTACTCAAAAGGGAGGGGAAGGTTCTTAAAATTTGCTTATATATCTATTCAATAAACAGAATCCAAAGAGGCAGGATTTTCTTCTCCTGTTAATGTTTAACAAAGGTTTATTGGCATAACCTTCCAGCTAAAGCACTTTTTAATTATAATAATGATCATTCGTGAGCCAATGGGAGAGCCTTCAGACTTTTGTGAACTGGTTCATCCAAGCTCTACTCCAAGGCACAAGCCTAAGGATGAATTTTGAAATGACGCACCTCAGGACTGCAGTTTCTGCAACCCACCAGCAGCACCGTACACCGAGCAAGAAGGCTGCACCCCTCATCGGGGCTGCGAAGGTCAGGAGACAGCAGTGTGAGCTGCCGCCTTAATGCTGAGCAGCACACATTGAGCTCTTTGCTAGGTGGCTGTACGGCCCAGCCCTGCACCTAGTCAGGGGCAAGGTAATTCCTCCTGGAGTGAGTGGAGAGGTACAAACTAGTGAGGACAGACAGAACATTTGATGTTGACAGCTGATGCCACAGGAAGGTTGTTGCCTCCTGTGCTATGACAGCTTTGCGTCACCGCCTTCTGAAAAAATAAAATCAGCACTGAAAGGTATTACTGGGCTTCAGTTTCCATAAAAGCAGGGCGACAAAGTCCCCCTTCCTTTATCCTGGTGGAAATCAGGGGTGGTTCTGCTGAAATCAGCAGTGTTACAAGGATGCAAAACTGGTCAGAGACTAGCTCAGCGACAGCACTGTCTGTGAGCTCGGCTGTTCATTCTCTAGCTCCAGTAACAAAAACATGGAGATGTGCTAAAGCAGCAGGGGTTCTTAAACTTCTTTATCATCTGGGATCACATCTTAATAGAAGGACTGACTGATGAACACTTCCCTTCCCATTCTCCCATCTAAAAAGATCACCTCCTCTTCCACTTCCTACCATATATCCTCCCTGTGGCAAAGCAATAGCAATTACAGGAATATTAGGGAAGTAATTAATGTATTTTAGCTATCTTTTAATGAAATTCAGCAGCTGAAAAAAAAGGGAGAAGAGCCAATAAAGTGTAACCTGTTATCTCTACGGCATGCCACAGTTTGGAAACTTGTGTACTGGAAGTCAGAAAAACGTTCGCACCCATTTAACATTATTAGGTTAGCCTGTCCTGTGTATTGCTGGCTGGGTAATACCACATAAAAGGTTCACGCTTGTAAAATGAAGCTGATTTTTGATTAAGAGGTCTAATAAGAGAGATGGAGTAACTTCTGTTAACATTACAGCCACATGGACATATATTGATTTCCTGGAGCCTCCTTCAAACTCCTCTCTCTTGCAACTTCTTCTGTGCAGATCCTATTGGGAATGCTCTAGATCCATTTACCTGTCTGCAGAGGTCTTGCCTTATAACACCCTGCCAAAAAGTGAACAAAGTACGGTCAGGTGGGTGAATGGCTAGCCTCACTCTCTTTCCCTCAAGGGTGTGCCAGAGCAGGCTTCTGACTGCACCAATGGTAACATTTTCACCTTTGATAACTCAGACATTATTCTCAGCAGATGGTAATGGAGAGGGACTTTTTTCCAACAATGTCTTTCAGTTTGTCTCTAAGTGTCTGCATCGTCCCAGGGCTGCTCATTTGTGCTCTGCTAATAGTGGCTGTATAGAAGCAACTTTGTCATGTTGCTGCTTCCTTCTGCAGAAGCTCAACTAGAGTCAATGGGATCCTGTGTTTTCACATTTTCCAAGGGCTTCACTTGGTGATCTAACTTCATGTTGCCCTCAAGCTGCCGATGTCTGAGCAATATGTCCCTATCAGCTGCTAGAATGCTGGCTTGGGCCATGCTTCCTCTCTCAAGTGTGTTTTGGTGTTGTGCTATGATTAAACCTATGCACTGCTCTACCAGTGACCCAGCAGTAGGTGACCTCCTTCCCCTTTTCCCCAGCATATCGTCTAAAAAAGTCAAGTGATAATGGCTCATATTTATTGGATTCTCTTCAGCAATGTGTATTTCCCACTGGTTTAGACTGTATGTTGCCAGCACTTGGTCATACTTCTTCTGCCTAATGTCATGACTTATCAGTGCTCTTGGAAATATCTTGCAGCTGTTATACAATCCAGCTGGGATCTAATTGGTCATCAGTCTAATAGCATAGCTGCAAATGGCTAGTTTCTTTCTTCTGCATGCATGGTAATTGAGTCTCCAAATCTGTCAACAGCCTATTGGTAGACAGCCTTCTCTCCACTGGGCAGCTCCATGCCCTTAGACTCTGAAAGCATTGCTATTTTTTTCCCATTCTGGGAGTTGACACATTCGGATATTGCATTATTATTTATCCCTTTCCTGCTGTTCATAGGCTGAGGTTTTTTCCTGATGTGAGCACTGCCTGTTACAATGTTTATAATGGACCATGAGGGCAATATTTGGTTGGTATCTGTCCTCTCTCTTCCAGGAGCTAGGAACATCAGGAGCTAGGAACACTGAAGAAATCACCAGTATCATTCTATCCAGGCTTTTCCAAGAGAAGGCACTCACCCCTGCAATTGACAGCTCCAGAAGGTTCAACAGAACATATGCTTCACTCAGGCCAAAAGAGTTTTTCACCACCTTGCAGCATATTATAGGTATAATAGCAGAAGACCAACAACTATAACATGCCATGGAGAGAGGGAGACTACAAGAGATCACGGATGTCATCAAGGTCTGTGAAATATCAGGGGCATCATTAGAACAATGCCAAAATCATTCTAGAGAGTGGATTGTGCAGCTCTTTTGCTCTTCTTCCAGGTTATTGTGCTTAGCAGTTACTCACATTTCCTTGTGTCCTGTGGATCTCAATGGCATCATATTCATGTAACATATGGATTCCATGTCAGTAGGAATAAACCTTCTCTTTATTAACAGTATCACTTATTGCACAGCCACATCTGTAGCATCCTCACAGCAGACATATAGATTGATACAATTGTTTATCTTCCAAAGTCTTCCCTCCTGCAACTCACACACGTTTTTCCAAATTATACAGGGGCTGGTACATACATTGCTGAAGTGAGACTTCTGTGTTCAGCTTTAGATATTCCCAGTCTCAACATCTAGATCTGAACTAGGTGTTTAGACCCACTTTGTAAGAAGAAAAAAAATTCCAAATTGCAGTTCCTAAGGTAGGTGTCAAAAACAGGGGCAATGAGCCGTAGTGTTGAAATGCCTGTTTCCTTCCTTTAACTCCAAAGGGTACCTACATAGCCAGAGGTGCGTGTCTACAACATAAGTGCTGAGAGTCAGGTGGGATGAATCCCACTTTTCCTGGAATATCTGAGGGAATAAAGACTCTCTCAGACCTTCTTTGCCAAGACAGAGTTTACCTTTACAGCCTCTCATCTTTAAGTTTCCACTGTGTCACACTGATACCTGCTCACATTGCAGCATCTGTACTGAAACAGACTAAAAAATTGAAGGAAGAATATTGACTTTTCTTTGATCTAGCAAATTCCTGTGTGATGTTAACTAGACCAAAAGTTGTGTGAACATGGCTTTCTCTTTTTCGTTCCTAGCTGTGTGTAGTAAAGAAAGTGTCTAAGTTTCAGTCAAAAAAAAGGATCTTTTTTATAAGGAAATGTCAACACAGGTTAGCAGATAGGACTTGCTCCAAAGATACCTACAGTCAAAATAGACAAGACAAACACAGGTGGGAGAAAAAAAGGAAAATGTGGTTTAGCAATGGTATTTTCCTCCACAACTCAGTAAGAGTAAGTTTTCAGTATTTCATGCATTTTCTTTATCTTTCTCAATAGCCCTAAACAAGAACGGTCCAGAGTACAAACTAAGAAATGGGAGCGTTTGAAGAGACAGTGTCTTAAGTGCCACTGTTGGCATTAGTCCATCAGACTGTTGCTAGGTAAGAGTGACACAGCTGCACCATGCACCAGTATCCTTGCTCTTGGGGGGGACACAGATTTCCCTTGGCCTGCTGTCCTGCTCCAGACTCCCTCCAGGTGCATTACTGTGCAGTTCTCAGTGTCTTTGTCCAGAGAGATCAGATCTTCTTTCCAAAGGAAAAGTTCCTCCTTTAGAGTCTGACCGTTACAGCTATCCAGCACTCTGAAAGTGGTAAACAGATATTTCTAGGTGAGTGTTCTTCTCTTTATATTAGTTTTCTGCAGTTTGCCTGCCCAGCCATTTCTGAAACCTCCTTCCAAGACTAGCACTGCTGTGTGAGCACTTTTAATATAGGCCTCGTAATACAGAGCTCACATCCAGCTGCTACAGGCAAGAACAAATTTTCACCTGTGCTCCAGTGTGAGAGCAAATTGCCTTATCTGCATGGGAGCTCAGAAAGGAGCCCCAGAAAGAAATGTTACATCCCAGTTCTCCTGTTCACAGAGTTGAATTAAGCTTTTTAATGAGTCAGTGATTATTTTTCCAACCTTAAATCTGTGCATAGTTGCAATCTGTGCATAGGTTATGCATAGTTTAACCTTCTTAGCTTGACGTCCAAATATGAACTAAGGCAACAGTGAAGTTATAAGGTTTCTCCTAAGGGTCTCCACAAAGACATACATTTTCAGTAAGCAGGTCCCAAAAAACAGAATAGATATTTTTAAGTGAATGAAAGGCTGTTATCAGAGACTCTCACCACATTGTGGACTATTAGCATAGAGCTGAAACGGGAGTGAAAGTGTTATAATTTCTTGTTATTCAAAGTTATCCTTTATGTCTTCTGATATAGAAGACCATCAATGGCCTAAAACTCTGTATGCAAGGCCATGACTGTAAACATCAATAACTCTTCTTGAAAGAGCACTTATGGTAGCAATGAAACCTGAGGTATCTATGATAACAAGTGCATTAATACCCAGCACACACAGCTATCATTGCAGCCACATCAATCCCAACATCTCCCTCCTAAAACTTCAAGCAACTTTCAGGGACTGGGGGAGAGAATACGAAAGGTGTTGTGAACACTGCTCTAGTCCAAGGACAGACACAGCAATTCTGTGCTGCTTCCCTCCCGCCTCTTGTGCTGCACGGGTTGGGGCTGCAGTCTGCGCACTGGAACTGTAGAGAATATGGAGGCGGCACTCATATTTTACCATCACAAGTTGCTGACTACAAGGACTGCCTGTTTTAAATGTATAAAAATGCTGCTCTCATTGTAAATCATACTTTCTTGGTGAGCTACAAGGAAGACAAAATCCTCACTCCTCTGATGTACACTTTTTTTCATACTGGATCACCAAGATATTTATAGGGACAAGCTGTGTACTGGGTTATAAAACAAGAGACCCAGTTCATGAAAGGGACATTGAATGTGAAGTCAATATCATTTCCTTATTTCTTATTTATTTTGAGTTTTAAAGAGTGGTCATAATGCTACCTTACTGCACTTGGGATGCAGTCAGACTGGCTGGGGCTGCTGTACTCATCCCACTCGACCTGAAGAACCACATGTCCTCTAGGGAGCTGGTCAGTGATTCAGAATATAAGAGCAGTAGGTTGGCATAAAAACTGATAACTCTTTAGAAAAAGGTCCCAGGGCAGGCATGTCTTCTTGGGAACAAAGCCAAATATTCAGCAGGACCAACTCTTCCGCCCACAAACAACTTGAGGTCAGAGATGTGCCCTAGAAAATCCATCTCTGGGGGAGGAAAGAGCAGCAGGGGCTCTTCATAATCAGCCACCACCTGCAGAAGGAGATAAACTACCAAGATGACAGAACAAGTCTGTGAGCAGCAGCAGAGCACAGAGGCAGGAGCTGCCTGAGAGACAGCTGTGAAGCCAGGCAGAGGGGTGGGAAGGAGAGGCCGGTGGAGTGGGTGACTGATCACCTCTGAGGAAGCATCCAGCAAAGACCTGGCCATTAAAGCTCCAAGGCACCAGCAAGGGCATGAAGAAGCCACCCCAGTGCCACAGGAGGAAGAGAAGGAGCTAAAAATAGAGGGACCCATCCTCTTCTCTGGGCATAGATAAATACCAGGCAGAGGCTGAGTGAGCAGGGAGAGACCCACGAGGAAGCTGGTTACGAGAATTGTGTGGGCAGTCATGGTGGTAAAGCCCTTCTCATGCCACACCTGCAGGAGAAGGAGCAGAAGCATATTCTGTCCCTCCAGTTCAGCTCTTCATGCCACTCCCAAAACATGCACTGGCAGGGCATCCTTCTTCCCATCCTCTCAGGGACCCAGCTCTTCCATTCAGGGGGAGTGTGAGGTCTAGAGCCCAGTCCCACCTTGAACCATCTCTGAAAGGCTGATACGCTGTGCAAGTACTTTGTTTCTAATACAGTCCTCGCACCCAGCTGTTACAAAACAGCAGAAAACCCTTAGTCACTGAGCTAGATGCTAACATGTAGAAGGAAGACAGTTTAGGCAGATGAGTAATGCATGAAAGTCTGGGAGGCAAGTATACAACATATTACTTCTTAAGAGTATATGCAAGGAGTTTTGCAATAGGCCCAGTTCTATATATTGAATATTCCTTTTTCCTACCTATTTCCACCACTTGCTATTGCTTAACTTTTATAAAAGCAAAGTGGAGATTTCTCTTAAGAAGAGGTTTAAAGGATAGGGTAGAAGCTTGGTCAATCAATCAGAAAGATGTCCCAAGTTTAAGAGACGGTATGAAAGAGAAGCTAATAAATGTTGGTACCGTGCAGCACTGCAGATTCAACATGAAACTCAGCAAACTTTGTCTTTGTAAAAGTTCTTGGTGTGTACTCATTCAGACCTGGAGCTGATTTGAATCAAAACTTAAAAGTGCAATTCCAAACTTTTTCAAACATCAGCCCTGAAGTCTGATTCAGATAGGATTCTGATCAAAATGCCTCTTAAATAGAAAGTGCCATGTCACTCCAGCTCCAAATGCCTCTTCAAATTCCTTTGGACAGTTTCCTATTACTTTATCTCATGCTCATCCCTTTGTCAAACCAAGCCTTGCTACGCATCTGCTAGCAATAAGATAGAAATGTCAATGACTGGCTCCCAGTGTCCTGACTTCCAAGTAGTTTCAGAAAGGACCCTTCATGTCCCATGATTCTCTTTCTGAAGTTTCAGCTGCTCTGCTTATCTCGTTCCCAAGAAACAGCCTCACATAAGAACAGCAAACTCTTTTTCTTTACAGATCTAGACGCTTTCCTAGATACACTCATTTCCTCTGCAGATACCACGTGAGAGCTACTATGGAGTTGGCCAAAATGATAAGCAGATGCTGCTCAGCCCTGGCATCTGGCTCTGCGTTGCTCCTGCAGGGGTAGAGAGGAAGGATTCCTTCCTTCTCTGACGGCCCCTTCTTCCAACAGCCTGAGTATAAAGCAGTGGCACCATTCTTTTCCTGTGGGGAAGTGCTCCCATCCTCCAAAGACAGAAGATGGCTTTTGCTCCCTTGGTGGACAGTGTTTTGTACTAACCTGAGAATTGAAGGACGAGGTCTGTAAGTCTTCCCCTCTTGCAAAATTTCTGACGAATGGATAAAAAGAACTTGTAATAGAAGGGATGCTAGATTAGAAACTTTGTTTCTGTCTACATAAACATCTCTCTGATTGTCTGTTGTAAAGCTTGTGTCTAGTATTTCTCAGTTTTGATGGGCAACTTTCTTCTGCCCCATAGTACTTACATGGTGAAAGACCTGGTTCTTCTGTATATAGTACAGAAACTAGAAAGGGTATTAGGACTTTTCTGGGTAATACAGAAAGCACGGTTACTGTTGCCATTCAGGTCTAGACTGCAAAACTGCTGGTTATAGCAGACACTTGCCTGGGGGGCAGCATTCACTTGTGGGGTCGCTTTCAGGACCGTGTGTTCATCACTGGAAGCACAGTCTGCTGTGCGAGCCTGGGCATCCCTCTTTTGGGGCACACTGTTGCAAAACTTGCTTTCCCATAAAACACTTGACCCAGAGAATTTTTCATCGCTGGTATTTAACCTCCAGTTTCCTTTGCCGAAGGGTCAGTGTCATCAGTGTGGGTCTCTGCAATGCAGCGTGCCAGTTGGGGAGGAGATGGGCCCCTCTCACATGCTGGTCCCTCCTGGGCACAGCTATTCTCCTGAAGTGACACCACTTCAGAGTCTGAGGGAAAAAAAAGACAGCACAGCACTTTTAAGCTGTCATGAGGGAAGAAAGGCTCCTTTCATTTTATGTTTTGTTATATAGCAGAAAAAATCTGTCACTTTGCAGGATGCTTGCAACAAACAGCTTTAAAAACTGATTAAGTGGTTCAGCTTTACTTAGCTTTTAATCACTCAGCAGCTGTTTACTCCACAATTCACAGGTATATTTATGTCCCCCTTTAGTTGAGGTTGTCAGTTATCTTCCTTTCTGGCCCCTAATCCCCAGCTGAGTGGAAGGGTATGTCCCTTTGCAGATTGGACCTAGGCATGGAAATCGGATGGGTTACAAATGCAGCACACCTGTTCCCAGCCCAGCAATCAGGGTAAGTACCCTAGAACTAGCAACAGATTACTGGGTCTTCGGTTCAACAGCTAACACCTTCCGATGTGAAAAATGGGCATGGTCAGGTAGGAACGTGGAGATACCTTTTTTAATCTTACAGCAATGGTCCCCCTGTAGTGCATCAGTTTAGCTCAAGGGTAAGTTGCAGTTTCACTAGTGGATGAAAATATGGGGCTTGTAAGGATTCAGGGTTTGCAGGAACTGCAAGGTGCAACAAATCTCTGCAGAGGCAGAAGGAGGTCTCCTCTCGTACCAAGGCTGGCTTTCCTGCAGAAGCCTGAGGCTCCTGGGGTGCACACTTTCATCTGTAAATGGATGTCTTAAAACAAGATTCACAAATGTGTTCCAGTAATAAGTAACGTGACTTCATCAACGGGCTGTGTCCTGTTTTGTTCTGTGGGAAAACAACCCAACGAACCGCTATAGTGAACGGTGTTTCTACCTCTCTATCATATTCTGAGGAATAACTTGGCCTTAAAAATACACCAAAACCCCCAAAGGGAAGGAAATCCCAAGAGCTGATCATTTTGGAGAATGAAAAAGTCCAAATGGGTGCTAATATTTCACAGGGGAAGCTTTCAAGTGAATGAAATACATCTTGGATATTAATAGTGAAGTCTGATTATTACTGTGAAGATCTGCTTTGCCAGTATTTTAAATGGAGAATAAAAGCATGTGCAGATTTTAGGGATTTTTTTCCCTTTTTATTGAAAAAACACACCACACATGCAAATTAAAACTGCATCCACCATACAAGACTATAACATTTTTGGCACATGTACTCAGCATGCATAAATGTTGGCTGTATTTAAGTTCTCCTAGACATATATAATTAATGAAATACATTTGTGTATAGCCTCATTTTGTGAGCAGCCTAAATTTAGACTGCCTATCCGTTTGCAATGTAAATCTTCATTTTGGTTGGTATATTAAATGTTAATGCTTGTGCTAATTTTTAGTCTCTAACCTTAAGGCAGGTCACACATTGCTTTATTAAAATAAAAGAAAGAAGGAAGATTAATTTAGTCACTGGAGTCAACAATTAAAAGTACATGGGAGTCTGGACAAAAAAGTAAGGAAATGATAACTTAATGGCAAAAGGCATGTCCTCCAACAGCTAGGCACCATGGTGTGATCCTTATTTACTTTTATAGCGCACCCCATTGTGCCTATGTGTTGGAAGACATATGTCATGTTTCATCCTCAAGGGCCTAAGTGTGAATTTCCTGTTATTTTTTTCACAACTTTAAAAGTTGTTTCAATGAAGTTTTTGTTGGAAGAACTTTAGTAAAACGTGTTTTATATACTGTCTGTGGCTAACCGGGAAAAATTGCAGCCCCAGAGGAAAATAACGAAGAAAGGCTACAGCCCGAAGGAAAGGAAGGAGAGGGCTGGGAGTGGAACGGAGCTGTTAGCTGGGCTGGGAGCGGGGACAGCGGTCCTCACCCCCCCGACAACCCCACGTGCAGGCTCGGCGGCTGGTGGGAACCTGCAGCCCCCACCAGCCCTGCGGAGCTGTGCATCCTTTTCCACTATTCCAAAAGGAGGGATGCTTTAAATATCCATGGTCATGCTCACACACGGCTGGTTTTGTTGCCCTTCTCACTCACGAGCTCTCTGGAGCAGATGTGCACACAGTGGCTGTGGGCATGCAGGCTTCCCTGGAGAGGTCTGCAGGAACCCCCTCACGGGTGGACTCCTCCGATCCCTGCAGAGCAGCAGACCACCTGGAAACATCTAGGTCTATTTCAAGTAGGAAACAGGGAGACTCTGTAAAGTGCCGCTTTTTTTGCCACACTGAGAGCTAATTAGTGCCCTGCTTTAGTGTAAAAGCTAATGTGAATAACCGTTTTAAGCTACCAGATAATATTTTTTTTTCATAGGGTTTTCACTGGAAATTTCTTAATTTTCAGCAAATACTTTCCACACCGTTTCTGAGGTCTTTGAAATCCCCACCTGGTGCCTTAAAACAGAATCTCTGATATACAGTTTTTCCTCCAGTTATGCCAAATATAGCAAGGAAATGCATGGAAGCAGAGCGTACTCAAATTTAAGGCCTCTGCTTTGCAAAAATTACCTAGCTAACTTCAGTGAACAGAACTTTACCAACAAAGCTTTTCAGCACCAAAATTCTGTACAAATGCCTTTTAAATGTTTCAAATTTTCTTGAATTAGGCTGTCAGTTTTGCAAATGTTCTGTGAAATTTTAGCAGCAATTACTACCAAGCAAAACGTTTCAAAGAAAGGAATTCTAAAAAAGGAACAAAGATAAAAAGAAATCATTTTGCAACACGAGCTTGGGAGTCAAAACTCTCTTGAAGTGGAAGTTAAGCCCGATCCTGCATATGAGAAGCCGCACAGTGTAGCAGAGCGGACGCAGGAGCATTGGGTCTCCCCGTGGGGTCTGACCTGTGCGACCCTGCAAAGCCCATTGACTTCGCTGCTTCCTGAGCCCCTTCCCATCCGTTATGTAGGGGACCAGCCACGTGTGGATGGGCTGCTTGCTGGGTCAAAACTTCCCCTGTCCACGTTTTTATAGGATTTTTTTCACGGTGTGATATATCTCATTTGGGCTTCTGGGCATTACCATATATATAGGAGTGAATGAATAACAATGTACTCCGTGGTGAAAGTAAAAATGGGATATCTAGTAAATTTGATGTGAAATCTGCACGTCCCCCATCTTACAACACAGAAATCACTGGTCAGCACTGATCTTGTCTCCTCCATTTTAGGGTTTGTTCTTCTGAGACAGATCATGCCCCAGAAGCATACACTAGTTCCTAAGTAACTTACACAAGCAAAGCATTTAGTCTGAACACAAATACAGGTAAAGAATACCTTCCTCCACATCAAACCCACTCATCCCATAGCTGAAAGCTTTCTAAACAAACGTTTCATTCTGCTTGCTCCAAAATAATGGTGGCACTTATGGCTTTGACTTGGTGGCATAAACTATAAGCAGTAGCAGCAGACACCGGCAAAATAAAAAGAATTATATGTGAAATACACAGAAGAAAGAGTCCAGCATCTTCCTTGTGAAATGCCAGCTCCAATCTGTATAGAGCCAGTGGTAAATTACCCACCTGTTTTCACTTACTTAACATTAAAAAACACTTACACATCATTACACTTTTGTATCATATTAGTGAAAATGAATGCTAGAGCAATATGAGGTAAACATTGCTAATGTGGGAGAAGGTTGTTTATATCTTCTAATGCTAGGATTAACTACGGCAGTGATAGATACACCATGCTCTTTTGAACCCCATCTCACCACCAAAAAAGCCACGTGGCAGCACAAAGAGACCTACTAGTCCAAAATAGGCTTTTCTCCTGCTTTTTGAGACCATTGCAACAAAGCAAGTTCGCTGACTTAAAATGGCCTGTCACTACCCTGAGTGGCATCCTGGGGATCCGGAGGGTTGTGTGCATTTGATTAACTTTAATATTGTTATCTGTCACCTATAAATCTTTTTCTCTTTAACGCAATTTGAAAGTAAGATAAGGAAGTGTCTCATTTCATAAAAATTTTGTTACTGAATTTCTTACAGCAGTTCATAGGCACTCGGTTAAGTTTTTCAGCACTTCCTCCTCTGAAGTTTGAAAATGTCAGCGTCTGACTTAGAGCAGACCATGGGGGGCCTGATCCAAAGCCCACCGGTGTCAGCAGAAAGGCTCCTGCTGAATGCCTGAGGTGTTTTATTGGCCCCACCTGCCCATAAAACACAGAGCAGCAGAGAGCAGCCATGAAACGGATGGCATCTGGGACACGGCGCCTCTGGGAATTGCTGTGCGGAACCCCAAACTTTGGGGTAACATTGCACAAGCCTTTCTGACGACGCAGCCGGCGTCGTCCCTAGCAGCCATGCATGCCTGCTTTCCACCCACGTTGCTTTTTGGGGTGGACCCTTTCACACACTGTGTGGTGCTTGGAAGGGTTGACGTTCGTGTCCTGAGGGCAGGATTGCTTTCAATTTATTCCCACCCAAGGTATGTAAACATAATGGGACAAGGACCATGCATTTAATATTCCACTAAACCACGTGTGCTCAGTGCTGGCTTTCCACGGGTGAGCGTTGCAGAGCGGCTCTTCTCAGGTGTCTGCCTCCTCATCCTGTAAGAAGGGGCAGGATGGTGGCAGAGTCCGAACAGAATTAAATTAAGCCACGCCACCCATTTCTTCTCATTAAACCCGGCAAACTTCTCTTCTGCAGATCACTCACGAAGCTCCTCCACCTCCACGCCCTTGCAGGGATCCCCACCCCTGCCCGGCAGGCCTGTGGAGACGTCCAAGGGGCCAGAAGCGACGTGAAAGCCGATGGCAGGCTGATGCTGCTCCCCGCTGCGAGAGGCAGCACACCTCTGCAGGGCGCCTCGCTGCAAGGACTCTGGAAGGTTCAGGCTAATCTTCAAGGGGAAAAAAAAGCCTATCTGAAAAATGGAGAAGAGATAATAACACTTGTGGCTGTACAAGCGAAGATAACGGCAAAAATAATCAAATCTCATGCTCCTGGGAGGAAACTAATTGCACACAGGGGTCAGGAAGACATTTTCATCCACTGTGGAGCATTGCACAGTTGGCTGCTGTGTTGTTATTATGAAAGAGGAAAGAGGAAGGGGGAGTTTGCTTGGGTTGTTGTTTTTTTTCCTGAAGAGATGGAGGGAAAGGGAAGAGTGGCTCTTGTTTGCCCTTAAGCATCAAGAGCCGGCTGGCGTCAGAGGCATAATACCGGGCTGGATGGATATAGTATGGCAACACTGATGTGTCCAATGGATTGGGAAAGTGGGATGCATCTCTCCATGCGCACACATCTGCTATCCCTCACTTGTGAATGTTACTCCAGATGGTAATCAAGAAGGTGGTTTTATAACCCACATTAAGAGGACTGTCTGCTGACAAGTTATGTGTTTTCTTCCCTTGAGTACATGCTGTTAAGATGGATAAGTGCAAATGGTTGAAATTTGGTTGTTAACTCTGAATAATAATAATACTTTGCATTTCTATTGCATCTTCCATCCTAGGATCTCAAAGCACTTTGAAAACACTAATTAACTGAATCTTACTGCACTGCTGTGAAGCAGGTAATTATTATTACCATTTTTTACAGAAAAAGAAGCTTTGTCATAGTGAAAGAGAGTTTCCCTTGGTCACCAAAGAACCAAAAATAGTCAGGAAATGATGATGACTTCTCAAAGTAAATTAGAAATGTTGCATTAATTTCCTGGAAATTAATTTGGTTTTGTTTTTTTTCCCAATGAATAAATTAAGCCAAGCTTCACACATTTGCAACTTTTGAAAACCTCTTTTTGGGGACTAAAACACAAAAAAGAAACTACAGACTTTGCACTTTTCACTTTCTTGCTGAACAACCAGAAAAATATCAATCAAGAATGAAAATGGGCTATGGAAAGCTCAGTTAGTCAAAGAAATAGTTTGATGATTGCAATTAATTAATAATAAGAATATGGTGCAAACTCATGTCAGCTTCAGTGCCAATTCCCATTCCTTTTGGCCTCATCAGAGAGTTCATTACTCTCTTTCCTCCCCCCCCCCGGAAAATATGCAAACTGTTTGTGAGGACTACAAGGCTTATTTTTATCCTGCTTTTCTATTTTTTTTCTTCCTGTCATCTGTTTAAAAACACCCTCTAAATGTGCTGCTGAAGGCTGAGGCTGAGACTTCGTAGACAATAGGCTCATAAGCTTGCGTAAATGAGAAAAAGAGAGCAAGACCAAGTTTCAGTGTTGATTTTTGCCCGTTGAATAATATTAGTTATTTGATTTTCAGACCCAGAATCCATTCTTAAATTAGAGGAAGATGTTGTGGTCCTGTCAAAGAATCGAAGACAAATTCTGCTAATCCTTCTGAGAGGTGAGGCAATGGTAATGGGGGGTAAGGAATGACGTCTGGGTGGGCAATATTGCCTGTTCATTTCCTCGGCTTAGCTGCTGATTGTCACTCTTGTGCCTTTGAGATGCCCATAAGCTTCCAGGGAGACTACACGAAGGTAGAGCAGCTTAATTATGTAGGCTGCTATTTACTAGGTTTCAGCTGAATCCATCAAACTAACTTTGCTTTAACCTGAGCCAGATTTGATTATGAAGCCAATTTATTGACTGGTTTCTTCTTTGGCAGCGCATCCTTTGATTTAAATACAGATACTTACCTACTTGAAAAGTAGCAGTGTTATGACACAATTTATATTTTAAAAAGCTATATTACACGGAACATAATTTTAAAAAACAAACAAACAAACAACAACAACAAAAAGCCCTTTGAATCTAGAATAATGGCTACCTGTAAGGCAGTAGCTCACTTGAGAGATTTTGCTCAAGTAACTTATAACTATCAGCAGAACCCCCTAGGGAATTACCGCTGTTTTTGCAGAAGCTGTTTGCAGTGGAATAAACAGACAAGTGCTCTATATATCATTTTAAGTAAGACAAATAAAGTTCTGCTTCCTCCTTACAACGATGTCATTGTCACTTATATAAGAATAATTCTGTGTGACTTTTTATGAATCTTTCCCCTGTGCAGAAGTACAATGGCCTAATTTCCTACACTGCGTATTATAAATAAACGTCTTTCTTCAGCAATCTATAGCCAAGCTGAAATGATCTCACCATGAATGGAGCGGTCTAGAAATGCAAAGGTGCATTTGAGCATCAGTGATGGGTGGAGGGAAATCCCACCACCCCAGAAGAGGGTATGTCCATACCTACTCCTTCCCTGGGAGGGTTTCTTATGGCCCAGGAATAGCAGACAGAAAGGCCTGGAGAAGCCACTGCTTTTGTCATAGATTCCACTTACAACTCATGGCATAGCTGGGAGGTGGTTTAATTTCTTTTGGATTCTTCAAGAGGCAACATCAAATGCATGGTACTTGGGAGCATGGAGGAGAAAAGAGCACAACCCCCTGTTTCCCATACAACCACCCACTACTATTGCTAGGAAGAAACTCTCAGATGGTAAAAACACGTTAAAAAATTAATAAAAAAGCTAGAAAGTGTTATTCAAAATGTAATTTTAACACATTGTGAAGGGCTTTTAAGGGGAAATCTATGTGGGGGGGGTTCTTATCTCTCTAAGGCTCCAGCTAATGTAGCTGGCTGCCCAGGGGAATGCCAGAGGGAGAGAAAATGGGAGAAATGATATTAAAAGGGTGGGAACGTTATTTTATAACTTAAAAAAAAATATTTGTTTTCCCCAGAGTCTTTCAGGTTGGTTTGCTCTTCTGGCTGCGTTTGATCTGCCAATAGCAAAGCCCATCTCTGCAGTGATTGTGGAGTTCTGTCTGATATTCCCCGTGTGCCGTGAGCATGGGGATTTCATTTCATACATCGTTTCCAGCGAATAACCTCAGTACAAAGCACAGAAGAAATTTCTCTCATACACACATGCATATGCTCACATCTGTGTGTGCACGCATACATGTGTATGTGTCCGCATGAATCAAATCACACTTGGCAGAGAGATACCCTCTAGCTCTGGTTAAATTCGTGTGATGAATTGTATTATCCTGTGTCTTTCAGTGCCCTACCTGCACTATCCTGCCAGCTAATCTCTCTGCCTGGATTTTTTCTGATGTTCTGAACCCCTGAGAGTAGCTTCAAAAAGGTTGCCATTAAAACAACCAAAAAAAAGCAACCAGCAGAGTAACATTTGTTTTTCTCCTTCTTAAGTGGAAACTGCCTTGTTCCTCCTCACCTCCTCCAAAAAAATACAACCCACTCAAGTCCTGGGCCAAACAGCATACACAGAATGACCCATTTACAGTCCAGTATTTTACAGCCTAGCAGGGTTAGAAAGGTGTACTGGAAATGGAAGATTTCTAATGGGGCACAGTCAAGCTTTTACGTCTGAGGTATCAGATCTTAATATGATACTGTCTTATACTTTCTAGAGGTTTCTACAACAGCAGAAGTTTTGTTTCTTCAGCCTTTTGAATTCTGTTAACTAGACTTGTGAAAACTACAGGGAAACTCTCTTGCGAAGTGAATAGACATTAATACAAGAACACAAAAAAAATCTACAAAAGCCCTTCAGAATTTGTGTGTAGGGAACTGAAAATGGTGCACAACAACAGGAAAAATCTGCATCTCCTCTTGAGATTATTTACATGTTCTTTCACTACTTGGAAATAATCTGGCCATTCTCAACTCACAGCGCAGATGCCCTCAAACCTAGTCTATCAAGACTTCCCTATGCTATTTTAAGACAGTTTGAAAGCCCTACATGAGAAATTTCAGTATAGGTGCCGCATGCAAGTCTTCATTTTGCAGGGTTTTTTTTATCCATTCCTCCTGTTCTTTCATTGCTTTATAGCATCACAGAGTGAATTAACAGTAATATAACCTTAGCTTTTATATACTAAGAAAGATACGTAATTGACAGACCATTGGGAACCAAGGACGAAGGACTGGAAGAAAACTCCTGAGTCATCTAAATCCTCAGAAATGTGTGGCTCTGCCTCACCTGACCATTATGGAGGCTGTAGGAGCTGCTGGTGAGCCCGTGTCACCCCTCCCCTGCGAGGAGCTGCCAGAGTTCCCTCACACTATGGGTGGCCGAGGGGCACAGCAGGTGTGCCACCACTCTCCACTACTTCCAGAGGGGGCTTACTGGTTTAGGAGAGCTGGCAGGGCTCACACTCATACATCCACCTTGCGTGGCTCTGCCATCCCTTCCCATGTGAATTTTTATCTACTCTCGCTCCCATCTTAAGGAGATAGCCTCTCTATGGGCAGCCTATTTTAATACCCAGCTTGTCTGTTTTAAGGAAAAAAATCATGGTATCTAACCTAAACTTTTTCTTCCTTTGTTTGAGGCTGCTGCTTCTTGTTCTACCTTCTTGTAATAATGTGAAGAATTCCCTTACTTCATTAAGCGCACTTCTACATAATGGTAATGTCCCCAGTGAGTGATCTCTGTATAAATTCAGTTCCTCTGATATTTTCCCATATGTTTTATACTCTGATCTCTGTATCACTTTGGTGGTTAATCTCTGTATGTTCTCCAGTGCAGTATCTACATGCTAGGAGGACCATAAAGTGTTCTGGGTGGCATTGTCCTAGATTTACATAGTTGCCATATCACTCTTGACTTTTTTATGAGACTTCTTTTTAATTGCATACAAGAATACCGTTGCTGTAATTTACCTGTGTTACAGCACAAGCGTAAGTTTCACAGAGTAGCTAGAATAATAGTCTCAAGCTCTTTCACTTACTGGTTTCTAGATAGCTCCTCTTCAGCTATATCTCTTATCTTTTATTGATACTCCCACAGTATTATATTTGTTGAAATCCCCATTCAAAGTGCCTATGGACATAATCTTGCTGTATTTTCTGAGTTATCTTTTTTTTGGTCACTGGACTTGTATGTGCAGCGTTTCTGAGGAGTTGTGAAATATAAACCTGCAAAACAAGAACATGGTTATAAGACAAGTGACCCTGACTGAAAGGGTGGCTGTGAAAACTGATTACACAGCAAATTGCCCATCTGCACAGACTCGGAATAAGAACATTTCAAAGCTCATTTGTGGGCTGATGTTGCCATTTAATGCAGTTTCCAACAAATCATTTATAAAATTAATGGCCACAACTGATGCTTGTTTCTCGCAAGCTCTTCTGTGAAAAATAGTTCTTCCATTGATTCAGGAAGATACGTAAAGGAATGGGTGTTATCTGAAGAAAACTGAATGAAGTAATCTTCACAAAAGCGCACATATTTGGGCTACCGGTAACATTCTGGGTTACTGTATAAATTTGCTTTCCACAATCCACCCATCAGTTTTTCTGTTATTAATACAGCTTTGTTCTGTAGCTTTCAGAAATGTTCGTAAAGGAACCTGTCACTTGTCTCCCTGCTAAATGTCCCTGGCATTGACTTGTTGGCCCTGTGGATGGTGGTTTGAGGAGGGATAGCCTTGGCTCTTTCTTCAACTTCTCTGCTGCACATCATGGACCTAGAATAACTTCTTATATCCTCTCAAAAAATAGGACTTCACAGTTCATGTGGCCTATGTCCCAGGAGTAGAAGTGCCATTTCTAATTTCCTGTACCCCAAATACCTCCTTTTCCAGAACTCCAATTTTGGGGGACTCTGGATTTGAAATTAACCCCTTCAGTTGATAGAACTGCACAGAGACTTTGCAAAAGATTTCACAAACCAATTACTATTTACTCTGACTAACACGAGAAGTGTTCAATTCTAAGGAAAGAAATAACATCTACTATTTGTTTCCTGATCCCTCTGGGTACCTTTCCAGCTGAGGCTAGATGTCAGTTAAGACCATTTTCTTCCATTTCTTTTGGATGGGTACCCTTTGAAGTCATAGAAATTTATTTATCTCCCTCCTTAGCAGATATTTTACTTCTCCCTGAGATTCTTTAGGACTTTAAAACTTCTATTCTCTGAAAGCGTGTCCTTCTGGCACTTTTTTGGCCCAAGGCTCCTGTGTCTCTGCAACCTCTCCCTGAGACCTGTGGTTTCACAGTGTAAAGTGTTGGTCACCAGTATTAGCTTAACCCACATCCTTTACCTCCAGCAACCATTTCTTACTGCAAATAGTGCCATTTTTCAGATGTCCTGGCTCAATTGCTTGCAGGACAGAGCTGTGAACTGTAACAGAAAAATCACCCAACTTTTAAAATATGCAGCTGCATCCCCCCCCCGCCAATAGTACTAAAACATAGCCCTAGGTTCATTGCCTTTTAAAACCAAATATTAACAATTAATCAATCTTTGTTGCATGAAGATTTTCCAGTTAAAACACAAATCTTCACGAGGAAGATTCAAGAAAATTAATGTTTGTCAAGGACTGGAGGAAACATCCTTTGTGTGCTAATAGCTTGTAAGTCACAACCTGCTCAGAGACTGACAAGCAGGCCTAACCCTGTCTCCTTAGCACAAGAAGGTGAGACTATACACTGTGTAGGATGGCTGCGGTACACAAGGATTCACACAGTATATAAACCAAACTGAATTTCAGAAGGCATTTATAGAAAGGAAGATGTGCGCTAACATGGAGAAACGGTTTTGCAGAAAACTAGTTTCTTGTTACAGAGAATTCAGTATTGATTTGGAATGTAACTTAAAGTCTCCCTGCCTGATTATGACCCCAGACTGAATTTATACTGACTTAATTCCCTGAACTTCCATGCAACTGATATGAGTATAACTCAAAGAAGACTCAGATCCTGAGCACTCTGGATCACTGGATCGTTGCAGTTACCTATACACATCATGTTGTGTACTATCCTTGTATAAGACCGTCAGTGACTTCCTGTAGAAAATGGGTTACACGGGGTTCCTCGTTCTACACTAATATGTTCAGCTGCATAATATACTCCTAAGAATCGCATGCAATCAATCTATCTCTTTACTTTTTCTTACCTTTTTCATGATGCAGTCATTCACTCCAAAATCTATTCCCTAGGTAAAAGGGGAACGTCTTTTGGGAATCCAGAGAACCCTGAAATGTGAACTGTATTCCTGAGTCAGCAGAGAGCCTGAGACAGTGGTCCTGAGGACGTGGACTCCCTCAAACTATCTCAAGTCTATCACTGAAGCCTCATAAGTTTCCTGTCAGCATCGTGATCTATTCTACTAGTGTCCACATGAGAAGGAAGAGCATGGACACAGTCAGGGAAAGCTGCACACGCAGTCACAGCTGGGACCCCCTTTGGTTTCATCAGTGGATGCACTTAGCATACCAGCAGATCTGATGGAAATATCTTAATTTGGTTTTGCTGTGGTTTCACCTATGGCATGAGTAAGCAAAGGGAAGGCAGAGAGTCCAGTTCAGGACACAACAAAAAGAACCAAAAATCTCAGAGATACGTGCCAAGGTAACCCCAAAAAATCAAGTCCAGCTGGCATACACATTTTGGCAAAGCCCCGTGTTGTCCAATTAGCACGGCAAAACACTGAGATTATTCCACATCCTCTCAGGGAAAATCCCAGGTGAGGAAGTTGGTGGCTCTGCTGGGGAGAAACTCTGAGCAGCTTGGGTGGGTACCCAATCTGCATGCACATGCAGAGAAGAAAACCAGATCTGGTCATTTTTAGAAGACCGTATGGGCAAAACATGCAAGTTTGCTACGAGGAGATTGTTGCCGCGACATTACGTTCTTGTGTCTCAGAGCGATTTGAAGACACCCTGGTTTTCCTCAGTTGTCCCCTTACTACTTCAGTTCCTCCCCAGCCAAGGCTTGAGCTCAAAGATCAATTAGTAAAAGGAAATAGAAGAAAAATAATTCCATCCTATTCCCCTACCTGATCAAGACAGTTTAATATATGGTAAACTTTCAAAAGGCTTTACTGCACGAGGAAAGTCTTTAGGCTCACTACCAGGAAAGAACCATTCAAGGTGAATGCAGGTAGATAGTTTCAAACATAACCATATGGACAACAATTTAAAGCTGGGCCAAACTGCCTGTGAAAAAACAAGACTCCCCAAATAACAATATCTTTGTTCCTTTCCAGCATACTGCCCCAGTGGCTGCAAAAATTATGATTCTGGTTTTCTTTATGGTGAATATTATACTAAGATGCTTCTCCCTTCTTACTGTCTCCCCACCATGCTTTTCTGCCAGCTCTGATAAATTAACATCCAGCTGGTCAGGTTGCTACTTTTGGGGTGGGAAGGCCAATATTACCTTGTCAGTGCTGCTCCCTAAGAGTCAGCAAATTTTTGGTTTATCACACCACCATTCAGAGAGTGAGACTGTATAACAACACACAGTACATATTTTGCAATTTATTTCCCCACTAGTTCAATTTATTTCCTCTTCCTTTGAGTTTGGAAAAGGCACTCTTCACATATCTCCACCCTGACCTGACAGGGAGCTGTAACCATCTTGGAAGTTCTCTGCAGTTCTCTTTCAATGAAGTGAATGGGAGGTCACAGAATTATCATTGCACATTATTAATATGTTATATACTTACATATTTATGTTGCTTGATAGTGTCATCCCTTATATCATGAAAAATTCTAATCTAATCCCAGGAGGCGAACAGCTTCCTATAATGTCAGTTCACACTGCAATTTCTTCATCAAGATCACAAAATTGTGGTTTTATACAGAGGCTTCTTGGTTCAGGAAAAAACAGCTCTGGGTAACAGGAGGGCCAAGCTTCCTGATTATCCACACACTTATTGACCGTACAGCATGAAACAACATACTCTGAGCGGAAGTGCAGGTTGGATATTTTTCAGCACAGTGCAGCAGTTATTTTGTGCAAACACAGCAAGCTTCTGGTTTACCACTCTCTGATGGAAGTATTCAGAGTGGCGGTACACTAGAGAGAGAGGAAATTAATTTAGGTTTTGAATAGAAGTGGATATCAATTATATGTGCTTTTTAAAAAGACTGTTCAAACCTCATGCTTGGAAAGCAAAGTGTAACAAGTCCTGATCATTTTCTTTTACACTTTTTTTTTTTGCAAGCTAGCATCATATGTGACACTTAAGGGTTTAAAGATTTAAATTCAGCTGACCTGTCTGTGCATAAACAAAGGGGCTATAAACACAGCTATAAAAATAACTTCTTAGATGTAGTTTTGTCAGATTTTCTTAGGTAGATTGGGGATGTTTGATTGTATTGGACTAGTATCAGTTTTTAAGGGATGCTGGCTGCAATCATGCGTTCACTGAGCATGCATAGATACTACTGACAGCACAACTTAATTCCCAGGGCAAATTCCTCCTTGGAGTTCACATTGAATCGGATATTGCTCATGGTATCTATGTGCCATGTCCCTGTTGTTAGTGTATACAGGACAGCCCTCTAAGTTGGTACTGTATAGTGGGAAGAGAAATGGACCAATTACACAGTCACCCCAGTCATCAAGTATTCATAGTGATATACACTATGGGTAGATAATCATTCTTATCTTATCATTCAATGCCTGATAAGGCATTGTAAATATAGACACAGCGCAACATTTCAGATATGATTTTTAGAACCACATGCAGTATAATAATACTAGAAACTGCAATGAAGAGGCAAAAAAGATTTTTTGAGTAAGAGCTTTCTGTGCACCCCTGCCCACACAAGTGCTTGCAATGCCGTCAGGTGTAACACTGAACTGAACTGCACATGCGGTGGTGTTTTTTTCAGCCATGGGTACAGTAAGATTTACTGTATTATGTGAAAATGCCAATTTTTGCCTTCATTTATTATTTTTACTGTGATAGACCTTGGCACAGTGAAAGGCTTATTACAAAAAAATATAAAAGCACAGGGAGACATTCAAATGTCACATCATGAGACCTAAGAGAGTCTCAGGTGCTTACAGTATTGCTTAAGTTCAAAGCAGCATTGACCACTTTGGGCCAACCAAACCTTGTCTAGTTCTCTTTAGGGAGAGTAAATAGATGGTCCCAGTTGTCTTTTGCTTTCTTAAAATTTAAGGGCCACAGCAGAGAGCCTGAATATGGCCCAATGCCTCTTCTCCAAGAAATGTGCAAACTTATGTAAGATGACATGTAAAGATACAGCAGCAAAGAGCAGTAATGAGTAGATGGGTGACAAAACAGAGGAAACCTTTTTGCTCTCAGAGCCAGCAATACTCTTTCCAGAAGAGCAAAGCTTGCTTGTACAGGATTCAAGGAGGCAGAGTTCAGTGAGGGCTATGAGCTAGGAACCATCTCTGTTTTCGGGGATCCTAGAGTCAATGAGAAAAGCTATTCTGTAATGGTGTCTGGCAAACTTGTTTCAACCAAAACACAACTTGAGATGATCAAAATTTCACCAGCATTTGAATTTAAGTTGGGGCAGGAGAGAAGTAGAGTTCTAGCAACAAAATGAATGTTTCGTTCAATCTTTCTCAATGAGACACTTTTCATGAAAAAAATGTATTGTTACACATCTGCAATTATTATTATAATAACTTTTGTTTCTTTTGTTTTGATTTATCTTGTTGAAAGCAAACCATCGTCATTTGAAAGCAATTTTGAAACTGGAAGGCTGTTCTGAGATGTAGCAAAACCAAATATCAACAATTTACAATCTTCAGGAATAAGAAATTTCTACTCTTTTCACGGTCCTTTCCTTCTTTCTTCCAATATAACACACATGCTTGCCCTTTATAACATAAAAACATTAAACAATATGAATGTTTCTTAAAAAAACCCCAAACAAACTAACAATCTCTGTTAAAACAAAATTCCTCATTTATGGTTCTGTTCTTTGGGAGAAGCGGAGAAAGAGTGAATCATGTTTGACAGATATTGCTCACTTTGTTTACTGCACTACTGGGAGGTGATATATTGACATACTTAGGTGATGAGGGTGAAACAAGAAAGTTAGTAAAGAAAGTAGCAGGGAAAGAGAAAAATGTAAGAACAAGCAGCAAGAGCTAGCTTTGAGACCAAAGGGATGCTAACAGAAGGACAACATACCTTCAGTTATGTCCAAAGACATTTTAGTAGTAGTACCAGGGAAATATTAAAGAAAACCTTTGCAGATATCCAGATGACCAAACCTAAGGAGGTGTGAATAGTCATAATACGAGATGCTTAAACCATGTGCAAGCAATACAGCTTCCCTGTGGCTGTGCTGAAAACAGGGTTTGGCAGAATTTATATGCCTAGATATAAGAGTTCTGCAAACCACTTTGCTCTCTGGCTGTCAGGACCATAGTGGCAGTAGATGCTGCTTGGGGTCTTGCAGCTCCTCTGCCAGCTAAAGATGAGCCCCAACCCCTGCCCCACAGCGGTTCTGAAATGGGACAGGACAACCTACATGAAGCCCAGTGCCCTTCATCAGGTCAGAGCCCGTTTGTCGCACAGTGAATGCATTGGCATTTTGCTGGCAGTGTAACTGCAGTGTAGGTGTACCTGTGGTATACTTGGGCAGGCTTCAGAGGGTGATTTTTTTGATGTGTGCAGAGACATGTTAGGGTATAGAGTACCCTCCCTTCACCTTGTTTTCATTTTCTCAGCCACTTAAAGAGTCAGCCCCATCTGCACAGCAACTTTTCTGAAATAACCAGGGCAAAGACCTTCCCAAATAAAGTAAGCCCCCTGTCAGCTGTTCCAAAAATGCTCATACTCACAGTCCTAAATGCACAAAATCACAGGAATATTGGAATGAAGGTATACAGTGTAGACCGCGCATGCATTTTCTCATGTCTGCTTTATGTTGTCCACAGGGCAAGACCATTTGTTCCACGTTAGAGGCAGTAATTGTGCTTTTGAAAAAACACATCCTATGTACCATATCCAATTAAAAATATGTGCTGTACATGCCTATTTGCCATTGACAACATCTTTTAACAGCTGGCTGAGATAGGGTTAGTGTCTTGATTATGAAGAGCTGAAGAGGAGGGTATCTATCTGATTTGAGAACATCTGAAAGAGATATAATCCTTTGACAGACTCGCTGGCCAGGCTATGTGATCAGTGTCTGACCACCACAACCTTGTTTGGGCATTTTGTGCTGAGACTTGTTAGATAACTACCTACAGTGTGCAAGACAGAGGAAAAGAAATAGTGGTGGGGAGGAAAGGTTGAAGCTGGGAAGAGAAGGGGAAGCAAAAAGAGAAGGATTTTCTTCTTAATAAACTGGAAAGCTACAAGGATGAAGGACCAACCTGGCAATGGCTGTAAAGTTGAGGAGCTCCCATTTCAGGGACGTGATGTTGTCATGCCCAGCCTTTTATTCCACATGTTCACTGTAGCTTAGGGGCATGTCACACGCTTGTGAGAACTTTACCAGAGTGTTGATGCAATATTGTGTCAGTAACCGAGTGATTTGTTTTTCCTCTGGACATTGATTGAAGAAATTCTTATTACATTTTATAGCTTGCTTGGCCTTGGTATGAGAGTCAAGACATAAATTGGACCATAAATTGGCCTATGTCAGAATCTGCATTGAAATGACATCAAATACGTGTCATCATGCTGGTGTTTCAGCTAACAGCAGGAACTTGACACTCCCTGTCAACTTGATCAAATGCTAGACCCCCTCACATCTTAGCCATGTGGCACACTTTAACAGTTATAGTGAAGGCTGTGGAGGTATCTCCTGTGATGATACTGGAGAATGCTGCAGTAGGAAAATAAATTGTGTTTGTAGACCAAATTGATTTGCTTCGACTTATTGCAAAGTAACAATCTCCACTGTGAGCATTGCAGGAATATGCATATAAATAAAAATTGACACCAAAAAATATATAGATACACTGAGAGGAAAAGAGAGTATACATAACTGAGATATATTTATCCCACAAGCAAAGCGAGACTTGATAATTCATGAGTGGCAAAGATGCAGTTGAGTTATGGAGATCTTTCCTCTGGAGTGAAATAAATATAGAGTCTCAATTCAGCCCATTATATAGCGTGATTAATAGAAGTGAATGCTTTCAATAGGTTGGTTTTATTTTGAAACATTTAGAGGCTATATTCTGTTCTTAACTTACAAACTATCAAAAATCCTCGTGGCGATTTAGATTTAGAAAGCTACATTTCAGTAATAGCTACTGGGGGGGGGGGGGGGGCAGGCGAATTTCTATTTACGACTCTGCAAAGAGAAACCAAATTTATTTTAGTTAGAAACTGGAGTTTATCTAATTGTGAGTGGCTCAATCTTCGTCAGAAAGGTATAGCATAGCTTAGTGTAAGGTAAAATCTGCAGCACACTATGAGACACCTTTTTGGCTAGTTGATTTTTAGATGAGCAGCTACATTGCATTCGGGGTAAGTCATTTGTCCATCATCTTCACCACCACTGTGAGGACTGGCCAATTCCCACCCATTTCACTCTGCATCTAGCAGTATGTTTAGACCTAAACTCATCACCCCTCCGTTACTAAACACTACAAACACTGCAGGCAGGAACACAGTATCACCACAGCTGGAGCATTTTGCAACATGGTGTTAACACAACAGGGCTTCTCCCCAGTGGCCTACACAGACTTTGTGTACTGTCATCCATGGAGACAGACAGTGGCCAAATGTGGAGTATCAAGCCATGGAAGGTGGCCTGATGTTATTTTGTGACTCTCTAAGTCAGTATCTTTTTCTAGCTTGGATTTCAGCTATTACATACCATGTAAATGTCAGCGCTATTAGCTACTTTCTTATAACTGTAATAGAAAATTCTTGGTAATGTGCCTGTTCAACAGTCCTAAATCATGACCTTCGTGTGGGCCAAAACCCAGCTACCTCACAAAACTGCCAAAACCTTAGTTTTTGCATTGCCAACACCAACAATGCCCTGAGGTTCTTTTAGTATAAAATTGGTAACATACAGAAAACTGAAAATGTTGAGACAGCATTGAGGAGTAAATGTATTAACTCAAAAGAGTTGTGTGACTGTCAAAAAGAGAATAGAAACCAGACCTACAGAAATCCATATGGAAATAAAAACCAAAGGGATAATGGCAGAACTAGTTTCTATTCACTTAGTTCATTAGAAAAGCTCATTTTTAATTGAAGTCCACCATAACATGGAAGAACATCCCAGAACTTTCCTTGCCAGAGAACTGGACCTTATCTGTAGGTCTAAGAAAGGTGCAGTGTATGATATGCCACATACATGGCTGAAATATGCCACACAGTAAACTGCTGAAAGGGGAAATGCAACTGGATATTTATGCTCCTCGAAGTTGTGCGTGACACCTCAGGAGTGAGGGACTTGTTTGTCATGTCTTTGACGAGTCAGAAGGAATTCCAGAGCAGAGAAGCACCTTGAATCCACTGTAAATCGTCCGCCTTGTTATCATTCAGCGATCTGCAGGGCTGCAACAGAAGAGATGCTGTCTTTGTTTTACTGTTTGCACAGCTGTAGGAATTATGTCCATGCCCACAAACCTAGCTCTATTTAAGGGTCTTCAGGGCTGCTATTCAGAAACCAAGCGCAGGGCAAGAATGCCAAAACACAAAACACTTCCAGGAAAAAGGCTGAAGTGACTCCTGCAAACTGTTAACAAGAGGTTCTTGTAGAAATCTGCTCCTTGTACCTTGGTGATAACAGATCTAAAATCTTTTCTCTAAGATGGACAATTTGAAAAACAACCCCAGATTTTGTGCC
This sequence comes from Aquila chrysaetos chrysaetos, assembly GCF_900496995.4. Taxonomy (NCBI): domain Eukaryota; kingdom Metazoa; phylum Chordata; class Aves; order Accipitriformes; family Accipitridae; genus Aquila; species Aquila chrysaetos. The sequence continues at coordinate 50,908,320 of NC_044007.1, forward strand.
TGGCTCCCCCACTGTGTTTCCCTCCTCTCCCTTCCTAAGCACATTTTAAATTATTTTTGATATGCATGTTGCTCTACAGGACTGATCTTTTGCTGTTTGAACAGAAATAGGATCATATAGATAGAACTGTCCAGCTGTTCCACATCATCTCCTATTATTCTTTTGCACCTGTAACAGAGAAATATATTGAAAACCTGTAATTCTGACAACTTCTCACTGAAAAATGGAAAAAGAGACAGACAAAATGTTAGCAGAATTTTTTTTAAACTTATAAAGGCCACTGTCCAAACCACCAAACAAAAAAATTGCCTCTACCTAATGTTTCCTTAAATTAACTATGACTTAGAAAAAAGTAACCCAGGACAGAATTTAATCACAAGGTTCACTGCAAGAATGCCTCTGGTTTTTATTCAACACACTGAGACTTAAGTACTTGTAGAAAACTGAGTAAAGGCTTGAGTATGTTCCTTTACTAAGGTTTTGAAACTTACTCTGTGTCCTTTTCTCCAATGAAAATTTGTCCTAAGCCAGGAAGTCTGGACAACCAAACGAGTGAGCAGATTTTCTAGATCCGCGGTGTCCACAGCAAAGAGAAATGTTGTCATCAAGCTGGCTCTGACTCACTGGTTCTGATCCACACTGCCACAACCTACCTTAGAGCTGCCAAGAACCTTACGCTGAATGGACATCACCATCTGCCCAAGTTACCTTTCCTCCGGAGCACTTTCTCATGCCCCGTGTCTCCCACCGCATTAGCTGATAGGTAATACTGCGAGCAGAAAGTTTGACTGACCTGGAGCAATTCTCCAAGGACTTTGTCTAATCTAGGTGATATTGCTCTCTTAACTTCTGAATAGGCTTTGCAGTATGATCTGACTGTCACCATCATAGCAAAAAGCTTTCATATCAAAAGGTTGGCATGAAGATCTATAAGGCATTGCAATGATTCTGATGATTTCTCTGCAGGAAACAAATTTCTGTTAAGAACTATTAAAATTATAAGGCTGGTAAATTGCCAACACTTCACTTTGTAAAATTCTATATTGAGTCCTTTGTAAATCTGTCAAGCTTTAAAATTGTAGACCAAAATTTTCCATAGTAGCTGCCTGCTTCAAATGAACTGTTAGGGGCAACTTTAATCTAGAAGAAATTAGCCATTTTCTGAAATATGCTTAAGCAAAATACACATTTCAATTGACAGAAATTTCTTTAAGTTTGAATATAGTGTCCCCATACTTTTGGGGAGAAGACCTAAAATTTGCAGAAAGGTCATGTTAAGGGAAGGAGAGAGCTAGTGGGGAAAAAATTTTCCTGGCCAGGTAATTGAAAACTGTATTGTCTGCAAGCACCTGCCTGTGGTAGCAGAAATAAGGTTGGACAGGCTCCCATATCCTAATCTTTTACTGCATCTTTTTACAAGTTTAATAACACACTTTAAGTACAATTTTTGGCATAACATACATCTTTTCACTGACCTTGGTGGTTGTTCAAAGGGAGAGTCAGAGCTCAGAGAACTTCCCATTTCCTTTCCTTTACCAGAATCCCATTGCATAGGTTTACCTTGTTGGAAAGCAGAGGTCGTGCTGGGGGTATTCATATGCTTGAATGCTGGAGTAATGTGACATCATGGTGATGACATCAGAAAGCTCGGTGATGGCTTGCATTTGAGAATACTTTTTCCCAGTCTGGACCGAGTGGGCTCCTTTAGAAACTGAAATGCACATAAAATTATTCCCATGCTCTGCAGCATGCAATAAGCTCAGTAGGATGAGCATTCTGGTAAATCTTATAATCATCCCAGGGAATATAGCAATGAATTCTACTGGTTAGGCTTAAAATGCAGTGATGAGATTAGCACTCGCTGTTAAATCCCACCTGACTTTTTCAAGGACTTCTCCACCAGAACTGCTGTTCTGGCAGACTAGGGCCAGTGTCACAGCTGCTCCTTCTCCCTCTGTGCTCCCAGTGGCACTCTGCTACCTGAGCCCTCTGTAGGCAGGAGGCCTCACGCAAATAGCATCGGGGCATTGATTTCCACAGCTCCTTTTCCAGAGCGTTTGCTAATGTGACCATAATTTAGCCTTCAGATTCTCAGGTTCATGGTTCTCAAGGAACACTGCTATTCCATTCATTCAGCACAACACGAATTAATGGTTCATATGAATGCTTATGTCCAAATCAGTGATGTCATCCTTTTCTTTTTGCTTTAATCTGCCTATTAAAACCCCTCACACACATACACAGAGCACTAAGGTCTTACAAATGCATTATCCTTGGCGATCCAGGTTGGATGAACCAAAGAAGAGTTTGAGTGAAACTCACAGAAGCAAAGACATTTGGACCAAAGGATGGAATGAAATATGTAACACCTACTTTTGCCTACAGGGACCTCAGAGCAGCAGGCAGTCTTATTGACCATATACTCTGTAATTTGGGGACAAAAGCAGGGACTTAAGGATGGTACCTGGGCCTTTACTGTGAGTATCCTCACTTTTATCAGTTTAAAGCTGGAACCTGTGCATTAGCTGAAGGGATTGTGTGTGTGTGTGGTTTAACACGCATTTAATATAGCTCCTGGGAAAGCTAATGGAGTTGCCTTGGGGAGTTGAGCAACCTCCCAGTGTGCTCTGCATAAATCTTCTTTCACTGCAGGTGAACAAAAAGTTATGTTAAGTGCAAAAGTGAAGGTAACAGCTGCTGAATCCCTTTTGCTGGCCTACAGAGAATTGGTACTGCATGTTACCAGCTGATTGGTGATTTCTTAACCTCTTCTAACCTGTAAAACTAAGAGGAAAAATTGAAGCTTTGAGGGAAGAATTTTTCTCCTAGTAGAATTTTCTCTTATTCACCAAGGACAGTAGGTTAAAAAAATAATTTTGAAAGAAATTCAGCTAGAAAATGGCCAGGACACCACAAATGCAGTTTTATAAGACTCTTTCTTCTTACTTTCCTTTTTTTTCCTTGAAGAAGATAACTCGGTTTTATACTTTACTGTCTTATTAACAGAATGCATTTTGGAAGTCTGCCACTGTTAACAGTATCAGAAGGATTTAGGGTTGCTGAAATACACTTGAAGATTTAATTCTGCTGACTTCAGCTCTGATCCGAAGTAAAAACTGTAACCATAGATTAAATGTTTAGCGCCAGATATTGCAATTGCTGCTTCTTGTCGTAAATCCTTGTGTCTATTGCTGTTTCAGACAGCTCTCTGCGGGCCCTTGGCAGTGCATGCAGCACAATGTTCATGTTGTATAAGGTTCTTCACCAGGGGCCAATTCTTGAAGTCCTCTCTCCATCCTTCCTCATAAAACTCCCAGTTGCCTGAATGAGAACCTTGACACGTAGCAGTGCAAGGCTGCCCCGCGGACATAATTCCCACGCGATGGTGTGAAAACCAGGATGACCGCCTGCTTTTTGTAATGCCTGATCTTTGGTTTTCAAAAAGAGTATTTGGGGGGGGGGGGGGGGGGGGAAGCCTTTTCAAACTTTATTAATCTCTTAGGAGAACCAACTAATAAAAGCAAATAATCAATACAAAATTAGATTGTCATGATGAAAATTAACTAATGTGGTCATTCATACACTAGAATATCTGGTTAAAAGTTTAAGGGCTACCTCCCTCTCTTAGTTCTAATTTTATAGGTCTCTATAGACTCCTTTTTCGGACTTCAGCAGCCATTGACATTTTAATCTTTTTAATGCGGTCATCTGATTTACACGTGGGGTTTGCTTTTTCATAGTGAGTAGTTCTGCACTCATTGCTTATTGCACTCAAATAAAGTTATAATAAGAATACATTTCAATAGTCCCTCGTCCAAAACTGGTGCCTGTCTTCCCTGACCTTGGGTAGATTTATTGCATTGTAAATCTCAGCACACAAGCTTTAATTTTTTTCTACTAAAATTTTAATGTCAAGGGTATAACCCAAAATATTTTCAAGGCATCTCATAGTACCAGTCATACTGACATGTGAGAAGATGCTGGCAACCTTATTCGTCTAATGAAAAGAAAAAGAAGAAAAAAAAAAAACAAAACCAAGGCTAAGAAGATGTCACACACTAGAAGAAAAAACGAAAACCTCTGGTGTTCCCACACCAGCTATGTGGCCACATGTAGAGATTGGGATGAAAGGCATTGAGATATAAGCCTTTGTCTGCACTCCTAGGTGGTGGCCTGATGTTGAAATTTTTATGCCTTCAGGAAGAGGGAAAAACAAAAATAGGAAGAAAAAATTTAGGTCAGAATGTTGAGTGGAAGGTCAGTAGCACTACCCCAGCGCAGGTAACCCATAAATTAAATAAAAATTATTTGCTCAACTAGCTGGATATCCATATTTTACTTACAATCTCTAGGACTGGAGAATCAGGCTAATGCTCTATCCTGGTAGGTTGGAAGGAGCAACTCAGAGCCTGGCAAATTTGGTTTAAACAAATTTTAATTTTAATTTGAGCTCTTGGAGCTTTGGCATGACTGTGTAGTGATAACCTGCTACTGGATTGTCTGTCCTTCCTGCACATGCTCATGTTTGGTTAGGTGTTTCAAGCGGTTGCTTGTAGCGTTCTCATACTTCATCTACTATTTTTTTAGCATTATGTAAGATCTGTATAGAATAAAAGCATCAGACTTGTTTCGTATGGCCATGCTAGTCCCAAAGCATGCAGATAAAAGAAACTGCACAGTGATGCACTCAGCACAGCTCCAGTGCAGGAGGCAATCGTTTCCTTTGTTCCTTTCCCATGTGAGCAAACTAGTCTTTTACTAATTCTCTACCCTATCCCCATATAGTCTTATAGAGAGTGCCAGGGAGAAGCTGGGAATATAATGCTTTCCTCCCTTTTTGCTACAGGTCATATAAAATGGATATTGCATTCAGTGCAGATGGGGCGACATTGTCATTCATCAGTTCCCCAAATTGGCTGCTTGGCAGACAGAATTATTTAAGTAAAACTGAAGTAATTTTCAAAATTGAAACTTAAGCTGTTTAGCGACATAAGCCAAGAGCAGTTTTTCTTGGACCCCCAACACTTCCTTGGCTCACATTCGCAGTTCAGCTATTTTCATTCCCGTCAATTAGTTCAATCTCCATGGATGTGAGGAAGGGCTAGAGCAGCGCAGTTTCTTTGATGCAATTTCATGTATACATATGGAGCATCTGTTACTCCAGGAGTCTTGCCGTCACTTCCATTATATGGAGAGTATTGATAGTGATAGGAACTCAGGACCTGATGGGCCATTTTCTTCTGAGCTTCACACAGAAGTGCCTTGGCAGAAAGCCGTGTGTGAGGGATTACCCCTCCAAACAAAGGGAACACGCCATGGCAAAGCCCTGCAAAGGGGCCCAGGGAAAACAAAATGTGTAGGAGGGTGCTCCCTTCCTCCCCTGCTCCACTCCTCCGGAGCATTTAGGTGTTTGACACCTTCAATGTGAATGCAAATAACACTGACACAGGGTTCTTGCCACCAAGCGTGGGGTACTTGGGTTGGTCCACTCGAAAATAAAAGGCTCAGGGAAGGCGCTTCACCTTTAACAGCTTCTTGCTATCAGGCCACTCTTTTTTGGGGGGTAGGGGGAGCTATAAAAGATTTTTCTTCAATATTTCTTTCAACACAGCATGTATTCCAGTTGTATTGATGCGCCAGAGGCTATCATTACCAACAACTCAGGTAAAGATCTTCAGCCAATTATCAACCTGTGATAGAAAGATAACATTTTCTCCCCTTCTTGGTACCTTTTATTTATCCTTAATACTTTCCAGGGAAATATCTGAGAGCTCTTGTTTTTCATCTTATAATTTGGTCAGGAGGATAGGTTAAGAGTCTAAGATTGCTGCCCCAAATCCCAGCACTTGGTTAAGTGTGATTTAAGTGGCAATTAAAATGTTATGCTAGGCTTCAGTATACGATGAGCTTCTGTCTCTCATTTAGCACACCCACCCATTGCCTAATTTCAGAAAGGGCCTGATGGATGGTTTCAAGGACCGTTCAAGAAATATTTGACAGGTACCTGCTCTCTATCATAGATTGCTGCTGGTTTAATAACCACTACATTTCCAGCTAGTTTGGGTACTTTAGCCTCTAAGCAACCTTCTTTGTAGAGAAACGCAGACCGTACTGATACATGGCCAAGCTACCTGCAGCCTTCAGGAACTCTCGGGTGGTCAGAAAATGCCACTGGTGCAAGCAGAAACCCTGCGCTTGCTGCCAGGGCACCTTGGAAACCCAGGGCGTGTCATCTTCAGGGAGAATTGGCAGCTTCTGCTCTGGTGCACAACAAAAATGAAAAGATCTAACATTTCTTATAAAACAATGTTTCACAAATTGACTTAACTGAGATGCGCTGCCCTGCTTTGAGCTATTTTGTTAGAGAAAATTTTCAAATGGAGGAAAAAGTGCCTGACAAAAAAAAGAAAAAAAAAAAAGAAAAAATGACATACCATTCAAAAAACGTTTAATGGAATATTTCAGTTATTCTTTCCAAACAACGTTTCACTGAAATCAACACACTGCTGCAAAAGTGTTTGCTTTTTATCAACTGACATTTTTCCTTCTAAAAATTTCCAGCCAAAAGTTTTTTACTCGTGTATCAGTATTGCAGTAGGAATATTTGCAACTGTGGTTTGAATTTATGTGAGATGCTTTTAGTCTGACTCTTCAACCCATTTAGATCGAGGCAGACTCTTGTATAATTTGAAACATTCCATGGTGTTTATCTCTGAGTTGGTGAAATGCATTAGAAGGACAGTTTTAAATTATTGCTTCATGAGTTACGTTGCTCCTATAAATTCCTGTCTTTCTTTTCTCAAAATAGGTTGTTTCTCGCCACCTCCCACATAATATTAAATTATGTGAAGCTAGTTATGTACAAAAAACATGGGGTTTGCTTTTTCCTTGGGGTTTTAAAGAAGTTCACATAGTGAAGTGCCGAAAATACAGAAGAGATGTAGCCTTTACCAGTATCAGTTTTCTCAGCAGACTCTCTAACCTTGGACTCTGCATATGGAGTCACTATATGTTGAATGTGTATATATACACTGAATGTATATATAGGAATATATAATGAATGCTAACTGAATATGGAGAGAGAATCTAGAAGGCAAACAGTGGCTGGCATTGATGGTGTATTATTATGAGACCTGCTTTTTCATAAAATAAGAGTATGTTTTTTTATTCCTGTATGCCAGTTATAATTCAGCGGGTTAAGTAACTTGGGACCTGCTGTGCTCTTTGGAGACTGCAGGTCCAAAGACATGTCTAATCCACCATTACAGCACCTTTGAACTACCAGAGTAGGGCTAGTATCTGGCCCAGTATGTTTAGGCATGAGCTTTATATAAAGCTGCCAGATATAATCATTCATCCAGCTTCTTCTTTCCATGGACCAACACGTGGAAGCAGTCTTGTAGCAGCTTTTACTTCTCTTAAATTATAAGCATCTGTTCCTGATCAGTTTTGAGAAGTACTTATAATTTGTAATCATTACCTGAGACTGATAATAACAGAAGATTTGTTGGTAATTGCATTCTGTTCTTTGGTTTTATTGTTATTTTTCATTGTTTCTTTTTTGTTGTTGTTTGTGTCTCCTTGGGATTGTCCATGAGCAAAATTATCTGGGAAACAACCTCGTCATTTGGTTATGAAGCACCAATAAACCTGACAGCATTTTTTTTTGTCTACGCTGAATAGCCTTTGCTATGTATTAGCCCAGCGCCGTTACAAATTCAAACCCTATATATATATTGTTCATGGCCCTTTGTGTCATCAGGAAATTAAAGTTTGCAGCTGGCCTCTTCATCTTAGTTAATCATGCGAACATGAAATCCTTAAAGGTCCACGCAATGGTCCCTGCGGGGGCCCCACTCAACACTTCTTTGCAGTGTGACATTGTTTTTCAGCTGTGTTTTTATCTTCTCCCCTCTTCTGTTCTGAGCTCCTGCTGCTTTTAGCTTCAGTAGCAGACTGTCATGTGGCACTTTATCATGGGCTGTCCAGAGCACCGCAGTAGCCATGCCCCTTCACCACGCACCACAACCTGCTTGAAAGTTTAGGAGGTTAGAGATGAAGCCTCTCCTGCTCTCGCTACCCTGTTTTCTTGCCTTCAGACCTGCCTTGGCAGCGAAGGGGAAAAACCTCTGAGTATACCTTCTACTGTGTCTTACACAAGGTTGCAGGGTGATGGTTTAAGGGCTTAGTTTCTCCTGCCTGTATTTTATGCTGGGTTGCTTGTTTTCTAAGAACTTACTTAAAATTATGACAATAAATCAAAGATTTCCTTCCAGATGTCTTTTAACGTCTAGCATCATTTCCTCCAGGTCCTGGATATGTCCTAGATTTTAGTTTCTTTAGGTAATTTCCGCCACTGGCCTTAGTGACCCTGACACAGGCTGACCTGTAGTTAACTTTGTCTCCCTTCTTAAGATTCGGTTTGAAGAAGTCAGTCAATACCTCATTTAAAGAGGGTGGGGGAGGTGGGAGTGAAGGAAAACCTTCACTAGCTTCTTCATTTTCATTTCCTGTGCCATTGTATTCTAACTTTCTCCCTGACTGATTTCCACTCTCTTGCAGGTGACGAGAAAAATCTCTTTGTATTTGTTTTCTTTTTTTTCTTTGTTGTAGCTCCTTTAAAATTTTTTATTAGCTTTTCCTTACCTCTTGATACATAACATACATGTGAAAGACTTAAAGGGCTTGTTTTTTTACCATCAGATTTCTCCAGAGTTGTTAATATTTTTCTTTTTACCATTGAGAAAGCCATTTTGTCATTTTAAAGATCACAGCTACTTTTATAGAGCTCTAATCTTTTGGGCCCTAATCCAACAAATCTTTTAAGCATGTGCTTAACTTCAGACATGTGAGCGGTTGTATTGAACTCAATGGAGCTAGTCAGGTGCTTAAAGTTAAGCAGATGATTAAGTGCTTTGTTTGGCTGGCCTTGCAGAGCACCGTCCCCCAGGAGCCCCTTCGCCAACAGCCTGCGCAGAGCTACCAGCAGGCCGGTGCTCTTGCTGCACTCAGGAGGCAGGCATTGTAGCTGAGAGGTTCCTGCAGCACACGATCCTCCCAAAAGTTTTAGGAGAAGATCTTTATTTTCAGTTACCGATTTTAATATAATGTATGCCTTTATGCATGGCACCTTCTGACCTCGAGGTGTCTGCAATTTAAGTGATACAGACATGGGCCAAGGAGGAGAAGAACCAAAACAGATGAAACAAGAAAGATGATACAAAGACAGCCATACGGGTCTGATTTCACAAGGACATGCGGCTTCTTGCACTGTCTTCCCCCGCTGATTTCAGAGAGACCCTCGTGCGCTCAGTCCTTACCTAGAAGTATTCAGCATCTTGCAGGATCAGAATCTGGTCTTATTTGCATATTCATTTATTTAGCCTACCTCTTTCAGCTGCCCATATTCTTTGCGTTGCTGCTCAGAGGTGGGAAGATGACCCACCCTCACCAGGCGCTCGGTGCATCATTGCCTGCCCCAGTTTCTACCCACTACATCCAGACTAAAAAGGTGCTCTTCCAACTGCTTGAGACCAAGGAGACAAAACAGGAGCCATGTGCCCTTTTCCCTGAGGCAGAGGAGGACACTGGTATGGCACCACTACCCCATCACAGATTTCTCCTGGCTGCTTCCACCTGCCTGAGAACTGAGCTGTTGCTGCAGCTGCTTTGGGGCACCAAAGGACATGCACTTACCAGGGAAGTTAGGTTGTCAGTAGCAGTTAGTTTGGGTGCTCAGAAGTTAACCTGAACAAGGGACTGCATTCAAGCACCTGGGAAAGGCTTCTCTGGATAGATATGAACCTCTTAAAATGATGCTTTGTAAAATTGTACATGGTACACTCCTGCCTCAGCTAAATTATCTGGCTCTAGTCATGCTGGTTTGGAGGTTGTGAACAAGCTGGCTGGCAGTTCTGCATGCTCTGTCAAGCCAGTTAATCCTTCGGACACTGCTTTCTCCGAGGCCTGGCTGTATGAAGAAACCATCATCACTGACTAAATGGGACAGGCCTGAAATAAACTATCAGATGTTCCCCTGGACAAGCCATTTTGGTGTTCCTCACAGATATGGTCTTGGAAGTTCTTTACAAAAAGGCTGTTTCATGTCGGTCTCATTACTACCTCTCTAGAGGTTTCTCTATTCGTTAGAGACTGTACACAAAAAATGTGTCCTTTTAAGTTCAGGGAGGAATTCCTTCAGCTGGCAGCAGTCGTGAGATCCCTTATTCATACTGGGTAGCAGCCAGGAGGCTCCATCTGAGAGCAAGACCCAGTTGTACTGGTGCTGTACTAACATTTCCCTTCAATCATTGAAGGAGAAGCTGTTAACAGTTTGTATCCTCTTCAGGAGGCTGGCTGCTAGGAATGGAGAAAGGCTTGGGTAATACCCCTTTCAAATCACTTCTACTGACCTCAGACTTGAGAAGCCACTAAAGCAGGAATAGGAACAGGATAGGCCCCATGGTGACAGCAGTAATTTCAGCATTATTTCCGGAAAGATAACATGTCACTCTTCTGCATTGGTAGGCTGGCATCTCTTCTTGTCGTATGACCCTAATTAATTTATGTAGTATGCGTCATGGGGAAAGACAAGATCCAGACTGAAGCCTTTGTAATGGGATTTTACCCTGTGCCAGACAGAAGTAATTAACTATATCTATCTTTTTCAGTTTCAGTTGCTCTTCCCTAAAAGATTTATATTAAGAAGGTGAAATCATACACAGTCACACCTTGTCCGTACAAGCTTTTCTTATCTCCTGTGACAGAATTAAATGCTATACTTTGTCTCTAGCAAATGGTAATATCCCTATGACTAGCACCAAACTCAAAGTCACTCTGAGCACTCTTGTTCTTTGTGACATTATCACTGCTCTGATTGCTAGATAGCCTCTGCCATCCCATATTCGCTTGCAGTTCCTCCATCCATGTTTACTTCGATTTCTGCAGGTATATCCTATTGAGCGTATGGCAGGTAGGGAGGGTATTTATGCATAGGATATGTGTACAGACAGCACCAAGCTCATCAGAAAAGACATGGGGAGGAGAGGCAAAACACAGGTGTTCTTCTAAACTAATGAAAGGAGAATACCTCATCACAGAAACCATAGCAGAGCTGTGAAAATCCTTGTTGCTAAAGGTCTACAAGGATTAAAACCAAAACAAATAAAAAGGATTGGTTTTTTAGCTCCTGAGTTTGTCCTTTGAGGGTTAGGAAATATTGAGACTTCCTCTGCCCGTGGAAGACTCTGGGCTGTGGCTGGCGGTGTCAGGAGAGAGTTCAGGGGCAATTTCTTTCTTCTGTCCTGGTCTCAGCTGTGCTGGCCAAAAAGGACATCATCCAGGACCTTGTCACTATCTCTCTGGGGACAGCTTCTGTCCCCTTCCCCTCCGGACCCTCCAGCTCAACATGGTCCTTCCCTAGCTCACCTTCATGTAGCCATCAAGACGAGTAACAAGCTGCTATTGAAGCTCACGTGCTTCAAGACTGGATCGAGAGCAGTTGCATGTGGAGTTTAGCTGGCCGGCCTGGGGCAGAGGTCAGCAAGGCGGCTGGGGGTGGGCTGGGGACAGCAAGCGCTGTAGTCAGCATGGCTCTTTGCAGGGGGGTGTTTGGGTATGCTCCCAGAGGAGGTGGTGGTCCAGCAGCAGCGTCACCTGGAGTAACCAGTACTGCGAGGGGCATGGCGGGGAGAAGCTGCATCACCGAGCAGCCTCCCCATCCCCGGGGGCTGCATCCAGCCCTGCTGCAGGCCCTGCTCCTGTTAACAGCACTGAGAGCTGTGCCTGCCATTCCCTAAGTACAAAATGTGCAGGAAATTTATCCTATTATACCAAAATTGTGGTCATTCTCCACACCCCTGGCACCTGTATTTTGTTTCTAATGACTAGTTTGTCCTCTCTCTAGCTGGGATAAACTACACACAAACTCTCTCACAGGCACCACTTCTCTCTATTCTGCCTGACTTCTGGCTGTCTCAAGTGGTCCTGCACCAGAAATAAAGCCTACGCTACTAATTCTAGACAACCTCAGAATCCCTAATATATTGTACCTCTTTAAAACCTGTAGCCATTCATTTCTCTTATGCATCCATGATAGGAACTTACTGTAGCATTCCAGGCTACCCCTATCTCACTTAAGCCTTATATGTCTTAACTTTTGTCCTTGGCATCCAGACAATTCTTTTATTCTCAGGATGTTTTCTGCTGAACTTCCTGTCTATAAAAATGCGCTCAGGGAGTCTATCACTCTTCCAGCCTATTCCTTCCCCTTCCCAGAGCTTCCCCTTCTCTTACCATACCAAGCAATTATTCTTATTAATTATTCCAGCTAACAGTAATTATCAGCAGCATGCACCCCCAGTCACATTAATAACAGCGATCTCTAGGACACTGAGGAATTGGCTGAAAAGATTCACTTTGCTACTTGGATTGCATAGGAAGACAAATTCCTTTTCTTCCCTGCATGTCTATTTTGAGGGGGGAGTCTCACCACTTTCTTGTTTTAAGATGGGCAAAAAAAGGGCAGATGAAGAAGCGAGGACTTACTGTATAGGCATTGTCTAAGAAAAGTCAAAGAATAGAGATCCAAGGTTTAGTCTGTGGATTTTGTACATGGTTTCTAAGCAGTGGCATTAATTGATTTTTTTTTTTTTTTAGCTTCTGATATTTATGGGCCAAATACTGAAATTTCTGCTTGGGCTCCAATAATCTGGGGTCTGCCTCAGGGTTAGAACTTCTAATTGTTTTCATCTGTTCCACAGGCACAACTACCATTCAGCAGCAAATGGAATAAAATTTGGCCATGTTTCATCATCTGTAATTTGTCAATATTTTTTCATCTCACTGCTGAAAAGCATTGAAGTTTTTAAAGTGATGTTTCTTTAGTGCAAAAGAAGAACAAAGAAAAAAGGCAAAAATATTTCAAAAAGAAAGAAATTAAAAAAGAAAACCCTTCTGCAAAATGAGAGAGTTAAATATTTTCCCTCAAAATTGCTTACCATTTGCCTAAGCTGCAAAGTTTTTAATGACATTCTAGTGAAAATAGAGCGCTCTGGCTAAATTCCTTCAAACCCAATAAAGCAGATGACTGGGAACCATAATGGAATTGATGCTGTCAAGTGCATTTGCTTTTTTAATGCTAACATGTTTTTGGTTATTAAGAAACAAAAAAACAAGTGGTATATGATCAACATAGCTTCTGACAGGGGCATTGGAACCCATCTGGCTTATGGATCCCCCACTTTTTTTTATTAGCCTGACATTATAAAGTTGTAACACTGTAGTTTAGCTTCTGGCTTCTGCAATTGTAAATTGGCAAAGGGCTAACTATAAGGTGTGAGTTTCTGAAAACTAAAATATGATACTGACCCAGTGCATACCAGACAGGCCTGCAGCAGATGTACTGGATGAAGGAAATACAGTAGCGCTGTTGAAATGTTACTGATTGGTTCCAACTGAGTAGCTCTAGATATAAACCAGCTTTCAAAAGCAACAGATGAGATAAAAATGTCAGAAACAATCATTAAAAGATGATGCTGTATATTACTTAATGAAGTCACACAAGGCAAAAATAATACCAAGCGTCCTCCAGTAGTAATGGATGTACTCCGTGAAGGCTAGCTCCACAGTTGTCAATATCTGTGATGAAAAAAAGCCTCTCAATCTTTACAGATTTCTTTAATTTAAATAAGCCTTTTAACATAGAAAGGATTTGTTCTCTCAGTGTGCTTCATTAGTGTAGCTTACCACCACAAAACCTGGTTGTATTGAGAAAGATTGCTCCATTATCAAATAATTAGGACTGCCTTAGCAGGTGCATACACTTACCTTTGTAATTAAATCCTTGTTAAAACACCAAAATCCAGAGAATTTAAATGGTTACCTGATCCCAGAGGAGGTAGCCCAGAAAGTTATTCTATAAGGTAGACGTCATCTGGGAGCAACGATACTGAGCAGAGAATCTTTTCCTCATGGGATGTTGATGAAGCACATCTGCACACATCATGCGGTGCAATAAAAATTGCAATGACAATACTAGACAAACACCTACTGTACAAGAAGCCAGAGAAACCAAGCACATGCCTGCACAGAATCATATGCTATGGAATGGAGCTTTCACAGCTTCACTAGTTTTAGAGTTACAAGCAAAATTAAATATGATGGTCCTCATTTTTAATAATTCTTTGCAATATTTGCCTGATTTACTATGTTCTACAATGAGTCCAGAAGACTTATTCCTGAACTTAGCTTCTGAAATCTTACCACAGTGGAACAATGATTACATGGCTACATGTACAACTATTTTAGAAGAGCTCAGAGTCCTAATAAAATCTGAAAGAAAATAATTAAAGTTGCAGTAACTTCACACAGTCATAAAAATCACATTTCTAATGTCATACATACATTCCTATATTCCTGTGTTGTATGTTCTACACATTTACAGATCTGTGAATGTCTATATTAATAAAATATGCCAGCAAGTGGATTAGACAGTCTATTACAACAAATTATCTCTGTTCAGTTGGCACTCTCATTGTCCTCACCAGAACTGATCAACCATATGTGACATAATTAGCTACTTGCCTAGAGGTGTAGCAGTGCTTTTACCATAAAGAATATTGAGCAAGCTCTCATTCTGCTGGTTACCAGTATTCAGCCTCCAAGTTTGGATCAGAAACCCCAACCAAACTCTAGTTTCCAAGATGCAGAGAGAAAACCATAAGACTGGAATAGGTTTGTTTTCCACTTCTCAGAAGACCTCTGTTGACCAAAACAGTAAGGCCCAACATGAAAAATAATTTACAAGATCTGCGCATACTCATTGACTTCAATCTGTGTTCAAAGTTGTAGATTCAGCACTGACAAAAGTACCCTCATATTTTAGATGTGAAATGTCTATAGAACAGCCAGTTTCTGGAACGATGTTCTTAGATAAATGGAGTTAGTCCTGGAAATCAATTTAGACAAAGCTGCAGCAGCGCTGGTATTGGAATTCACCAACTCGCTACATAATTTGAATAAATGGGAAAAGAGATGACTCCTGAGAGTAGCACTGGCAGCCAAAAGAATTATACTGATGGACTGGAAAAGCAAAGCCATGCCATGTATTGATTTATGGACTATTGCCCTTCTGGATATAGCTAAATGTGAAAGAACTCCCTTTATTCATACTAATAAAATGGACATCAACGCTCTCAGACAAAAACTGCTATTGGACTTGTGTTGTGAATAGCTGGCATGTGGGATGGTCTTCTTTCACTTGCCCATCACACATGCTCTGTGGGTTGGTGAAGTTTGTGACACACAGAAAACAACAGGGACTTTTTCTAGAGTTGCTTCATTTGTTTATTTGGGGTTCTTTTTCCACTCAAAACTATTCTTTTGTCATTTTGGTTTTGGGTTTTTTTTTTTTTTCCTTTCTTCTAGAATCTCTTGGTGTAAATCAAAACTTAAGACAGTATATTATCACTTAGTAGATGTGGTTCTATGATAGTCAACTTTCAGCATTTTGGAGACAAGTGCCTTTTTTTCTGACTTAAAAATTCTAGGCAATGCTAATGGAGCACAAACACAGCACAGAACTAATTCTGCCCCCTCTGCAACACTGTTACGGCTGTGATCTCCCTGTCCTACCCACCAAAGCCGGGCTAATGCATGCCATGCTTGATATGAGAAGACCCCTACAAACCAGCTCTCGCTTCCTCAGCCAAACCAGTGTTGTCCCTTAGGCCTTGTTTAGCTTCAGAGGACCCTCTGAAGATTTCCTGCTCTCCGCAAGTTCGTCTCCGTCAATATAAGTAATATGGGGAGCCCTACTGTAGCCTGGCTGCTGCCAGAATTTTTAATGCTATATTGATTAAACTGCTATGAGTGGGATGAAATTATATGGTATTAGTTGTGCTGGCAACTGGTTTACCTCCGGGATCCTCATGCTGCTAGTGCTGGTGGAGCTAAGCCAGAATTAGGAACACTGGGAAATTAAAAAAAAAAAAAAAAAAAAAAAAGCCCTTATGTAGACCTGACCTTGGTTGTTGAAACTTAATGTCACAAAATAAATAGACCTTTTGGAGGCTGGGACGCCGTTGCGTTTGGTGACAGGCTCCGTTCGTCTTCCCAGCAGAAAGGAGGGAGCCCTAGCTAGGAAGCCCTGAGTCAGAGCCGGCTTCGGCTTTTGAGGAGCTAATGAGAGCTAATGAGATAATGAGGTCAGTTCTGGGATATGCGGGTAAGTATCAGTGTAGCCTTGTCCCATTGTTATGCCCTTTCCTCAAACATTCCCCCCTCCCTGGCTGCTGTCAGAGACAATGGCCCTTTGTCGGCCCATGGCCCCTCTGCAGCAGGACGCTCCTCCACCCAGGGGACTGCGGGGAAGTGAGTCAACCTGCTCCCGCAGGCTTCTTCTGGATGCGGCAAAAGGACCGCTGAGCAGCTCTGGGCTGAGAAAGAAAACTTGGTCCCTGGAAACAGAGAGAGGAACGCACTGGTCTTGCTGTGACTGTGGCGACTAGACCACCTGTGAAGTGCTTAAACATTACTGAGGTGCTTGTAAAACCCAGTGTGAAGTCCACAAGTGATTGCCCATTCACTTACTCCTGAAATGTTTTTGTGTTCATTTTATATGCAGAGTTTATCACTGCTATCCAGATGAACCTGAAAAAGAACCGCTACTGCTGTGGTGGACTTAGGAGTGATATAAAAACACATGACCATCAAGGATTGCTGGACAAGATGGCCTTCCACCCTCCTTGAGATATAATGGGTACACACTCCGCTTCAGACTGACCCCAGTGCTTGCAAGAGAAGCATGTTGTCTGAGTAAGGTTTCCCCAGGGCTCTCTGCAAAATGCAGGTGACAATTATCATTGTATTTCAGACTAACTAATGTCACTAATGATATGACTTACTACGTGACTACTTCTAAGGCTACACTACTTGACCTGTGTGAAGCAGAAAGGTAAAGGACATAATAAGTTTGTTAAAATTAAACTAAGCACAGATTAGCAACAAAATCTGTAAATATTGAACAAAGTTTAAGCTTCAGTCAAGCTGAAGAGAGAAAGGCTTTGCACTGAGGCTTTTATAAGTGGAAAAGAAAATGGAGAGAATCGGATGATACCAAATGCTTCTTACATTATTCCTTATTCTATTGCAACATAATTTCAAAATTTCAAGAACAATGCACCAACTGTGCCTTATAGATCAAGAGAGACAGAAAAAGCCCAACATTATTTATTTCTTTGTTGACAAAACACACCTCCAAAATATCTGGGGCTAGATCGTTCCAGAGCTTAGTGTGATATTACAAAACCTGTCACGTCCAAGTCATTGGCTGAAGTTGAGCCTGAATGGCTAATGAAATGACTGAAAATTATTGTCAGCTGAGAGGTCTTCAGTGGCCTGTGACAATTGCAGGCTGTGATGTAGAACGGTGGCTGCCATTTTAAGTATACAGACACACTGCACTCAGGGTAGGACACCAAAAAAAAGCATTAAAAATTCATTCAGGCTGCAGTAGGGATGGATTGGAGCAGATGAAAGATGGAGATGGGGTCAGGGCACTGGAGTTAACATCTTCCTTTTGTCAAGCATGCCACAGCATTGTAACAAACACCTCAAGAAATCAGAAGAAAAATATGCTTTAGCAGAATGGCTCACTCGTCATTGTGAGGAGTGTTTACCTTCTGAACCTTGTAGTGTTTTGGGTCTTCCTTAGTTGTTTCCCAGGTAAAGGCTGGTCCAGCCCGGTACTGGTATTTTGCTTATAACCTGAACTGATGACTCTACAGCTTCAGGAGGAATAGTTTCAGTGAAGGTGATTGCAGAATATTTCCATCAGTTCTGAAGCTCGAATAAGCAAAAGATATACTGTCATTTCGCTTCCTGTTCACATATTGGAAGTAAATATAGGAACTTATCCTCAACATGTCTGAATATGTCTTATTTTCATGACACTATGTGGGACTTAACAATGATAGAGCAGAATCATTACAGTGTCATCGATTCCTTACAGCGTAAGAGCTTTTGGAAGCCAGATTATCTTCAGAGCTATAAACTCAGGGTAATCATCTCTGCCACTTCCTGCATCAGAGCAGTGTTGTGGGATATTGTTTTAAAAATCTTTTTGCCTTCAAACCTGGTGCAAACGAGGCCGTGTTTTCCCCTCCTGTTTGGTGATGGTGGACAGGCTGACCCCACTACTGCCTTGTGCCAGTTACACAGTGAAAATACCGCTGAAGTGTGAAGCTGCAAAACCAGAGGGGATCCTCTTCCCTGGGCTACTCATCTCCTTCAGTACAAGCTTTGCTGAGCTCTTATTCAGCAGATGGTGTAGCAGAGATAGCCTCCAAAACCACAGAGGCAAATATTTGGTTTGGATGAGTACATTAAAGATTACTCACTTCTCCCCTCAAATTATCTGTGTTTTGCAGAGAGTACAAAGGGCATGGTTTGGATCATCCCCTTTCTAATAAAAGTGATTTCCAGCCACTGGCACCAAGTGCCTTCTGCAGGCCAAGCTCACTGGTATCTGATATACTCCCTTTGTGGTTAGGTGAGGAAAGGACATTGGCCTTGACACCTTCCTGGGGAGTCTCTAAAGCAAAACGAACTTTCATGAGAATCACCAGCCATCCCAAAGACAGTACCATCAGGTTGGCACATGCTGAAACAGTCAGTTGTGCCCTGATTTGCATATTTCTGACTCAGGCAAAGCAGCAAAACTATTCTTCCATCCTTAAAACACTGGTAAAGGTCATGAAAGCAGCCATGAAATGTGAACTGTAGCCTGTCTGAAAAGGCACTGGTCTACATTTGCCCCATCTCCTCTCTTCTCCCATTTTGACTGAATCTTTTATGACTCCTTGATGTCCTTCTGATCTTTACCTGTGCTAATTGCTGAGTTTTGAGGGTATGGTTTCAAGCTGGTGAAGCCAAAACCCAGTGGCTGACAGGGAGGGGAGGTGTTATCAGTCAGTCAACTGGCATTTGCCAGGACAGAGCAGAAATGAGAGCGGGCACTGTGAGTGGAGCAGTTCATCAGCTCTACCCTTCCTCTCTAGTCAGCACCGGCTCTTGCTCAGTTCCTTTGAATAGTCGCAGTGCATCCTAAGGAGGGGTGGGGATGCAGGGCTGATCATTTGGGAAAAAGCCTCAGGGAGACCCATCACCTACTCTGGGCACTCGGTGCATGTGCATACACATCTGTATGACTTCAGACTGGCCTGTCTTTAAGATTTATCTCAGTGCTGACAGCTCACAAATTTACTTGTCCGTTTTTCCCATGGGTCTTTGCACATGTCTTTCTGGTAGATTATTGTCATTAGATTAAACACATCGATAAAAGCAAGTGTTTCTAAGTTTTCTTCCTGCCTCTCTTTCTGTTGACCTCTACCACTGTTCATGCCATAACAAGACCACTTCCAAAACCTCTCTTTTATTTCTCCCAGACTTCCAGCTTCTCAAAAACACTTTCTGCCACTCTCCCCAGAAATTAAGTTACTTTCTTTTTGTTTCAGTAACCATATCCCTGCTATCTGCAACCCTTTCCTTCCTGCCCTCTCGGCAGCCTGTATCAAGTTCACCCGATTCAAAACCTAGTTGCCAATATTACCTTGTTAAGCCCTCTTTTAAACTACATTACCTACCTCTATAGTATTTTTGAGCACAACAAATTCCAGTTTTTCATGCCTGCCTTTGTGAGCGCTCACAGCTCCATGCGGGACTACACTCTGTACCTCCTTTCTTAATGCTTCCCTTTGTGTAGCTTGTAACCCTGCAATGTCATTTCTGCATTCATATGCATCTTCTCATGTTCTGGTCTATGTAGAGGATCCATGTTCCACGTGCAAACTATTGTTTGCATTGGCTTGATTGGCTTGTATTGGCTCTTCTTTTTTAAGGTCCACAAAATCTCACTGACACCAATTCACACTCTATTTCAAAATCATAAAGGAAGGAATGAAATAAAAAGTTGTAATAGTCTTTCCTGCTCCAAACTCATGTGCTATTACTGGTCTTTCAAACTTCCTTGGGATAAAAGCTACCTTTATTTTTGCCGTCTAGTGTTCCAAGAAAGCTGCCAGCATTTAAACTAGAAGGATAATTAATAGATGGAAAAAAGCATCATGTTTATCTTTCCGTTATACTAACGATATTCACACCACTTCTACATGCAGCAAGTGCTACTACTCTGACTGCATTTAATATAAGGAATGCTCTGCTCCCAAATATAGGACTCATGAACATTAAGCTGCAAGTGCAACTACTAATAAACTGACTGTGAATATTAATCCATTATTCCCTTTGTAATCAGAAGGTTTCATCACTGCCCCATTTGCTTTACAATCATGACAAGTAGTGAAAGTCTTCAAGGCAAAAAACAATGAAACAGCTTTTTTTTTTTTACAGTCTACGCTTTATCACTACTTCATTGATTTTTCAGTATTTTAGCAGATACAGCACAACTGGATTAACTAGATACGGAACCTTTCACTCGTAGGTCATCAGTTCACATCTGAGACAGGTTGGTACTGACCGAAGGTCACTTTAGCATTATAATTTTAATAAAGACCAAGACAGAGACAGGCCTTCAACAGGCATAAAACAATGCTTTAACTTTCTTAAGCTGCCCACAGCATACACAACTAGACCAACTTTGTTGCCTGCCAAAGTCAAACTGATACAGAGTTAGACGGTCATCTAGTTGCCAGATGTCTGGCTGTGTAACTTTCTGGCACTAAGCATTATATAGAGACAGATCTATGGATTGGATCAATTAGCATTACACTTACCATCTGACAACTGTTTGGTCGCCTTCGCCCAGTTCCTAGAGGACAGGTGTTCACATCACAGAAATCACCATCACAATTGGTACGACTAATTGATACGGTTGTTGGCAGTCACAGCAGAGAGGACAAGGACTGAATTAGCACTGAGACCAAAGCACTGTTTCAGCCCTAGAGATGGTCTCTTCAGCTCAGGATGTCCAGGGCGTTTAGAGGATGCCTTTCTGCCATTGCATGTGTTGTGCTGAGCAGAATCTGCTCTGGTTTCGCATCCAGTAAATTTACCCAGGACTAAATTCAATGAGGTTTCCTGTGGGACAAAGGAAAGAAGGGGGCTGGTGAGTCTCGTCTATTTAATTTTTGGTTAGATGTCTGAAGAAAGACCTTCTCTATGGTTTTTTGCCATTTCCCCAGTATCTTCTGAGGTTTATGTTGTATGGAGGAAAAAAAAAAAGATAAAGTGAGTGCAGAGATCTTAACAGTGTGAGTGTGTCATGCACTATTTCAAGGGAAAAAAGAAAAAGTACACTTGCAGAAATACTCAAGCATTTACAGTAATTCTAGTGCTCCCTCATTTCTTCTGTTTTACACTCCAGACAGTCATGTAAAGAGCTTCACGGGTATATTCTCTTGCGGAGCTTGTGGGTATACTTGGTGATTAGACAAATGGGGTTCTGCTTTGGCAAATGTCCATTGCTTTCCCCAGCTGACTTACAGAATATGCTATAAAATGCAAAGGAAGGCAATAAACCTCCCATCTGCAGCTGAGATTTCCACTTTGCCAAAGACCCTTTTGCTATCAGCACCTTTAACTATGACTTTGAAAGAAGAGAGAGGTGTAATTTTTTCTGCGGCAGATATTTTACTACATTTACTAGCAGTATCATCCCAACCTTATGTGAATTGATTTTGAATATTAATCTAAGAACGGAAAAGCCAATAATCATGTAAAATATAAATAGATCTTTGGGCCATTATTCTATCCAAAAGAGAAGGCAAGAATTTCAGCTGCTTTCCTATTGTCTTTGCAGTCCAGAACAATACCACTTTTTTATGGTCTATACATCAACTGCACTTTATTGATTTTTAATACTTTTAGCAGATCCAGCATAATTACAGCCAATAATGCAAATACTGCAAGTGAGAAATGCAATTAGAAGACACCAAACACTTTGCAAGCTGGGTCAGGAAAAAATAAAAGATGAAATATTTTGTTTCAGCACTGTTATTTCCTGGTCTTGGCTTTCTATTCTTCAGAGGCTAGCGAAAACAAGAGGAAATCTGCCCTCTACTAAATTCCTATTTCCAATACTAGAGGATTAAAGAAGAGAAGATATGAGTCAAAGGCATTTGCCTGAAAAAAGCCCTTACATAGCAAACAGTTGCTACAACAGAGGATGTTCATTGACTGTCGCCTTAATTTGAAAGGTATCATTATCATTAATTTTGACAAGTAGCCTCTCCTTGGGGAATCCAAGCCTGAACCAGTCAGGCTTTTCCTTCAGCTCCGGTAAGTAATCCCTACCCACGTGAAGAGCCAAAATGCGTTTCCTTTCACCTAACAAGAAGATCAAAACAGCTGCTTTCAGGCTGATGACTGACTACAGAAAACAACCAGGAAAGAACAAATAAAACATAAACCTTTGCAAAAACAAAGAGAAACAAAATGCCCAGAGTGTCGCTGGCAAAATGACTCACCCCACTGCTTCCCATCAGGCATGCCAGGGCACTCCCACCTCCCACCAGGCAGCACCTACAGACCTGAACTGAGGCATTGCCTCCCCTGCTCTGTGGCTACACACGCATTACTCATAGGAAGGGTCCCAGGAGGCTAAAGCGGCTACAAAAGCCAGTTTCTGATCTTTTCTTCTCCTCCTGCCTGTCAGGGATCTTACCTTCTCATATCAAGGGATGAGTTAATTCAGACTCAACAATGCAACGTTGCTTCTTGAATAGTTCCCTGTTGTAGACTTTTTTAGTTCTGGCAGGAGAGTGTCCTGTTCCGCTTCCAAGATTAATTCACTGGACTAATTATTCCCCAAAAAAAGACCTCGTTATTCCAGTTTATCTTAATCCAGTGCATGAAACTAAATGAGATGTTCTCATTCTTGTAGTAGGGAGGTATCACTAAGTTTCTCTGGAAAACACCCAAGAAATTTCTTTCCTGACATTTTTTTCCTGAAGAAAAAAATCCAGCTGAACTGTGAGTTGTGAATATACCTGTTTCCAAAATACAGTATTTGTATTATAATGCACACTGTAGTTTATATCTTTTTTTTTCCCCAGATAAATTATTGAGATTAGGAGAGAGGAACTGTAGCAACCTATGATTGCCACATCCCCACAGCTGAGCAAGTTTGCCCGCAAAGCTTTCCTTTCTGTGAATTCAATACTAAGAATCTGTCCCAACTGCCAGGTACTGCTCAGATGTGGATGCAAGACAAAAACAAATAGTTCAATTTCTGACTGATGGTACTGGACCAGACCCAGCAAATGCCTGTCCCTGGGTCCCACTTTGAAATCTGAACTCCAGGATGCTGATGGCCAAACATGTCCAAGGCACCCAGGTCTGCCCCTGGAGTGCTCACCATGAGGTTGTGCTGCTGCCTACATTCTGCCCTTCCCTCAACTTATTTCCATCCCTCAGCCCACAGGCAGTGAGGTGCAGGGGAAGCATCCAGCTATGCATCTGTCTTCTAAACTGCAAGGGAGTGGGTGGTGAGAGGGTTTCCTCCAGCTCTTCCTTGCACTGGGAGATTGAATGCTGCTCCCATGGTGATTTCCTGGCTGACAATCCCAGAACTGCTAGACAAGAATATAACCGGGGATCACAGAGCAAACAAAAATACTCTTTTTCCTATAGACACCTCTGAGGAGAAACTTCTTGCCTCAAAGGCAAAATACTGGTAAGTGCTCTCCCCCATCTTCTGCTGGGATCTCTCTGTTGTCCTTGTCCTTCCAGAGCAGTGCCTTCTTCCTTTCTAATATGTATTGCATTTACAGAAAAAATACTTCCTCCTTGTCAGTATCTCCTCAAGCAATTATTTATCTCCAAACCTTTTTTTTCCTATTCTCTGTTGCATTTTATATGATGATAAGATACCTGTTGTCTGTGACAGATTTTTACTGTCAGAAAGGAAAATTAAGTTGAATGAGGGACAGACTAGCTTCAAGAAAACAGAACTCGGCCTTTGGAGAGGAAGAAAATACCTCACCCATTTGCGATATCCCTTTTCCTCTGGTGATACAACCCTGCATCCACATGTTGTTGGTTCCTGAGGAATCTCTAGCTTTATCATGACCAAGGGACAAATCTTGTACTCCTCACTCAGGTGACCACTTGCAATTCATATAAAAGAGGTCTATTCTCTATTTCTCTCGGCATTTCAAGCTGCTGTGCTACCTTACTGTTGTGTTATTTTGTTTTAACTGACTTCTCCATGTGTCCCAGGTTTATAAAACACTGTGGATCATTTGTTCCTCTCCAGAGCCTCCTTCTTTCAAAAAACCTCTGTCCTAGTGATGTGAGGCATAGAAAACCAACCTTTAACTGGGTCAACAACTTGTAAATGTGTTCACTGATGCTAGCGAAGAGACAATGACTAATGGCATGAGTAAGTTCTGACTAATTTCCAATCAAATCAATGTTACTGAATATATCAGAAGAACACTATCATTTACATCACTTTTTTTCACTTTAAAATTTTGGAGAGCTGGTAAAGATATCACGTGTTTAGGTCATGTAGCCCTCAGAAACTGTGAATGATTTTCTGTGTTAATCAGACTGTGACAGGAAGCTGCAGGGTCCACTCTCCCCAGCCTGGTCCTGAGTCTGAAGGTGTCCACTTTGTGGAAAAAGGGTGGGTTACATATTCAGGCCAGGAGGTTTGGTATGTCTTGTGCGGTTCTCATCCAGAAATAATCAAGAATCTACCCAAAAGTAAATATACATTGTGTGAAGTCCTCTCCATGCCTTGGCTGTATTCTGGAGCTGCACTGCCAGGACTAAGAAGGAACTGCAGGGAGTACGGGTAGCACAGAGGCTCTGGGTTTCTAGGCAGAAATGCCTGACCTCTGGCAGATCCCTTGAGATATCCTGGTTCCCAGATCTGAACCGCTTTGCCTGTTCCAAGAGGAACAGGGGGAGGCAAGAGATAAATATACACTTAATGCCTTCCTGATGGAACCGTCTGTAGAAAATTCCTCGAGGGAGTTTCCTGTCCTTTTTTGCTAGCTGTTGTGAGTAGGGAATGAACTGACCCGTTGGTAGAATTATTAGAAACTTTCTGCATCCAGAAAGGTTAAATGAATACTGTCAAGTTATTTACTGGCTGTCTCGCTGTCTTAAAATAATATTGCAAATAAAAGAGTTATTAAAATAACAATGGACCAGAAGGAGAATGAACTTGAACTAACAGCATTGTTTATGAACAGCAGTGTGTCTCAGACAAGGCTGAAACTTGCCTCTCAAGGTGCAGCAGACACAGAATATTAGTGTGACTCCATTTACTGCTTTTTCCAATACCAAAGGAAAAAAATCCCAAGCCTTCTCCTGACACATCCGAGTCCAGCATTTTCCCCAATATAACTATTGGCCTGCGCAGTGTTAGCTTGTAGGAGAGCTCTAACCATTGTATTCTTGTAAAAGGAATTCTGCCTTGCTCCCCCATCACAGATGCAAACACATCAGATATTAAACCTGAGAGGATAACGCTGATGCCCTGCATTGCAGGCTTCCTTTGATGGCTCCAGGGGATATAAAGGTATTTTGCCGTTTCCTCTCCAGAGGCATCTGGTTTAGTCAGGTGGTTCACAGTGCACATGGTCACATTTATTGTTTGGTTCATTCTCCATTGTGCTTCTTCCCCCTCCCCAATATTTTATCTGTCCTGGCCTTTCCCAAGGACTTTTATACAGAACTGAAATATTTGTTTATTTCTGGCATTTCCATCTGGTGTTAAGAGGATGAGAAACAGGCTCATGTCACTGACACTCCCCGACCGTCAGAGAGACTGTTACAACATCGCACAGATCTGGGGTTTTATGTGCCTCCCCACATCTAACGCATTATCAAGCATAAGTGCTACAAGATCCTGTGCAAGTCCTGGTAAATATTCTTTTGCAAAGGCATCACTTCTGTTATGAAGGCCCAGGATTTTACAAATCACATACATCCATTGTCACAACAGCCAGGTTCTGCAGACCCCAGAATGTTATAAACAAAAAAATAAAACAGGGCTAAAAGCTAGAAGATGGTTAATGTCATCAGCAAAACCCTACTTCTCAACTGGCTGAGTAGAACAGAGCCACAGATAGGTCATACTTTTAGGTTGCTTGAATGCTACTTTTTTTTTCTTCTACCTAGTAGTCTTCCTGTCACCTGCTTTAGATAAATCTCTATTTCATATCCCAGTCAAAATAATCTTAAGTATTTCTACCATTGTGTTTTTCACCTTCAGTAATGCCAGGTAATGGTTAAAAGACCTTCAAGTTCCCCAGTTTTAGATTACACTCAAACTTCATTCAAGCCTGTGATTCCAATTAGATGTCATCTGTGCTGGCCCCAGGAAAATACATTCCCAGATGACTCCATTTCCAGGAGTCTCTAGCTGAGATGGCAATTGCAGAGGTGGTGGCCAACCCCTTTAATTCCAGCACAAACTCTTTCTTGCCCTACTTGTAAAGCACCATTTTATCAATGGATAATTTGGGCATGCACTGAAGATATGCTGGGGATCACTTCTGTATCACTGAGCATTTGCTTCTTCAGCCTGCATGGAAGGCACCAACTTTTAATCCCCATGTGGGTTGAATGCGGGTTACAAACGGCACTTAAGGGTCAGCACATGCACAGCCTTCCTCTGTAGGACCACACCACGATTTTCAGGTATAAATCCTCTAGGACTCCTCCAGATGTGAGCACTTCCCATCCATACAGAGCTTCATCTCACAAAAGTATGTTTCGTTTGTCAAGGCATCTTTGGCAGTTGGTCAGGATTTACTAGAAAATCTCTGCTGTATGGTCTCTGAAAAGACAGTGTAAGAATGCCTTCCTAAGTTTTCTAACAGACATACAGCAAACAACCCCTTTTTTTTATTAAGATTTGAATACATTAGGATGTCTTAGAGTTTTCCTTTGCCATCTCAAAATAAATAATAGGTATTTGTACAAAATAAATGAAATAAATTGCCTATCATTTTCTATAAACCAATAACTGAAGTCCAGGGAGAAAGAAAACACAAAATAAAACTAAGCGTGGTTGAGAGAATCAAGGACACACAGAGTGCTTTCACTGTGCTACTTAAAAGAGTATTTTGTTAAATACTTAGTGCCTAGGAAGATTATGTCTAGATGAGTAGTCTCTGAATATGTCTATGTACTGTCTGTGTTTCAACAGACACCCTCAGATCCTACGGAAGATGGCCTAGAAGGTCCAGCACACCCAGGAATGCTGAGATTGTTTAGAGTTAACACCGAAATGTTAAATGATCCTTTGTCTGAAGCCAGGCTGAGGAAGAGAATGTGGGTTGTTGATAAGCATGCAAGAATATCAGTCCTCGTGGCAAATCACTCCTACCGGTGAGTCACCATGGCTGGGGCTTGTTCCTTCCTGGGGGCATGTCCTTTCTACCCTTTCTCAGCCAAATCTGAAGTGGGCTTAAACTTCACTCCTTACAATATTTTCTTCCATATGCTCAAAAGGTACTTTTTTCCACAAACTTTCCTGGCAACAAGAGAATTCCTCAGAATAGCAGAGGGAAATGTAAGAGAAAAATGGGCAGGCATACAGGCAAAGTTACCTCAGCTCTTAAATTCTTCCAAAATTGAATTCACACAAACAATAGTGAGTTAGTTGCCAAGCCCAGGTTCAGAATGACTGTAAATAAAAGGGATTCTATGCTGAAAAGAGATACATTGGGGATACATGGCATTTTGGTGTTGAAATAGTAGACTACTGTGCAGTAGTACTGTACAGTAATTACATTTACCCTTTACCTTTACATTTCCTTCTACTAACAGAATATAGCATATACAAATTTCTGTTGGAGAAAGTGTAAAGCGACATCCCCTTTTGCTGAGAAAAGTCTCGGTTAAGTTACACAGATCAAAGTTTGATCACCAATTTAATCATTTAACAGTAGACCTTTGTACATGAAGATGATTGTATAGAAAGTAAAGAAAGGTGTCATTGGCTTGAGGCTACTGAATAAATAGAACCACAAGTTGCATTATTAAAAGAAGTTGTGTCTCTAATTTTTTCCCGCGGCAGGTAAAACCAAAAGATAACTCTCAAATGTCAAAATGCCAGTGCTAGTGAATGTAGTGCAGGAGGCAAAATTCCCAGTGCTGCTACAGGTAAAACAAATTTTAAGGAGGATTCTAGCACTTTTGTAATGATGGAATACAACCTTAGGCAATATGAATTCATAATCTCTCAGGACGAACGGCCTTTAAAAATGCAACAGATTACCCAATTCACCACTGAAACAGGATTTGCTCTGGCAGCCTTGCAATGCCTATAACACATACTACAGAACTTCCCATTAACATGATACTTGCATTATCTTTGAATATTTCATCCAAACCTGATAGACTGTCAATAAAATCATGATAATAATAACACCTGCATTAGTCTGGGTATCTGAGTCCCCGTCATTCCTTCTGCCTCCTCTTTCCCTCATTGCATTTCCACATAGCAGGTTTATGCAAGCTAGGCAGAGCAGAGCAGCCGGGGAGCTGCCTTGCTCAGTTGCACAGGAATTTCTCTGCTGTTATTCAATTGTGCACAAAACAGCGCTGCTGGCTCTGCACCCTCATCCCTCTGGTGCCTGCCCCCCCTCCTGAGGGGGTTGATGATGATGGTGTGGAAGCGGGGAGGAGGGCATAGCTAATGCATGGGTCAGAACTCCCAGCAACTCGCACAGCAGTGGCGGGAGGATGCTTTGGAGGATGCAGCTTTGGGATGGGGAGGGGTGTGGAGGAGGGAAAGAGGCTGGTGGCGGGCAGGGGGGATGTTTCTGCAGTGGGTTTTCGTGCTGCTCCCCAGCTGAGCTGGTCTTGTCTGTCCACATTTCTTCATTCTGTCTTCAGCTGTAACAGGCTGATGTATCACCCCGAACTGAAATATTTCTCCTACTTAAATTCATTTTAGCGAGCAAAGTTTGATTTTTATTTTTTTTATTATTTAAGTGAAACAAATGACAAAGCTTCAAGTAGCCTGCTTAATTGTGACTAAAAGGCATTGCCACTGGATGGATGGTTGACAGCCTGTGTGAAATAGGTTTAATGGTTCTGCTTCGGTTATAAAAGACAAATGTTCACCTCACACCACCACTCGAGCGCACAGCACAAATTAACATTATCTTTGTAAATATCACCATTACTTTTCATTATTAAATTTACATTTTTTCTGTCTGTTCTAAAAGTGAGAAAGATGGGATGAAACCCCAACCTGTTTTATTTTTTTTAACTGTGTCTTTTACTAAAAGCACAGTTTACCCAAATGGAACCTTATTGCATCTGGTCTAAGAATGCTTATGCCAAAAAGCTGATGAGACTTATATAACAACCATGATGTTAAGTCTTCAAAAAACAGTCATAAAGGAACAGATTCTTAATTGAAAGCAGGCTGCTAATAACAGTGCTCTTTCAAATAAATGTTTGCTATCAAACTAAGTGGTAAAATAATGTTTTTTTCTATGCATATAGATTATAAATTTGATAGGTTTACTCATTTAGTGGTGATTCTGTAGATTCAGTAGTGATGAATTCGTATTTCACCCTGTATCATTCTGTAAGACATATGGTCACCACACACTGGTTTGAAAGAGTTAAGATTAAAACATGCAGAAGATAAAGCAGTTTAAGTTGTATTCAACCTACACAGAGCAATATGAAATAAAACCCTAATATGCTCCTCTATATTTTACCTTCACTCTTCTGCCTGGAACAATTTAACCAGACGCTCTGATGATTACCTTTACCACCATATAATGAATTTTACTCTGCTATACATTGTGGACATTCAAGACTTACTAAATCTTCAGAGAAAAGTCCGGGTCAAAGTCTGTGCAGTGCAGATTTAAGGTCCTTTACCTGGAGTTCTGATTAGCTTTCCTCAGATGCTCATTCACTTCTGTGAGGTTTGGACTTTAATGCTATAACTGTAAAGCACAGCTTAGCTTGCTTGTGCAGAGCCAGCCATCTCCTGAGGTTTCTCTCACAGCTGCTGGAAACCAATTTACCTCAGTCACTCCAGCTCCTCAGCTCAAACTGGCAAACTGACTGGTTCACATCACAGGATGGCTTTTTTTTTTTTTTTTTAAATATAGCTTGTTCATGAGAATAAAATATTAAGTGCCCTAGGCCCACTTTGTGTGTGAGTGGGTAGGGTTTTTTTTTTTCTTTATGTGCTCCCATAATGTACAGGAAACAAAGAATTCTGACTTTTACCAGCAAAGACATGCAAATTCAGAGAACTTCAAACCCTTCCCCTACAACGCACCTCAGGAAGGAGCAAGCCAAAGTCATTTAGGAAAAATCACACATGGGAAGGGGCCTTGAATTTTTTAAGGGCTTTCTCCAGTTATCTTTTATCAGTCATGCTTGCCTTATTCCCTAATCACTGCTTAGCACGCACCACTGTGTAAAAGGCAGTCTTGGTGACAGTGCACATAGTGAAAACCTTTGGACTGAATTTACCATCCTTGTATTGAAATGTCCACCAATCAACCTGTGCTAAAACCACATATTTGAACATTTTTTCCCCTTATTTTTGACTAGAGGTAGTACCAGCAGAGAAAGGTTAAAATTTCAGCTTGTCTCTACCCACCTCGTTTCCTTGTACAAGTTCTAGCTCGACGTTGGCTCATTTCAGCAATGTGTGGGGACAGGATCTGAATCAGCCTGATCTGGGGTAGACAATCTGGGGAAGATTGGTACAGATATAGCAAAAGACAGAATATGCTAATTCAAAATGACAAAAATGGGCATGAAGTTGCACTGCTCCAACTTTGAAACATTTGACACAAATGTTAAAAGGAGATATTTCCATGGCATCTGCATTTAGGAGAGTTATCTCCATGAATATTTCCACCCTTATTTAGTATATTTTTCATAGTAGAATGACATTATTCCCCTTGGGCCCTCAGTTTTTGATGCTGCATTGAAGGTAGAAGTAAAAGACTAAGAATCCCCTTAAAACAAGTAACTTTGCATAGAGATGGCAAGAAACAAAACATCACCAAACAAGCATGTAGGTAAAACTGGATACATTTTTAACAATTTTTTTTTTTTATTAATGCAGTGTATTTTTAACAGAATTTCTGGATTGAGTCTGTCAAACAGTCTTAGCTAGAAAAATAAAATCTTAAACCTGGGAAAATCAAATAGTTCATAGGAGCAGAGAACTAGAAAAGACGTCTTTGGTCACTAAGCCTTACCCCCTGCTATAACATAGATGGTTATTGTCATGTAATCCCATTTCATAAATTGGTCAGGTTCCCTATCAAAAGTATTCAGATAAATATTCACAACTTCAGGCAAAAGGCTGTTTTGGGAGCTCTTTAACTGTTAGGCTCTGCTTCTAATATTCAATATGCTTTTAGAAGATCTTTAACTGTTAGAATCTGCTTCTAATATTCAACCTAGATTTATTCCATTTGTATACATACATTCACACTTGTGACAACATCATCCTTTAGGTGAAATAGCCGTTTTTCTTGCCTGGTGTTTACCCCCTTGATGTTTTTACAGGGAACAATTAGCTTCCGTTTCAGCCTGTGTTTTACTAGACTGCAGAGGAGATGTTTTCATGTGGCCCCAAAGTCAGACAGGTTCTCATTTCTGCTCATGCCCCGTGGCCATTCCGTGCCGCTCTCCCAGGTGGCAGGCATCCCTCCTAGACACAGGGATCTGGAGCTGCTCGCTGAACTTGGAGGAGGGCCCGTTGTAGTGCTGCTGACGCTGCTGTGCCTCCATGGGAGCTATCATCCATGTGGGGATCACAGCTACCATTTCAATCAGTCTGCCAACTTAGAGCCAGGGCATGACCAACAAGAACTTCTCGGTCTTCCCTCTTCCCAACACCATTTCTAGCTGATGAGCAAAATGACCTCCAAGTACACAATTCTCGATGTGGTTCTGTTCTTCTAGCTCTTTCTGCATTTATGATGTCTCCCCGATTTTTGTGACCAGTAATTTTATTTTTTTTTAGCGCAGTCCTACTTTTTGCACCACAGTTTCAAAATGAAGCTCACAAATAAAGGCTAGGTCCTAGTAACCTTGTAAGCCCACATCCTTGCAACAGGTAACCTCATTCCAGGACTGAATCTCCCTCTTCAACACAAGCAGTTGGCATCTCCCTTTAGTTAGTTTCTTATCCACGTTATACTTTTTGAACTAATTCCCATCTTCTTCAGCTTAACTAATAATTTCCCATGTGGCACCTTATTACCTACTTTTCAGAAGTCCATAGAGATGAGACCTACTGTGTTTCTTTAGTCAAGAAAATCTGTTATCTCAGGGAAGAAAGCTATCCAGTTACTCTGCCACAATCAGCCTTTGGCAAACGTACACTGCAGTCTGTCCCATCTTTCATTTACCTCAGTGCCTTTGTCCTAGAGGATTGCATACTGTTGAGATTATATTAAAATAGGGCACATAGTTGCCGCGAGCACTTTCTCCCCTCTCTTAAAGTGGGTGTTACGGGTACTATATTTGCCTTTCTTGCATTAGAAGGCATATGAAGGTGTAAGTTAATACTTTCTTTGACAGATGGTGTGGGCAAGGAGCACACCAATAGCTACCCCCTCTCAGCGGATGGACAGTAACTTCTTAGCAGGAACTAGTTTACCTATTGCAATTTTCTTAAAGTAGTCCTGGGAAGTCCCTTAAAACATAAGACCTGTGTAAATACCCGCTGGATGGACAAGCTGAGAGCAAATCCACAGAATTCCTTCTGGAAACTCTAGAAAGAGAGCTTTGGCTGAAGTTTGTGTTTTGTTATTTATTATTTGGGCTACTAATAAAGGCAAGCCCTCAGAAGGGGTACATTTGACCTTATAGTGTCACGTTGAATATATTTGAGGCAGTGTAGAAACACCACCTGCTCACACAAAGAAATTCAAAGCCAGTCTGTCCTAAATCATGCCACTGTGTTCAGTTATTGCATATATATCCCCCAGCACAGCATGATCTTATGTATTATATATATTGCAATTAGACAAAATGGTGTGACTTAGGAATGAAGTGGCAGCCTTAATTGCTGTTTTCATTTGTTACAAAGTTGTAACTTGAACACTGAGGGTAACTTTAACTCTGGCAAGCCAGTTTAGACAGAAAGGAGAGAAAGTAGAAGGGAACAACGTTCCTCCTTAATCATGCAGATTGGTGGCTTTCAGTCTTCTCTATGGAGGGGGCACTGGTGGGGAAGGGACTCAGTGGGGAAAGCCCACCCTCCCCACAGGCTGTCGGCAGGTCCTGCTTCCCCATGCTCTTCCTCATGCCACCCAAACAGATGGAGAGCTTACTGCAAGCAAAATCAAAGCAAATACAGGGTTTGGAAGACTCCTGCCCCAGACCCTCATCTGCGGAAGGCACCACATGATGATGAACATGCCTGAAACCCAAAGCATTTTGCAACAGTTACTTCCATCCAGGAAAACAAAAAATGGGTGCAGATTTTAGGCAAAGGCAGGAAGGAGCCCAAGAAAAGGGATGCACCTGGAGGCAAAGGAGAGGTTTTTTTAGGTGTAGGGCGGACACAGAGCATCTTCCCTACGAACAAGGATGGACTCATAAACAGGCTTGTGGCTGCTGTGTTCGGCTTCTGGTGTCAGCTCTGGAGCAATGCAGCTATAAAGTATTTTCTTTCTTAACGGCCTGCACCTAAGTCACTGCTGAGCCTTTGGGCTTGTCTCAGTCCTTAACCTGACTGAAGTTAGCTTGTCTAAGGACAGAGTTGAGGCCCCAGGATATGGCCTCCTGTTAATATGGTGACTGATACTGAAACTATGTTTTCCCACAGAGTGCCTCACAGTGAGCATGTTTCTAAAAGCTCTGCGTAAAATGTAAACAAGGTAGAAAAGTCAAGTCTGTAATGAGCATTCTCTCTGCAGAAATGACGCTCACGCAGTGATGAAACCCTTCATTCATTTGAGCTCATCTCACTTCATGACATGTATTTCTTCTTATGGTGCAGCTTCTATAAATCCATAGCATTGTCACAGCACATGCACATTAGACATCAGCTGCAATCAAATCTGAATGTTGTCATTTAACAAAGAGGAGAATAAGCTTCAGATGAAAAAAAATGATTTAATGGGATTAGAAAGAACTACAGATACTCTTCATGATTTTTACGGTTGCACACTGTGTCAAGAGTTTGGTAATTTATAAAACTTCTTGATAGAAATATATGAATATACCAGTCAAAGTAATAATTAATTCCCTTGAGAAAATGCTCATTAAAAAAAATCTGTTACAAAAAAGAAAATTCTAAGAAGCTAGGAGATCACAATGTAAGCTAGCTGCCAATTAAGCCTTCATGGGGTTGAGAAAGGAAAATGAAGGCAACAATATAGCTTTCTGACTGGGGATTTGATCTTCAAGATAACCTCCGAATTGCAATGTTTCACTTACTCAAAGCTCTGCTGAAATACATCCTAGCTGATTATGCCATAATACTGTACATTTTTCCTCATGTAAGGAATTATTCTATTACTCATAAATGCAGTTATGAATGGTAGACAATAGTACCCTTTTCAGAAGTGAGTCTGTAAGGAAAGGCAGAAAATTCTTTTTTTTTTTTTTTTTTTGCTATCATATATCCCAGGAATGTCATTTCGCTGTAAGTACAAGTCTACCTTTTCTGCACTGGGGTATCATCTGTGATACTTTGACTATGTATCATTAAACATTTGTAGGACAGGCAAGGAGGGTGTAATATCTGAATACGCTGCAGAACCTATGCTAGGCAGAGCAGGGCTACCATCAAAGACTAAACGGTCTAATAACTATACTCAGTTCGACGAGCTATTTAAAAGCATTCACTAATAGCCACTGTGTGTGGCCAAACAACAGCCACTCTGCCTATAGAGAGCAAAGGTCGCCACGACACAGCCCAGAAGATGCCTGTGTCCCTTATGGTACATGGGTCACCTCCAGCACCCATGTCCATCACGCAATTTCTACTGCTGCAAAGTACAGGGAAACTTCCATGAAATGAGGGAGCTTGTGTTAAAAATGGTGTGTTTGGAGAACTCCTATAAAGTCCAGGTGGTTCAGATTTTCTGTGTATTTGTAAAAAATTAAATCAAATAGTATTTTTTTTTTAAAGAAAGTGAAATTTTTTCACAAATGCTTCGCAGACATAGGCTAATATAACTTAAAAGCCTTCCTACAATAGAATCCAATTTTGCAACCTTCACTCACATTGAATAATACCTCTTCACAGATGTTCCCCTGATGTTTAATGGCTGTGACTCACGAGTCCTGGTGAATCACATTGGGGTGAGGTGGAAGGTTACCCCCAGGTCCCCTGCCTGTCTGCCCACCTGGAGGGTACCTCAGAAGTAGTGAAATGGCTGCATTCAGCCTTCCTCAGCTGTTGCAGTTCATTGTCCAATTTATTCATTTAAACTGCTGTTGATTGAAATTTACCTTAATCTGCTGGGATGCGACTTGTGATTTAGCGGCGATGGGTAAGGGGCTGACTAGGCGGCAGAGCTGTGCTTCTGCTGTCACTTACTGCAGTACAAATTGAAGTCAAGAGAGGCAGAGCAATGTGGAAGTGGCCTGGACACAGCAAGAACCAGTGGCCCTTGGCTATTAAATATGTGTGTATGAAGATGCACAAAATCAAACACTGCAAATATCCTGCCAACAACGCAGACACTTTCATATCACAGGGCAGAAACCCACAGGTTAGGTTGGCCAAGTGCAGCGGAAAGGTATTTTCCATCCATTTGTTTTTAACTTTGCTACCTATCTTTGGAAGCAAAATACATATCACCAGTGGAATCACCTGGATACAGCTGTAGATAAAACTTTTCTTAGCGGATGATTTTAAGGCCACCACACCACCTTCCTCAGAGACTTCTAAGCCTGCAGAAGCCCCTAAACCACAATGGTGCATGCCCTGTTCTACTACTTCATGCACACATGAGACACAGGGGTGTTCCCAGATGTGCTGACTTTAGGCACATGGAAGTCGGCTGAAAGATTCTCATTTCTAAGGGTCAGGATCTGACATTTTACTTATGTATGGGATGACTTTGCTATTTCTTGGTAGCCACATAGGAATTGTCAACATTTTGTTCTTCATATTTATTTATCTTCTATATGGAATTATTTTCCCCCTTCAAAAGTAGAGCACAATTTATGACAATGAGAGCTGAGTATGTTACACAGTAATAAAGGTAAGCACTAACAGAATAAAGCTGTCTAAGGGGTGCTATAAATGTATCTCATTAATTTGTATGCAAAATATATTTTGGACTCCACTCAGTGCATTGCAGGTGAAGGCTGTGTGGGAGCCAGAAATGATGCTGTGCTTCCTGGGTCCCTGAAGCAGCCGTGGCCTGATCCTGGACTCAGTCTGAGACTAACCATCATTACAACCATTGGAGAGCCCAATGGCTCCACTTTATACCACAGATGGCAGCTGGTGCAGAAGATGCATCGCTGGCTTGAAGGAAAAGAGGAGAGAACTACAGGTTCCAGCCACTTTGCTGCATCTCAGCAGCATAAATAGGCTGCCTCTTAGTAGATGATCAAGCCCTTGATTTCTTTCTCACTTGCTCATGGCTCAACAATTTGCTCTTCCAGGCACCCCTGCAAGGTGCAGCACACCTGGGTATTGAGGGTGCAACACCACCAAGGGGAAGCAGACTTTTTGTCAGTTACTAGGTTTAAGGTCACTGATGCAGCAGTACAATTAATATCCAACACTACTTAGATGTATACCAGTATTAAAAATACCACACTACATTAAACCCCCCTGAGATGACCAAAATATTCAGGACTCCTATTTCTCCTCTGTGGACCTTTGAGCTTGACTCAGAGCCCAAAACATTAATGAATACTTTGGAATACCTCAGTCACATCACTTAGAGTTATACCCACAACAGCAATGCTTACATTGTACTTGAGATTGCATGTGTGATAACCGTGCAGAGGTGAAGATGGCAGAGATAGGTTCCTTCTGCTACTGTTCTCTTTTTCCCCAAAGAAAGTTAAGCTGGCTTTTTCCCAAGGGAAAAAAAAAAAGGTGAAATGCTAATCCCTGTTTATCTTATGGAACTGCTAATTTTGCTGTGAATATAAACTACACACCCACACACACACGCACACGCACATACACAGTTTGGCCTCAGTCCCACAGAGGAGCTACAGCTAGGCAGTTACACAGAGTGACTTGAAAGCCAGCTGAAAGTACCCATTGAGTTTACTGAGGATTCCCCAGAGGACACCTTAGCAGTTCTGCTCTTACAGCTCAAGGAGAATTGGTCGTTCCGTGGCTACGGTGTCGCTCTCCCTTCTCCCCAGACAGGGATGCCTAAGGGTGACTTATGGTTGCTGCTTCCTAACTGGAGCAATAACATTTTTTTCACCTTTAGCTCATGCATCAACTGGCTCAGAAACCCAGGCATGATATTCTGGCCCAGGTTTTCTGACATGTGCGTACACACACACACACACACACACACACACACATACACATAAAGCCCTGCACATTGTAGGAACTTCTGTATTCACACTGAGTGGTGAGGTCACTGTGCATGTGAATGTGCACAGCATAGCGAAATACAGCACTTGCCATGCTAAAGGAAGCCATGCTACTCCTTTGCTGAAGTCTTTAAATCAAATTCAGTAGCACTGAAATGTTAGCTTAAAAACAAGAGTAGCACAGGTTGCAATGTTGAATGCTCTGTAGCATATTGAGGAACTCAAGTATGTTCCTAACCTGGAAATGGTAAGTCACAGCCAAATATGTGTCTTGTGAGAAGCTTTTCACCCTGCAGAGAGGTATGACTCGTGCCAGAAAGTGCCGTAGCCCAGTTCTCACTGTACCAAAGTTATTTTCATTTGTTCTTTTCTCCTCCGACATAGACATCTGAAAAAAATCCGAGAAATGCATTAAAATGCATGTTGTGTTTTTGTGAAAATGTGTTAGTGTCTTATTCTAATTATACCCAGATTATTTCATGAATATTTGAGAATTAAATCCCTAGATCTTAAATATTGACCATAAAACCCACCCATCATCCAGATTTGCCATTGAGACACTAGACTAGGGAGCAAACTGCCCCAAAAGAAAAGACAGAGCTCCAACGTATTTTCCTGCTGAGTGCAGGACTTTGCATTTCCTCTCCAGTGGAGGTGCAACTTAATGTAAAATCACACAGAGGCACAACACCTCCTGCCATCCTGCCGGAAGAGGTTCACATGTTTTCATTGTTCATACAGAATAAGTCAGACCCACACACTGTTATTACTGACAAACTCAGGGACAGGCAAGTAGGCTGATTTTAATTTGTGAATTATAGTCACATTAGGACTTTAGGGAGTATTATGGTAAATATGGCAATGTTTTCATATTGTAAATGCACTCTAATATTTGGAATTATCTCCTTTCAAAAGAAAAGATATAGCTGAAGGGTTAAAAATAATAAGCATTGGATGAGCAGCAGCATAATAAGCAATGGATGAGCAGCAGCCTGACAAATCCAAGCAAAAGGAGAGGAAAAGAGCAGAAATGGCATTCATCTGTAGGTGTTTCTTCTGGGGAATTATCTCTAGTCATCGCCTAGTCATGAGACAAGTTTTTGCCATAATTACAAACCCAGGCCACTGTGGCTGGGCATAGTCCAGGGAGAAGGGCACTGGAAACAGTGGTTAAAAATGACGGGGAAAAAAAAAAAAAAGTGCTGAAAGACAAAAAGAAGGAGATTTGGTCATGAAAATTATTGGGGAAGTAGCTCTTTCAGGATCAGGAAAAACAGCTCTGGAAACATAAATTATGTCCCAGTTCCCATGTTATCAGAATCAGAGTGCCTAAAATGTAGTTTTATTACAGGAAAATCTGACTAAATACACAGACACTGACAAAATTCCCCAGTGTAAAATCCCTAACGCCTGGTTTCTGGCAGCAAACCTGCTCAGAGCCCTGCCTGGGAACCCGGCTGGTTCTGTGCCACGGTTTTCCTCCTC
Source organism: Aquila chrysaetos chrysaetos (assembly GCF_900496995.4). NCBI lineage: Eukaryota > Metazoa > Chordata > Aves > Accipitriformes > Accipitridae > Aquila > Aquila chrysaetos. The sequence goes on from NC_044007.1 coordinate 50,947,317, forward strand.
TTTGTCAGCTGGGGACAAAGCCCCTCCTTGCAATGTCCCCGCTCTCCCAGAGGTTATCCAGGCATCTCTCTTCATCGGTGCTTATGAAAGAGAAGTGTCAAATTCTCCAGACAGCAGTACTGGGGTGTATCAGGTTACCAAGCCTTACTCGTCTCACAGGGTGCTCAGACATAATGCCCAGCCTTTGCCTGTGGCCTCCAGCTCAAAGGGACCTCAGGCACCGATGGTGCAGCAAGGAGGCAATAAGGCATTACTACTGGTGACCTCGCCGGCTGCGGAGGGAAGGTGCCATGCTGCTTTGCTGCCCATCACGGGCTCACAGGCACCACAGAGACACAGTAAGGTGAGAGAACACCTCTTCTGTAGCCCCTGCACATTCGCTCCACCGCTGCTCACCATGTCCGTCACTGACTTCACCCAACCAGCCCCTCACCTCCTCCTCTGGTGTTACCTCCCAGGCTCCAGTTCTATAATGTATAGCCTTGCACTCCCTGCCTTCACCCTATCCCACCTCTCCCTATCCACTGAGGATCTAGGACCCTGCTCAGCAGAAACCCGGTGAATTTGTGGCTCTTCTGCCCTGGTGCTCACTTGTGGCAGCTTAGAGCACTGCCTGCTGCTCCAGGCCCCTCCTCAGCCACCCACTCACCCGGCTGCCTTATTTCCCACTTATCCCTGGAGTCACCCCATCAAGCTCAGTTTGTTCCTAGAAACACCTGGAGGATATAGGAAACCATCCGTGGGAACACTAGAAACCTGGCAGCTTAGTGTAAAAGGAATGATGGTCCCCACTCCTTAAATCTTTGAACAATGAAGGGGAGAGAGAAGAAAAAACAAGGAAAACCAAACCCCAGTGACACAGTTGTGCCCCATTCCTAATGGCTAACCAACAATTTGTATTAGCTGCCAGGGCACACTTTATGGCTGTTGTAGGATGTTTTCCATTTCCAAGAAGCCTAACCTGCTGCCCCATCCATCAGTGCAGCATGGGAAGCAGAAGGGGAGTTTAGCTGGCATGAAATAGGGACTGGCAGCAGTTGCATCCAACAACACACTGCTGCACTGGAACAAGGAAATAATGTGTGTAGATTGATAGTCTGGTGAATTGGCTGCGTTAGGTGATGCCAAGGTCATGCACCCCGGTTGCAAAGGAGTCTTGGGTTTTCACCCTGTCAGGATTCCCTGGTGATGGACTATCTTCCTTCATGCCCTTGCCCACAAATTTCAGGTGCTGAGTCAGTTAAATGATTGACATGAAGTGGTCTTTGTTCTGTACTGGATTATGACAGGATATGTCACAGCAAAGGTCAGCAAGCATGCAGAACATCCACAAACTCTGTGTGTAGAGTGTCTCCTAGTAATAATGATTCCTGGGCAGATCAGTCCAAGAGATGCTGCAACAACACGAGAGATTAATTTCATAGAATCATAGAATCATAGAACATACTTGTCCCATCATTAGCAGTAAGTCAGCTAACCCTCTGATAGGTATCTTCCCTTTTGCCTCCTGTGTTTGGGACTACCTGGACCTTCACCACAATGATGAAGCACTGGCCAGCAGGGCAGCAAGTGTCACAGACTCAAAGACGAACATGAGGCTCATACTGACTGAATGCTACAAGGTATGGAGTGACCAGCTGGGACAGTGTTACAAGACTGAAATGTACGAAATGGAGATGGGGCTGGCAGATCATTAGCGTCATTTATTCACAAGAGTAGGGGATTAAATGTACTTCTTGGGGCAGACCATGCCACCTCACTTGTACAAGGTATTGGCTAGCATGTAAAAGAGGGGTAGTGGTACATGTCTGGATTATCTGTGGAAGAACTGATCACCAGGTTTCATGGGTTTGCACTTCAGCTAATAATACTAACACGCCAATTACATGCCGAAGGTGTGAACACTGCTTGTGTGACGCCAGTTAACATGAGGCTACACGTGTGCCACACAACATTATTGTTTTTGCAGTGCACAACCAGAAGCAGAATGCCATAATATTAAAGAGCCTCTGATCTTTGCTCCTGACTGTTTAGCTACTCCATTGCTCCAACAATTGCTGCTGGTTGGTATTTATTCTTCCTGGCTCCACCTTTGTCAAGGTGGAAGAACAGAAGAGCCTCAGCTTGGTCTTCTGTTTTCCTTCCTTCTGACTATTTCTTTGCCAAGGCAGAAATAACTCTTTGGAGAGATGAAGCCAGGTCTCTTTCCCTTTTCTTTTTCTGCTCCTTTGCTCTTGTCTTATCCCTCAAGTATCTTGCGTAAAGGGTCACACTGGCATCAACTACGCATATTCCTCTGAACAGTCAGAGGGAAGTGCTGCTGCTGGTCTGGTGGCTCTCCCACCCAGCCAGCTTTAGCCAAAAGCTTGGGGATTTGCCTTCCCTTTCACAGAATGACTTGAAGAGATATTCCTTCCTAAATGTTTCTCTTAAGTTTCTTTCTCTCACTGAGCACAATAGCGCCATTAATGTCAATGGTACAAAGTAGTCACTAATCCTTTGCAGCCAATTCCAAAGTTGACAAACTTAACCTTTATAAAATCTCAAATTTGAGAGAGAATCTCAATCGGAGATGAGCTACAAACTCAGCACTTAAATGAAAAATCTTGGTTTATCCCTTGGCATAAATTTTCTTGACAAACGTATGGTTTAGAAAGTAATGAAACAAATGAGGAACTGATCTGAAAAGATGTGTTTTCATACCTGAGCTTGCTAGCTAAAAGGTATTCATAGATTTTTTTCATTGATCTCTTTGAAGTTTGGCATACCTGAAATTAGGATGAGCTACATTTGGATTTGGTTTTGACTGATTCTTACTTCTGAGGTGATTTTATGAAAAAAATGGTGTACTGTATAGATATATTTGTCCTCCAGCTACAGAGCCCAGGAAACTAGCATTTGCATTCTCTTTCTTATACACCTCGATATTAACAATGTTATGCAAGAAGGATAGGGGCTGCCAGCTATTGCGATTGTGGTTGCTGATATATTTTATGGGAAAATCCTATTTTCAGTTGTAATTTCCAACCTATATCACTCCAGATAATATTGGGCTGAAATCATACTGAATTAATTTTGGAAAATTTCTGATGACATTGTAAAGCTACAGCTGCTGATGAGGCTAGAAAATATATATATATTTGCATATTTGCACATATTTGTGCATATTTTCTGATTATCCCTTGTCTTTTTTTGAAACTCTGCTATCCCTTGGCTTTTGAGCTGTGCTTGGATTTTGGTAGAGGAAGGTGTCTCAGTGTTAGGAATGTGCTTTTTCCTGTTTTTATAGGAACTGGGGTTAATGGCTGTGGATGAAGGGAGGGAAGCTGAATGGGTTTTTGAGTCAGGGCCTGGCCAAGCAAGGAAACTAGAGCTATGAGTCAGATGGGAGGAGACTGGGACGGGCTGAACTCAGAAACTGGGTTAGGAACCGTCAGAGAGAGAAGGTGAGATCACAGGGGATCTTAGACTGTATGGCACCTCTCCATCGTCAGAGTTGGGAAGGTTTTGGGGTGTCTGTGTCATGGACCCAAGAACTCCAGGGCTAGTATATGGCTGAGTTACCTCCTCCTACTGTACACCTCGATATGGTCTTTCACCACATGATTTCCTACTGTTTTCTTCATCAAGCCCCTGCCTCATTCACTGCACCGAGTGGATGCTATTCATCTGCTTCATTCTCATTATTCAGTGTAATGGCCCTACATCCTATTTACTGCTCACTATTCAAACCCTGTTCCAAAGATAGAATAATTAATTTCCTCATGGGCTGTTCCTCATGGGCACTCATCATTACAGTACTTCATAAATAGTAATTCATTCATTTTCACAACACTCATGCGAGAGGTAGGTTGGTGTTATTCCCATTTTTCAAAAGGGGAACTGAGACAACCAGACTTTAACTAAGGCCAGCATTCACACTAATTATAGATGGCCGAGGTAAGTCACTACACCCTGGTTTGTCAGAGTGCTTGGCATCGCACAGCCATGTATGTCGCCAGTGCACAGCTCAGATGTACTCGTGAGTGGCACTTGGGAAGGAAGACTGCTGAAGTGTTAAGTCAAATGCTCGCAAAAAATAGTAAGTGACCGTAAATGAACAGCCTGGTCTTGGTGTTCCCACAGCATGGCTGATGAGGAAGAGGCAAGGACAGACCCCTCTGTGTAAGACAACGTTCAAATACATCAACTAGGAAGCCCTTCTTTCTCTTCCTGCATATTTCTTCCTAATCCTCCAGCCTTGCAACACATCATGTCTTTTTCTGCTGCTTTTCTTAACTGATCGACAGACAAGTCCATCCATATCATACTGAAGATAAACAACAAGGCAAGGACAAATTAAGGCTGCATAAGTAATTTTAATCGTTCCTACACCTTGAAAGCCTTATCATGTGATACCTATATTTTAAAACTTTCTCTGTGTGTACTATCCTGTAACTTTCTCTAAAAAAGCAATCTGACTGCCCCCCCCAGAAGTCCCATCCTGGTGGCTCAGCAGCAGGACTGAAATCTTTAGACTCACAGCGCTGACCTCAGCCACTCACGCTGGGAGAAGGCGGCTAATGCTATCCTGTATGCACACCAGCGCTTAAGGGGAATGAGACACTCACTTTGTGGATGGTTTCATAGGTGCATAAGGGATGACCCAGATGTTTGGGGTCCATCCCAGGTCCTGGAGACAAGCAGCCAGCTGCCCCTTCTCTCACCTTCCAACCCTCCAACCTTGCCCTGGGGTTTCCCAGTCCTGTGACTGGGAACCCCAGTCCCTATTCCCTGCACCACCAGCCTGTTTAAGTTTTTCTCATGGGGTTTCTCACCTGCAGCCTGCTTTCTGCCTACCTCAGTTCCAGTCCCAGTTTCTCATCCGCTTGCTCCTCACGCTGGCTTCAGTCCTTCGCCCATCCCATGAGGCAGTAAGTTCCAAAGCTGCTCTCCTGGACCCCTTTCCCAAGCTACTTGTCCGTCTGCACATGTGCTTCTCGCCAAGCCAAGATGACAGTCTTTCTTCCACACTCTCAAATGGTTGACATCTAATCTCGGGTTTCTGCCTCCACTTCCCTGCAGTCCTGTATCCCGTGCCTAAACATGTGCAAGCACAGCATTTGGGAGCAGCAATAGGCGGGCAAGTTTTGCTCAGAGCCTGCAACTTGGGGGCTGGCGCGTGCTTGGTACAGACAGAGCCTTTGGAGGACATTGCTGCCAAATTCCTGAGAAGTATCTACTGAACTTGAGCAAAGGCAAAGCATTTGGCCAAAGTCGGTCTGTTTTCACATTCTTGACAGCAGGGTAGGTCCTCTTCTATGCCAAATGTAATGTCCATGCTCCAAGGGATGGATATATTAGAGTTAATCGATTAAACGGTTGCAAAGACTTTTTTTTGATGTGGGCAAAATAATGTATTTTCTATAATCTTATTCTTGCAAATTGCTGAACTATTTTCACTAAAATTTTAGAACAACAAATAAATCAAAGTGAGGCAGACATCCAGCATGGGGAATTTTAGTTGAACACTTAAAGTCTGGCACAGTTATATGCAACTGAAAAAAGGGTTTTATAATGGGAAGTGTCAAGCATTAAGTATAGGTGGCACTTCCAACTCCGCCTATAATATAGATTGGATTAGATGCCTGGTTCTGTTCCCGGGGCATTCTGGATTAAACCAACTGACTCACAGTGGACTAGGAAGAAGTTCTTATTTTTCTCAGGTTAATACATTTGTATGGCATTTTTGTCCTTAAAAGAAAGAAAGGAAAAAAGCCATGTCATTTATCTAGAAGATTTATTTATTTACCGGTATTGGCAAGGAATGCATAATTTGCTGACAATATGGAGTGGATGATTATGGCAACCAATTTTATGAGAGTCTTATAAAAAGAGAGGCTTAATAATAAAATGTTAACAATTATAATTTAAAAATGAGTCAGCTACAGAGAAAATAAGACAAAGGCAAAAAGAAAAAAGAAAAACCTTTCAGAGCAAAATGTTTTATTTCCATTTATTTCCAATGCTTTGCAGATGTGTGTGGGGCAAGTAGGAGGCTAATATATCTCACTTTAGCAGTACTAATTGTTTGCATTATCACAATAATCAAATGCAACCATATTAATCTCTGTGGTTATTAACTTGATTTTTACACATTAAGATTTAGATTTAATCCCCTGGGACCATCTATTAATGCTTTTAAAGTTGAAGGGTTTCAACAGTTTTAAGTTTTTTTTCCCCTCTTTTAGCTGCAGGCAGTAAAATTTGAACGTGTGTGGAGTTTTGTATTTTGCATTCCTGTGGGATTTTCAGAGACACTGCTGTCAAGGACCATGAATCATGTTAATACATAGCAACCTCTACAGCTATTAAAATGTCTGCAATAATGTGATTATTTTAAAACGGAAAAACTAATATCATATGTATTACTTAAAGATCAACCTTTTTTTTTTTTTAAGTCATTGGAAAGGGCTGCATTTGGGAGGGGGGAATGGAAACGTTAGTGGGAGTTGCTAAAATGTGAAACGTCTAATCCACTGAGAAGAGAAACTTCAGTTCCTTTTACAAAACACATCCTTACTGAGCTTATAGTCAATGAAGCATAAAAATGGCCAAAAAAATCAAGATCAATAAGCATGAAGAGCTATTTTATTTTTGTTTAGCCAAATCATGGTTACACCAACCTGCTGTAACAGTATCTGGTTTCATGCTTTCATGGTCACTGAGTGATGACACCCAAGCAGAAAACTGGGCATGGAGGTGTTTTTATGAGATGTCAATGTGGAATGTAGTGCTAGGATTGAATAATGACATGAACTGGTTAAAAGCTCAGTTTTCAAGGTGGATGTTTCAGATACATCATTTACAACTTATATAAACAAGAAAGTATAGTAAAGTGACCCCATGAAAGGAAATAAGAAAGTGTCTTGGAGTGTATTACAGCTCTAGTCTTTAAATATTAACTCCAAAGACAGAAACAGTAAGATGCTGGTTTTGACGAGAAAGAATATAGTTCCTCAGATCACCTATTTTGATTGTAGTTGATTGTGCATATCCGTGTTGCCTTTCCTCAGTAAATCTTCCCTTGGCTATCTGTTTTGCTGGGCAGCCTTCAAGCAGCCACGCCTCAATTTCACATCTCCAAGAGGGTGCAAAAAAACTATGAAAACTTCTACAGCCTCTCTGCCTTCTCTGTCTCTGCGTTTCTGAATGTACCATGGCCTTCTCCTCCAGCAAATGCTCTAGCACCTCAGGTTGTTCATGAGTTCAGAGGTTTGTTCTTGAATGAAGCACCACAGAGGGCAAAAAGGTCCCTGTCCCAAACAGCAACTGAAAGACACCCATGGGTAGGATGTAACCACTTTAATAGGTGGGAATTTAGCTAGTGCCAAGCAGTTGAGTGGTATTTTATAAGATGTTAAACAGGTCTGAAATACGGAGCTCTGGTCTTTCAGTACACAAGTGGCCAAACACGATGTGCTATATTTTACTGGGCACTCAGAAGGACACCATCATGAAAGAAAGGGCTCAAGTGTCCTTGTTCAAGGTCAGGTGGGTTCCTCAGACAAGCATTTTAGCAAGCTAGTTATTGGCACCACACCAAATAATTTTAGATTATGGAATATAGGCGCTCCATTAGCATTGTTTTAAATTGCACTTTCTGTTTTGTAAAATCAAAAAGGAAATTTCATGGGGAAAAGAAGTCTTGCGTTCATGCAACTTTAATGTTTAGGGAATAATGTGGTGTTTTGCCATGTTAAAAGAATTATTACAAACCCTTCATTGAGAAGCTCTAGAGATCTCATACTTTGGAAAAGAGACTTGATAATTGGATGTGCAGGAGGGGGAGGGAGATGTATGGGGAGGGTGTCACTTTTGGTGACAGCAATGAGCCTTTTTTTGTTCTTGTGAAAAAAGACCGCAATCTGGCCAAATTAGAAGCTTTTGAAAAATCTGAGGAACAGGTAGCTGCAGGTTAGTGTGGGGCAAGTAACTGGAGCTCAAGGTAGAGTGATTCACTCCTGGGCTCTCTGCTTCCCTGAGCTGAAGGGAGAATACCATGAGCTCATGTACATGCAGACAAGAGTGTTTGGAGGAGGCAAATTAAATTTGCAAGTGCCACTTGCAGCAAGTGCATCTTTTTACTTTCACGGCACTTTTTTGTACTACCTGAGCTCCCCGGAAATCTTGAATACTATCAACAAGTATGGGACAGCTCACATCCTCCAAATCTCCACGTAGAGGTGATCTCCTTTCTGAGCGCCACAAAAGTTGCGGTGATGCTCGCCCCCCTCCCAGCTTCGCCAGCCCGCCAGTCCCTGGGAACAATGGGGCCGAGCTGCCTAGGCGCCAGGGTGAGAGGTCACAGCATCCCACCGAGCTGCCAGATTTAGGGGCAGATCCCACGGCCTCTACTGCACTGAGCCAAAAGCAGGTCTTGTCTTGCCCCCTGCAATCCTGGCAGGGAATCTTGGCAAGAGGAGCCTCAGAGGGATTTCTTCCTCAAAACTCACCCTTTCACAGCCTTTTTTTTTCTTCTTTCTTTTTTCTTTTTTGTTTTCCACATAGAAAGGGACAAGACCGTATGGAAAATTAACTGCACTGGTTTACGGGTCACGTGTGTGAGAGGCTGTGAGCGTTTGTGCACAGGGTCATTGTTGGATTTTACAGCAGTTGCTTTTATCCTTGGAACTGAAGCTGCCACGTATTTCGAGATACCTGCTTATTTTGTAAAGCTAGAGGTCTGGGCAGAGGAACTGAGAGAGTCTCTCAGCTCCACTGAAATACCTTGGACTTGGAGAGCTGAACTGAGCGACAGACTGAAAAAAAAGAAGAAACAGAAAACATAAACATGTAAATGTGACATCTGCGATTCCACTTTACAGACCATTTTACATGTGTGAAAATAGCTCATTGTCTTGCGAAAGTGAGAACTTCGGGGTGGAAGCCGATGACAGAAATTAAGGAGACTTAAAAGGAAAAGCCCAGCTATAGAAATGAATTTAAAAGAAGAAAAAAAAAAGGCTATGCCAACATTTTCCTGAATGATAGCAGAGATGTGTGCTAAAGAATAGGTGTTGACAGAAAAGAAACACAACCCTTTAATAAAAGAGGTGGGCAGGCAGACATATGAACTGCTGAAATTTCAGCATTTCAGAGTCCTGTGGGTAGAGAACACTGGAACACAGGAAAAACAAGTAGAAAAGATCTTAGGAAACCCTCACCTCCTAAAATTTTTGATCATTTTAGATGCCATTTCACTTGAGAAAAGAAACAATTATATATATCTATGAATTACAAAGACAAAAGAAGACGGGGGTGGGGGGGAGGAGGAAAAGACACATTAATGATTTGACTTCCCTTTCAGATATCCCCTGCACTGTGTCATAATAAATCTTGCATCTTGCTGCTCAGCTGAGGGCTCTGCTGCAACATTCCTTGGTGGCTTTGTTTCGGAGCACTGTTTGCATTGAATTTGGGGAGTTCTCTAAGCAGCTGCAACAACGCTGTTAGTATTTCCTCGCTATTTCCTAGCAAAGCATGATCCAAAACCACACTTTTGGGGAGGAGGTATTGGGGAAGCGCTGCTTTGGGTAGCTGTGACTCCCTGAGTCTGACAGCCTCTTGACAGTTACTAATATGGGCAGAGTGAACCTGTGTTAGTCTACTTGCAAGGTTTGTGATGTGTTTTTGATTTCCTGCCACTGAAATGCATTTTGGCTAGAAAACAAGTGAGGCATACAATTCTCTTTCTTGCCATACACATATCAGGAAATGTTACCCATGTACCCCGTCCACATTAGGTAATTGGGCTGCTAACATTCAGGAAGAGATTCTTGCTTATTGGCTATTCAGTCATTGTGCGAACATGAGTAAAAATTACGATTTTTTTGAAGAATGTGGACTCCGTGTGATTCTGTCCTCATGGAGGCTTTATAAAGGGTGCTAATTTCCATGAACTATGCTTTATTTGTCTTTGTCTTAGCTACTTCTTTCAATGCCTTTATTCTCCAGGGGTCATGTCATTGTCTTCTGAAATCTTGAAAGATCTTGCTTATGTATAAAAAGTGGCTTTTTATGAAATGCACAATTTCAGAAATTAAAGCTAATCAAGGCACCTTCTTCTTCCAGGGTAGTAAATAGGTTGTGATAATTTCTGTGTATTTTTCCTTTTCCAATTTCATATATGTAAAAATAATGGAAAGAGACAACATCAAATTAAGCAAAAGTATTGCTCAATGTTCATTCAGAGGGCCTGAGATTTGAGACATTTTAAGATGACACAAGATTCTCATGTTTTTTACTGTGTAACATCCTTTTAAGTTGTTGAAGTCTTATTTCCATGTAAAAATTCTCTTCTGAATATGCCCTTTTTTTAAATTTTGCTGACTAGAGACAAAAGATTTTAAGATAGTTGCCAGAATATTTTCCAGTCATACAAATTCTTAATATTAAGTAAGTAAGTCCTTGATTCTGCAGTAGAATACAGGCTTTGCCTACAGTGTCCAAGTGGTTGAGGGTCTTTGCAGAGCTACAGGCATCTAACTGCCTTGCCAACTCTTGCTGGCCTGAGGCTTCTATCAAAAGCAAATATGAATTCACATTTATGTTGATCCAGAGTCCTATTTCTGTTGCAGGAGGGGAAAGAAAAGAGGTCACATTTCGATGAAGGTGTGAATACTTCCGCATGGTATCACGTGGTACAAATTGATTGGAGGTAGTTCCCCTCACGTATTTTGGGACTCGACCATGACAAAAGGTGTGTTTCTATTGATATTGGTAAGACTGTTCATCTGAATATGGTCTGATAAATACTACAGAACATCCTCCAAATGCTTTATGGAAGATTGCATTTCTTATATGAGGGCCCAATCCTCCTCTTTGGTGTAATGTTTACTCTCTGGCTTCTCTAGGAGGGAGCAGAATTAGCTTACAATAAAACCTGAAAAACACACTCTGATACAGGTTCTTTGAAACAAAAAGATATTTTGAAACATACGGTTGATCCTGGCATCCTGACAATGTGTTTTAAGTTGTAAAAAGCCACTACAATGCATTGAAATGATGATGATGATGAATTTCAGTCCTACAGAGAAACGGCTAATGGATAATACATATCACTGAGAAACTTTTAAATTCACAAGCTCCGTTTCTAGATTTCTCTCTGTTAAAAGAAAAGACATTTAAGCAAGTGATTCTTCTTTTTAACACCCCAAGCCCCTGGAATATTGTCTTTATGGATACACTTCAGAGTTCAGCTAAAAGATCATATTGCTTTAAAATGGGCATAGTAAAACCAAGCATGCCTGGAGGAGAATTTGTAAGCACAATTATGTTTGCCATAGAGTTGCTAGGTCAGTGGGCGGTATACGATGCACCCATCTTTCTAGGAGCAGTAGGATTTCCTGCTGTTTTTTTCAGTAGTGACCTAGAAGGAGGTTAATGATTCCAAAGAATGACTTTTCCCTTAGGGAAAATTTAATCTTCTGACCTTTTTCTCTATCTGTCCATTCCTTTTAAGTCACAGACCCCCTTCATTTAGCTTACATCAAGCTGTTTTATTTTCTTCAAAAACATGGTTGAAGTGATTGCTTTTGCTTTCATTTAACCCTTGAACTGGATGCATTTCCAAACTAAATCATTGCCCAGAATACGGAGTTGCTTGTAAGCATTTCTTTCAGATTTCTATATTTGTCTTAAATGTGATTGTCAACCCTCAGAATCACTTTGACAACTGACTAACTTCGAAAATGCATGCCTTTAATGTACTCTTGCAATCATCTCCGAGAGTTGCTTTAGAAAAAGAACATGACAGGAATAAAGCAGCTACTGGATTTTTTTTTCTTTTTTTTTTTTTTTTTTTTTTTGAGTTCTATCAAAATGCTGATGGAACCAGAGTACTACAAAAGGAAATTTTATTTAAAATATGTTCACCAAGACCATCATGCCATTTGGGGGATTAAATTTGAGCTCCTAAAAAATATCAGCATTGCACAGTCAAACTGTTGGAGTGTTTTGCTTTGTCTGAACTGTGCAGACGCTATTGAATCAGATTTGTTGTCAGAATACTGTAAAATAAAATTGTAATTACTTTATTATTCTCCAAGGTGTTGACTCCGGGGTGCAAGGAGTTCTGGAGGGTAACTGGAAACAGAAACTGCCTTGTGCTCGAAGCTGTCAACTTCCTTTTACTCTGCAGCAGACAGTGTTTTTGTCTGTATTGTATTACACGCGGTTATTGCCAACATAATAATTCATGAATATTCCTTCATTTTCAGAATTATAATTAATGCTGGATTTTGACATTATGACAAAGTAGGGCGGCTCAGCAGCAGAAACATTCAGCCCTAAGAACAAAGGAATTGCCATATTGGAGCAGACCAGTGGTCCATCTAGTCTGGTATCTCTCTGCCTCTCATACCGGCCAATGCCTGAGGCTGCCGAGGAAGGCATAACCCCCCCCTAACGCACCTAATTGCAATACTATACCACAGAGGGAAATTTCTTTTCGACCCCAGCTGGTGATCAGCTTATGCCCTGAAGTATGAGGATTGATAGCCCTTATAATTTTTATTCTAGCTAGTGTGGCTGCAGATGCTATACTTAATCAAATAAATGTCTAATACTTTGGTAAAGCTAAGTAAGGGCTAAATACTCTCATCTCTTGGGAAAAATCCCAAGGAAGGAAAAAGTGCTGAGAAATTCCACAAGGAGAATCACATCAAGTTCCCACTGCTTTCTCCCCTCTCAGGGGAGTACAGTTTGCATGCTTGTGGAGAGGCTGGCAGGGCTGCAAAGGACGTCAAGCAGCAGCACAGTCCTAGGCTTCATAGGGGAGTCGGGCTCCAAGTTCGGCCGCTCTTTCCTCCTCCTTCATTCTGTCCCTTAGCCCAGACCAAGAGAGCTGTTTAGATTGAGGAGTGGAAGTTAGGGAGACCTATAGCAGCAGTTACTTGGACTTCTGCCTGAAAAAGCAATAGTTTTAGAGGGGAAACCATGTTGCAAAGGACGGCTGTTTCTCAGGTCTTCCTTTGCAACCTGAGATGCCCTTTCACCAAACCTGCATATCCCTGGCCATGTGCTTTTTGTGTGGAGGAGCAGCTGAAGAGTCTCAGGGAACTGGAGGACATGACAAAGAATTAGTCCTCCTCTTTTCATTTGCTTCTGGATTTGTTTTCTAATCTTTTTTTCCCTCTTTTTTTTTTTTTTTTTTTTTTTTTTTTAGCAATTGCTCCAAAGCTGTTTTCCTCAATCCTATGCAGCAGCAATAAATCCCATAATTTAACTACATATTCCGATGAAAAAAGCATCTCTATATATTTATTTAAATGTGCTTCCCACTTATTTTTTGCAAAATGCAAGAGAACAGACAGGAACACCTGAGCACTTCTGTACCAACCGAATTTTATGCAGTCCTAAAACTCCTCATCCTCTTCATGTTTCTAAATTAAATGATCTCTTCGTTTAAATCTGCCTTCTAACTCGGTCCTGTCCCCTGTTTCATTAATCATGTTTACTGTACTTCTCTGTATGTTTCCTTGGTTTGCTGTGTCTTGCCTATAATACACAGACTAAAATACAACAGAATGTCCAGAAATGCAGCTTTTACTCATGAAATCGCATAGTAATATTTTATGTTTAACCATTTTTTTTGTTCTTAGTGTATCTGAGTGTCTTCCCCACTTTTCTGTTTTCTAAGCTCCTGCAATATGCTGGATAGCATTTTCAGGGAATGATGACTAGATTTTCCTGTGCTAATTAATAGCCATCAGTTCTTGAAAATATTTTCCAGCATGCATTTCCTTGGCATTAGTCTGTTTAATTTTACATGCCATCATGTCACCATTTTATCTTAGTTCACTGGCTTGCCCTGGAATTTCTTCAAGTTTTGCCTAAATTCAGTTAACTTAATAAACAGCCAAACACTCCCATGAATTTTCCTGTTTAGAGCAATGGGCATTGGGTCTAAATACCAGAAAGCAGGCTGTGACTGTTGTAGTAAAAACAAATTTTACTATCTCTATTTCAGAAGCTTTTTTTCAAGATTGCTAATGAATAAGTTGAACAAAACCATCTTTATTGCTGCTATTGATCCCAGGGGCAATTCAGAGTTAACCTCTTTCTCTGCTTCAACTGACCACCAATTCTTCTGCAGTACCTAGAGAAAGACATGCTGTCTAGTCATCTAAACGCAGCTCTGGAACCTGGGTGCTTATGAACTGAAGTCCTGGTTCTGACACAGCTTGCTTTTACAATTATAGGTAAGTTACTTCACCTCTAAAATAAACAGCTCATTAGGAAGTTGTGATAATTTGCCAGTGTTTATAAAATGCATTCAGAGGGCAAAATTCTAATTGTTCTGATGTTTCAGGTTTTGCTTTCCATCTTTTATCCAGTTTTTACACCATAGATGGACTTTAATTTTGGAGCTGCTATGTTTTTCTTGCCAGAGACCTTACCATAAGCTTTTGGAAACACTAAATAAATTGTATCTTCTGGTTCTACTTTATTGATTACTTAATTAACTCTTTCCTGTAGTTCTAGGAGGGTTGAGAGAATGGAGGTAGAAGCATTGCAGCTTTTCCTTGCTATCTGTGTGCCTAAGCGTATTATTTTTACTGATTCTCTGAATAGTTTCCTAGTACTAAAGTAAGACTTACTGGTTTATAATTCCCAGGATCATCATTAGCACTTTTTTAAGAGATGGGTACAACCTTGGCCACTCTCCAGTCCTCCGGTACGGTAGCTGTTTTTAATGATAAATTACATATTTTTGTTAGCAGCTCACTTGCATTGGTCTTCGGTTCCTTCAGAGCTCTCGGATGAATACCATCTGGTCCTACTGATTGATTGCAGTTTAATTTCTCGGGTTGATCCATCACCTTTTCTGATATTCCTATTTCTGATAGCATCTCACTTTCAACACCTAAAAAGAATAAAGTCTGCGTAGTGTTGCATTCTCTTAGTTAAAAAACAGTGAGAAGAAGCTGTTTGGCTCTTTTTTTTTCTTTTTGTATTTTTGATTGCCTAATGCAGCTAAGCATAAGGAAAAAGAAATTGACAGCAAATACCTTTTTTTTTTTGTTTATAAAAATTTTATTATTATTAAAAAACCCTAAAGATGTGTCAGAGATTTGTTAGGGGATGATAGTGTCAGAAGCCCAGAATTTCAAGTTAATTTATATTTTCTATTAATAGTGAATCGTACTTTTCAGTGGACTGCTGTGGAAAAACTGCCAAGGGAAGTATATGTAACATTTTGGGGGATTTCAGTGTTATTTGCTATGGCTGAGCAGAAGAATAAAGATGTACTTATATTGCCTATAGTACTAGAATCTAGAACAGAAAAAGAAATCAGAAGGCAAGCTTCTGCAATGGAATAGCTCACTGACAAGCAAGCAAATAGAGAAAAACAAAACTATTACCATACTTACATGAAAACAGAGCAAGAAAGAAAAGTATCATAATTAGTGTCAGTTGGTAGAATATATCTCAACTCTGCATATTTCTCTATGCACCTCCCCACTCTTCCCACATACTTATACAAACCTCTCCTCTCTCTGCCTGCTTTTATTATTCACAGTGCTCTCCATCTAATTTACACTGTAAGCTCCTCAAGTAGGGACCTTGTCTCTTCATATGTTCATAATGTTAAATACATGCCAGTCAAACTGTTGAAATTATAATAACCGAGGGGTTTTTTTTATTCATTTTTTCTTTCTTTCTTTCTTTCTTTCTTTCTTTCTTTCTTTCTTTCTTCTTTCTTTCTTTATATTCTTCTTTTTTTATTTTTCTTTCTTTCTTTCTTTCTTTTTTTAACAAATGGTAAGTTAAAATCAAAGGTAGTAATTAGTTTAAAACAGCCCGCAGAGGCAGTCCCAGAAAAAGTGACCTTTTGAGCTACAACCAAACTAACCAACTTTATTGTGTCTTGAGGTCAAGGCTCCTATTTCACATGACTTGAGGGTCTTTACATGCATGCTACCCTGCAGTAAGCCACACAGAAAGTTATGATCAAGTAGACTTTGCACTTCAGACATCTATTGAGGAATAGCAACAAGATTCAATTCAATCTGAGCCAAAAGTAATCCAGAACCAGGCTCAGGAATGCAATGGAAAATTCCTAAAAGATGGGAGATGAGATTAAAATACAACAAAAAAATAACCAGAAGACTGGCTAATGCAAAGCGAGAACATTGGACTGATTTTGAGTGGGCTGGACCCTACAATTACAACTTTGTCACCACTGTTTGAAATCTATTAAAGGGATTTATGTTTTGCAGCTGACATTTAAAATTAAGGATTTACTGGTCTGGGAATGAATATTTCTTCTGCAATTAGTTTTTTAGAGGTCATATTTCATAAACTGTTATTTTTCTGTTTAATCTACTGTAGCAAGATTTTGTATTGTTAGAACATTTGAAAAATGTAAATACGGAAATAATTTTATTCATTGTAAAGAGACTCCCATCATGAAATTGCTGTTGAGTTGCATCACGTAACATTTTCACTAGGTACCTAATATATTTCCCACTTGTGTATGCTATTAGGCTGGAGCAAGCAAAAGTGAGTGACATCTGATACTATATAACTCATGCACCAGTAACAAACAGAGAGTTTTAATTCAAGATTTTTTGCTTCTCTTATACGTGGGCTTTTTTAATTTGCTTTTTGGAAATTTATACACGCATTTCTGTGTATTGCTAGAAGCCTATGAAAAGCTGCATGTTTTTCCACTCTTGTGCATTTATAGAGATGGATTAAACTTCACTGCAGATGATTTTTTGAATTCTTGAACTGAAATTAATTACTGGGAAAAGGAAGGGTATTTTTCAAATTAGGACAGTAATTAATTTAAGACAGTTGTTTTCCTTTACCACTATTCTAACCCAGTCTTCTCAAAAACAAAGAAATAAAAAAGATCATATAATCATAATTACACA